>NC_060214.1:77608500-78315500 GCF_021130785.1 Homalodisca vitripennis | reverse complement strand
TTTGGACAAATGTTGAATACCCATACTAAAATTAATGAAAGTTTAATTTTAAGATACTCTTTTTCAATGTGTATTTACACATAGTCACTGAAATCTACTCAAGCCAAAGAACTTTCAGGAGTGGCATAATACTAGTCGCAAATGTCGTAGTATTGGTATACAAGGCCTGGTCGATAAGTCATATTCCTGCAGTTAGTCACTGTGGAGTGGATGGGTCTTTTCTAGAGTTACTGGTTATTAAATCATAAGTATGTGAGAGAGTAAGTCGTCCCTAACATCTTTAGAGGCAGTAAAACTTACATTTCTCTTCTTCCAAGGTAATTGATAAAAATTATTGTTCCCAATATATTCCTTAAAAGATCTGGTGAGTAGGAAACTCCTACTGCTACTCATCCTCAATATCCTGTCACTCTGAAAACAGCAGAAAGATTCTTGTAGGATTAATTTCAGTGAGAGCTTCAACTTTTTGTTCTAACTGAACAAAAAATAACACTATTACAAATAAAAATCATTGATTTGTTATTATTAAGAGGGTTTAATAATTATCTCAGTGTCATGTGTATTATAAAGATGATTTCTTTTATGAAAAATAACTTGGGCTTACGTATTGTTCGTTCTAAAATAAAGTTTTATACTAAGGTAAAATGTAACTATTTGCAAAGGGTGTGCTAAGATATTGCATAGTTTTATGTAAGACCCAGGTAGGTTTATGTTCTAAATATTAAGTTTCTTTCAAGAAACTGCAAATGTCTTTAATGCCAGTTTACCTCCAGAAGGAGTTAAAAGCAACACGTTTAAGTAAACTCTGAGTGCTTATCTCAGATTACCTATTAGAGGCAGTTCGTGTGCATGAGCTTCCTTAATGAGATTTCTGGATTATGTGCTTACATATATGTACAAATTATTTAGTTACGCCTATACTGTTTTGGGGACGAATCGGGTAACATTTCAATTTTGGTGAATTGACAACAATAAAACTTAATATAGTTATAATGTCAACTTGCAAGAGGTACTAGCGTTAAAACATTCTCGCCTAAAACACTACAACTTACTTTCCCACGATAATTATTGCTGACTGCAAATAAACTATCAAGCAAAATTCGACGCTTTTATTTTGTCGTTTCATATTATCCATATAGCGAATAAAATGAAGGATCCTTCGTTAAGGGCAGTCCGACCTCCATAAGAACATAATGTTAACTTGGGAACCTATATCTCTGTAATGTTATAGATAGAGTCCTGATTTTTATTTTACTTATTAAATAGCTTATAATCTAGGTCTTATCATGAGGTTTTTAAAATTTGAAAAAAAAAATTAAAAAGTTATAATTTTTTTATAATTTATTGTTTTTTAACTAACTTTTTTTATATAAGTAAAAATGTTTACTGTGCCTCATTGACAAGAGATATTTATAAATTCCCATGAGGGGAACTAGGCAATAGTAAGTAGAATACTGTATAAAAATTTGACTGGGGTAGGCCTAGTAGTTTTTGAGTTATAGGGCCCCAAAGTTAAAAAATAACAAGTTTCGGGCAAATCAAGAAAAAGCAAGAAGGTAGCATATTTTGGACTCATACCTTGGTTTAATGATGGCCTGCACTGTAGGAAGGGTTGTCTGGATCCTCTGCTTCTTGATACAGATCCTCCAGCTTCCTTTTGGCTAAAGTCCTTGATTGCCTGATTTTTTTTTTCAATGTCGGTAGCCGCTTTATCTGCTTTGCGAATCCGCTGGGTGTCGAGACGTTTTAAAGCTAACCGCATATTCAGTCCTGGTTCTAGCCCAATGTGCTCTAAAACTTTCACTTTGGAGCTGTACCCATCATTGAATGATAGGACTGCCTCATAGACACCTAGCCTAAGAGCACCTAGTGTAACAAAGGTGCGTTTAGGGAGCCGAGCCCAAAATGACATTATTCATAGACTCATTAGGATTTTGAGATTTTCCTTTGAGACATTTTCTGAGTAGTTCTAGGCTGCACAAAGATTTAAAAATAGGTTTGATTGCTTTCATTAGAACAGGTGAGAGGTGAAAATGCTGGCTGTGGTCATATTTAGTTTTTCTTTGGCGGCTTTGTTATACTTACACCATGTGTCTTCGGTGTCTGGGCATAAAATATGTAAAAGGCGTATCGTTAGTAGACTGAACATGACAGTACATACGCCCAAACTGCTCGCCTCATGGCTTCCACGCTGTGTGTATTCCTACGGATGGCTAGTCCATAGTATATTTGGATTTGTTGGATCGCCTTCCCTGTTAGCCTACCTTTCCCAGAAAGAGATTTTCCGTCAGAAAGCTTCAAGCCTTTATTTTTTCATGATAAAGTCCCTTATTTCTTGTCCCCATCCTCTTCTGGACGTGTCCTACACATTCCAACTTCTGAATGGACACATCTGGGCCATATGGTGCTTCTGCCACAACTGCTGCATAGCCATTGGAGTCACCATCTCCAAGGTACTCCACATAGCGAACACCGTATTTAGTCTCGGATCTTTTGAACATTGCAGTCGCACCTTCAGCTTCCATACCTCCACTGCTACCTACTACATAATTTGCCTTGCATATTTTCTAAGTGTTGGTTGCTTGTTCTCTGAGGGCAGTTACAGTATTTTGACATTGAATAAATATCTATTACTTTACCCGTATCTGCTGAAGTAATTGTGACAACGCCATTTAGCGAGGTGTGGCCTCGCTTTTGCCAGCTTCCGTCAACCGCAACACATAAGTCATTAGAATTTCCATTTTCAATAACTGCTTCTGTCACTGCTCTCTTCATAGAGTTTTCACACACACTTTCTACATGGCTGGACAAAAACTGTTCATGTTGATTGAACTTGCTGGGCGGAGCGGGTAAATTCATCATGCCGCAAAGAGTTTGGGCAGCAGTATAGCCCTTTCCTATTACACGCAAGCCGTATACTAACCTTAGGTTCAAGTCATAGTAGCATTGTGAACTTTTGCTTGGTGCCTCAATAGGCCTAGGCCTAATATCTGTTGCTTTGGGACAGTTGTCAAAAGCTTTTGTCATGCCACAGCTACAGGAGACGGAAATTTGTACTGCGAGCCCTGCTAATGGTTTTCGAACTAAATGATAGGTTGCCATGACAAAAACCCTACACACTGCAACATCTTTCAAAACTGATTCTAGCTGTACAATGTTTACTATGTCATACTGTAAGGTATCAGTTGAATTATCATAGCAGGCTAGGTTAGGGCTCAATTTCTCATTGGATGTGGAAAACAACTTTGGGTGTTCTAGGCCTATCCTCTTCATTACCTGAAGTTACTACTGTTTTCTTGCTACGAACAACAGTCTTCTTCTTGTAACATAGTTTTCTTAGTTCCTACTCTCTTCTTATTACCCATTTTAATCTACATTCAATTACAATAAACTCCTTTACAAATAAAAACAAACAGGGAAAACTTGCAAATCACAAAAACACAGTATTTCAAAACTTCACAATAACCTCCAACATAAAATAATAACAACAGATGACATCTGTCATATTGCTGACAGTGTGTGATATCAGCTAAAACCAGACTAAAAGCAAAACAGTACCAACATAACAAAACCAATTAATATCTATTTTATAGATTGTTGTTTACTATAAGGAGTGGTGCTCAACGCCAAACAACAGTTGCAAGCCTTTATATATATATTTTTTATATAAGGTTAATATTATAGTAATAAGGTATATTATATATACCATTTTAAAGAGAAAATTCTAAAGAATATTAATAAATAAAAAACCAAAATTCCCCAAAAAAAATTTTTTTTTTTCATGTCAGACTGCCCTTAATTTAGTGCATTTTTCATTTATCGCTATACTATTCTTAGACTTTCAAGGTGTGAAAACTTACAATCAATATGGACGTAATAATACATAAATTTTATCAAAACTGTAATAAATAAATAAATTGTTTGAATTTTATCTTAACTCTGCAATCAATATTTTATCGAATAATCACACAACATATTAAACTTAATGTTAGTGTCGGTTTCTGTATATTTCTACAAATACATAACAATTAAAATGTTTTGGTAGACATATGAGTAAATTTATTACCTAAAACAAGAAATAATAAACTAACTCCTTAAACATTTTTATTTATTTCTAGAAGAAATTTGAGCTTGTTGAGTGTCATAATGGTACTCGTATACAAGTACCAACCATCTTGCTATTCGGTTGAATGTGGGATAATGCCCATAATTTGTTGAATGCTATGCAGAAAAAAAATGCATTTAACCAATAAATGGTAAATTTTATACTCCCAAACTTTCTCAATGTGCCCCTTCAATAAGCAATTACTTTAACCAGTTTAATAATATTAAAAACAACATTTATATTACACCATATTGCATTTAATGGAACCTGGATGTACCAGAAAGCACATACTTAAGTTTGCAGAGACTTAATTGAATGATAAAAACATTTGTTTCATTCAAAACACACTATTTTAAGCAGTTAAAATTACATATAAAGCTTGGTAGGTACTAATATTAGTATCATTTTTCATCACTAAAGCGAATACTTAGCCAATCGTTTTTTCAGATCGTTAACAATACTGGATTTCAATAGTAGTCTTTTAATTACTTGATTGCATTGATGTTGAGAATTACGTGATAAAAGGTATCATTGTATCTGAAATATTCTCTGCACAGTCAATCTGATAACAGCCAATTTGCACAGTATAAGCACACTATCAGATTTTTTGTTCAAGGGATAGAATGTTTTTACTTTCTGCTGGCTTTAGTTGATATCGAAATGGAAGATTGCCAAATTAAATGTGTTAGAAATAATAAATATTATTTTTTCTTAGATTACATTATTCATAGGTTAATAGACAACAAAACTGTTACACAACTAGATATATAAAGTAAATATTCCGTTAAATAAGGCTAATTTAACATTTTAAATATATATTTATATTGGTGGTGATAATTTTCACTTTTAAAATACCCACAAAATCCACCTTCACCTAAAATAATGCAGCAGACTAACGAATTCTTTCTATGAAAAAATTCCATACATTTCAACGGTAATATAAAATGTTACATGCTTATAA
This sequence comes from Homalodisca vitripennis, assembly GCF_021130785.1. NCBI lineage: Eukaryota > Metazoa > Arthropoda > Insecta > Hemiptera > Cicadellidae > Homalodisca > Homalodisca vitripennis. The sequence goes on along the minus strand of NC_060214.1, from coordinate 78,310,434 downwards.
AATGCAAATTAGCTCTTCCTATCTGGACTATAACAGTAGCAAAGCACCCAAGATAAAAACATAGTTGAGGATTAATGTACCAATTGTTACAATAATTATAGATGAAAAGTGGGGGTTAAGAATATCTGATCAGGTAATATTTTATTAATACATATCACCATCACAAATTATTTATCAGTTTTCTAATATTTTTAATTTTACTCGTATAGATAGGTATAATTCCTTTATTACACTGCTCCAAATGAACGAAATTGTTTCTTTTACACTAATAATGTTGTTATTAAAGCACGGTTCATGATACCAGTGCAACTTTCTTCAAATATTCTATACAAGGTTTTAATTTAATTTTAAATATTTCTCAATGAAAAAGTTCAGAAAAGCAGGTACTTTCATAGATTTTAAAACCCTTTGAACTCTTATGTTAAGGCTTATTCGATGTACATTCAATAATAGTTTTTATGAAACTTCAATTATATGGTTTGGAAAATATATGTTTTATTTACAACTTCAATTAAGGCTTTTTTAAAATATAAATAAATTACTGTCTGATCACTTCTATATACAGGGTGTACATAAAGTCCTGCACAGGTATAATATTTTCTGAACGATAACGGATAAAACAACAAGATTTGGCACATCAACACTACAACTAAAATCTATTTTTTAAAAGAACTATCAGTTTTCTGTGATATCATGGGGACGTCCCGCAAGGAGTCAGAAGGAAATCTTAAATAGGAGCATAGGTCAATATGTCCTCAAATTGTCCTGCAAAATTCTGTTAATATTTTTTTATGTCTATGTCGTCTTTCAGACTATCAAATAACCGCGGAGGTGAACAATTCAAACATTTACTCTGAAAACATTTGGTAAGTAAACATCTTTTTTTTAAATAAAACCTTTGAATTCCGCACCATTTTGTACTGGATCAATCTTTTTGAGTGCGGTTTGCGGCATTAAACTCTGCTAGAGAAGCCCTTTAAAATGATGTGCATATTGACCTATGCTCCTATTTAATATTTCCCTTCTGACTTCGTGCGGGACGTCCCCATGATATTACAGAAAACTGATATTTCCTTCAAAAAGTAGATTTTTTATGTGTAGTGTTGATGTACCAAATCTTGTTGATTTATCTGTTACCGTTCAGAAAATATTATACCTGTGCAGGACTTTATGTACACCCTGTATAACTCATAACCTAAACCATAAATAGTTATGTGAAATATGTTACAGTTGTTATGTTACACATATTTGATAGCGATAGGAAACAACGCATTGTTTTCCAAAATATATTACGCAAAGAGAACCCATGAACCTCATGAAAGTATGTTCTTAAGTAAATTCAGTGTCCTTTATGATTACAACTAAACAAAAATACGTGGACATTTTTACTAATTAGTTATGAAACTTAGGATATTACAATAATAATAATACCTGTTAGAAAATTTCATAATATTAAACAGTATTATTCATGATAGTCTGGAATCTATATGCATTTCAATACTACTAGGATTGACACAGTGTTTGATCAAGTTTAATGGACTGAAATCATTCGTTCATCTGTTGATAAAATACTGATATCTTTTTGTCAGATGTGCAGGAATCAGCAAATATTAAAAGCCCCTTGAGAATGATGTACACTCTGTGAGCTACAACATACTTAATAATCCGTTTGCATTAAAACAGACAATTACCAAGCTACACTGAACAAGTAGATAACGAGAAGTGTGTAATGAACATTACACTGCAGTGCTTACCTTAGTATTACACTCTAAACAGTATCAGGTTTTGGAAATTACACTCTAAATAATCTTACTCACTGATAAATCATCAACAATTAAAAGCTGTTTAAATTGTTTTGTGTTTTTTTAGATTATGAATAGCTTTCTTTTAGTTTCACCATAGTATTTAAATTTATGTCTCTCATAAAAAATATTAAAAAATATATATGAAGCGAACTGTAGTTGTAAATTATTGTGTATATTCTTCGCTCTTTATTTGTTTTTAATATTACTCAAAAAACTATTCTGTACGAATTTATACTTGTAGGCTAGTTTAGCTTGGCATGCTTGATCCATATTAGAGATGTAGCTTCAAAAAAAAGTCTAATGTAGGAAAACATTGCCACAAAATTAACAAATTATTATTACAGATGATATCAAAATTGCCATTCAAAACTTCTAAAAAACTTGGCTTTATAATCAAAAACAATAAGTAATTCAACAAACCAAACTCAAAATACAAAATTTAACAATAGTGGAGTGTACAAGTTAAATTGCAGTGATTGTCAAAACCACTATATTGGACAAACCGGCCGTCCATCAAAATAAGATTTAATTAACATATAAGAGCATTGATGACATCATCAAATACAAAATATGCTGACCATTTAATAATACCGGCCATGCATACACAAACATCGAAAACAATCTTGAAATTTTACACACAAGCAAGAAAGTCACCTATTGTCTACTTTAAAACATTTTTACAATTAAAAAAGTTCCAAGATTTATCCAAGCGTATTAATAATGAGAAATTTTTCTACAAAAAATGTATTTTTTAGAAAAATAATAAAATTTGCCTTATTATTGGTCGAAAGACGATTTTCATAGATCACATATAGAATAAAAAAAATAATAATAGCCACGTAGTTAAAAAAATATGAAAATTTGGTTTCAGTTTTTTATTATCATAATATATCTTAAAGTACAAGTACCTGAGAATGTATTCTTTGAATTTGAAATGTACAATGTACAAAATAAAATATATTTAAGTTTTTTAAAAGTTTAAAAAGGGTTTATCATTGATATTGATTCTTTACTTGTGTTAAAATAACTAATTGGCCATAAAATTGACGCAAATCTAAATCATCTCTTTTATTCGTATATTTCTATATTCTCTATCAAATGTTTATAACATGAATTTTAATACGTTGGTTTAGACGCAATTGTCTCTTTGATTATAGAGACTTAATTTAATAGGGTAGCTAACAAAGACAGTATTAACCCAAATACATATAATTAATTAATTAATTTCATAGACATGCCATTATAATCAGTAACAACATTTATCTCATAATTAAATAATTATTAATTCAACGTAAAGATCACATGGTCTTTATCTCCTCACTCATATTGTAACCCAGATAAAATTAGAAAAAGTATTTTTCATTTAATTTTTGTTGTAACTTTTATTTATTTGAGCTTAGGCGGACTTTTGATCGTTTTATATCTTTTTGAAATTGTATTAATTTGACTAGAAAACAAAACAGCAGGTTGATATATGTTTTTACCATATACTTTCGAGATAACCTGCCACATGTTAAAATTACAATTTTGTTCTTTAACTTAAGTTGTATATCAGATTTGGAAAAAAAAACAATATAAATCTATTGTTTAACATAACATAACAATACAAAACTCATGCATAACACAAACTCAAGGGAAGGATAAAAAAAGCAGATGATTATTAAGTAAAAAAATTGGCTGCTGACTTAGTTTCCCAGCTGACTTCCTCTTTTGTTTCCATGGAGTGCTCTGGCTTAGCCTTTTACTTACCTGTATGTTTTTATGTTTTACAATTAATGGAATATTTTTTAAATTTACGGTTTTGTATTTGGAATTAATTTTTTAAATATATAAAATGGCAAAATTTTACTGCATATCTAAATTCTTAAACCTTATTTTCCTGCTCCCTTCATTTTTCAAATAAATAATATTTCCTTGTCATGACTTGTATCCATAGTTTTGTGTACATCAGTACATTTAAACTTATATATATATATCATAACAGTTCAATTTGATGCACGATTTTCGTTTGGAAGTAACCAAGTAATTGTATTTCCGTTGAAGGTATTTATACGCTCGTACTCCACTGTGATGACTTGCATTCACTCTATAGTTTTATGTACCTTGGTACTTTTAAAACGTACAGAAAACATATTATTTCAATAAATTTCAAGCACGTTTTTGTTTGGAAGTAACAAAGAAATTCATTTCCGGTGATGTTCATGCTCGTACTTTACAGTGATGGATGATCGTCATTCATCTTTTTTAAGTCAATCACTAAGGCTTTAATCGAAAACGCTGTTGCTTTCGAACCCAAGTGATAGTTATTACGTGTGTTATAAGAAACAGCTAAGTTTCTATAAGAACTGAGGGCCTTGCAAAACACAGATGTTATGCCTTTGAATGGAAAGTGACATTGAATAATTATAGCTAGCTACAAAAGTATTAAACTGAATACAAAAAAAAAATTATATTTATAAAACGAAACGTAACCCGAATATAATATAATTTGTCAAATTAAATATTCTTATTATTTTATCTTAAGTTAAAAGAAAAACATCTTCTAACATTAACTATAAGAGAATTTAAATTTTTCTGATGGATAGTTTATTTATATATATAATGTATATAAATATATATATATATATATATATATATTATATATATATATATATACATTGAACCACAGCTAAGCATAAAATTTATTCAAATTGATTGATATGTAATTACTTTTTTCTACTAAATTATTTTTTTTTTTTTTTTTACTTTGCAAAACAAATAGTTATCCCGAAGTGTAATCTACAAGAGCTTGATTACAGTTTTTTAGAAGGGGATGGAATGTAAATAATTAGGTAAAGTAGTACAATTGACCTTAAAAAACTGTGTTTACTCTTGCAGTTTTAAAATTAAAATACATCAATTTAGTTATAATTAAAAAAAATTACATGTTTAGATAGTTTTTTTCAACTGAATAAACTATTAATTAAAACTATTATAGCTAAAAACTGTTTATATTAATTAATATCACAGTTTAAAGTGCAAAATTATAACAATTGTAGTCCACTTTAATCTTTGTTTTTACGAAAAGATCCTGTTCTTGCTTATGATTGTAAAAATGATTATGATTATAATTGTATATTATTGATTATTCTTTAAAACTGTAGGTGCTCATGGGGTGGGGGGGGGGGGGGGTGGGGGGGGGGGGGGGTGGGGGGGGGGGGGGGTGGGGGGGGGGGGGGGTGGGGGGGGGGGGGGGTGGGGGGGGGGGGGGGGCCTTATCATCATTGCGCATCATCATAGACAGCCTTTCAAATTGAACTAGAGGAATTCGTATTAAATTTTCAAAGAGTTTTAAAAAATTTAACAATTTTACGAGCTTTAGATAAAAACAGTGTATAGAGACGTTGATATATTCGGTATGAGAGTATTAAAAAAAATGGAATAAATTAACTAGAATTGGTTTGCCTACAGAAACGATACCGCTTCAGATAAAATAATGTTTAAAACAAGTGTTTTTACTACCTTTACTCTAGTTTAGTGCAAACCATAAACTTGTATTTAATATTTATAATAATAAACATTGTCATAATGTTGTTAGTTTTAAATGCGAAAACTGTTATGACTGTTCTTACGTAGTTAGTTTCTTTCAGCATAAGTAGTTAATTATTTTGGGTAACATTTTGAAATTTAACATTTGTTTAGTAAAAATATCATAAAGAAATATTGAAATATATTTTTTAGATTTTTAACACACTATACAGTGATATTAAAATAAATTAAACACTTTTTTAAATGATCTGTGAGGTATAAAAATCAGGTAAATATTTGCCCCACTTTTGCAATAAACAATTTCCATTACCCCTCAAAGTACCCCTTACAATATTTCCAGGGGTTCAAAATAATGTTATCGAGTTCTTTGGCCAAAAAATAGGAGAGGTAGAGTTGAAACGGAGTTATTGTTTACTTTTTATACCGCTATAAAAAGCCCCAGGCAGTCTGGTTCACCTTTTTTATATTAGGTAAATAAATATTTATATGATTTTTATAATAAAACCCACGGAATTGACTGGTATGGCGAATATGAAGTGGGAGAAAAAGAATATATTGGTCTTGAGGGCTCGTAGATTTAAAGATATCTATACCTTCGGAAAACTTATATCAGAATTAAAAATTAGAAAATAAAACAGTGATGGCACGCAAAGTAGGCCTATAGGTTCTCTTAGGAAATGAAATAAATAGTACATATTAATCTTAAATTTGAATAATTTGAAAAGTTCATGTATTTGTGTATATAAACAAGTAGCTTTGTTGATAAGTTTTCTTAAAAACGGTTTAAGGTAAGGTGAAGAGATTTATGACTAACATGATCTAACACGTTACACCATAAATGCTTTCAATAAGAAATCTGCGTGCTTTTACTCTGCGATTCTTCCACATTGGTTTAAGCCGGGTAAATGATTCTATATATTCTGATTATTTTACAGGTTAAAAAAAAATTAATATAATTTTATTAATACGTAACCGAGAAATATTGTACGAGTTTAACTTGTACAAACGTATATGTTTTTAGGTAAATATTTTTAAGATAAATATTTTCCAATAGTTTATTATAAATTATAAACGAAAAAGATTTAGTTTATCTTTAAAGGTTTTTCTAGTAAAAATAACTGTATACTTTTTTCATATTAAACGTATTGATATTAAAATTTTTTTTTCTTAATAAATTTTTCACCTTTTACTCGTAGTCTGAAGTACTACAGTATTATTACTTAAATAAATATGTGTGTGTGTGTGTGTGTGTGTGTGTGTGTGTGTGTGTGTGTGTGTGTGTGTGTGTGTGTGTGTGTGTGTGTGTGTGTGTGTGTGTGAGTGTGTGTGTGTGTGTGTGTGTGTGTGTGTGTGTGTGTGTGTGTGTGTGTGTGTGTGTGTGTGTGATATCTATTGGCCTTCTGTAGTGTATAACCACTGCTATTGTAAAGCAGTCTAATCTGCTTAAGATAAAATCACACCCATATTATCGAATACAACGTGTAACGATTAATGTTATGTTAAGGCTAATAGATCCTTAGCTTTTATATTATTATTAAAATTTTTGCTCTGAAAAAAAAACATATTTTAGATCAAAAAAACTTTTTGAATATAATCAGCTGAGAATGGAAATGTGAATATTTTCCATTTAGGTACTTACTTTATAACATTAGGAGTGTAATTTTTTTATATTTTTCATCATTAAGTATTTGTATTAAAAACTTAATTTTGTTAATGATCATTCTGTAACTGTAAAACCGTTCATAACATTTGTCATTATTAACAGATGCTCTAGAATTTTATAAGTGACCTTTATAACGGAATTGAAATTGGTAAGATCTAAATATATACTTTCAAACGTAACTTATTCCGTATAAAGGAAAAGACACAGGAAAGAAAACACAGAAGAAAAATGAAGAGAATGTTAATTGCCACATAAAAAATCTTGATGGTTCAAGCATTCGAGCTGTCAAGTTTAAGAATGGTACAAGCGCTCCAAATACAATCAGATACATATCTCCTCTACTAAAAAACTGACAAAAATTTATCTCGTTTTAAATTTGCTCTTAATAATGTGCACCTTAACAAAAGGATTTAGAAATTTTACTGTTCGCATCATTTGTGCTCCCATTAATACGTAAATCGCAATTATTTCTGTATTGCTCTGGCCTGCCTAGGATTTGGTAAAATTTATTAAATTGGATATCAATTTTTATTAAAAAATTTGTTTGTAATGAAAAGTGCTACTCTAATCACGCATGTTTGGGTGAGGAACGATTGACTATACATTATGATAATGTCAAGTTTGGGCTTGTCCGTAAACCATTAGTAGAGGTGCACTATTTAGTATCAATATTGATAATGCTGTTGTCTTAACATGATTAAAATATTTGTGATTTAAAGTAGTATATATCTTTTTGCAAAGTTCATAGATATTTAATAATATTTGTCTAAATTAAAATATTTATCTTTATTCTTCATCAAAAACATGCACGAATATTGATATGCGTTTGTTGCAAGTGTTAATAATATACAGAATAAAATTTTTTATTTTTATCATTCACTAAACTCTTTTAACATATTAACAACAACAACTAAGATAATGAGAAAAATATTATGGTCACAAGAAACTAAATTAGGTGCTTAGAAAAATAATGGTTCCATTTCTAATAAATTTTACCGTCTGTAGTTTAAAATACTTACCATATATAGTTGGTATACCATATATATGGAAACAAAGACATTTTATTTTACAATAAGGTAATATTGTAATACTTGTAAATATTTTGAATATAAATAATATAATGATAATAAGAGAAATTATTGTAATAATATTGAAGAATAATTTTACATATAACTTTAATATTTTGTAAAATTTGTGCTAGGCAATTGTCTATACACCAAAACATTAATAAGATTAAGTAGAGAAAGTGCTAGTCCTGCATTAACCTAATTCTTAAACTTCATTATTCTTTGCTATAAGATAAAATGGTTATAACATGGTTTAAATAAACTCTTGTTATAATATTATTCGTTGAATATAATATGTCTTTTAATAAAATATTGCTATAAAAATAATTTTATCTCTTACTTATTGTTTTTATTTGTTGTGACGATTTTTTACCATTAAAATCTGCAAGTAGCTATCCTAAAACATTACCTCTGAAATTTTTATACATTTTAATTCAATGCAGTGTTGTAAAATGAGTTTAACCTGAAAGAAGTTTTATTAAAGAATATTTATTTTTAAAATATTTTTAAAATAAATTTTATTAACTTTAACAAGATTTTATAATTTTTTTATGTTCAATTAAGAAATGTTTACTGTGGGTACGGATAAAATGTATCTCATCCATGCTAAGTAAGATATTAGATATACAGCCAGCATTTTCAATTTATTCATTCAGAAGCATGTAAAGGTAGCTCTCCAACAATGTTTAAATATGCAGAAATTTTTTTTATTTTAAAATTTTCACATAAAAATTAAGTAAAAAAATTATTTATATGTTTAATATGAGCACCATATTCGCGTAAAACCAATAGAATATATAAGGAACTGGCTATGGCCTGGTTTCAATAGATAAACTCTCACACTCACATGATTTTGTCAAGTAATATAGCCCTTTCTCCTCCAAATACTATTTCGTATATCACCAAATTTTTTCGTTCAATAAATAATGTTAGAGAGCTGTTGTTACAAATTGGAGTCCAATGATCCGAAAAATTCGATTACTCAGACTGGGGAGGAATCTGACCTTGACCCCTCCCCCTCCGGGCTCGTCATATCATGGTCTTATGTATGTGAGCTTACTCCCACAGATGATTTTGTCTGATAAAACAATATTATCTCTTAGCTTCTTCATTGGAACTAAATATTTCTACATCATTTTCTGCTTTAAAAACACACCTCGACACAATTTTTCGACACTTAGATAAAATTTAACTTTTCAATACGACTCTATCCTACGCACAGCCTCCTTGCCCATGTACGTTAATTTCCACAGTAGACATTATATTTAGCTGTAAAATACAGTTTTAATCACTCATATTTTAATTTATAATAATAATATTGTCTAACTACTATACTTAAATTTAAACCGTTTATTTTATCGCCGCTTAAAAGTATTGTAACTTAAAATTGGAAACTGTATGTAAGTGTATATGTTCTTGGAAATAAATGATGTTTCTACTCTATTTTATTCTAATATTTGGTCTAACAAGCCCCTCTAGAGGTGTATAGGGTTAAAGTTATTAGACAGGTGTATATTTTTTGGGGAGGAGTTAGTGAGGCTTGCGTATAAATGAGCCATACAAGCTATAAATAACAGGGTGAAATAATAAAACTAATACTCCGAAACTCGTTATCGTCAGCCTGCATTCATTGACCAGGAGTGGTCAGAATAAATTCTTTACAGCCATGCTCAAAGCAGTTACCTCTCTACGAAATTAAACTAATGCACTTATGCAAGAATGAATCGCACGAATAATTCGATAAAAGAAATAAGACACACTAATTCTTCAAGAAAATTTAAAGCCAAATAAAAGGATCCAAAAGTAAAGAGTGCTTATTACTAAAATATACTCGTATTTTTGTAAACTATGAAAGAAAATACACCCTAAAAGAAGAAATTACTTAACTAAATAGGGAATGCCCTCTTTTGGGCTAATACTAATATAGCCCAACAACACAATAATATTCTGGGTCTGTCCTTAACCGATGGAGCAAAAATGAAATAAGGCAGAACGTGTACCTCTCTTGTCAAATTATTTTGTTAAATATCTAAGTAAGTTTGGGGCAAAATGGATTCTAAAAGCAACCAATGTGACATAAGCGATATAAATACCATTTAAAACGTGTTAGTAGTATTAAGACCCTTGAAGTAATAGTTAAGTGAAAAATAAGAGTTAATAAAGTTTTTCACAAGGTCAATTTTATATTCATCTCTATTTTGTATACCATTGAAACCTGTTACGGAGTAACACTTCGCACCTTCCTTTTAATACAATGTTTAACTGCCACGATGCATGTACCGCTCTTGACGATGTATTTTGCAACTCAAACCATTAATATTTCGTTACTTCCCACTCTGTTGGTCCTGAGACTAATGGACCGTCACTCACTGATTCGGTAGAGTTTACATTCACAAACGTTTTGAGTCACTAGCAGGATTTTTACTCAGAAGACAAACTTATGGATTCCTTGTAAGTAACACACTTTAAAACTCTTTATTATTTCTATATAGTTCTAAGATAATTTTAAATAATATGATGTTATTGAAATTTCATACGAATTAAAAAAGTTATATAGCAAAATTATCGGTTATGTTTTTTCCCAAAGCCTTTTTCAAATCAAGTCCAATCTTTTACCACATTTAATCTTTTCAAAAGACTTTAAACGAAATAATATTACAGATATTTCTGGTTGAGCCTTATATAATATAAAATTAATTTAGCTGCTATACACCAAATTTTTATGTCATAATCAGTTCAGTTATAGATGGTAATACCAAGAGAAAACCATTCACAATTCGAAATGATACTGACATTAGGAATAGTGATAAAATGGTAATTTTAATTTCCCACATAACTAAAAATAAACAGAGAAGTTGTACTTACTGTATCATCAATACAACATATTACCATATTTTTCTCAAAGAGAGATATTAGCTTATTAAATGTTGTGATAACTTATTGTCGTATTTAATTATTAGCTTTTACAGAATAAGATTTTAAATTTGTCTTGTCGTCTGGAAATGAAGTTTCATACAAAGTTATAAAGTTACAAATAAGGTGGTTCTTACGATATTTTCCCATGTAATACATTTAAAATCTTTTTCGTTGAGCTACGGTTATTACTAGGGTTTTAATATATAAAATTGTAATTTGGTAGGTATAGTACTACAAAAAAAGATTGCACTGAAATCAAAATCGTATTACTAACTTTTCAGTTGACTTACCATTATATTATTTCTTCTTTTTAAAACAACAATCAAAATAATACATAACATCAAAAAATATCTATATTTTATCAATATGTTTTTAATTTCTTTACTCTCATATTATATTTTTGCAATCATGGTTTGTGTATAAACCAATGTAAATATGTTTTACAACTTTAATCACAATCCGAGGAGAGGTATGCAACTTCTTTGAACGCAGCTGTACTTTTACAAGAGTGAAGCTAAATGCAAGTGTAGATCAATTCGTTTTCGAGGTATTGTGCGAATCGGGTAGGAAGTCCGATAAACAGACAATAGAAATTATTTGTTCACTCTCTCAAAATCCTTGGAGTTCCTTAGCGATAGAGTAGTAATTTTTTATAACCTTTTAAAAAAAACGGTTTTTGTTATTATTAAAACATTACTCTCAAAAAAATTGTATAACAGCGAGGTTAAGCCCTGATCCCTGAACACGCATAAAAACTGTAATAATATGCACATGATAAATGCTTACCTACGTTTCGAAATTTTCATAAGAAAGTTTTAGAAAGAAATGCTTATTATTAGTATAATAGGATATTAACCTAGATTTTAGTTACTATGTAGAAATCTCACTTCCATCATAGTATAATGACTTCGATTTTAAAAACGGCGTGCGAAGCAGTGGGTTGTAGTTAGTTATTTATAAAATTCATAAGAATAAGGCTTCTACTTTTATTTTAAAATATTGTATAATAACAGAATAAGTGCACTAATGAACTGTAGTCTTTAAATCTCAGATGCTACCTCAGCGAAGCCTGTTAAGCCACATGTTCTGCAATAATATGTGATATTATTGTGTGGTATCCTGCACTTTCAATTTACTAGTGATAATAGATAATCTTTTATGTATAATTTTAAAAATTTTCATTTCTAAAAATTCAAACTTACATTGCTGGTGCATTTGCATGCTGCATTACAAATCCAATCGGAAGAAAAACATTTAGAGGGCCCGACAAGAATCTTGAAAATATTTCCTATTGAAAGGAAAATCTGTACTTCGTAAACATCGCAATATAAAGAAGCCGTTCTTTTTCCTGTTATATATATTATATATATATATATATATATATATATATATATATATATATTTGCTTATATAAAGTTCTAGTGTTTATTCAAAGATATCCAGTTTATCAACAATAATATTTCCTTCTGATATTAATAAGTAAACATCAAACCATATTACTTGATGGATGAAAAGCCTTTATTATAATCACAACAGTGGTGTTAACTTGTTGCGATTTTACTAATTGGATTTATACATATGGTTTAAAAACGACAATTATTATAAGAGTATCACCTTACGTTTGTAACTAGATCCTAGATACAGTTTCTATACCGTGTCCTACAAACTATTAATGTATATTTGACAAGTTTCTAAATCATAACTGATAATCAGAATGAAAATATACAATTGTTATATTTACTCGGATGTATAATATTCAACATAATCTTGTCTATTAAGGTTTGTATATTTAGTACTTAATTATTATTCTTAAATTGTAAATTATCAAGTTCTAGTTAATATTTCAGTTTTTTAATACTGATATACAAAATAATGATTGTTATCCACTATTTAAATACATCATTAATATCTATATTTGCTATATAATGAATAATTATTAGAAACTAAATTAATATATTCGTATAACGTGGGATATATTTCTAATAATTTGAAAAGTGTTTAAGGGAAGTAATGTGAAATTAACTATTTATTATTTTACTCTGGTATGTTATGTTTATAAAAGACGTTTTGTTCAATCTACTCTATAAGATGCACAAGAATGAAGAAAATGTTCATATCTTCTTTAACAAATGTGAAACATGAAATCTCGGGGAATCCAACATCAAGGAATGGAGTATCAGGTAATACAGGAACATTCTCTGCATACCGCGTTCTCTGGCTATTCTGATATGTTACGTTATATGGAATCTCTGCAATTTACTTTCCTTCTTTTGTGACATAGATAAAAAAACACAGAAATATTCGACTATATTACTAAAATGTTAAACGTAAATATACAGACTATAAATAATATTAAAATCTCATAGATTATAGACTGAATTAAGTCTATAATTTTATCTCATGTTAAGTCTTCAATATATTTATTTATCATTCAGTAATCCTAAACGCTATTAGACACTCTAAAATGTCTATATATTACAATATTTTGCTCCTCCTTTACGATTTCATGTAATTTATTATTCTTGAGTGAGGATCCAAGGCACAATATAACTCTTTTCCACTTAAATACAGGTTTAAAAAGAGCCTAACAGCAGGCAGTACATTTTTATGTCTTATTTACTCAACGATAGTAAATTTTGTGACGTAAAAGTTTAAAAAAATTTAATTTCTTTCTGTCTGTTATTTTTATGTCTGTCTATTTTTGTCTGTATTATCACAAAATATCACGAAAAATAAATTACTTATTGACTTTAATTTTTACATGAAGCTTGATTTAAATGTATAAAAACTTAGTGTTCCATGTCTGTGCATGTTAGTCTATTACATTTTGCTGAGTATCGCCGTTTTTTTAATCATCAGTACGTTGTTAAGAAATCGGATAATACGTATATATTTAATGATGATTAATGCATTGTTATATGTTTTAAAAAGTGAGGTAACTAAAAAAATAATATTTGGAAAAAAATATTAGTGCGTAATTTTACATGCAACCTCAGGGAATTCGGTTAAAAATTTACTGTAGCATAAAACTGCTTTGTTTTAATGTGAAAAATTAATATTGCATATTTTGGGATGTAATTAGACCATGAATGTATAAAATAATAAATGAATAAATAAAAAAAATTATGGAAATTTTACTGTTGAGTGTTAGTTATGGTAAAAATAATGCAGTTATATAATACATTTTATAGTAAAGTTGACATTTATTTGTGTTTACGTAAATCACTACTTCTGTTCTATACCCTCGGTTGTCAGGTAAACATAATTAAATTATTGAGTAATTTATTATTGGGACTGCATTTGTCCGAAGTTTATTGAATTGGTTAAAAACAAATTGTATTTGCTAGGTTTGTATATCTACATTTTTAAAAATTATTTATGATTTTTATTGTGTTTGTTTAACCTTACTTGTTATGATTTTATAATTAAATAAAGGATTAATCCTATTCAGGGTAGTTTTTCCTTAAAAACCCAGGTAATAATGGATCATTTTCTTAATATCATTATTAATTTTAATTACTCTATCCCATTGTCTATATATGCTTTACATTGACGGATGAAATAATGGACTTTCAGCACCTTTTTATTGTAAGATAGTGAAAACACATGGTATAAAAACATATAAACTTTTCTTTTTTGTAATTTTTAACTGAATTGACAGTGAAATTTTTACATTTATCTTCGTTGTATGTTACAAGAACAGGATAACAATTCATTTCCAGGATAAATCTCTCTCTTTATATATATATATATGCCTTTTCATATTTGCGTCATATACATAGTGCAAATTCTGAAAAATCAAAATAAACATACTGATGGTTCTGTAAGTGAGTGGTGTTGAAAGCCAAAGATACTGTCTGACACACACAAAAATCACAAAATGGCTTAAGATTTCTAAATTTCTAACATTTCTAAATTTATTTTTGCGGGAGAATCTTCAGAGGCGGCCTATGCCAATGCAGTTTAGCTCAAACTGACTACTTGTAATTGACGGGGTGACAAATTTAGCGGGAAGATGCCCGATCGACTACTGCGCGCTCACCGCTGACCTGCCATGTGTCTGGACGGATATGTCATCGTGAGGTCAAAAGTTAAAAAAAAAACGACACTCATATGTCAAATACTCCAGCGTACTCAGAGCAGCAAACAGCTCTGATTTATTTCTAAATTGACGACAAACCAAAACTGTATATTAACACTGTAAAATACTCTATAAATACCCGAATAGCCGCCGTTTTGATTTTTCATTAAAGGATTTATAATTTTTAACGGCTTCCAAATTGTTCAATAAGAAATATCCAAAGGCAGATAGAGTATATTTTAAATATCAAAACATCATTTCATTACATCTGAATCTCTCGAGTAATTAAATTAACACGCTACAAGGAGATGGAATCCTGCTATAGAGATTCAACTGGAATAATCAGCTTCCCTAAAGTACGTGGAATAGACTGAAAGGGCAGATATTCAATAGCCATTCAGATCCTTGTTGCTTTCGCAAGTTTCGGCACAACTGTTGGAAGACTATGTTCTTGAAATCACAAATACTAGTTCCATCAATTTAATATCTATACTGGACATTTACTATACAATAAAAAAAAAACTGTTGTTAGCTTTTATAACTATTATTACACTACTCTTTATGTCTATCTGTTAGCACTATGACTCGAGAACATATAGACCCGGAACTCTGCATTAAGTTTCCTAACTGTTTACTTAACGTCTAGGACGATGGTAAGCAAGTTACTCCCTAAATTTAAATTAGCGTTAGCAAATATTTTTAAGTTAATATTAGAGGAGACTATGCCATGATGGGGAAATTTGGATTATGATTAGTTTTGTAAATATACTGTGTAAAATCGTGCGTGATCTTATTAACCTGTACATAATACACGTAGCTTTAATAAATAAGCAATCTTTTATCAAATTCGCGACTAAGCCTATTACAAGATACGTGATGTGGCGTGTACCTACTCTCTGATATTTAATATCCATTGAAAAGTTGAAATGATCACTTACAAAAAATAAGTAGAGCAATATAACCTACTGGTCACCAATTATTCAATTGAAACATGTAATGCTTTAACCACCATAATGCATATCGTAATATTATATTAACTGATGAATTCTTACAACTAATAAAATTATTACGATATTAACTCCACATTATAAGTTTATCTTTATATTAGTATAATGGAAAATCAGTACCTGTATTTAATATTTAAATTGTTTTCAATAATTAACTGTAGTGACTATGAAAGCTATTGCATAATGGCAAACTGGTAGAAATAAAAGGTTTAAAGAAAATATACAAGCTTTTAAAACAAATAACGTGTCTACAGTAAAATCAAATTTACCGGTATACTTGAAACTGATTATAACAACACAAGTATTGAAAAAAACATGGACATTTTTATATAGAAAGGAAAGGAGAGAAATTAAACACAAAAGAAGAATTACGTATCTATCTAAATTATAATGAAAATCTTCATAAAATTTGAAATAGTAAACTGAAAAATAAGACAAACCCAATTAAAATATTAAATACAGATTACTAATCAAAATAACAACTGTGTCATTTAAGTGTAACATATTTTTAAATGGTTAAGTGTAACATATGTATATTTAATTGTTATTATTTATTTAGGGGTTAATGTACACTTATAGTAGTTGAATACCGAAACACGTGTGAGGCAATAAAATAAATAAATAATTAAAAATGCCTTTATTTTGAAGCGTTTCTCAGGTACAACTGATTTACAGAACAACTCAAATCAATACTGTACATAGTTCCATTAATATATAAATAAATTAAAATTGACATACTTACTTACTAATGAGCATTTTTCTTAATCTACGTTTGAAAGTATCTACAGATATGTTTTCTTGAAGGCTATGCGAGAGGTCATTATACAATTTTGGGCCAAAAAATTAAAAACTTTTCCTCAGACACTCTTTTGACACTTTTGGAAAGTGCAGCGCTCCACCATGGCGACTCTCCCTCTGAGACACCTCCGCCCGAAATGAGAGCCTCTCACCTAGGTATCGCGGTTCATTTAGGGAAAAGAATTTTGTGGACCATACAGCCGCTGAACATCCTGCACATGTCCTCCATCGGCAACATCTTGATTTCTTCTGTGAAAGAGGATACGTGATCAAAGCGTCTAAGGTTGAAAATGAACCTCACGGCAGAGTTCTGAAGTCTCTGGATTCGATCCCGATCCTCCCTCAATAAACCGTTCCCGTAGGCAGGATAGCAATAGTAAAATACTGATAGGATCAGTAAATTAACTACATGTATCTTAGCAGATTCTGGAAAAATGCTTCTAAATCTACTCAGTGCTCGCTGAAAAGTGTAAGTGACATGGTCTGAAAACGAAAGTTTACTGTCTAACACAAGCCCCAAAGTTTTTGATTTTTCGCAAACCCTAAGGCTCGTATCGAACAGAACAACCGCCTTCCCATTCACATTCAAGGTCTGTACTAGTTCTGCTGGTGCGGTGTAGAGAACTTTGCACTTACTCACATTCAATTCCAGACCATTGGAAAATGGACCATCTGATAACTCCCTCAAGATCAGAATTTATCCTATAAATGGCGGATTCCATGAGGCTTGGCTTATATGAAATATGCAGCTGTGAATCGTCAGCGTACAAGTGAGCAGTGCAACTTTGAAGACAGTTCGGGAAATCAGCCGTGTACAAATTGTACAAAATTGGTCCCAGACAACTACCTTGAGGTACACCTCTTGTTTGCAACAGTTGTGTTGAAGATTCGTCCCCCAACTTGGTGATCTGGTGCCGGAAACTCAGGTAAGACCTGATCCATTGAACCACGTCTTCATCAAAGCCGAAATAACTTAGTTTTGCAGATAACATTTCATGATGTATTGAATCAAAGGCTTTAGAATAATCCAGCATTATGAGAGAGCTATATTTTCCTTTGTCCTTTGCATCTATTAAGTCGCATATTAAATTTGTCAGGGCTGTACATGTACTGTGATTTTTACTAAAGCCTGATTGTAGTTTTGGTAAGATATCTGTTGAGTCAACGTGGGACATTATTTGCCTAATTACGATCTTTTCTAGTACCTTAGACATGGCAGGCAGTATAGAAATAGGTCTCAACTGCTCTACTGTCACAGGCTTAGTAACTTTTTGGTAGTGGTCTTACTACGCTTAGTTTCCAATTTTCAGGAAACACTCCAGATTGAAGAGACATGTTTACAAGATGTGTAACGGCCTCTTTGGCATAAAAACCAGCAGAGCGTATCATGTCTATAGAAATATTGTCACTGCCAACTGCCTTAGATTTAATTTCATTCATCACTGATATCACGTCATCTGAACTGACAGGTGTAAACGTAAATTTTGGTAGCGTTTCATTTAATCTGCTTTGCTTGAACATGTTCATTACATCACAATCAATTTGTTGTTTGGATCCCATTTCGGCAAAAAATTTATTTATATCTTCAGCCTTCAAGTGAGATGCGATGTTTTCTTGGTGATCTTCGTTTGAAACAGCGTTTGCTTTCTTTCATAACAGACCAGAATTCTTTGGGATTTCTTCATGAACTAAGTTTGTCTTTGAAAAACTCTCTCTTTGCTTTCCACATCAGCCCGTTTAGTATATTTCTAATCAATCTATAGTTTTCCCAATCATCTTGCTTCCTTGACGTCCAGTATATTTTGTGACAGTCTTTCTTCAATTTACTCAGTTGTTTGATTTCATCATTCAGCCATGGGATGTTTTTTCCTGGTAACTTTCTTTCATACTACTGGTGCTTTTTCATCATAAATTACTGTAATATTTTCACTGATAACCTTCTCAATTTCATTAACATCTTGAAGCTGGTTTAACAGAGTTGCAATCAATGCTGGCCATTTGGTCAATTGCACGCTGTCCATTGAACTTCGAAAGATATCTGTAATTAATGAACTTAGCTTTGTTTCTTCTTTTAATACATGTCAATGTACAATATATCAATCTATGGTTGGTAATGTTCATAAATCTATGGTCTCTAATGTTTGCCGCATCGAACACCCCATTTTTCTCAACCTCGGCCGACTTGTCAACTACGATGTGGTCCAGAAGTGTAGCCGAGTGTCTCGTTACCCTTGTTGGTTCTTTTATCAGCTGAATGGCATTATCAGCTTTCAAGATTTGGCGTAAATAACTTGCTTTACTGCATGACTTTGACAGTAGATCGATGTTGGTGTCCCCCATACATATGACTGAGTCAACCTTGACCGCATGATCCACAAACAGGGAGCGATATAGAGGTGATAAGCAGGTATGTCTAGTACGAGGCGACCGATATACAACACACACCTAGCTTTTTCCCCTTCACATTAATTGTCACACATATGTGTTCTATACCAGTGTCCAAGCTTTCTAGTAGTATATATTGCTCATACGCAATTTTCTTGCTTTATGTAGAAGGCAACACCACCACGTGCTGATCTACTTTCGTTCTCTCTGGGCTGTCTATCGCAATGCCCCATCGAGTACCCTGGTATATTGAAGAGGTGTGAAGGGGTGTCAGGATGTAGCCAAGTCTCTGACACTCCGAAGATATCAAAATCGAAATCACTCACTAAAGAACACATTTCGGCGAAACCTGTGTTTAGAGAACTCATGTTCAAGTGAGCAACCCCGAAAAATGATTTGCCCCCATTACCAGCTAGTTTTCCGAAACCTGAGGGGAGTCAGAGCTCTCACTATTCAGGTGACAGCCCTCAACTTCACCCTTCGGTCCGGACTCCAAGCCAACAGCAGGAGTTACTCCATCCCGACACTGCATTTCCAGTCCACTAAGTACAGCAGCAATATTTTCCACAAATAGCGAACCCTAACGAGAGACAGCTCTACGGCTAAAGTGAAGTCACGGACAAGGTCTCTCCTGCCAACACAACAGTTTGCCTCAATGAAAGTAACACTGAAGTTGTTACACATTAACTCCAATTGAGAATTAAAGTCAAAAAGGGCTCGGTAGCCAATGTCTTTTCTGATGAGAATACTATTGAGGATTAATTTTGAATTAGGAAGCTGTGTTCTGGCAGTAAAGAGTAAGTCAGCCATATTGTGGAGAGCCTCACGTTTTCCCATGCCCCCCATTGTACCCTGGCCCCCCACGATAGCCTTGCCTAAGGTCATTACATCCAACATGAAAATAAATAACTGATAAATTAACATCTAAATAACATAACAATCTATGCTTAATATCTACAATCCTTCCCCCCCCCCGGAAAACACTCCGCAAATGCTCCCTGTACACTACTTTGCTTTGAAGAATATCTGAGATGCAAGTCACCCAGCAACAGAATGTTTTTGAACGGCTTGTCAGCAGGGGCCTGCGTTGAGGTGCTGGAGTTGCTGGTGTGGGCGACGGGCGGGACTGTGGTGGTGAGGGACCGCTGGCAGGAGGCTGCTGGTAGTCTGCTGGGGATGGTGTTTTGGGGTAGAACATACGTCTCAGTAGCTGCAGTCAGCTCCTCAAGTAAACTACTGCCTGCAACGGATGTTCTCCTCTTTCGAGATTGCGCCTCAGCTTGCCTCAGCTCTCCTCTCAAACATCTGATGTCAGCCTCCAGGACCTGCACGGTAGTGAGCAAATGCTGGCGATCTGCAGTCAGAGCAGCAATTTTCTCCTCACTCTCCCTCATCAGCCTCTCCATGTCCAGGTCACGTCTCAGACTCTCCTTCAGTCGCAGGTTCTCTGCCTTACACTCGTCCAGTTCAGCTGTAAGGCCTACAACATCAGTGTCGAGCTGGTCCTCCAGTTCACAACATGCGACAGATTTCTCCTTGAAGCTCTTGTTGAGGTCCATACACCTGGTCTCGGCCGAGGAGAGTCTGTCTTGTAGATCTGTCACTTATGTCTGTAAATCAGTGTTATTCTTACACAGGCTGTTTAGTTTGTCCATCAAACAACATATGTGTGCGGCAAGCCTCTCGATAGAGTCATCACCAAAGGTAGCTGCAGTTGATCTCAACTCGGCGTAAAACTCGAAAGCCATACTGATCACTTCTTCGTCAAGAAAATCCAAACCATCGGTTATATTAAGAAAGTCCCTTGAACGTGTAGTTGGTGCCATTTTATCAAATAAAGCTAAAATAGTCTTTATAAAACTACAACAGTTATTTAATAAAGTTTGAAAGTCAGGCATATAAAAATAATTAGGTACTTATATTAATACAATAAATAATTTATATAAATAATACTGGACGAAAACACATTCAATAACTTAGGTCTAACAAAGAACATGAAACATAAAATTATTAAGCGTAAAAATTACATAAACAACATCCATCACAGATGCATTTGGCTGCTCCTTTTAAAACTGAAGAAGTCTATCATTGATTCACCACTATGCAGATGTTGCAGCTTGAAAATTGAAGGCCGTACTTTGTCAGTTCAAAATAGTGAAGTTTCTGAATACTCTTCCATCAGCGAAATTGCAGTAGTCCTTCAATCTGCAGAGCAAAAAGTGAGCGGCAATTGCGAGGCTCGAACCAGGTATCCCAGGAGCGCGAGTCCAAATGCGTACCACTGAGCTATCAGTGGGTTGTATGTGGGCGCCTGATAAGTGACAGATAAGACGAGTGAGCGTGACAGTCACCGACCGTAACCACATGTACTGAAGTTCTGCCAGCAAAGCTAACCTAAAAGTTAGAGCGCTCTAGCCTACTGGTTATTCACGATTGTTGTGTTGGTAGTTCTTAAATATTGCTGGCACTATAAAGTCAATCTTTCACTACTAAAATAACGTTAAATAGTTGTAAATTGAACGATAAAAGAATTAAAACTGTGAGCAACACAAACGTGTTGGTACGTGTTGTTACGTCATATCAGACTTTTCACATTTAAAATAGGGTTTTAGTTGAAGTTTCATTATACTAATAACCTATTAATATAAATAACACAGTTAGTGATCATTAACCCCCATATTATGAAAACTATTCATAAGAACGCAAGTTCATTACATCGTTCCATTATATTTTGTCATTATTCAATCATTAATCGTATATGTTTGTTATATTCTTCCACGGTTTCCGATATCTATTAAGGATTCAAGATAGTGGCCATTCGAAATTTGGAATTTAGTTATAAGTTATTATCCTTTATATCACAAATTTAAAAAATCCTTTTAGATACTTCAGATCATTTTCAATAAATTTTGTTGCAACGTGTGTGTTATATCACGTCTAGTATCCAAACAAATGGCGTACACGATTTCCCATAGTATACAACATGCTGAATAATTCTGTAACAAAAATTCAGTAGTTATCGTGTTAAACATTATTTGTTAACACTATAACTACCGTATTTCTTAAAATATTCACACTAAACTTTGCATATAGATAGAATGTGCACGTAAACTATATGGGTACTTAGTCTTTACTAATATAATGTTTCAAGATAGTGGCCATTTGCATTTGGTATAATGTTTTATAACAAGTATTTCAAATTACATTTCAATATTGGTAATAAAAAAAACAATATTGATCTAAATTGTTTCCCTATAACCTCCCAGAATTCATAATGGTGACCGTTTAAAGTTATAGAAGTGTTACAATAAAACGTATATATGTTTTACAACATAATTTCCGATTAATTTTAACTTCATAAATTCCTTGCAAACAAACTTATATGGTTGTGGAAATTGTTGTCTAGTCAAAATTATGCACTTTCTAAATGTTATAGTATTACGTCTGTATTAAAATTCAACTATTGAGCGGTATTTCCATATAACAGTTGATTAAAATCAAATATATAAACCCACAATACATCTTCAGTGGGACTTTTTAAGACAACCGTCTCGTATAAAAACTACCTTTTTCCGACAGAGCCGGAAGGGATATTGATATAAATTATCATTTCGTGTTTATATGTGAAAGTGTTACTGTGGTTCATTCTTAAAAAACTGAAATACAATGTGTATTATCAGTATATATACTAAAAAAGTTAATTGCATTCTTACTAGAGTAATTATGTTTGAGCAGCATTAATCAATATTATTTCGCGAGTAAATAATTCACTATGTTAAATTTATGTGTCTACAGAAACGTATATATTATAGTAATTAAAAGACCAAATAGCTGTCAAACGACTTTTATTTACATTTTTGAAATTTCTATAAATTTAATTTCAATAAACATTGAATCAAAAAAAGTACTTGCTTGCTCCGCCGAAACTCGAACAAGGATCTCTCATTTGCCGGCTGTATGTCCTACCATTACGCCACACAGGCCTCACTTTTTACGATTAAATTAATTTTTATTTGGCTGTATCTTTCACATATAATTCAATGTTTCTTGAAATTGAATTCTGATATTGCCATTTATACAATTTGAATTAATGTATGGGAAATAAAATGTTTAGTAACTATATACTTTTAACTACACATTGACTGAGGAGTGTGTTTGTTTGGTCTACACTGTAATTCAGATGTCACTGTCAAATTTACTATCTAACATTTTTATAAATTCTTAAAACTGGTATATGGCTGTTTTGGTTGTATTTTAGCAGACCCTGTGCATTGTTTGTTTATATATTTCTTCGGTCAGGCACACGAGGCAAACACAACATTGGAATAAAAATATAATTTACTCGAACAATAAGTGGTCGTATACGTGCTGAGCCTACGAAATTGTGTGTTGTAGGTAACAGCTAATCAGTGATTATTATACTAAGATAGAATTGTCTCTTTTAAAATATTGAAGAATCGTTAACTGTTAAAGGTAAAACTGCCTTTAATAGTATTTATTATTTTAAAGTTGTTTTCTATGTACGTTAAACTAATAATTTAGTTAATGCTATATAAATATATATATATATATAGCGCATATATAAATATATACATAGGTTTCTAACGCTTTTAAGTTCATATTGATACCATATATACGAATATGTTTTTTTTCTATCCTTTTATGCATATCGTTATCCATGTATAAAATAATTTGTCCCGGTTCTATCGGTTTTAAAGGACTTATAAAAGGTTTTATGACCCCTAATGGAATCATCGTAAAGATAATTATTTTCATACACAAATGGATTTTTTTGGAAGTTTTTAATAACATTATACCTGTATACCTATTTACCTTAACTAATATAGATGTTTTGTAGCAGTGCTCCAAAACTTCATTGCACTTGATCGAGAAAAATGGATCACCTCTTATTTATTTTCTGGATGGTAAACTCTTCTTACCAAATACAAGCTTTAGAATACAGTGACAAACCTCTTTTAGTAACAACTTATTTTGTAAGAAACAGAACAATATTATTTAAACCATCTCTTTATTTAGTTTTGATAAATTCGTATCGGTTCTTGTAATGAGTACTTTTTATGAACTGTTTTTTATGAAGAAGAGAGACTGTTAATATTTTGATAATTATGTTCGTTTTTGTATTTTATACAATGTCCTGCTCTATTATTATCTAGAGAGTTTAGTTTTAGTAAGTTATTTCTACAAAATGACATTGCTCTACTTAGTACCCCGTACTGTATTAGGATACTTCAAATTATCAGTATTTAAGGTCTCCATCAAATAGTTTATACACCATTATAACTATTTAAGAGGAGCCCGAACGCCATTGAAACATAATGTTAACTGTGGGACACATTACTCAAAGACTAAAAGAGATATCTAGATGAAAACTTTTACGGTACTTAGAGGACACCTCTTGCTAGGTCGTGGTGAGAGGATTTTTGAATACAACCAATAATAATATTATTTTAATTTTTTAATTATACTTTATTTTTACAAATTTTATTTAATAAAAAAATCTATATCTAAAAAGTTAGTGACTCAATTCAAATATGCTCTCACAGGGAACTAGCTTAAGCGTATATAAAGATGTCCTGAAAGTTTCATTGGTCTACCTTTAATACTTATTTACTTATGTGTCTTCAAAATATTAAAAATGCAACTTTGGAAAAATCAACAAAAACTAAAATAAAATCATATTTTAGCTATTTACTCACATTTAGTGCCCTCCAGCAGCATATGGTGGGTTGTCTTGGTCTTCTGCATCTTGGTACTGGTCCTCAAGTCTCCTTTTAAGCAAGGTCCTGCTCTGACATCTTTTTTTCCAATTCTTCTGCGGCCTTTTCACTTTTATGTATTCGGTATTCGTCTTGGCGATGTATAGCCTCAATGAAGTGCTTACCTAATTGTAGCCCTAGGTACTCACTTAGTTTACATTTGCTTGAATAGCCATCATTGAAAGACAATACAGCATCTTGGGCACCAAATTTTAATGTTGGTAGGCCTACGAAGGTCGTTTTAGGCAAACGGGTCCAAATAAGATTATTCAAGGCCCTCGTTTTGGTTTGATGTTTTACCAGCTAAGCATTTTTATAACAATTCAGGGTAAAATAGATCTCTAAATATTGGCTTTACTTCTGGCATTATGATTTCAGGAAGGTGAAAGTGCTTGTCGTGGTCATATTCTTTGCCCACGATAACTGCAATGTTGTATTTACACCTAATATCAGGTTCTTTAGGACACAGTTCATGACGTGGCTCATTGTTCCTTTGACATGACATGAAAGTAAGTGGCCCAGACTGCTTTTTTCATATCATTCAGGATGTGATAATTCCTTCTTATAGATAGGCCATAAAAAATCTGAAGCTTTTGTACAGCTAAATCTTTTAGTCGATTTTTTTCCCGAAAGCGGCTTACCATCAGCAAGCTTTGTGTTCGTTGATTTCTGTTTAAGTGTACGCAATCGAGTTCCCATTCTTTTTTGAATATGCCCTATACATTCCAATTTACTTATTTTTATATCCTCACAATAGGGCATAGCATCACAAACAGCACTGTAAGCGTTCGAGTCACCATCCCCAAGGTTATCTACGTAGCGTACATTGTACTGGGGGAGAGACCTGTTGTAAATGGTCACTGCGCCTTCAGCCTCCATGCCACCACTTGTTCCAATGTAATTGGCTGTACAGGTCTGGTTGTGGATATTCTGAAGTTTGCCTGGGCATAGGCAATGTTTACTCATGCAATGTATGTCCATTACTTTACCTGTATCGACTGAGGTCAATGACACAATACCGTTTAGAGACTGGTGGCCTATCTTCTACCATGACCCATCCAACGCTACAAAAAGATCTCTAGGCTCTCTATCAGGGTTTGTGTTGGAAACAACTGCTTCTTTGACTGCTTCAGTCATTGATTTATGGCAAATATCCTCTGTAGCTTGGCCTAAAACCTTCTCATATTTTGCAAATACGGTCGGAGGGGCTGGTATATTCAGTATTCCACACAGAGTACGAGCTGAAGTGTATCCCTTTCCGATCACTCGCAAAGCATAAACAAATAAATGCATTTTAATAACAACATAAATATATTTTCATAGAAAATTAGAGTATGGTTGATGTGTCAAGATGATATTGAGTAAATGTTTAAAATAATAAGTTAGTGTACGGTTAGTCTATTCTCTTATGTTATAATAACGTGTAAATAGTTCCGTTAGAGCTCCATAGAATATTTCTTTATAATATTTAATGTCTCATGATTAAAGCCTGAGATTTGTATTGTAAATCATGCATAAATCTTTTTATTTGATATAGCATAATAATTATACTAAATTTAAACTTGGAAACGTAATATTAAATTATTTTCAACATAAGCTACAATAGGTTATTTTTATTATTTAATTTTTGCTCATTTTCGCTATTTTATTGTTTACTCTTTTTGTAAACAGTATCTCCAACACAGGTACAGTCTTAATGGCTACCTACATCTCCCTTACTGTGTAAAACTTATTGGCCTACATATTCGTATTATATAAAGAAAGAAAACCCTAAATAACAGGTAGGCACACGTACCAATTTTTTATTTGTTGTTTGTTGCTATAGTAAATAAGTTATGTCATAGTATTATTTATTTTAAGCACTGACAGTAATATTAATTGTTTGTAATATTAAGTTAGTTTTTTGGGGGGTAATAAATTATTTAATACTATTATTACTTTTTATGTAAAGATGATAAAGCAAGATGTACTTTTGAATCCAACTTTAAACAACTTTTTTTACACATTATACTTTTCGTCTTACAATACAACCATATGAATCAAATACAGCTCCGAATCTGGAGATGTAAAAACGAAAAATGGAGACACACGATTTTTTATATTACGGAAAATAATGAATATTGGTTATACGATAGCAGTTTTAAATGCCTTAAAATATTTGCAAATTGCAGGTATCCGTAAAAACTGTTATTTTCTCATATCATCTGTAATCCAACTGCGCTATAATTAAAGTATTTCATATTGCAATTTGAATGTTACGTCTGCTGTCAGTCAAATCTAGCTGAATAAACATCTCTTTAATTCATTCTTGAAGCTCTTGTCTTATTGGAAATTATGTATTAATCTAAAAAAAAACTCTCCAATAATATAAAGTTTTTATTTTTGTGAGGCCTTTCGTACTCAATGAGTACATCTTCGGACTCACAAAACTGAATAAAAGTAATAATAACAATAGTAACATAAACAATTTTGTACTAAATAAAAACATATGTCATTAAAAATACAAAGAAGTAATATTCTATGATATCACAGTATGTTATATGTATATATAAAAATAAAGTTTATATTTAGTTAAATCTAATAAAGTAACGGTAAATTTTTAAAAGGCCCAGGTTCGTTGTTTACCAGATTATTTTGGTTCTTTTTTATAAAAATGGTTTCATATGCATCAAGGAAGTTTTATTTTGTACTTCTTTTAATAATTTTGCATTTGAAAAAGAGTGTCCAGTTTGAAGTGCATGTTTAGCCATGGCTAATCATTCTTCCTGTTGGTATTTTAAACATGCCCTATGTTCCTTAGCTCTCCGTTTTAACTTTCTTTTTGTTTGGCCAATGTATTTTAAATCGCAATTGTCACAATTAATTTGATAAATTCTAGATTTTTCTTCTTCATTAATTATATTCTTGGGATTTCCTAATATATTCTTTAATTTAATTTTGTAATTTGTTGATACATTAATATTGGCATGTTTCTTAAAACTTTTAGTAATATCTGTAGATAAATTGTTGTAGGAAACAGATATCCATTTTTCAGGTTCTTTACTTTTGATTTGATATAAAGTTGCTCTAGAATTTCTTTCAATAATTTTCTTTTTCTTTTTTATCATATTTTCAATTATGTTAGTTTTGTAGCTATTAAATAAAGTAGTTTCCTTTATTTTCTTAACTTCTTTTTTATAATTTTCTGTTGCTAATGGAGTATATAAAAGCCGATGGATTAAATGATGAAGAGCAGCTGCTCTTTTTTGTGAAGGGGGATGAAATGAATCAACTGGGATGAATCTGTCATTTTTGTGTTGGATTTCTGTATATATCGAATTCAAAATGGCCAGTCGTATTTTTCATAATTATTAAATCGAGAAATGGGAGTTTATTGTCATTTTATATTTCATAAGGGAATTTGATAGAATGATAAAAGGAGTTGAGAGAATTGATACAATTTGGAAGATTTTGTTTCTTGTCGAAAACAGCAAAAATATCGTCAACACATCGCTTCCAGATTCTGGGAAAATAATGCATTGTTTCCTTTGCATGAGATTCACATTTACTTAAAAATATGTTTGCAATAAAACACGAAAGTGGATTTCCTATGGCAGTACCATCAAACTGTTTGTAATATTTTTCTTGAAATTGAAACACATTTTGGGACATACTAAGATTTACTAAACTAATGTATTCCTTAACAATAGTTGTTTCTAAATTTAAGGAAATCAGCCAGTCCTCTATGATTTTGATAGTATATTTAATTGGTACGTTTGGATAAAGTGATAATATAATTGGAGAATTTGTTTAAATTAATATATATATATATATATATATATATATCTTTAATTAGTAATGTTTACTTAAAATTTACTTATTCTTAATTTATAGTCATTAAAATTTATTCTGTTTTATGAGCTTGTATGATACGAAAGTCTACAAGAACTATAAAACAGTACTAAAATTTTAAACCAATTTAATAAACTTAAGGCCTAAGTAAATAGGTGGGGCTTAAGTATTTGACACGCTTGCCACACCGAACTAATTATTAATCCTGGAAATATTTGAAGAAGCTATTTTAATTTACCAATATAAGATAAGGATGCAGAATGAGTATTTAACGTCCTTTTCTATCTTTTGAGCGATAATGTTTTATTGGTATGTGTTATATTATTTTATATAACTGTGGTAAGTGTTATAGTTATCTTAAATTTATAACACAATAAAAAACATTAAAAACGTCTACTGGATTGAGGACAGTATCACCTCCATTGGCTCGCTGATAAATCGATAGTAGACAATCTAAGCAGCATGAGAACACGCCAGATGCTGCAAATTCCTTACCTTTTATCTACATCCAAACCTAGAGAGAAAACAATAAGTAGTGTAACAGTTAAGGGCGTTATTAGTGCTTGTGCTTGACCTGTTTTTAATAGTTAGTCATGTAAGGTACTTTAATAGTAATGCATGCAATAAAAGCGTGGTATAATTATTTTAAGATATATCTTATTTAAAAGCTAAAAAAATCAATAAAATTTTAAAATATAATAGATATGAGAAAATGTACATCCACTGATAAAACAAAGATGATCTTGTTTATGCTAGTAATATATTTAGTGTGGTATTTCCAATTTAAAAATGTATTTTCGTTTGTGTTACCTGTTGATTATACAAATACAAAATTCAAATGCAGGTGTTTTATAGGACTTTAAATAACCATTAAATAGAATACATTCAATTTATGTACATGTGTAATGAGTAACGTTCTAAGATTGATATGATGTTTGGTTATAATAGAATAAATTTTATAAAATTTAATATTTCGGTGCATTTATGTTTTCTAAAGTAATAACACAGCTTTTCTAAATTGGAATTTCCTTCCTGAAATCAAATGTAGAGATCGATCCCAATTTGTCGGTTGACCTGGTGTGATGCCTGAACGTCTACGAAAGTATGAGCTGGGCGCAGTCTCCAGCAGGGCCGTATTGGAGTTTTTCTCAATATACTGTATTAAAGCTCTTAATTTATTTGTAAAAACATACCCTTGCAACGTATATATATATATATATATATATATATATATATATATATATATATATATATATATATATATTATTGAAAGCCTATTAAACTTGAGAAATAGCAACTTATTTTAAAAGGCATTTCATTCAATTCATACAGATTTCAAAATAACGGAAATATACGTAATAACTACTGGTGAAACTGTCCAAAATTGAAGTACACAAGAAAATTTATTTTCATTTAACTATAAATAGATCAAGTATAAGTAAATTAAAGATTAAATATTAGGTGCCTGAATATTAACTTTCTTTAATTCATAAGAACCCAAATGGCCAATATTGCGGCATCAAGAAACTCAGTCAGCAACAAGTTGTAACAGTACACACCAGTCTCTGTTACTGATGCTGGCTAGCTCAGCGGAAGGGGGGGGGGGTAAGTTGTTCCAAGTCCTAGGCGAAGTCCACAACAACGACGAAAAATGTTCAATATTTATTTTGAGGCGCCACCTTGTTTTGGAAGGACTCCAGGGACTGTAACAAGGAACCAGTCCTTTCCAGGTTCCGGGACTTCACCAGGGTAAGCAGACCCAAGAGAATTACCAAAGGTGGATGAACCGTTTACAATAAACGTTAATTTAAATTTTGAGAATAAGAATATATTTATAAATTTAGTAAGCAGGAAAATGTTTGGCGTGACTCCAACTATATTAATGTAACACTATACTATAGAATCCTTAGCTTTTCTTGGATCTTAGTAGAGTACTGTATAGTTAAAGTATAGGAAACTTATAGTTAAGCTGTGAAGACGGGAATACTCAAAACTTTACAGACTCGAGTTTATTGCAATAATTCCCGTAAAGGGCAAAAACCTATCCTATATTATTTTATAACAGTTACAGCCAGTATTGCCTCTAATCTGCGTTACAGTGAAACAAAACAACTAGATATAACCAAGACTATTACTGATATAACCACACAAACTTAGATAAGATATCTTAAGATAATTAAACCCTTCTTACAATACAGATATATAATTAAACATTTAACATAAACCAACTTAACTACCTAAAGACAGTAAAAGAGTAATAATTGATGCAACTCTTATTTCTGGTGTCCCAGGCGCTGAATATCCTTCGAGAGGTATATCGAGAGGAATGGTCCCCGCCTCGGAGAGGAATACTGTGACGTGTCCTTTTCTGTTTTACCTGAGCAATTGTTATGTAGAACTGATCACTCTACATAACGAAATTTTACATCCAAATGAAGAAGCGCGCATTCATTGTTGCTGCAATAACAGAACGGTCACTGATTAGACGCCAATCAGCTGTTCAAATAAAGGAGTTAGGCTAAGGTGAGCCATTACCATGCCATTGATATTTTGTCGCTTGCGTATGTCAGTTAGTAAAATTTCAGTATAATAATTTTGTCTTTACAGAATTAAATATCTACGGTAAACTAAGCCTTGGGCCTCGTAGTAAGATTGTCAAGTCCTGTCGATAAACGTAGGAAATTAATACGTTATCTGTAATAAATTAATACTAATCTAGTCTTTTAATAGTTCACGGAGATAAATAGTTGTAAATACGTGTTCATAGTGTCAAATACTGTAACCACAAAT
Source organism: Homalodisca vitripennis (assembly GCF_021130785.1). NCBI lineage: Eukaryota > Metazoa > Arthropoda > Insecta > Hemiptera > Cicadellidae > Homalodisca > Homalodisca vitripennis. The sequence goes on along the minus strand of NC_060214.1, from coordinate 78,278,786 downwards.
TGTTTCTGTAAATTGTACATAATTAGGCCGAGATATTATCTCGTAACAATTGCATCGTCTCTCATAAATTTCCTTACTAAACTTGTTAACTGTTCTATAAATAATTGAATCGGTAACTTTATGTCCTAATGTTTGTATATTATTTAGTTTTACTCAGAATAATGTAAAGGCAGTTGTCATGAAATTTATACCTACCATTGCCGTGAAAGTGCATACATTAATGCATTATGTTAATACTTCAATACACTTTACTATAATTATTGTAATTAATTAGTTTAAGTAAGAACAAACGTAATTAATTTTTTCTGTGTCAGAATAATTATGCTTTGTGTTTAAGACGAATATTGTATATCATTGTAATTGGCAGATTCTGCGCTTTTTTAATGTACTTATGTTTATACATTAAACGTTTCTTTACATTTTACTGGCCGCTGTAAGCTAAATACGAGTATGTTAGACACAGCAACAATAGTGACAGATGTTGCTGTTTTAGTCAGCTGGTTTCTTTTAAGTTAAGTTTGACATTGTTTTCATGATTGATTATAAGTAGTGTTTACTGATTTCAATGAGCGGCAGAAAATGAATAAAACTGACTTTATGAAATTAAAGTTTCAATATTGGATTGCACGGACGATACAATCGACGGCTCGTGTGTGTGTTTTGGGTCCGCCCAGTTGGTGAGTAGACTTTACACTACTTATTCCATCGTGCTCCCCTGGGAGGTCGGACTAACTCCGTCAATGTCATTGTGGAGCCTCTACCTATCGGACTAGGCCTGAATAACTGCATCAGGGTGGATCCAGTTCCGACTTTGACAAATGGGACTCAACTTTAATTTAATGTCTAGCCATTATGTATTCATGTGAATTATTGTTTTGTAATTTTGTAGTTCAGGAATATGGTCATCATGATTTTGGCCACTGTAATTTTGTATTAGTAATCGGAGCGCTCCTATCGTAATAATTTTTCGTATTTTTATTTCAATTGGCCAACGAGTTAAGTTTAAGTTAAGTTAAATAAATATTTGTTTATTTAGTTTAATACCTTAGCACTGTGAGAGAAATAGGCAATACAGAATGAAATATGTGAAATATTGGTTTTAATTTCTAATTGCCTGATATTTAATTAGAGACCTTGCAACTTGCTATTAGAAAAATAATCAACCGAAATCTGTGGCTAATTTAAGTACCTAAGGCTTAGTGTCGTAAACCTAATAGTTCTTGCGTGCATGGTAGTGGTCTCGATTGAGCATACCTGAGGGCAGGAAACTGTTCCTTGTTGGAGACCTGCGACTATCACACACCCCATCAACAAGGTGGCGCCCTTATTACCGAGCAAACCGTAACCATCTGGGTATCCGTCAATCTTAGTAGTCCTCTGTCACTGCGCAAGAACTTGGTTGTCCTGGCGCTCTACCAATACTCACGGCCCTTCTCCACTGAGCGAGGCCGACAAAATTGCTAACCCGCGAGGAGGGGTGGCAAACTGGCGCCCAACGCGGGGCCCCTTGTGTTAGCACCTGACTTTCACAGAATATAAAATTGTATTGAACTTGTAGTGTAAATATTTTTGAAAGATAGTATTTAGTATTTTTATTGTTTGTTAGTATTAAGAAACACTGGTAATGTCTTGTTAATGGTTATGTGTTAAATTTTGCTAGTTTTCATGATCTTAAGTTAAATATTGGAAAAATACCTCTTTGCGAAACATAAAATAAATAATTTTGTTTTCGATTTGAACTTTCCCCGGTATGACAAACTGAGGATGATGTGAACTTACATAATCGTTGGTTGCATTCTAGTGTTGTTATTTGGTTGGAAAGAACTGCATTTTTAGGATTGGCTAAAATTAGTGCGAGGTGATATTTCCATGTGGGCTGTATGAATTATTCTGGTTATCTGGTAAATTTTTAGTATTCTACCTTACGATGAATGCGTATCATCTTCGTAAGACTGAGGTTATCTACGAACTTAAAATTAGGAATGTTGATACCGATGGCAACGCTAATGAACTGACTAAGCGTCTGACTCAAAGTTTTTCGGCTGATACCCAGGTTGATGAAACCGTTGTAAACTCTTTGGATGCCGATGCGGAATTGGAGGAATGCGAAGGGAAGTACCAGGACTTATCTTCGCTAGTGAGTGATTACGAAGGCACGAATAATGACAACGAGTTTTCATCGTATTGTGGCTCGTCTTTGGCATCTATATCTCCGAGTGGAGAGAATTCCGATTGGGCCATCTTCCGATAATGAGCAATCGGAAAGTAAGGAAAAGTTGCTGAGTAGAAGTAAGGAGCTATTGGATTCTTTTAGAGGGACTTCTGATTCGAAGAACCAACCGGATCCCAGAACATCGGCAGGTGGTTTTCAACAGCTTCAACTACCAGAGGATGGAGCGCAAGAAACTAATTTTGAACTGCCCAAAACTTTAGAGTTGGCATTTAAACCAAATAAAACCACTGAAGACGACGAGAACCTGGCGACAGAAACGAAACTTCTAGAGGAATGGCGGAATAGGGAAGAAAGAAAACTACAACAGGAAAGGCGTCACCAAGGGGAATGGTTCCAAAAGGAAGAGAGAAAACTACAAGAAGAAAGAAGAAAACAGGAGGCAAGATGGAAACAAGAAGAAGGACGACTGCAAGAAGTCCGAAGACAGCAAGAAGAGAAATGGAAGTTAGAAGAACTGCGACTTCGAGGACCTCAGCAGAGAACAGAAAAAAGAATCCCGCACGAGGAATTGAGAGGTCAAGAAAGAAGAGGACCTCCAGAGGACGACTACCTTCCCAGATTTTCACTAACTCGAAACGACACAGGCGCTAGTTCCCGGCCCAGATATGTCCCAGTCTACAAGTGGGGGCTAAAGTTTGACAATTCCGGACCAAGTATCGCTGCATTTCTTGAGAGAGTAGAAGAACTTCGTCGGGCAAGAGGAGTCACACATCAAGAGCTATATGAGTCTGCAGTTGATTTATTTGCCGGATCAGGGCTTGTCTTGTACCGTGCTGCGTCTATTCGGATTCAGTCATGGCATCAGTTGACGAGGGAGCTCAAAGAAGTCTTTCAGCCTGCGGATTATGACATAAGACTTCATCAGGAAATCTTTAATCGGCTGCAGGGAGATAATGAGCCGATAGATCTGTATATAGCAGCTATGGAGGGTTTATATGGAAGATTAGCAGTAGCTGTTCCTGAACCTACTCGCTTAGCACAGATCTATAATAACCTGCACCCTCAGCTGCAAGATCGATTGGCACTTTGCAGCATTCAAACTCTTGAAAAGTTTCGATCCATGGGACGTAGAGCCGAAGCGGGCCGACTAAGTATGGTTAGAATAAGGCCCGCAACTACAAGGGAAAATACCCTTGAACCGGACCTTGCTTATCACGATCAGAACCACCCACGAAAACCTTTATCCGGACGTGTGGCCAGTGTACAGTCTGCAAATTCAGACCGCCAGGACCCTATCTGCTGGAATTGTGGAGATAAGGGCCACCGCTTCATGTTTTGTAGTAAACTAAAAAGAAGGTTTTGTTTTGGTTGTGGAAAGGAGGACGTATTTAAACGAGACTGTGTAAAATGCTGCTCAAAAAAACGGGCAAGGCAAGAGGTCAGAAAGGAAGTAGGTGGTTCTGGCTCCTTGGATACTAAGACCATCCCGGCCATAAACTATGTCATTCATAGCCAACAAGAAGACCATAGGCCTTATTTGAAAGTGAGGGTGTTTGGCCGTGAAGTTACCGCCCTCTTAGACTCGGGAGCTTCCCAAACGTTTTTAGGTGGACATGGAATGTGGATTTTGAATCAGTTTCCCGCTCGCTTTCAGAGTGCCAGTGGACGTTTTGTAGAAACAGCCGACTCAACACGCCATGAGGTCCAGGGCTTTATCAATCTACCCATAACTTTACAGGGCCGTACTAAAAGTCTAAAGGTTTGCATTGTACCATCACTGCAGCATACCTTAATCCTAGGCATCGACTTCTGGGAAATAATGCACATTGTTGCGGATATGCGCAATCGGAAGTGGGACTTTGCAACGAAGAGAGTGGATTTATTTTGTGGTTATGTTGAGGGAATCACATCGGAAGACAATCTAACTCTAGCAGAGAGAAAACGGCTACAAGATCTTCTCGAGGAGCATTTCGAGGATGAGCCATCAACATTGGGTAGAACAGACCGTGTGAAGCACGTCATCGACACTGGGGGTGTGCCACCAATCAAACAGCGGCACTACAATGTATCCCCTGCTCGTCAAAAACTCATCAATGAGGAGCTAGACCGCATGTTGCAGTTAGGGGTTGTAGAGCCTTCACAAAGCGCCTGGTCCTCGCCAATTATGTTACTGGATAAACCTGATGGCAGTAAAAGGTTTGTTGTGGACTTCAGGGCGGTGAATGCAGTGAGCCGAAAAGACGCCTACCCTCTACCACAGGTGACCGCTATCCTGGATAGACTGAGGGACGCTCGATTCTTATCTAGCCTGGACATTAAAAGCGCCTATTGGCAAATTGAACTAGACGAGGCAAGTAAGGAGAAGACCGCGTTTGCAATACCGGGTCGTGGCTTATACCAGTTCGTCACGATGCCCTTTGGTCTGTGCGGAGCTCCCGCAACATGGCAGCGCTTCGTTGACACAGTCTTGGGACCAGAGCTGGAGCCGAATGTCTTCGTCTATCTAGACGACATTATAGTTGTGACATCTACATTTGAGTCCCATCTGAAAACCTTGAAAGAGATATTTAGAAGAGTTCGTGAAGCAAAGCTCACCCTCAATAGAGAAAAGTGCAAGTTTTGCAGGAGAGAACTGAAGTACCTGGGCTATATTGTCAGTGGGGAGGGTTTGCGAGTCGACCCTGAAAAGGTAAAGGCGATTGTGGATATCCCAATCCCCCGGAATCAAAAGGAGGTTCGTCAATTTACTGGAATGGCCTCGTGGTACAGACGCTTCATTCCCAACTTCGTGTCACGTATGACTCCTTTGACTTCCTTACTGAAACGGAGAAATCAGTTCGAATGGACTCCAGAAGCCGAGATGGCCTTCCAGGACGTAAAATCCTGCCTGATTAGCGCTCCAATATTATCCTGTCCAGACTTTTCGAAGCCTTTCACAATCTCCTGTGACGCCTCAGGCGTGGGGATCGGCGCTGTTCTTAGCCAAGACAGTGAGCAAGGAGAAAGTGTTGTTGCCTATGCCAGCCGCACAATAACTCGGCAAGAGCAGAACTTCTCGGCCACTGAAAGGGAGTGCCTTGCGGTGATCTTTGCTGTGGAGAAATTCCGGCCTTACGTGGAAGGAACCAGGTTCACGGTCGTGACAGACCACTATAGTTTGCTTTGGCTAAGTAACTTGAAGGACCCGACAGGACGTCTGGCTCGTTGGGCTTTGCGATTGCAGCCCTATGATTTTCACCTAGTACACCGTAAGGGGCAAGAGAACGTTGTGCCAGATCTTCTCTCTCGGACCACTCCACTGATATCGACTGAACCCTCTCATCCAGACGTGATTCATTGTGACTTGATTGAGATACCAGCTACAATACAGGACCAGTGGTACAAAGGAATGTTGCACAAGGTTAAAATGGGCCCTCAAAAGTATTGTCAGTGGCGAACTCAGGAGGAGAAACTGTGGAAGAATGTGAGCACCCTGGAACCCTCGCTTCACCAGGATAACTGGAGGTTGGTTCTCCCAAAAGATCTCAGATCCCAGGCCTTGTTCGAATGCCACGATACTCCAACTGCTGGACATCTAGGTGTGTCAAAGACCTATAAACGTATCCAACAGCTGTAATATTGGCCAAAAATGCGGAAGGATGTAGCCACTTATGTTTCAAAATGTGCTGTATGTCAACGGACTAAGTACGACCAACAACTCCCTGCGGGCGTTATGGGCAGCAGACGTGCAGTTGATTCTCCATGGCAGATGATCGCTGCAGACTTGATTGGCCCTCTGCCACGATCAGTAAGAGGCTTTAAGTACCTGTTGGTTATTACTGACACGTTTACTAAGTACTCAGTCCTACGACCTCTCCGAGCTGCTACGGCAAGGCTCGTGTCTCAACACCTGGAAGAGGACATCTTTATAGTTTACGGAGTACCACGGTACTTCATATGTGATAACGGGTCTGAGTTCATCGGGAAACCAGTGAAGGACCTTGCCAAACAGTACAATGTCAAGATACTACTGAACGCAAGTCGACACCCACAGGCGAACCCGGCAGAGAGGGTTAATCGGGATATCGTTGCTATGTTGCGAGCGTATGTAACAGACAACCACCGGGAATGGGACAAATTCATTCCAAAAATAGGTTTTGCACTCCGCACCGCGCATCATGAGGTGACACAGCATTCACCCGCGTTTTTGAACTTTGGGCGAGAACTCGCTACGTCGGGAGACGGATATGAAGTTCTTAACGATGGTTCGGGTGTACCCTCTACCGAGGATTGTGGTCCCTTTAGTGAGAAACTACGAGAGCTTAAGGACATATTCCAAGAGGTTTCAGAGAGACTGAAAACAGCCCATGAAAAAAAAAATGCTAAACGCTATAACCTGCGCAGACGACCTGTGACTTATAGAGTGGGAGACGTCGTCTTGAAAAGAAACTTTGTACAGTCTGATGCTACTAACTACTTTGCAGCCAAACTAGCACCACGCTATGTTGGACCCTACGTAATAGTTGAACAGGTATCTCCTCTGATCTATAAGCTGGCGGACATGGACGGCAAGAAGATAGGCCAGTGGCATGTGTCGGACTTTAAGAAATTTCGGCAGTGAAGAAAATTTGGGAAATTTTCTGCCGGATGGGGGGTGTTTGTGACGTGTCCTTTTCTGTTTTACCTGAGCAATTGTTATGTAGAACTGATCACTCTACATAACGAAATTTTACATCCAAATGAAGAAGCGCGCATTCATTGTTGCTGCAATAACAGAACGGTCACTGATTAGACGCCAATCAGCTGTTCAAATAAAGGAGTTAGGCTAAGGTGAGCCATTACCATGCCATTGATATTTTGTCGCTTGCGTATGTCAGTTAGTAAAATTTCAGTATAATAATTTTGTCTTTACAGAATTAAATATCTACGGTAAACTAAGCCTTGGGCCTCGTAGTAAGATTGTCAAGTCCTGTCGATAAACGTAGGAAATTAATACGTTATCTGTAATAAATTAATACTAATCTAGTCTTTTAATAGTTCACGGAGATAAATAGTTGTAAATACGTGTTCATAGTGTCAAATACTGTAACCACAAATTGTTTCTGTAAATTGTACATAATTAGGCCGAGATATTATCTCGTAACAATTGCATCGTCTCTCATAAATTTCCTTACTAAACTTGTTAACTGTTCTATAAATAATTGAATCGGTAACTTTATGTCCTAATGTTTGTATATTATTTAGTTTTACTCAGAATAATGTAAAGGCAGTTGTCATGAAATTTATACCTACCATTGCCGTGAAAGTGCATACATTAATGCATTATGTTAATACTTCAATACACTTTACTATAATTATTGTAATTAATTAGTTTAAGTAAGAACAAACGTAATTAATTTTTTCTGTGTCAGAATAATTATGCTTTGTGTTTAAGACGAATATTGTATATCATTGTAATTGGCAGATTCTGCGCTTTTTTAATGTACTTATGTTTATACATTAAACGTTTCTTTACATTTTACTGGCCGCTGTAAGCTAAATACGAGTATGTTAGACACAGCAACAATAGTGACAGATGTTGCTGTTTTAGTCAGCTGGTTTCTTTTAAGTTAAGTTTGACATTGTTTTCATGATTGATTATAAGTAGTGTTTACTGATTTCAATGAGCGGCAGAAAATGAATAAAACTGACTTTATGAAATTAAAGTTTCAATATTGGATTGCACGGACGATACAATCGACGGCTCGTGTGTGTGTTTTGGGTCCGCCCAGTTGGTGAGTAGACTTTACACTACTTATTCCATCGTGCTCCCCTGGGAGGTCGGACTAACTCCGTCAATGTCATTGTGGAGCCTCTACCTATCGGACTAGGCCTGAATAACTGCATCAGGGTGGATCCAGTTCCGACTTTGACAAATGGGACTCAACTTTAATTTAATGTCTAGCCATTATGTATTCATGTGAATTATTGTTTTGTAATTTTGTAGTTCAGGAATATGGTCATCATGATTTTGGCCACTGTAATTTTGTATTAGTAATCGGAGCGCTCCTATCGTAATAATTTTTCGTATTTTTATTTCAATTGGCCAACGAGTTAAGTTTAAGTTAAGTTAAATAAATATTTGTTTATTTAGTTTAATACCTTAGCACTGTGAGAGAAATAGGCAATACAGAATGAAATATGTGAAATATTGGTTTTAATTTCTAATTGCCTGATATTTAATTAGAGACCTTGCAACTTGCTATTAGAAAATAATCAACCGAAATCTGTGGCTAATTTAAGTACCTAAGGCTTAGTGTCGTAAACCTAATAGTTCTTGCGTGCATGGTAGTGGTCTCGATTGAGCATACCTGAGGGCAGGAAAGTGTTCCTTGTTGGAGACCTGCGACTATCACACCCCATCAACAAGGTGGCGCCCTTATTACCGAGCAAACCGTAACCATCTGGGTATCCGTCAATCTTAGTAGTCCTCTGTCACTGCGCAAGAACTTGGTTGTCCTGGCGCTCTACCAATACTCACGCCCTTCTCCACTGAGCGAGGCCGACAAAATTGCTAACCCGCGAGGAGGGTGGCAATACAGTATACCTGAGAGGTCACCATAAAATTTTTAAGTCACTCACCAGAAGACGACAAGTCCAAGCCCGGTAACTTCAACGAAGTCAGCCGAACCGAGAGGAGCACACGACCGCGGGTGAACCGGATGTGCGGTACGGCAGTGTCGGTCGGTACGGCACGGCAGACAAACAGGCAGGTGCCGGCAACAGCAACTCGGTGAGCGCAGCAACAGTGGGGCTAACAGACTTATCCTGATTCCAGTAGCCACTATCAGATTCCAGGGAATAAAAACCCTACAAAATGTACAAAGATGATCTTAAAATTACTTCACATACAACGTATTAAAAGTTTTAACTACACTGAATATTAAATACAATAACGAAAGCACCATAACGAATAATAATTCAAGGCAACATTAAAAGACTGTCACAGCATCTTTACGGGATTGCAACATCAATTACAGTTACTAAAAGGTACAAGTATCATAGCGGAAATAGTTTTGTGACTAAAAATGGAGTGCTTTTTCGGACTAAATTGCTTTTAGTATTTACTAAGTTTAGCATTATTACTGCCTGTATTATTAATTATTGTCAAAGAAACAATTGTATTAAAATATTAATCAATCACACATTGCAGAGTGCAATACCAATACGAGATACTAAAATATTATATAGGTACATATGATTTTAGAGGAAATTACTACGTTACTGAGCGAGCAAAAATTAAATTTAGTGACATAGAAAATAAGCTTAGAATACACAATTATTATTTACAAATATTGTTCATGGTGACACATAGACTTGTGAAATGACGATATTGTTTTACAAGACATAAAAATTATAAATTGGTTTAATCAAATTAGCATTAATAATTATTTCATTAATTAAGCTGTAATTCAAAGTTGTTTTATAGTTTATCTTGCTTAACATCTACTGTACTACAACCGTTAAATACATTACATTTAACACAATAAATTTGAATAGGTTTCCTAATCCTCCTGTTACAATGATTGTATAACTAAAATTACTTAATTAATTTATCTCAACCAATGATAACGTAATGAAAGTTCTCTATATTTAAAACAAGTAGTGAACTATATATCTACTTTCATCTGAGCATCTACATAAGTTGCACACTGTACTTGAACATGACTATACTTTAAATGTATTGTTAAATAAGAGTTGGTTTTGTATACTACTAATTTATATTGCATGTGTACTAAACATAAAACAGATTTAGTTTTATTTATTTATTTGTAATTACTATATAATTAATTAGGTTAGACAAACATTTTTGTAATTATCATGACTGATTATTTGTATTCATTATGATTTCTTTATAAAATTATAATTGGATTTTGTACTAGATGTACAAATGGATTATTACAACGATGATAAATTAGTATTAACCTACTGAAGTAGGGCAGTTATATGAAGTAATGGGAGGCTTCCAGTAAAATAATACAATTGTATGAACACAAAACTATCTTTTATACATTTTGGCGATCAAGATAAAATTATCTAATATTTAATAGGCTTTTAGTTACTTAGGCCACAATGGGAAAAATATTATAACATCCGTAATTAGCAAGGTAACGTACATAATTATTAATAACTTACATACAGAAATCAACAATCCTATTATATAAATGGATTTTTACACCGTTATGAAATTATTGGGATAGATTTTGTGAGTATATAGTTATCTTTTCCAGACATGAAAATATTTTCGGCAACGCCACGAGGTGACGCTTCCGCCTACTACGGCCAATCGACCCTTTACTCAAAATATTACTGATACTTTAATTATTATGGTTGGGGATTGAATTTATAACATCGGTAATGGATATTCTGTCCATGATTATACATATCATTAATAAGGACACCTGCCTACCTCTAAAATGTTATTCTGTAAACCAAAGTAATACACCGTAGTGTAGAGGGTTCATCTAGTGTCCGATGTCGGCTCATCAATGCCCAGAAGCCACTAGAATGTTCCTTACTGGTATGCATGTTTAAAGAGGGATGCCGCTATCAATCTATCAATATCAATATCAACAGCCTGCCCTACCGGTAACAGCTGTTGACCTACTGGTAGCAGTAGCCGATGTCCTTCACTCACTAAAATGAATTTCTCCTGAGCCCTTATGCCTGGTAAGTTAGGCAAAATGAAATACTTCCAGGCTCGAATATTTCGTCCAAACGTTAAAGGCTAGCTCTTTAATTAGATCTATTAATGAGGTGATCATGCTCATTTGGGGACATATACTAATTCAAGTAGAAAGCATGTTACAAAGTCCAGAAAATAGCGTCCAGAAATGTTACGAAATTTCTTCTTGTTGAGTTTACATTCATTCAGTTTCTTTCAAACCTCGAGATAAAACATTGTTAATAATAAAAATCTTGGATAGTCATATATGTATACAATTGTTTTTATTTCCTTCACAAATAAAACATCATAAAACAATGATGGATTGAAATAGTTCAGCATGATTTTTTTAGTCTCCTATAACTGGGTTTCTAACCCCGTAGCTAGATGTTCTGTAGATATTACTCGGCAGTAATCTTTTCTTAATCGTGATTATGTTTTGCTCACGCTTTTCTCCTCGAACTACCTTAAAATGAAGACGTGATGACGAATACTATAGACAGGCTGCCCTGATCCCCAAAAACCCCGGCACAGCGCAGTGGCTTTTCGTGTCGTTCCTTTTCTCCAAAAAAGGTTCACGTACCTCTTAGATTATTTTAGGGCCCATTACCTTCAAAATTTAGTGTCAAATAAAGTTAAATCATCGCAAGATATTTCTAAGAAGAAGTTTTGAACTAATTTTCCTATTGTTTTTGTGATTGTTACTGTTTTCTAAAGCCACGTTATTTAAAATATATGTTAATGATATATGATTGACCATGACACGAAGGATCATTTTCGATCATTTATGTAAAGGTATCCGTGGTATCATGAGGAAAGTTTAAGAGGCAGATTTCTTATTTAAAATCTCCCTAATACACCAATTTCTAAGGCATTTCAGGTGTGTTAATATCTTTACTACAAATCTATTTACATTTTAAACATGGCTTCTAATTATAATCTACATTTTATTTTCCATATAAGAAAGCAAATATTTGATAAAAGAGTACAAAGTATCCAATATAAACTGTGATTTCCACTAAATGGATATCGTTCATAGCGCTACATCTGCCATTTGCATTCCAGGACAGGACCTTATGCTTTTGACTTTAACACTATCAGCTCACAATGGTTCTGTTTGACATACGAGTAACTCAAGCTATCAAGCACAAAACGGTATTTGAACAGTTTAATTATGTTTGTGTAGGAGACTAATAAAGTAATCATGATTCATAATAAGAATTGTAAATAAGTTGACTTTTACTTATTCCTAACTGTTTTCATTAGTAGCATAAAAATATATTTTTTTACCTATCAAATCAAAAAATGATATTCAAAAAGCTTCCATTAACGGAAAAATATTAGATTTAATATCAATTTTGTATTTAAAATTAGGTTTTGACGACAGAAGATTTGAATGATATCAGGATTTCAAAGTATAAAATTAATAAGTTTGTGTAAATTTTTACTATCGTATTTTATATTACTTTCCACAATTTGGTTAACATAATTTTCAATACAATCTTTTATTTCCGAAATAAGTACTCTCCGTTTTCATCGTTGTTATATTCTGAAATGATGGGTTCATAATAACTGAAATTAGAAAGAAAAAATCTGCAATAAAGCCTTGCTAAATATGGTAATCACATAATTAATTTTTTTATCCCGTTTTATCTATGTTTTTTGTAATTTGTAATTTGCTCAATTTAATTTATCTTTAAAAAAAGTCAGTTATTGATTTTAACGTGAATTTCGTAAATGTAGGTAATATGTGTCTCTAATTCAGTTTTACATATTTACAAGATTACAGTCGTATAATCTGCTACTTTCCTAAAAATATTTGTAGTGAGTAGGTTGCAGTAATAAGTTAATATTATAGTAGTGTGTTACTAGTTCGAAATTGTAAAGCAAGTCTCTCAGTTAGGTTTCAGTCGTCGGATCTTCGATCTGAGTTAGAGATAGCGCACATTCAAATCTTGTATGTGTCCTTAGCACATTTTATTGGCACCACCGACAATTTATAATTCGTTCTATATTCTTATTCTAGCGTTGCTTTGGGCCTGCCTTAACACATATCTATATCTAAAAGTCGGGCAAAAGAATTTAACAATTCTCAAAAACGCTGCAAGATAAAAACAATATAATTTAACTAGTATACGCTCAAAGATTAAATCTAAAAGGTTTTCATACTACAGGGATACTTAAAAATATTTTATGTATATATGTTATATACATAAGAGTTAAAAGAGGAAGTTGGTAGTTAACATGATATCATCTTCCTAATTTCATATAAGTTTGAAATTATTTTAATTGGTAATTTTGTAATTTGTTTACACTGTTGGAAGCACTGCACCTTAAAATAGGATTTGTGTACTACTACTATATATTTTAAGAGCAAGAATCAAATTATAAATTTATCCTGAAAATACCCTATTTGTAATTAATACAACCCAACTCCGATTATTCATATACGCATCTTTATCTTATTTATAAAGTACGAAAAACATTACAAAATAACGCAAAAAAGATTTCTAACGGTCATATTAACTTAAAATACTTTTTTTATCTAACTTTATAACTCCCTAAAAATATTGTATATTTTCTTGCATATTTGGCAATAAAATTAAGCCTTTACTTTTTTAATGTGTCTAGTAAATACAAAATGTTTATGAATTATTCAAAACAAACACTTATATAGGTAAAAATAGTTGCTCATATTTATTTTGAGAAGCTGTTATAAAAATATTCTTCACTAGAATATATAATCGGAACAAATTGAACTATTGAAAGATTCTCATCAATACATTCTTAAATTAATAGACAGAACACAAAACATATAGATAGAGAGAGGAATAATAAAAGGAATGACGTTGTATTTTATATCTAATCTATCTATCTTTATAAGTTTGCATAGTAAAATTACGTGTACATGCTGACAAGTAAATATTTGCAAAGTAATAAATTACGTAATGGAAAATAATTATGGATTATAATACTTTGTACTGCAATTCAAGATTAAAATCATTTACGCATTTCGGTATGGTGATATTAGCTTCAGAACAGAAAGAAAATACATAAATTGGTATACGCTTCAACAAATTTTCTGATATTCGGTTAAATAACACATAGTAATAAAACCTAACTAAAAATAATAGTAGGCCTACAAAATTTATATTTTTTTCTAGCACTTAAAAGAGGCGTCGTCAATTCATTTTAGCGTAATATGTGACCTGGGGTGTACGATTACAAAGCTTTGTCATCAATTACACACTCTACTGATCATATTAATAAAGAACTCAACAGTTTCAGTAACAAGCAAAATAAGCATAACAACACTTGTTTGTTTAAATTCATGACAATTGGTTTCTTTTATTTAATAAAAAAATGATTAACAAACGTTTTCATTAAAATTTACAACAGGAATTTCTGTTTCAAGCACTAGTTTTTGTTCAATTTCCTGTTTATAAACCGTAATACATAAGTTTACTTGTAAATAAAATTTAACAGCTTAACCCTAATATTTTGGTAGACAAAGTTATCAGTCCTATTACCAAGTTTTTGTTTTATTTTCACATTTCCATTTGTCTACAATGACATGTTACAAGTTATGTGGTCGTACCAATACTAATAAGAATATAAAAGTAAAATATTTAACCAAAACCTGTTCTAAAGATAAATAGTTAGGAGAAAAGAAAATGATTTCAATTTAATGAAACATCAAAAAAAGTTATGCTAAATACGATTAAATATATGGAATGGATCAACATTTAAACATACAGACCAAGTTAAATGAAGAGTATCCGGGTCATGTAAAAGCCTCGAGATAGAACAAAAGGCCTAGATGAAAAGCCAAGATGCCAGAGCGCATTTTAAAGATGACAGTGAGTTAGTCGCTCTTACTTGCGTTGTCAACCTATAGAAAACACGTAACCCAGCAAAAAATGGACTTCTCTCAAATGTTGTTGTTCGGTGTATTGGAAAACTCTGAATGATTCCCTTTCTGTATATTGAAGCTGAGAAAATCAAAAGTTTTATTTAATGTTAAAGTAATTTTGAATTTATAGATAAATGTCCTAGGTACATAAAAAACACTGTAAGAGTGTTGTGTTGCTGAAAGACGAATTTAAAACAATTTTCAAAAACTAAACCAAACATTACTCTCGGAATTGATACTGTCACTTGAAAAATTTTTTCAGCAGATTAGAGGACTCCCTTAATGTGACCTCATAACAAAGTATTCTCAAGCTGTAGCCTAAGCAAACTTCAAGAAGAACCTATCTGCTACAGGTTGGTTTTAAAATTCTTATAAGACGTGAATTACAGCTAAACGACAGGTTCATTACATAAAGTCGCCAAGAAAGCTATCGTTCATGCCAAACATCTAAGAACTTTATCGAGGGAGGAGATTGTAAGTTTAAATATAAGGGTCGTGTGCATTTTCTCTGTTTAGTGTGAAATGCACAGAATTTGTTTCTATGCTTAGTAGGAGTTCATTATTCTCAAACCATTTGCTGAAGTTATATAATAGGGCCGATGCTTTATATAGAAACCCAAGACTAACAAATAATCAGCAAACATATTGAGATTATAAATTTCAACCAATAATAATTAATAATAGTGTAGTAGTCAACCTATCTTGAATGTGGTTAATGTTACAGTAGAAAAGTCAATGAGACATTATGTGACCCTTAGAAACTCCGAGTTCAACTGATTTATAAAAGGACGAAAATAAACCGGAGGAACTATTTATCTGTAGCCTTTGTTTTCTTGCAGATACAAAAGATCGAAGGAAATCGAGTATAATACCTCTTTCCACATAATGAGACAGTTTATTCAAAAGAACAAATTTTATTTATTCATTGTTTGCATGTGCTACCTAGTTTTAGAATAGACAATATGAGAAAGAGAATGCATGCTAGGACTCAGAACGCACCTTTTCTATTATTGTAATACTAAACTACGTAAATTCTTAATCCTATTATTTATATTGAAATCAATTATTTTTAACAAATAATTTACGACTAAAGTCTCATTAACTTAGATGTTAGATTACTTGTAGGTAAAACTGTTAGATTGGCTGTAACAAGGTTGATTATTTTTAGATTAAAACTATTATTAATTTAAATATAATTTATTTAAAATAACTTAGAGATATTTTTGAGCTATATGGTGTAAATATTCACAAGAACCCTATTAATAATAGTAAATTTATAACACTAAAAATATATATAACTTAATGTCTGCTGATATAACTAAAAAATAAACAGCATAAGTTGTCTACATGCTCATCTAAACCATAGGTGTCAACGATTTGATTCTTAGTTTAATCATACGGGATTTTGTGGCACAAATTACATAACTGTTTATGGAATATCACCATGGAAATAGAGTTGTCTTATGTGTTACTACCGTATAAAATCAATTTTATTTGGGACTTCCAATAAATTACAACATTATACAAAATAAAAAGGAAGATAAAAGGATTTTTCAATATCTTCCTTTTATGTTTCTTTTCTTTTTTAATGTAGTAACTTTTTTTCAACTGAAGGGAAATCGTATCATCCTTTCAGTAAATAAAAGTTGCTACTTATAGCAAAGTTTATGCACCGTTAATCATAAAGGTTTAAAGGAAAACAATGTCACGTACTACCTATTCTGAGGAGGAGTGTTCTAATGCTAATTGTACTAGTTTTACTTTTAGAGAGGTCACATTGGGTTAGGTTTCATGGAGTTAAAACTTAAAAATTTTGAAAAACATATATTATAGCATACAGTAAATTTAAATTTATACATATAGTTACATTTTGTATTTTATTACTGTCGAGCTGATTATAAAATCATAACTAAAAATAAAAGTAATTAACTGTCTATTTAAAATATACGTATAGTTAAATTAAATGCAATTTTATTTAAGTATTTAACATCCAATTTTTCTCTCTTAAAAGTTTTTATTATAGTCAAAATTATGGCATTGCAAATAAAA
Organism: Homalodisca vitripennis; assembly: GCF_021130785.1. Taxonomy (NCBI): domain Eukaryota; kingdom Metazoa; phylum Arthropoda; class Insecta; order Hemiptera; family Cicadellidae; genus Homalodisca; species Homalodisca vitripennis. The sequence goes on along the minus strand of NC_060214.1, from coordinate 78,261,968 downwards.
CTTTATTAAAATCTATATTGCAATAATCCTCGAAGGATATTTATATATTATTTATTTTATACTAATAATGACTCATAATGAGTTTGCTCTCGAGAGTGGAGTTATATTATCATTACGGTTACAAGCAATTTAACTGTAATAGGTAATTGATCGAGATAGTAGCTATATGCAACTGTTTTGGTAAGCGCTCCATTTTAAATATGACTTTAAGAAGTGTGTTGAAAGAATTTAAAATACAATCGGTATTCTAAATAAAAATTTGATGTTAAACCGTTCAGTAATCCAACATGGAATTTATATTATATTCCATACGGATATGCAAGTTAGAAATTGGAAATAGAACACTGACAGAATTTAATTAGCAAGTCTAGACCGCAGACAGTTTGGCAGTGTCATAGTGGTGACTATAGCCGCAGAATTGGTGAATGTGTGGAACAGTTGCATTTCATCTAAGAGGGAACAGACGATTTATTTAGTTCAAAGTAAGATAAATTATATTATTTCCACACTGTTTTAAAAATAATTATGAAATAGTAGTGCAATTTATTAGATACTTTCTTTAAAAAGGTAAGTTGTCATTGTAAAGTTTTTTGAGTTTACATTACATTTATTATGTTATATTTGTATTGAGTTAACGTTCAAAGAATCTTCATTTAGATGTTTATATATTTAACATTAATTATCTAAAGGATTTATAAACTTAAAATATGAGATGAAAATGTTTTAATAATATGTTCCTTTATATATGTTCAACCAAAATCATTTTAATCAGTTCAAACAGTTAATTAAACCAACCATAATACTCGAATAACAAAAAATCTTTTTTTATGGTTTTATGATTTATGGTATTTTTTATGGTTTTAAATTTAAAAAAGCAAATTTAAGTAAATATTTAAATACCCACACTGTCTATGAAAGGCATTCCGATGAATGTAAGTTTAAATGGCATTTTGTCGTGATAGATTCAAATAAAAAAAATTCCGTTCACAACTGAATTGAGCATTTTTAATAACAAATGTAGCTGAAATTATACAAAATAATTAAAAAAAAATTTGTTCAAGAACAATTGTAAAAGTCTCCACTACAAAAATAATTTATAATAATTATAATGTAAGCTAAATTATCGTAATCAAATCAATATTTCTAAGATACCATTTCGAATAGTGTTGAAAATGAGTTGAAGCAATCCGATAATGTTTGCGAAAACATTTATTAAAATAAAAATAAAACAAGATAATGTTTTTAATTTCTAAAACGAATATTTAAAGTGAGTTAGTTATGACATACTCCATATCAGTTATATAGGGATGCGACAGAACTTGATTATATTCCTCTCTTAACTCACAATAGTCATAAATTATAAGCTTATATTTAAGAATATAAGCTGCAGTATATTTAGTTAGAAAAATACAATTTTGCACAGTTAGTGAGAAACTCAGCTATAGAGTTTATGTCAACCATTTAACTGCTAGAGGATATGTATGACATTTAATATACAGTCGTACACATTATTTTGTTGTAAGTATTTAAATAATATTACACATAAACATATTTCCTAAACACAATGCAGCATAAAGACGAAATATCCATTATTTAATTACATAAACCAATCATACCTTCATTACAGTAATTATCGAAGGCCTTACTACCAGTTTTTAGAATAAATTTACTTTTGGTAAAATAACAATAAAACATCCAAAACTTTTAAATTCAAACTAATCAAATTGAAATTAAAATTTTCAGTTATATAATAAATATGAATTTTATGAGTTAGTAAATAAAATAGTACAGAAACCTTATACGTTTACGCTTAAACTCCAGATTTAAATTTTGTTAAATTATTATATTCTTAGCATTTTATTCGGAAAACTCTGTTTTTATTTTGCAATAAATGCTTTTATTGTAATTTTTATTGATAACGAGATAAAATAAAAAGTTCGGAATAAATAAAAAAGAATTAAGTAAACTATTTTTCATGGGAATTTCCAAAAAATTGTATCTTTCTTTAAAACCATTATATTAAATATTAAATTGATTATTTTATCATTCTTACAAGGGCATGAATGCTTGGAAAACTACTAGATAATATTTTGGAGATGTATTCTAATCATGTACAATTTGGAGATATATATATATATATATATATATATATATATATATATATATATATATATATACATTTAGGTATAACGTAGCACAACTGGTTTCCTTAATCACCAAGCCAGAGGGTAAAAGACAAGATAATATCAAAATGTCACAATAGCAGTCTTTAAAATGTAAGGTGAATATAAAGTCTCCTCGTTTAATTGAAGATATGTATTTGTTACGGTACAGGGTAATAAAGTTATAACGTTTAATTCGGCCTATTAAATGTCCAGTTTAAATTATATCAATACAAATCATAATGTTCTATTATTTTCATCCAAATCACTTACCCAATTAAATTTTTTATACAACCTAATCCATTTACATTGACTACATTGTTTACTTACCATAAGATACAAATTTAAATTGTACAAGTCTTGGATAATCAGTGCAAACCCCTAAGGGTGTTGACAAGTTACAAATTGAGTTTAGTTAACTATCTGGTTACCTTAGCGACAGTTCTGTTTTGATCTCAATTTACTTTGACATTTATTCATTTCATATGAAAGGAGGTAATGAACAAAACAATACAAGAAAACATATATATTTAATAAAATACGAATTGATATTAAGACATAACGTTATTGCACAAGCCAGATTCATGATTCGTTGTGTTTTTTACGAAACGGATACAGTGTAATGAAATAAATTTTATTAGTTTACCATAATAACTAGTGTGTATGTGCATCATTATTCTTTTATCGGATAGAAATATATACTAAATTATTATATAAGTATAAAGTTATATAAAATAAATTATGTATTGTGAAAAATGCTCCGTGAAATAAATTGCTAACTGGATAAATAAAAGAAACAAAAATCCGGGTGTTCCATTTTCTTGGTGGATATATAAGTAAGTTAATTACAAAACCCGAATAACCTACTATCCTTTTCTCTTAAACGTTGATGACAGCGATTATGTTAAACGTAAATGTTAAACGTTAACGCGATTTTTAACTCTATTGTTAGCACGATATAAACCTAGAATAAGTATTATATCTAATACTGTCATTCTCCTAGAGAGGTCAAAGACGTCAACCATTCCTGAAAGTACACTTCAGTTGACAGATTTTATTGAGATCCGTCTTGTGACATCAGTACACGGCACTTAATATTCTCACGTAACTTCATTAGAAATGTATACAAGACTAACTATCCAATAAAGTGGTTGAAAACACTACATGTGTACATAGTATACAATAAATATGTATCTTATTTAGTTTTAAACTTATGTGACTAATATTAGGATTAGAGTAATAGTTGTTCTTAACTAATTTATCATTTTAATTTACCTAATGGCCTTCCTATTAATTTATCAGGAATTAATAGGAAATTAGTAAGAATTAACATTAGTGTATTTTTTTACATTAACCTAAGTTGCAAAATCTAGCCATCTTTGAACGGCTGTCATTTTTGAATCACTGAATATGTGATAAAATAGATTTTTATGTCCAGTAACTTTGTTTAAGGTTTTGTAGCTCTATTTTAAATATTTTGAAAAATATTTACCGACCCGGGACTTTTTGCCAAAGTTGCAAACTTTAGCCATTTTTGAACGGCTGTCATTTTTGACTCGATTATCCGTTTGAGGGTCGGGTTTGAGCCTCTTTACTCTACTAATAAAGACCTTTTATTTGATATGCATATCAACCTATGTTTACGTTTAAGATGGTTTCTGACTCCTAGTGGGCCGCCCCCCCCCCCTGAGGAAGCAACGGATCACTGAATATGGGATAAAATAGATTTTTATGTCCAGTAACTTTGTGAAAGGTTTTGTAGCTCTATTTTAAATATTTAAAAAAATATTTAACCGACCAGGGACTTTTTGCCTAAGTTGCAAACTCTAGCCATTTTTGAACGGCTGTCATTTTTTACTCGATTATCCGTTTGAGGTCGGGTTTGCGCCCCTTTACTCTACTAACAAAGACCTTTTGTTTGATATGCATATCAACCTATGCTTACGTTTAAGATTTTCTTCTGACTCCTAGCGGACCGCCCCCCTGAGGAAATAGCGGATGACTGAATATGTGATAAAATATATTTTTATGTCCGGTAACTTTGTGTAAGGTTTTGTAGCTCTATCTTAAGTATTTTGAAAAATATTTAACCGATCCGAGACTTTTTGGACACCCTGTATAGTGTCACTAGTAAACACAATAGATTGTACTTTTCTAACACTTATATGAGACAACAATTTAGTTTATTTTTCCACTAGCATATCACAAAAACTGTTATTGGTGGACCCCGCTGACAAGTTCTAAATTAGCGGGGCCAAATGCATGTATGATTGGTGAATAAATGTATTCTATTCTATTTTATGTATGTATACTCAGTAATAATGTGTATATTTAGCTGTCGCAATTCATTTATCGTTTAAAAATAGAGCATTGAGTCATGAAAAATACATTTTATGTAATAAATATAAAAATATATATAGGAGCCAAATACATCAGCCTATGGTATAATCTTCTTAGTGGCCAATAATAAAATGCTAATCATTAATTTACCCCATTAAAAAAACTAATCTAAGAAATTGGCGAATTCTATTAACAGTGGTTAACAATTAAACCGAATATATTGTTTTGTATAAGCAAATTTTATACGCTCGAAAATTAATTTCTTAGATTTTTTTTATTTATAACCGATTATAATTTTTACTAATTAGGTAATCAAAAAAATACACATAATCTCCATTATTATTTCGTTTTTGTTAAATGTATCCTTGTTTTGTTTTATTTTGGAAATATACTATGAAACACCTTACACCTTACCTTTAATACAATATTTAACTGCCGTGGCACATTTACACCGCCTAAGGAGCCTCTTCGGAACTAAAACCATTAATATTTCGTTACTTCCCCTCTCTATTACTCTCTTTACTAATGGACCGTCACTCTCAGATCGGTAAAGTTCACCGTCACAAACGTTTTACTAACCTCGTAAAATTATCCTTTGAAGTAAATAGCATGTAATAAATTAACTATGTCTCAAACTTCTACGTAGATCCGAGGCCAATTATATTCTAATTATTGTTTGACTAAATATATATAAAAAAGTAGAATAATATTGATAAGTATGGTTTCTATTGTAAGAACCTTAATACAACAGTCTAATTAACCTTATTGCTATATTGATATATATATTAAGAACTTTTACATTACTTTGTGTTAACCCATTCCACCTTACCTACTATATGTGTAGTAAACTTGATTGCTCCTCCGTGCTTTGGGATCGTGCTAGAATATTATAGTGATACACTTGTGCATATAATGTGACAGTAAGTGCATGTAAATTACACTTGATTTTGTTGTTTAAGTGTTTCTGGTGCCAAAAAATTGATAAGAGATATTTTTGACAATGTTCACCCCCTACTTGTATTGAATCTCTACAGATGGACGCTAACTACAGATCTAAAGAGATGCACTAAAGGGATACTAAATATGAGCTGTAATTAACATTGGTACTTCTTAACAATTCCACCTAAGTGGCAGGTCTTACTGTATAGTTTACGGTTTTTGTTTTCGGACGTATTTGAATATGTAGTATTATATATACTATATATATATATATATATATATAGTAATCCGTCTTTTGAAGATTTTAAGCATAATTAGAGCAGTAAGCAATAAATAAATTTGTAATATTCCTAAGCAATATATTAATTAATAGCCGTAAAGCTTATATTAAACGACAGATTTTGTTTAGGTTTATTTCATATTCTTTTTTGGTTTTCTTAGGACAAGAAACTTAAAAAAACTTAAAAAAATTAGTTCTAATAAGAATGTTATGTTTAATTCCAAGGTAATATGACATTCAGGATGCGTAACACTGAGAAAAGAGGTCGTCTGCTGTTGAAACATCTTCAGGAATGATGGCGACTGCTATATATGTCATCCTAGAAAAAATTAAGGCTATCTCCGTTTTACTAAATCGGGCAGGAAGCAGCATTGACATAAACATCTCAACATTTGTGTTTATAAAATGCTCCTGAACATCTAAAGGTTTTTCAAGATTTAAGACACACATCCGTCTGTGTTGTACACAGTGAAGGTATAAACCTGCCGAGGTGGTCTTTTCTCTTCTTTAAATTTCGTACTATATTAGAGTAATCGTGTTAGAACTAATAGTAAGTAAATCTCAAAACGAATTATTACTGCTAACTAAAGTGTGATAAAGATTCATGTAATATTTTTAATGACGTATATAGGACGTAATATGACTAGATACTGGACCTAGTCACATAGTAAAATATGACTATAGGTACAAATATAAGGTATCTTGAAAGTTTAGAGTGACGAGCTGTATCTAGGAAAATTGGGTAAAAACGTTTGTGGTTAACTTTAATTACACATATTTATTATTATATAACAAATAACAATTTCAGTTACTATTGGGATGGCAGGATTAATAAATAAGTCATTCTGCAAGATCGTTACAAAACGAAACTCCTGTCAATATATAATCACGTGAAGCAAACAGATTTACAATACAGCATGTACAGAAATTTATTCACATACAAATACAAATTTATACACAAATCGAAAAAAATCCAAAAATCTTCTAACAATATGTATATTTATAAAACTATTTGCCAAATATTCATTATAATATTTTTCATTTCAAATTCTTAATGGATAATATTATAGTTTATCTTATAAATGTAAATGAGACTAAAAATAAATGTGTGCAAGTATAATGATTCTTCATATAGTAAGTTAATTGCGTTTAACGGTCAGTGAAGACAGTTATACACGGATCAATGTGTTCCCAACTCTGACCACGCATTCTACAAAACACATGCATTTGCTGAATAATGTGTTCATTTGCGTTATGTATGGCCCATTGATTTATTGCTTTGTGAGTTGAGTGTGAAAATACACGGTCTTATTTAAATAGGTTGAATGGTTAATTATATAATTATAAAGTACATTTATAATAGAATATAATTTAATTACATTTATAATAACGGACTAATTTTGTAGAAAACAATTAGTGACAAATTTATTCACTTATATTATACTATGAAATACGAAAATAATTTTCAGTTATATGATAGTTTCTAATATAATAACTTACCAATTTGGGATTGGACGCTTTAAAATACATTCATATGCATATAGGGTAATCATCCTTTTTGATAGGTAAATATCAGCAAAGCCTACTTTCAGCCTCACACGAAGGGCTGACAAAATTTTATATTTGTGTCTGTCTACACAATATTTTGGAAACTAACAGATGCATGAACTCGAGATTGATCACTAAGTGTCATTTGTATACAGGTAACACCATGTTTTATGTCACTCCATAGAACTTTGCTGAGATTTACTAAAACTTTTTTATGTTAGCCTGGGTATGGGTACCCATGATGGAAATGAGAAAATAACAGAATAAGTAGATTTTTGGCAAATCTGTTTTTGTACAGCAGGTGGTGGTGTAAATATTTCTTTCTGTATAAGTGGCTGTCTGCCGGTCAGTACTTAGAAAGGATCTTGAATAAAATCCACTATATATTGCATATCAGGTCATTTTCCATTTACGCGTAAAAAATCATTCGTAACGAAGGAAAATGACGTGATCAATCTGGAGTTTTTCAACGAATATAAAGAATATTATGAAAAAAAGAACTATCACAATAATGCTTCAACATTTCCAACTTTCATTAGATATTTATTTATTCATCAACGGTACAACCGTGTTGCAACAGTATATAACAAACAATGAACATAATAAATACAACAAGAATAATTTAAAAGAATAAACTTTTCAGAGTTAGACATTACACCAGTTTTAACTAAAAAAAATCTAGTAAACATGACGGAGGCCTCTTTATTCACGTAAAGTTCAAAACCTGGATAACCCTCTTCTGAACTCTAGTCTTTTTCGTGTGGCAAGTGAAGAAAAATATAGTGAGTTAGGCAGTATTATAATATGCTGAACGTTATGTTAATGTATGTTATGTAATATGTGCTATTGTGTATAACTTCTTATCTCCTACCTATAAACTGTTTTGATTTATTTTCGTTTATGTCATTGTCTTCAGGCTGTCTCTTTGTATATTCTGTAAAGTACATATCCCACTCACCACAATCTGCATTGAACAAAATAAATGTGATTATGGTGATAAGTTTTACCTAATATGCTAAATATATTGTAAAATGCTTGTAAAAAGTTTTTTTTTAATTTTTTCATCCAAGGGTCTGTTTTAAAGTATTGGCTATAACAATATGGACAGTTGATATATGAGAATAATTTGACAGAACCTAAGATAAATCCCTAAAATTATGCTTTCGAGTAATATGATAAATTTAAAACTTGTCGAACCTTAAAGTACTTTAGTCACGCTAGGTCTCATCCAAAAGTTTTATATCAGGGGTCTCAATTTTTAAAATATACACACTGCATATTGAAATCTAGGTAACAACGAACTACATCTTGCTTTAAACATAGTCTTTAAGACAAAACGTCAATTCTTCCGTTTTATTTCTAACATTAAAGAACTCTAAGAGTGTATTGTTACGAAATACTGTTTGCTTTTCTGTATTAGGACAAAACAGTAGATATACTAATGTATGTGACGTTGTCAAAATATTTAGTCTTGGCGAAACATTTAACTTATTGTACACCCCAGAGTATTGCATAATATAAAGTACTACTAAAGTAATAAGTTCTCCCTTTTACCTACAGTAAAATACAAAGAGGACTAGGATGGATATTAAAAAAATATATAACACTGAGTAAGTTCATATCCATTTGCATCGCCTCTTTTTTCGCTAAAGTTAAATTGATGGTCTTGGGCCGAGGCAGAAATTGTATTTTCGTATTAAAATAATATTTTAATTTCCTGCGGGAACATATTTATTTACGTTTTTTTTTAAGTAGTACTTTTATATTCAGCTATAAAGAAGCGAATTTCAGCTTGGAACAACTAGCTGGATCAACGATGAGCGATAAGAGATAAGGGAAGACAAGTAAAGATATCATGCCAGGTCTACAGCCTCCGACCGCAATCTCCCCTTCTCCAAGTTAGACGATATGTAGGGAGGTAGATTACGCTTAGTATCCACATAATTCCGAGCTATGGGTGCATTGTAGTACTTAGAAGTAAGGTAGGATCTCCAGTAGACTTACAATTTGTGGGGTTAAACTGAGCTGTGTTGGACTGAATTTTGCAGTTGACGCAATAGTTACGCTTGTTATGTAACTATAACAATAGTCTTTACGTGTGAACGTATAGATCTCGTGAATATTTCCCTCAAGTATACTAACTAACGAATAGTTAGCTGCCGGTATTGGCCAAAAGAAGGGCGCACCTTACACTGGACAATCATTAAGCAAGCTCTTGATAGGGACTGAGATTGATTTAGCGGGCCTCGGATTTCAATCAGGGATAAGTTCTACCTATGAGCCACTTTCCCACAACAATTTAAGTGTAAGATAACCTAAAGAAACGTTTATCTCTGTGCATATCAACGCTAAAAAACTACATATTCCGCGAAACTAATCAGCTGACCCCTCAAACTGATGCCAGATCAAGTAAAATAAAAGGGAAGTAAAAATGTATAATTTTACCAGCCGAATTTACAGTTGAGAGGCCCTCTCTAACTTATAAACTGGTAACTGACCGCTTAACCCTAGATTGGTAACGCTCCTAAAACTTACTATACTGGTAAGGCTTCGTCAGGGAGACTACTTTAAGAAAAACAATTATTTTTTACTATTTTATTTTACAAAAATGAATTTTTTTTGTTTACAGAAGTTTTAAATATTACACAAGGTAAATAGTTTTCAGTAACTTACGTTAGATTGTGCATTCCTTGCACCATTGTCCTTGATGCTCTCCACACATCGCTCGGTAACAACGCTCGCAGAAGTGAGTTGTCATCCGGCGTTTTTTTGAAGGGCAGAAACTGCATATTTTTCCGTCCTTGCTGTTGGACAGGAACTGGACGAGCTGCTGGTTCTTCTACATGAAGAATTCTCGCAATGGATTGAAGAAGAGGTTTGCTTAAGTTAGTCATTTTGCAAACGATGTTCCATCCAAGGACGGAGAAGCTCACAGCTGAGTTCCTTTGCAAATTGCCTTCTTGGAATAGGTTTTTTCTCCTTGGACACTTTGTTATGAACATATATAACGTAGGAATTAACCAAAACTATATTTAATACACACCATAAAATACACAAAGAGGCCAGCGCCTTGTTTTTTCGGCTGGTCGACATTTGACAACACATTTGGTCTAAGGAGTCAACCCCTCCTTTGGTGGAGTTGTAACTCTCAATTATTTCTGGCTTGTTGCTTTTATTATTGATACTGGGTTGATCGTGCATCGTAGATAAAAGTAAAACAACTTTTTTGTTCTTAGTTTTGTAAGACAACCATGGTTTTCTGACCGTCAAAACAAAACATTGAAGAACCAATTTCTCTTAGTTCCCGGATCTTTCATTTCTGGAGGTACTTCGGGTTTGTCACGGCGCAATGTCCCGACCAAAGTCAAAGATATAGGAGGTGCTAACATTTGCTCAGCTAAAGGGATGGACGTGAACCAGTTATCTAATGTCACATTTCGGTTTGTACCATAAATTGGCCTCATCAATTCTTTGGCGAAATATAGAGCTTGAGGAACATCTCGTGGGGTGGTGTTCTTGCCTAAATAAGGCATTGCATTACACATATACTTGGTTCCCGAGTCACACATCATAACTAATTTTATGCCATATTTTGCAGGCTTGTTTGGCATGTACATGCGGAATTTACAACCGCCTCTGAAAGCAAGGAGTTGCTCATCAATCGTAGTGTATGATCCAGGTCTGTAGTTTTTCTTTACAAGAAGCAATGAAAATTCCCATATTTCTCGTACTGGAGCAAAGCGGTCTTCTGCTTGTCTCTCCTCTCTCGTCTCTTTGGCATCAAACCTAAGACAATTCAACAAAAACGAAAATCGTTTTAGCACTCATTGCTGCTTTGTATCTCTCCCCACAAAACTCGCTATTAAATAGTTCTTCAATATGAAGATGATTGTCCTTTTGAGCAGCACTTAATACAAGAATGCCTAAAAAAGCATCAAATTCCTCGTTTGGAGTCTCAGAACATGTGGATGTGATTTGAAGCATAATTCTGTTTGCTGCCTTAGTATGTTAGCGTTTGTATGTTGAGTGATAATTTGTTTAATTTGTTCAGTCAGAAACAAAGAAAAACATTGTAAAGGAGTTATTTTATTTCTTGCGTCACCAGTAGGACCTTGACGAATGTGCACAACATTTCGGGCAGCGGCTCGGGTGTTGTGTTGGGAAGGAATATTTTTCCAAAATTTACCATTTTTTCCTCTCATGACACGAATAGGGCAGACAACGTGTTTTGGATGAGACGATTCTGGAAGTTTACTCGTAAGGCGACTGGTTAGCAGAAAGGGCCGGAGGTGGTGGTGCTTCAGCAGCAGGCGGTGCTGCTTCAGTAGAGGGCGATGGTGCTTCTGTTGGGGGCGATGGTGCTTCAGTAGGGGGTGGTGTTGCTTTAGTAGGGGCCAGTGGTGCTTCAGTAGGGGGTAGTGTTGCTTTAGTAGGGGCCAGTGGTGCTTCAGTAGGAAGTGGTGATTCCCCGAGAGTAAGTTTCAATTACACATTCAATAGTTGCGGAAACCGAGTTTTCTTCATCCAACTCCATGTCTTCACCTGTTTCAGCACCAGGGAGTGGAGCCTCAATAGTCTGAACAGAAGGAGGAGATGGTAATGGAGCTTGGTTTACAGCTAGAGTCTAGTTCCAGCAGTACAATTTTCAGCTTTAAGATCTGATGATGCATAACAATATTTTCTGATTACAAATTCAATCGTTGTTGTTTTTAACAGCAATCATCTTCATTCTTTTTTGAGTCCTCTACTATACATACTAAGTCTTCATCATCACTAAGCCCGCTACCTGGTTCGTAATCAGGGTCGGCATCTGTATCATCACTACAATTGTCTAAAACCCGAAAAATATGGTCTATCATCACAATCGGCAGAAACATCACTTTCTGAGTCAGTGTTCTCATTTAGGTAACGTTCAATACACTGTAGCCTTTTTAGTTTCATCAGAATTCCATTTTGAAACCTGTCAAAAAATTATATTTACTTTGGATAGGAAAATAATAAAAAAACCAACCGCACAAAGAACACTACACAGGTCAGTAAACATATAATTTAAACAGAACAATGTACCGTTTCGTCACTGTGACGACGTAACTAACACACAAGAAGTATTGCTTCGTCAAACAAACGTTCTATGAAACAAGTAAGGATTCGTCCACAGAACTACGCAATATAAACTTAAAACTTTACTTACACGGTAAGGGTTCGTCGGAGTGACTACTAGACCACTTTACGCACAGATACAACAGGGCTAGCGCCTATCCCCTCCACTCACGCACCCCGGATCAAGGTCAACTGAGTTGGCACTAACGGACACGTAAAACAAACAAACCGTTTCCGCAGTACACACAAACTGCTGTTTTGCGTCGTCATCAAGACGACGCCTTACCAATCCAGGGTTAAAGGTGATTTCAGACGCACCACCAATGGTCGGGCAGGCAAACTGCTTGCAAGGACAGGATCGGTTATCGATCACCCATCCAAACCGCAGCCACGCTCGATGTGTCTTACGATAACTTTTATACACACTACACTAAACCATTTGTGGCTGAGGAGATCGAGATACTATCGAATCTGACTGTATTTACTTCTACAGTTTTACGTCTATTGCGGAAAACCACCCAGCCTACCAAAATTTATATATGGTACATAACGCGTCTTGCGGAAATTAAATCTTTTAAATAAATTCAAATAAAGCTGAGACTTTGTTAAACCTTTTATGTTACAAGCTCATTGTACAGAATAAAAAAACTGCACCGTTCAAGAAAATTAAGAAAAAGTGTTTTGAATTGCTTACAATATTTCTTAACATTTTAGTAGCTAGCGTTTTTTAATTGTTTTTTATATCGATTATATTTAAATCCTACAAAAAATAATTTAATAATATTTCATTACTGATAAATGTGCATTCTAATTTCCACCAAGTCGTAAGGACTATTCATTTTTTTAAATACCCTCAATAATTTAATTTTGGAATACAATTTTGCCATAGCAGAAAATGTTGTTATATATTATTGCTCGTGATAAATAAAATAACTAAATAGGCCACACTAAACCGCGAACTATGGTCACCAAAAAGTTATGTTGTAATCCGCAGTTATTTGGCAAGCACACGTGTGTGTTATCGGCAGTGAACTGCACATCTGGATGTTATACCTCCGATTTGGTAATCCCTTTACGCTTTGTTCAGCAAATCATATTCTTTACGGAATTGTACAAATAATTGTAAATTGTAAATTGCACAATTTATAAAGTTCACATCCAAAGTATAAATATTATTAAAAACAATTATTGATCCATCTTGTATAAATCTGCAATATATATTAAAGTAACAAAAATTATATCAAATAAAGTATTTATAAAATAAGTTATTTGTTGCTACGAATTCATTGAGATCGTAGTTTGTTATTGTTTTGAATAAGCATAAGCTAAGCCTAAACACATTATTTATTTAATAACTTAATTTAATATATAGACAACATCACATTCGATGGCGGTTTATATCATCAATTGACATTAAGCTGCGTGTTAAATAACATTATTAAGTTAGTATGAGTATTATTTATAACCACGAATGTTATAAATAGCAGTAAAGATAAATACAAAATTTTAACACAATGTGACAAAATATAGGCAATTACTCTTTAGAAATGCTACGTAGCGAAACTTGTTACGTAACACATGTTTGATGTTAATTCCTTATATTATAACATTTACTAAACAATAGTCCCAACCGTATAAGATTTTATATTTCTATCCTTTCTGAAAATAGTGGTCAATATTGATATGTAATAAGGTATTTTAATTATAAAAACTTAGTTTATATAGTAGACGTTAATCTTATTTACTTACTAAATTAAACGAATCGGATTATGTACGAATTGGACACATTACTGACAAAGCTATATGGGAGGATAAAATAAAAGCCACGTGTTTGGGCCTTGTGTATTTTATTTTAAATTTTGATAACATTCTATCCTGTTCAATTCCTCATTTCACAAGTAATTTGGGTCATACTCATAAAATTTGTTTATATTAAGTTGAATAATATAATTTTCTAAAAATTAAACTTTCAATAACTACGAAAACATAATATAAAATAAGGAGATGGAAATTAGCAAGCGTTTTGTTTATTAGATGTAAAAGACAGATTTATAAAATAAATTCCATTCCTGAAAATTTTAAAAATATACTTTGCTACAACTATTAGGAAAAAGCTAGAAGAAATTATTAGGTGTATTTTTGCTCGTTTAAATGTTTAAAGTAAAAAAAAAGATCTAAGAATGAAATATGATTTTATATTTCATTAAATTTTTAGTATCACGTGGTTAGTCATCTACACCACTGATCTATTTATTTCTTAAAAAAGATTTCGACATAAATTTCAAGATATATAAGAATATCTTGCTTTCTTATACATTATAAATTGGATCCTGAATCCTAGAGTACTACATTACATCAACCTGCAACCACTTAGAGTTAAAGAAATTATAAACAATATAGTAAGGAAAAGTTTAAAACCCTTAGCGCTATAGTTATAAAGCGCTCAAAAGCAACGCAGAACATTCAATATTCTTGAGATGATCACTTTCGTTGTCAGATGTTGTTGAGATCCATCTTGTACCGTCAGCTGTCTGAGCGGCACTTCATGTGAGATCATCAACTGACATATATCAAGTCGGAGTTTATCTCCACTGTATATATATTGCTTTCACATAGTGTCTTAACCAACTGTCACATTAAAGTTAAACATTGCACGTCTAAAACATAATGGAAGCATTTTCTATATTTTTCCGTGTATAAGTATCATATTTCAGCTGCATATTTTTACAATTAAAAGATCAATGATTATGATGATGTTTATTTATATAAAACAATGTTTATTTCACTGAAACTGATGAACTTTCCGTTAAAATATTTTAAGTTTGTATTTTAGTTCTAAAGTGACATAATATATCTATAATTTAATGCAAAATTGTATTAATTGTAAAGTTTTAATTTAAATGTTAATCGGGATACAGATAGGTGAAACTTATAAATTTAAATAACTCAATATGTTTTCCGTTCTAAGTTACTCGTCACAAAATTACAGGCCTTTTAAAATTAAAGTTTATCAAAGAAAATAATATTTATTTCACTGAAACTGATGAACTTTCCGTTAAAGTATTTTAAATTTGTATTTTAGTTCTAAAGTGACATAATATATCTATAATTTAATTCAAAATTGTATTAATTGTAAAGTTTTAATTTAAATGTTAATCGGGATACAGATAGGTGAAACTTATAAATTTACATAACTCAATATGTTTTCCGTTCTACGTTACTCGTCACAAAATTACAGGCCTTTTAAAATTAAAGTTTATCAAAGAAAATAATATTTATTTCACTGAAACTGGTGAACTTTCCGTTTTTAAAGTATTTTAAATTTGTATTTTAGTTCTAAAGTGACATAATATATCTATAATTTAATGCAAAATTGTATTAATTGTAAAGTTTTAATTTAAATGTTAATCGGGATAAAGATAGGTGAAACTTATAAATTTACATAACTCAATATGTTTTCCGTTCTACGTTACTCGTCACAAAATTACAGGCCTTTTAAAATTAAAGTTTATCAAAGAAAATAATATTTATTTCACTGAAACTGATGAACTTTCCGTTATAGTATTTTAAATTTGTATTTTAGTTCTAAAGTAACATAATATATCTATAATTTAATGCAAAATTGTATTAATTGTAAAGTTTTAATTTAAATGTTAAATGGGATACAGATAGGTGAAACTTATAAATTTACATAACTCAATATGTTTTCCGTTCTAAGTTACTCGTCACAAAATTACAGGCCTTTTAAAATTAAAGTTTATCAAAGAAAATGATATTTATTTCACTGAAACTGATGAACTTTCCGTTAAAGTATTTTAAATTTGTATTTTAGTTCTAAAGTGACATAATATATCTATAATTTAATGCAAAATTGTATTAATTGTAAAGTTTTAATTTAAATGTTAATCGGGATACAGATAGGTGAAACTTATAAATTTACATAACTCAATATGTTTTCCGTTCTACGTTACTCGTCACAAAATTACAGGCCTTTTAAAATTAAAGTTTATCAAAGAAAATAATATTTATTTCACTGAAACTGATGAACTTTCCGTTAAAGTATTTTAAATTTGTATTTTAGTTCTAAAGTGACATAATATATATATATAATTTAATGCAAAATTGTATTAATTGTAAAGTTTTAATTTAAATGTTAATCGGGATACAGATAGGTAAAACTTATAAATTTACATAACTCAATATGTTTTTCGTTCTAAGTTACTCGTCACAAAATTACAGGCCTTTTAAAATTAAAGTTTATTGAGTCCATTACAGTATTGTTGGTATAATTCCTAAATGGGAATTATCAAAATTAATCGTAATGACTTTAACCAATAGTTATTGTAAAAGTTATGAGTAATTTCAAGCAACAGGCTTTTGAAGATAGTATGTGATAATAGGTAATATCTTCATATGATATTATGTACACGTTTAAATGCCGTATGATTGTACTAAATTTGTTTACAAACGTATTTATACGCAAGTTTTTCGTCTGCCATCATAGTTACTGATGAGAAAATTATAAACATTTCAATAACGCTTAGCCAAGATGCATGGAGTGACATGTACTAACATCGATATCGATATTTCCATGATACAATTTTAGAAACAAATAAAAGGTTTCCAGTCGCCAGGTTGGGCTTTACTAACTCTTAGCTAATTAGTAGATTAGAAAAATATGTAAGCTAATTAGTAGATTAGAAAAATAAGTAAACGTGCCATTTTGTTAATAATTTCTTGATAATAGCGTATAATTTAAATAAACAGATATCATTGTCAATGAAACCGTAGAAAAATAATGGGGTACTAAGTTCGAACATAGTATTCTTTCACCTAGAGGATTTATTATAATGTAGATATAAAAGGTTTTTAATAGCAGCGGTTCTATTACTATCCGTTATATTTAAATAAAAAAACACATTAAAAAAATGTACATTTCTAATAGTATGAATCGTTATTTTTGCAAAATATTCTACAAGTGCCATTAAGAAACTAAGAACAAGTTCTGTTTTTTTGAGTATAATAATATAATGTATCGAGTGCGGTCGTTCCTTATTTTATTTAAAAAAAGTTGAGTTAATGACTGTTTACTTCGGAGTATTTTGTACGGCATTTAACTATCGTCAGATAGTAGTCTTTATAAATGTTTATAACATTTATTTATTACACATTTCTAAAAGTATAGTAAAATTGAAACAGTAAATTCTTATTTTCAGAGTCCTCACTGAGCTCAGGAAATTTAAAGAAATCAAGTTTGTCTCTTTTTTTATTATCGTAATTATCAGTTTGTTTTCATTGTAAATACAACATTCTTATGCGTTTATGTATGCAACGTATGGACACTGAAAAAAAATACTGGTAAAAAGAAAAATACCGGTGGGAACTTTAGGGAGGGTAAGGGTGAAATTGAATAAGTTTTAAATTGATTTAAAGTTCTTAGTAACACATATACGATGATACGTTACAAACGGGTTTTAAAGAAGTGTAATAAATTATAAGAGAGTATGAACAAAACAATATCTACTTGTAATGGAAGATGTAATGTTAGGAAAAACTGTTATTGTTATATCAAGTTCTAAAAAAACTAAAGTAAATTAGTAATCACATTAAGTTTCTATTCATGCAGCACCTCATTTAAATTTATTTATGTAATAATAATGATAACGCAAAATGATTTTACATTATTATTACATGTAAATAAATGACAATTTTGATGAGTTTTTATCCATTTATATATTTCTCTTAATCTTTGGACATCAGAGAGATTGTCACAGTAGAGTTAAAATATTAATGTTCATTTATTGATTATAATCATTGCGCAATCAACAACTCGTTCAGGAATAACATAATTGTTACAATAATACGCTTCTTAATCGAGATTTTAATTTTCTGTGTCATGTATGTGACAAATTTCTTCAGGAAGTTCAATAACTTTATCCCAATTGTATTTATAATTAAAATAACAGTCGTTCTGTGCTGTGCGGTGCAGAAGTTTTCCCTGCCTCTGGTCTTAAAATAGTGCATAATCTTGCCCCGATCTAACTCATACGTGAAACGGTAGTATAAGAGGACATAAATAATATAAAATCTGCGCTGGGTCACTCAGTTAAACTCCCTGTATGTACACGACTCTCTGTCTTTTACTTTAGACGTGGTTCTGTCAGCTCTCATAGTGGTTGTGAGTTTATATTCGATGCCTTATAGCCTTAATATCTAAAAAATGCCTCATTTTGGTACAACCTATAAATAGAACAGTATTAGGTTATGTATTATATAAATGCTTCATTAAAAAAACAGTCGTTCTGTGTTGTGTGGTGCAGAAGTTTTCCCTGACTCTGGTCTTAAAATAGTGCATAATCTTGCCCCGATCTAACTCACACGTGAAACGGCAGTACAGGAGGACACAAATAATATAAAATCTGCGCTGGGTCACTCAATTAAACTCCCTGTATTTACACGACTCTCTGTCTTTTACTTTAGACGTGGTTCTGTCAGCTCTCATAGTGGTTGTGAGTTTATATTCGATGCCTTATAGCCCTAATATCTAAAAAATTCCTCATTTTGGTACAACCTATAAATAGAACAGTTTTAGGTTAGTATAATATAAATGCTTCATTAAAGAAACTTTCGAAATAAAGCTGTCGATATGCCTGTCTCAGATCGGCTGCTACCGAGATACGTCCAAAGCACTTGACAGTTCCATCTTGTTTGAGGACAGATCCATCTATTAGCTCAGTGTGATGGCATTCGATGTCATCCCACTGTGCCAATAGATAAATCTGTCTTAAAACAAGATGAAACTGTCAAGTTCTTTGGATGTATCTCGTCAGACATACATTTATTACGTTGGTTTCAGAGCTTTTTTTAAAATTGTATTTGGACAAATGTTGAATACCCATGCTAAAGTTAATAAAAGTTTAATTTTAAGATACTCTTTTTTAATGTGTATTTACACATAGTCACTGAAATCTACTCAAGCCAAAGAACTTTCAGGAGTAGCATAATACTAGTCGCAAATGTCGAAGTATTGGTATACAAGGCCTGGTCGATAAGTCATATTCCTGCAGTTAGTCACTGTGGATGGGTCTTTTCTAGAGTTACTGGTTATTAAATCATAAGTATGCGAGAGAGTAAGTCGTCCTTAACATCTTTAGAGGCAGTAAAAGTTACATTTCTCTTCTTCCAAGGTAATTGATAAAAATTTTTCCCAATATATACCTTAAAAGATCTTTTCAGTAGGCAACTCCTATTTATACTCATCCTGAATATCCTGTCACTCTGAAAACAACATAAAGATTCTTGCAGGACTAAGTTCAGGTAGAGCTTCATCTTTTTGTTCTAACTGAACAAAAAATAACACTATTAAAAATAAAAATCATTGCTTTGTTAGTATTAAGAGGGTGTAATAATTATCTCAGTGTCATGAGTATTATAAAGATGATTTGTTTTATGAAAAATAAATTGGGCTTACGTATTGTTCGTTCTAAAATAACATTTTATACTAAAGTAAAATGCAATTTTTTGCAAAGGGTGTGCTAAGATATTGCATAGCTTTATGTAAGACGCAGGTAGGTTTATGTTCAAAATATGAAGTTTCATTTAAGAAACTGCATAAGTCTTTAATGCTAGTTTACCTCCAGAATGAGTTAAAAGCAAAACGTTTAAGTAAACTCTGAGTGCTTATCTCAGATTATCTACTAGAGGCAGTTCGTGTGCGTGAGCTTCCTTAATGAGAATCCTGGATAATGTTCTTACATATATGTACACATTATTTAGTTACGCCTATACTGTGTTGGGAACGAATCGGGTAACATTTAAATTTCGGTGAATTGACACCAATAAAAAATTATATAGTTATAATGTCATCTTGCAAGAGGTACTAGCGTTAAAACATTCTAACCTAAAACACTACAACTAACTTTCCCACGATAACTTTTGCTGACTGCAAATAAACTATCAAGCAAACTTCGACGCTTTTATTTTTTGTCGTTTCAGATTATCCATACAGCGGATGAAATGAGGTATCCTTCGTTAATTTAGTGCATTTTCATTTATCGTTTTAATATTTTTAGACTTTCAAGGTGTGAAAACTTACAATCAATATGAACGTAATAATACATATATTTGATCAAAACTGTAATAAATAAAAATGTTTGAATTTAGATCTTAACTCTGTAATCAATATTTTATCGATAATCACACAACATATTCCACTTAATGTTAGTTTAAGCTGCTGACTATTTCTACAAATATCTAACAAGTAGACTCAGATAGTGATAATGTTTTGATACACAAATGAGTAAATTTATTACCTAAAACAAGAAATAATAAACTGACTCCTTAAACATTTTTATTTATTTCTAGAAGAAGGTTGAGCTTGGTGAGTGTCATAATAGTACATGTGTACAATTACCAACCATCTCGCTTAATTCGGTTGAATGTGGGATAGTGCCCATAATTTGTTGAATACTATGCAGGAAAATGCATTTAACCAATAAATGGTAAATTGTTTACCCCCAAACTTTCTCAATGTGCCCCTTCAATAAGGAATTACTTTAACCAGTTTAGTATTATTAAAAAACAACGATTATATTACCCAAATATGGCATTTAATGGAACCTGGATGTTCAAGAAAGCACATACTTAAGTTTGCAGAGACTTAATTGAATAATAAAAACATTTATTTCATTAAAAAAACACTATTTTAAGCAGTTATATATTACATATAGTGCTTGATAGCTACCAATATTAGTATGCTTTTTCATCATTAAAGCGAATACTTAGCCAATCGTTTTTTATCGTTAACAAGACTGGATTTCAATAGTTGTCTTTTAATTACTTGATTGCATTGATGTTGAAAATTACGTGATAAAAGGTATCATTTTATCTGAAATATTCTCTTTACAGTCAATCTGATAACAGCCAATTTGCACAGTAAAAGCACACAAACATATTTTTTGTTCAAGGGACAGAATTGTTTTATTTTCTGTTGGCTTTAGTTGATATCGAAATGGAAGATTGCCAATTAAATGTGTTATAAATTATAAATACTATTTTTCTTAGATTGCATTATTCATAGGTTAATAAACAACAAAACTGCTAAACAACTAGATATATAAAGTAAATATTCCATTAAATAAGGCTAATTTAACATTTTAAATATATATTTATATTGGTGGTGATAATTTACATTTTTAAAATACCCACACCATCCACCTTCACCTAAACCTATCGATTTCTCTCTATGAACAATGTTCTATACATTTCAACGGTAAAATAAATGTTACATGTTTATAAAATGCAAATTAGCCCTTCTTATATGGACTATAAAAGTAGCAAAGTAGCCAAAGTAAAAACATAGGTGAGGATTAATGTACCAAGTTTTACAATAATATTATAGACGAAAAGGGCCGGTTAAGAAAATCTGATCAGGAAATATAAATAAATGTAAAATAAATGTTACACGCTTATAAAATGCAAATTAGCCCTTCTTATATGGACTATAAAAGTAGCAAAGCACCCAAGATAAAAACATTGTTGAGGATTAATGAACCAATTTTTTACAATAATTATAGATGAAAAGTGCGGGTTAAGAACATCTGATCAGGAAATATAAATAAATGTAAAATAAATGTTACATGCTTATAAAATGCAAATTAGCCCTTCTTATATGGACTATAAAAGTAGCCAAAGTTAAAACATAGTTGAGGATTAATGTACCAATTTTTACAATAATTATAGACGAAAAGTGCGGGTGAAGAAAATCTGATCAGGAAATATAAATTAATCTAAAATAAATGTTACACGCTTATAAAATGCAAATTAGCCCTTCTTATATAGACTATAAAAGTAGCAAAGCACCCAAGGTAAAACTATTGTTGAGGATTAATGTACCAATTTTTACAATAATTTATAGACGAAAAGTGCGGGTTAAGAAAATCTGATCAGGAAATATAAATTAATCTAAAATAAATGTTACATGCTTATAAAATGCAAATTAGCCCTTCTTATATAGACTATAAAAGTAGCCAAAGTAAAAACATAGTTGAGGATTAATGTACCAAGTTTTACAATAATATTATAGACGAAAAGGGCCGGTTAAGAAAATCTGATCAGGAAATATAAATAAATGTAAAATAAATGTTACACGCTTATAAAATGCAAATTAGCCCTTCTTATATGGACTATAAAAGTAGCAAAGCACCCAAGATAAAAACATTGTTGAGGATTAATGAACCAATTTTTACAATAATTATAGATGAAAAGTGCGGGTTAAGAACATCTGATCAGGAAATATAAATAAATGTAAAATAAATGTTACATGCTTATAAAATGCAAATTAGCCCTTCTTATATGGACTATAAAAGTAGCCAAAGTTAAAACATAGTTGAGGATTAATGTACCAATTTTTACAATAATTATAGACGAAAAGTGCGGGTGAAGAAAATCTGATCAGGAAATATAAATAAATGTAAAATAAATGTTACATGCTTATAAAATGCAAATTAGCCCTTCTTATATGGACTATAAAAGTAGCCAAAGTAAAAACATAGTTGAGGATTAATGTACCAATTTTTACAATAATTATAGACGAAAAGTGCGGGTTAAGAAAATCTGATCAGGAAATATAAATTAATCTAAAATAAATGTTACACGCTTATAAAATGCAAATTAGCCCTTCTTATATAGACTATAAAAGTAGCAAAGCACCCAAGGTTAAAACATAGTTAAGGATTAATGTACCAATTTTTACAATAATTATAGACGAAAAGTGCGGGTGAAGAAAATCTGATCAGGAAATATAAATTAATCTAAAATAAATGTTACACGCTTATAAAATGCAAATTAGCCCTTCTTATATAGACTATAAAAGTAGCAAAGCACCCAAGGTAAAACTATTGTTGAGGATTAATGTACCAATTTTTACAATAATTATAGATGAAAAGTGCGGGTTAAGAACATCTGATCAGGAAATATAAATAAATGTAAAATAAATGTTACATGCTTATAAAATGCAAATTAGCCCTTCTTATATAGACTATAAAAGTAGCCAAAGTAAAAACATAGTTGAGGATTAATGTACCAATTTTTACAATAATTATAGACGAAAAGTGCGGGTTAAGAAAATCTGATCAGGAAATATAAATAAATGTAAAATAAATGTTACATGCTTATAAAATGCAAATTAGCCCTTCTTATATGGACTATAAAAGTAGCCAAAGTAAAAAACATAGTTGAGGATTAATGTACCAATTTTTACAATAATTATAGACGAAAAGTGCGGGTTAAGAAAATCTGATCAGGAAATATAAATTAATCTAAAATAAATGTTACACGCTTATAAAATGCAAATTAGCCCTTCTTATATAGACTATAAAAGTAGCAAAGCACCCAAGGTTAAAACATAGTTAAGGATTAATGTACCAATTTTTACAATAATTATAGGTGAAAAGTGCGGGTTAAGAACATCTAATCAGAAAATATAAATAAATGTAAAATAAATGTTACATGCTTATAAAATGCAAATTAGCCCTTCTTATATAGACTATAAAAGTAGCAAAGCACCCAAGGTAAAAACATAGTTAAGGATTAATGTACAAATTTTTACAATAATTATAGATGAAAAGTGCGGGTTAAGAACATCTGATCAGAAAAATATTTACTAACACATATCACCATTTCAAAATATTTATCAGTTTCTAATATTTTGAATTTTACTCGTATAGATACGTATAATCCCTTTATTACACTGCTTCCAAATGAAAAAAAATTTTTTTTGCACTAATAGCACTGCTATACAAGCAAGGTTCATGATGAAAGTGCAACTTTCTTCAAATCTTCTATACAAGGTTTAATTTTTAATTTTAATATTTCTCAATGAATAAGTTCAGAAAAGTACCTTTTTCATAGATTTAAACCATTTTTAATCTTATGTTAGGGCTTATTCGATGTACATTCAGTTATAGTTGAATGAACATAGCAAAATGCACGATTTTATGGTTGGTTCAAAATATATGGTTCAACCTATATGTTTTATTTATAAGTTCAACAAGGCTTTTTGAAAATGAATAAATTACTGTCTAATCACTTCTATATATAAAACTCATAACCTAAACCATAAATAATTAGAGGAAATATGTTACAGTTGTAATGTTATACATATTTGATAGAGATAGAAAACAACGCATTGTTTTCAAAATATACTACGCAAAGAGAACCCATGAAAATCATGAAAGTATGTTCTTAAGTAAATTCAGTGTCCTTATGGTTACAACTAAAAAAAAATACTTGGACATTTTGACTAATTACTTATGAAACTTAGGATATTACAATAATAATATACCTGTTAGAAAATTTCATAATATTAATCAGTATTATTCATGATAGTCTGGAATCTATATGCATTTCAATACTACTAGGATTGACACAGTGTTTTATCAAGTTTAATGGACTCAAATCATTCGTTCATCTGTTGATAAAATACTGATATCTTTTTGTCAGATATGCAGGAATCAGTAAATATTAAAAGCCCCTTGAGAATGATGTACACTCTGTGAGCTACAAAATACTTAATAATCAGTTTGATTTAAACAGACAATTACCAAGCTACACTGAACAAGTAGATAACGAGAAGTGTGTAATGAACATTACACTGCATTGCTTACCTTAATATTACACTCTAAACAGTATTAGGTTTTGGAAATAACACTTTAAATAATCTTACTCACTAATAAATAATCAACAATAAAAAGGTTTTTGAAATTGTTTTGTGTTTTTTAGATTATGAATAGCTTTCTTTTAGTTTCACCATAATATTTAAATTTATGTCTCTCATAAAAAATATTAAACGATATATATAAAGCGAACTGTAGTTGCAAATTATTGTGTATATTCTTCGCTCTTTATTTGTTTTTAAAATTACTCAAAAACTATTCTGTACGAATTTATACTTGTAGGCTATTTTAGCTTGGCATGCTTGATCCATAATAGAGATGTAGCTTCAAAAAAAGACTAACCTTGGAAAACATTGCCACAAAATTAACAAATCATTATAAAGCGATGATATCAAAATTGCCATTCAAAACGTCTAATAACCTTGGCTTTATAATCAAAAACAATAGTAATTCAATAAACCAAACTCAAAATTCAAAATTTAACAATAGTGGAGTGTATAAATTAAATTGCAGTGATTGTCAAAACCAGTATATTGGACAAACCGGCCGTCCTTCAAAATTAGATTTAATTAACATATAAGAGCATTGATGACATCATCAAATACAAAATATGCTGACCATTTAATAATACCGGCCATGCATACACAAACATCGTAAACAATCTTGAAATTTTACACACAAGCAAGAAAGTCACCTATTGTCTACTTTAAAACATTTTTACATTTAAAAAGTGCCAAGATTTATCCAAACGTATTAATAATTTTTTTAGAAAAATAATAAAATTTGCCTTATTATCGGTCGAAAGACGATTTTCATGGATCACATATAGAATAAAAAAAAATAATAGCCACGTTAGTTAAAAAATATGAAAATTTGGTTTCAGTTTTTTATTATCATAATTTATCTTATAGTACAAGTACCTGAAAATGAATTCTTTGAATTTGAAATGTACATTGTACAAAATAAAATATATTAAAAAGTTTAAAAAGGGTTATCATTGTATATTGATTCTTTACTTGTGTTAAAATAACTAATTGGCCATAAAATTGACGAAAATCTAAATCATTTCTTTTATTCGTATATTTCTATATTCTCTATCAAATGTTATAACATGAATTTTAATACGTTGGTTTAGACGCAATTTTCTCTTTGATTGTAGCGAGTTAATTTAATAGGGTAGCTAACAAAGACAGTATTAACCCAAATACATATAATTAATTAATTAATTTCATAGACATGCCATTATAATCAGTAACAACATTTATCTCATAATTAAATAATTATTATTTAACGTAAAGAACACATGGTCTTTACCTCCTCACTCATATTGTAACCCAGCTCAAATTGGAAAAAGTATTTTTTATTTAATTTTTGTTGTAACTTTTATTTATTTTAGCTTAGGCGGACTTTTGTTCGTTTTATATCTTTTGAAATTGTATTAATTTGACTAGAAAACAAAACAGCAGGATGATATATGTTTTTACCATATACTTTTGAGATAACCTGCCACATGTTAAAATTACAATTTTGTTCTTTAACTTAAGTTGTATATCAGATTTGGAAAAAACAATATAAATCTATTGTTTAACATAACATAACAATACAAAAATCATGCATAACACAAACTCAAGGGAAGGATAAAAACGCAGATGATTATTAAGTAAAAAATTGGCTGACTTGGTTTCCCAGCTGACTTCCTCTTTTGTTTCCATGTAGCTCTCTGCTTAGCCTTTTATTTACCTGTATTTTTTATG
Source organism: Homalodisca vitripennis (assembly GCF_021130785.1). Lineage (NCBI taxonomy): Eukaryota > Metazoa > Arthropoda > Insecta > Hemiptera > Cicadellidae > Homalodisca > Homalodisca vitripennis. The sequence continues at coordinate 78,235,171 of NC_060214.1, read as the reverse complement.
TTTTAAAATTAATGGAATATTTTTTAAATTTACGGTTTTGTATTTAAAAGTAATTTTTCAATATATAAAATGGCTAAATTTACTGCATATCTAAATTCTTAAACCTTATTTTCCTGCTCCCTTCATTTTTCAAATAAATAATATTTCCTTGTCATGACTTGTATCCATAGTTTTGTGTACATCAGTACATTTAAAATTATAGATATCAACAGTCAATTTGATGCACGATGTTTGTTTGGAAGTAACAAAGTAATTGTATTCCCGTTGAAGGTATTTATACGCTCGTACTCCACTGTGATGACTTGCATTCACTCTATAGTTTTATGTACCTTGGTACTTTAAAACGTACAGAAAACATATTATTTCAATAAATTTCAAGCACGTTTTTGTTTGGAAGTAACAAAGAATTTCATTTCCGGTGATGTTCATGCTCGTACTCTACAGTGATGGATGATCGTCATTCATCTTATGTTAAGTCAATCACTAAGGCTTTAATCGAAACGCTATTGTTTTCGACCCAAGTGATAGTTATTACGTGTGTTATAAGAACAGCTAAGTTTCTATAGAACTGAGGGCCTTACAAAACACAGGTTCTATGCCTTTTCAATGGAAAGTGACATTGAATAATTAAAGCTACAAAAGTATTAAACCGAATAAAAAACAAAATTATATTTATAAAACGAAATGTAACCCGAATATAATATAATTTGTCAAATTAAATATTCTTAGTATTTCATCTTAAGTTCAAAGAAAAACATCTGCTACCGTTAACTATAAGAGAATTTTAATTTTCTGATGGATAGTTCATTTATATATATATATATATATATATATATATATATATATATATATATATATATATATATATATATATATATATATATATATATACATTGAACCACAGCTAAGCATAACATTTATTCAAATTGATTGATATTTAATTAGTTTTTTCTACTAAATTATTACTTTGCAACAAATAGTTATCCCGAAGTGTAATCTACAAGAGCTTGATACAGTTTTTAGAAGGGGATGGAATGTAAATAATTAGGTATAAAGTAGTACAATGACCTTAAAAACTGTTCTACTCTTGCAGTTTTAAAATTAAAATACATCAATATTAGTGAAATTAAGAATAAATACATGTTTAGATAATTTTTTTGAACTGATAACTATTATTTAAAACTATTATAGCTAAAAACTTTTTATATTAATAATTAATATCACAGTTAAAGTGCAAAATTATAACAATTGTGTCCGCTTTAATCTTTGTTTTTACGAAAAAATCCTGTTCTTTCTTATGATTGTAAAAATGATTATGATTATAATTGTATATTATTGATTATTCTTTTAAACTGTAGGTGCTCATAAACCTAACCATTCAGACAGCATATACAAACTGTGGTGTTTAGTGTTACAGTTAGTAACCGTTGGTCAGTTTGTTTTGCAACAAGTCTGTTTCCAACTCCATTATAACTCTGAGAGAGGAGGCAATTTTGAAAATAAGTTAGCCTTAATAGTGAAGTTCCATAAATCTTATGAGGTAATCTTCTGAAGTGGTTCAGAGAATGTTATGCAACGATTAAATTATATAATGAAATAAATGGTTTATCACCAAGATAGGTAACTTCTTTGTGATTTACATTCAAACCTCAAAGTAATTCACAAAGAAACTAAAAGCTCTCCATTTCTTAATAAATAAATACTCATTTATTTCAAATGTAACGGCAAGTGTTTTTTTATTTGGTTATAAATACGTATATATATATATATATATATATATATATATATATATATTTATAATAATTTTTAATAACTGCTGACTTATTGTTGAATATCTCTTTGAATTAACTATATACTTGTCAAACCTCATTTATAATACGTGCAATGAATAAATCATAAGAATCATATCTCTAATTAAAAGATGCATATAAAAACAATACGAACAAATATAAATTTCCAAAATAATAATAATTCAAAATTAAGTAGTTTGATGCAGTAAAGTGCTCCATTTCTTAAATTTTTTTAATAGATCAAACGGAATGTACGGTACTAATGTAGACCTTGCCGTGTCTAGTGTCAGTAATTGTTTAAATACTCGTATCTAATATGACGATCAGCAAAAGTATAATAATTATCGTTATTGAAGTAAAGAATAATAATATTAGTTATTTAAGACATAAAACTCACTGCGGATAGTCTCAGTTTTATACATATACGTTTATGTGTATTTGTGTGTGTGTGTGTGTGTGTGTCTACGATGTGGTTAGAAAAAATATTGTCTCTGACCTTGTAATTTAAAAGCTAAAACTTGAAAACTGGAGGATCAGATTATGATCATTGCAAATAAAGTAATGTATTTATTTTAAAATCATGTAATAGAAGCTTATCAAGTATTTAATTAACAGTGTACCTTAATTAAATATTTGTTGGAGTGGATACAATTGAACATATATATATATATATATATATATATATAATATATATATATATATATATATATATATATATATATATATATATGTATATATATATATATATATAAATAATGTAAATGTTTATAATAATGTAAATTTATTATTGTAATATACAAATAATAGTTAAATTGATTAAATCCAACCTATTTCCAAAGTTTAAAAGAGTTGTACTTATATAAAACAGTTATTTCTAGATATAGTAGAAGCTCTTTTCTGTAATTTCTCTTTTTTGTTTAGGATACATGTATAACTGACTCTCTGCTAGATATTTAATGGTAGTATGATACATACAAAAAGTGGATAGTAAATAAACTGTGATGGAATAATGGAGTCTGCATTATTACGGAGATCGGAACCTTTGGAAAGCGGCTATGTGGTACACCGCAATTTCTTAGGTTCTGAGGTCTACCAGTGGCCAGGACCTGCTAGTGAGCGGGAGGTTTCGGAAACCGGAAGTTACTATAATCTAGTAAAAGGTCTAAGTTCTGCAATACGTCAGGGCTTACTGAAGGTCGATATCTGACAGAGGTCGATAACTTACAGAGGTCGATAACTGCCTGTAGGCAGAATATGATCTATGTGAGATCCCCTAATTGGCTGTGAAGTTCTATATCCAGAAATTCTCTGGACTGACCCACCAGAGGCCTTAATTTTCTAAAAGCAGCCCTGAAATTCTAGTACCCCCTGAGTATGGATATTAAATTGTTTAAAACTTAGTATCATTTTCACTGTAGAAATTTGTAAGAACTAGTATCCGAAATTTAAATGAACGAATGTTATAAAGTTCATGGAATATTTACTTGAATGTTGTGTCCGGTGAAACCAAGTACAATATATATTTATTTGAATATGTAGTGCAATTAATTATAAACGCAAGATATGTAGACTTCCATCTTTATAAGTAGGCGAAATTTCAAATGAAAGCTTTAATGATGTTTGTTAATTTTCTCTCATGTTGTCAAGCATTTTGACTGTTCTGTTAAGTATTTCAAAATTTTAAAAATTTAATTTTCATGGAAATGTCATTTTCTTCTATGTTTTGCTTTTACATAACATTAAAAAACACAACAAACACATGTTACACTATTAGGAATTTTGCATTTATTCCTGTTTTGTTTAAGGCCTGACATAAAGAATGGAACATATTTTACCTACGTTGTAACACGATGTTTAACTGCCACGGTGCATGTACAGCTCTCAACGATGCTTGTCGCAACTTAAACAACTAAAACCATTAATCTTTCTTTACTTTTCTACTCTGTTGGTCCTGAGACTAATGGACCGTCACTCTTTGATTTAGTTAGATTTAACCTTCAAAAACGTTTTAACAGCAGTTTATACACACGTGGAGAAGTTATCGTACATAGTAACTGAAACGTTGTAAGTTAATTGCATGTAATGAAACAGTAAAACCTGAAATCCATATAGAACTTCTTACAATATTTTTGGAATAAACTTAATACAAGATTAAAAGTAACTGATAACTATATATTAAAATGTATAAACTGTAATAAGGAATTTCACATGAATTGTATGTAAAATGGTTCATATCAAATTTAATATAGAGAATATTCTACTAAGTTTATTTTCAAAACGTAAATTAAAAGAAGCAACCAACAAATTTATACAGGGTAAATGTATAAAATGAATTTAACAGTAGTGAGGGCAGTTATCTACAAAACAAAGGTTGTGTTCCCAACCCTGTCACACAGGCAATAAAGCATATGGAATTTACTGAATAAGGGAAATGGATTGCTGTAAGTTGTGGATAGGTATTGTTTAATGTGGTACATGTGGAAGTATACCTCACTAGTTTATCTTGTTTGGTATCGGATAGCTATAAAATAAAATTATAGTAAAATATATATTAAGTTAATTAAAAATTAATGAATAATTTCCAAGAAAATAATTAGAGACTGCTAATTATTTTTTATATATTATTGTATTTATTGGTTGCAGTTATACAAACTTTTATTGTTAGTCACATTTAATATTGCCTATTTTAGAGGGTTTCTTAAGAAAAACATTTAATTTTTTTGCCTCTCACTCAAGGAAGTAGAGCAATATAATACATGTGTCTGTGAGCAAGATATCTAAATCACGAACAGAGTTATGAACTAGACATTTTGCATTATAAACTTTGCATTGAACTCATGTTTTACAGAGAGCTATAACAGAACTAAAATAACAAACATTGTGTTGTAAACATTAAGAAGAATTCTTGATATAAATTTCCTTTAATATTTTGGACTATTTATAAAATAGTTTTCACCCTCCCCACTAAAATCTCTAAATCTATGCTCACAGAACTTAAACTCCAACTATTCAGTAAAGCGTTAGGCTGTTTAAATATATTTCACTCCCTAATACTTTACCGTAGGAACTTTTTTACATCATTTAATAGTATAAGCCTATGACTTCTTTATTATGCGGCAAGAAATTGATAGCGATGCTACAGTAAATTGCTAGTAAAATTAAAAATTATGACTTACCTAACTTCTATTTCAAAATTTAGAGTGCACGATTTATATTAACATATAGATAGGATGTATGGAATCTATTACTCAAGAAATGAGTCATACTAACTAGTTAAAATACCTAATGTATTACATTGAAATAAAGATTGTTGTTTAGGTTACACTAATTTAGAAGAAATTCAGACGTACACCATTATTTCATATTTTACGTCAGCTTTTCTGCTTTACACTGTATCAATATTGAACATGGAAGACATACTTTACTGTTCCTATATAAACAAAGAATTGTTTTGACATGTTTCAATAGTCCATCAAACAAGTGGAACCATAAAGACTTTATATCAGGTTTGACATTAAACTAAGAAAAGACTCGTACCAATTTATCTTTAAGAAAGGCTATTACTTAACAGGAAATACTTTTATCCGAAAGCAAGTTATAATGAAAGTGATATCGTACCTGATATAAATGAATTACACAATTTTGGATAATGATATCTTACTCTTCAAATACTGCATGTGATACACAGATTATATCAGATTACAAACAGTTAGAAACAAGTCCTGTAAAAATTCTGAACTTAGTATTTTGTCATTTGACTGTCTATTATCATGATAGCATTAGTCAGGCTTGACATATTTTTGCAAAACGTTCATATAATATAAATAGTCTGGCAATAAATTTAATGAAATAGTTTCATGAATTATCTTAAGAAAACGTTACAATGCTTTTATTTCAAAATTATTTATTAGTGTTATATGTTTCTAGTGCGGTTATCATTATTTCTCTAAATCACCTTAATAACCTGATTTAAAAATATATCTTAGAAACTTTGAAATATTTAGAATATTTGATTAGTAACACTGAGTTTTTACGTAGCGTATTTGGGAATGTAAAATATGGTCACTAGAAGTCTATACCAAATCTGTAAATATTTGGCAAGCACAACTGTATGTAATCGGCAATGAACTGCACATCTGGCTATTATACCTCCCAATGGGAAATCCCTTTAGGTTTTGTTCAGCAAATCACATAGCTATTTATAAAATGAAGCTCTAAAACAAATAATATTCTTGCAGCATCTAGAAACTACTGATATAATCGTAGCTAATTCCAAAAAAAAATAGGGAACCGCGTTAGTTGGCCCTCCTGTGTCGATAGAATATTGTAGCAGGGCGAGGCGTAAGAGATATAACCAAACAAATTGTTCACATTTCGTTCATTTGTTATAGAAGTTTGACTATCAAAAGTTTTTCATTTTATGTTTTTCGACTAGACGGACTGTAAAGTTCAAGATATTTTGACCGCAAAAACGCCAGAAGTCTAATTTTCTGCTTTGTGGCGCCAGGAAACACTAGTACCACTTTCCTTCTAGCACGTTCTAGGTTAGGTTATGCCTAAGGGTGACACATCTAAGTAATGACTGAGCAATTTCAGAGTGAGGTGTTCTAGTTTCGAGCAAAAAAATATATTTATGAGTTTAATAGAATAGTATCCGTGAGTTTTCAGATAGTTTAACTTTTATAACTGAAAAATTTTGGGTTTGCAGTTATCGTGTAGAATAAAAGAATGAAAATATAATAACAGATCCATGGACAATGTATTGTTTATGGTTCCGACAGTTAAACAGTAAAACTAATCTACGCTTATTGCCTTTCGTAAATTTTTGTCTATCAATATATTTGAGTAATGCAAATTAAATTGCTTGTTAATTGGATAAAAACACTATTTTATTAAAACATAAAAAATAACCAGCTGTTTTTCGGATTATAATGATAAATACTATAGTTTACATGCTCTAAACCAAAGAAGCCTCGCTTTATTTCAACAAATAGCGTTGAGCATTTCCATATATTAATATATTTATATTAATTCCATATATTAATTTTATTTATACAATAGGAGAAAACATTTTATAGTATTCTACGCATATGAGTACCTAATAGTTATTATAAAAACTACAGTAGCTTAATTAGAGCCATTATAAGTGACGTAATTACGGTACCATCCTTTCCATTTATTTTTTGCTCGTGATATAATATGCCTCTACTTTATTCATACAACAAAAGAAATTTAGGAATCACTATATTATTCCACGCATTATTCATAAAATTCCAACATTATTACACATTCATAACTGAATATTTGACATATATACCTTTTATTATAGAAGGCAACATTGAGACAACATGAAGGTTACATTGAGAAGTTTTTTTTTACAGAGGGCCAGGTATTTGCCTCCCACCCATCACACACTTCAAGTGAGATCATCAACTGACATATATGAACTGGGAGTTTACCTTTTCTTTATCTATTACTTCACATAGTTTGTTAACTTAGTGTTATACGTGATATAGGAACTTACTACTATAAAATGCCTCCAAATGAAAATAAACATCTACTATTCATAAAATGAACATTTTGGTAGACAGATTTTGTTATGAACCATCTTGTGACACCACCTATCAGATCAGCACTTCAAGTGAAATTGTTATATGACATATATAACTGAGAGTTTACCTTTAATTTAAATATTCCTTCACATAGTTTCTTAACTAAGTATCGGACGTGATATTTAACTACTATAAAAGTTATCAAATCTACAGTATTCGTGAAGTAAACACTTTGGTTGACATGTGGTATTGAGATATGTGTCGGCTGTCAGAGCGGTACTCCATGTGAGTTCATTAACTGACATATATAAACTAAGAGCACATCCTCATTATATATATTGCTTCACATAGGTTTGTAACTAAGATTCAGACGTGTTATCCGAGCTTACTACTATCTAAGTTCTCGAAGGAATCAATAGAATTGACGATTCTTGAAATGAACACGACGTTGGTTGACATAGGTTGTTGAGATCCATTATGTGCGACAGCTTGTCCGAGCGATACTCCAGGTCGTATCATAAATGGCATTTATTAACTAGAAGTTATATTAACTTTATATACTTCATATAGTTATAAGAGAGTTATAAGACATTAAAAACAAAAACAATAAAATTTTCATAGCATAAATTTCAAAATTGCATTATAAAATTAACCAACTATAGACCATACGTAAAAAAAACCTTGCAATACTTACAGCTTGCACGGATAGCAGTAAGAAACCACTTTTGTGAAATGGAGGAAAGTATTCTCCCCAAGTGTAATCAGGAACCAAACCCTCATGAGTGCATAGAAATATCTAACATACTTTCCTCGTATGGATATGTTCTTTTAATTCTCCATTAATTAGTTACTTTTTGCTGTTTATTGCTTATATTAAAACTTAATACAGGCCTAACTAATTTGAAATAACATGTTTAAAAAATACCGAATTATTCATTCGGATAAAAACAATCAATCCGTTCGATAATAACAATCGAATAACGAGTGTAGGCCGCTTATTTAAGTCCATTTAAAATAGTTTTTATTACTTTGTACAGATATCTGAAACATATAATGTAGTTATTAAACTAGACGAAATACACAAAGTGGTAATAACTGTAAAACTAATTTAAGCAGGTACTTACACAGGGTAAGTAAATAACGAGAAAGATGTGAGGAACATTGTAATGAACTATTTACCCTTCCTTCGGGCTCATACGCAAGACTATTAGTTGTCTGACAACATCTTGGAAGACAACGGAATTTTGTTTATCCATATTATTTATGTTAATTAATATTTTCATTCGTTAGGCAAACTTTTGTTTCGTTTGCAAAATATCTCTAAGTATACTGTTAATTCAACGTAGACGGTAGGTTCACGACTAGACAAATGTAGTTTATACAATCTATGGTTTGAAGTTATAGTAGTTGCTGATCATATTTCACTTGCCATAGTTTTGGATGGCCAAAGTATGGGGTAGATAATAGTTCTGTACATAAATAAATAATGATAATAATAAATAAATAATAGCTACGCTAATTATATTTCTCATAATAAACTGTACAACTTTATTTATAAAAACGGGATAAAAGTTAATTAGAAACCTCTAAACGGCTCTAACTTTTATTTTGAATTAGTTGTATGAATAAATACCTTTAACATAGTTAATTTAATTGCATGTTTGGTGGTGTTACAAGAGAAGTAACCCCTGTATTTTGTCAATAGGGCTCTGTATGTTTATGAATACATGTTTACCCCATCAAAGGTCAAGTAAAATAGCACCTAAGCCTATAAGTCAAGAACGAGGTTTTATATTTTACCGTCCTGAACAGCCATTACTCGCTAGTAGAATAACCAAGACCAAGGATTTGGTTTCTGTCTCTCAATTTATGATTTTAAGAGTTGTGCTAGGTAAGTTTATCTATATCTTTGAAGTGATAAACAATTGAATTAATGGAAAATCTCTTCTTTTAAACGCTTTTAGTCTCTATTAGTTATCTGCAGTATTATAACTAATGGACTAAGGTTTTTATAAAAACTAATATTTCCTAGAAGTAAAACTTGAAACATTAACAACTAATATTTATATTCTGCATTAGTATATTATTCTTGATTAGTAATTTTGCATACGAAAGAAGCAGTAAAGAAGTTATGATGATTGGCGAATGTAAAGCTGGTTGCTGTAATGAATGTGTGAGATTCTGTATAATAATGAACAAATATTATACAGCATTCTTAATTAGATTATTTATAACGCGTTTAAAAATTTTTATAAAACACACACACACATAATATAAATAACATATAAAAATATAATATAATCACAATTAAACTCAATGTTCTTATGATTCGCCAGTATCTAGAAATAAAGATTCATTTTAAATTCCGGGTTAAATATTCCTCTAGATAACCTGTGTATAGTTTGGGTTATTTAAAGTTTCAGCAACACGTCCATCATCCAACATATCGTTACCTATGTAGAAATGACGGTTTATAGAAAATGAATGTCCACAGATCTATTCCTACTTCAGATATCAAGAATAAAATTGGTAGATACACGGAATATGACTTTGCAGAAACAGTTTTTCGAGTTTATGCATTTAACACGATATTGTCCTGATTCTTACCGAATAATTCACAACAAAAACATGTCCAACATTCATTTGGGTAAATAGAATGTGTTTTAAAATTTGTTATTTATTACGTTTATCGTTTTACTATGGTTAACTATAAGACGAGTGTCAAAATATTAGCTAACTCACAGCCAAATACCTTCGAGTGACATGCTCAATCATTAAATCCAGTTCATGTATAGAAACAAAGTTTTATGCAATATTTTAAACTTACAGTTCTGCTAGTTTCTTGAATATTTACATACAGACGGACAGAAAAAAATTGTCGAAACCAAACAGCAATAGGCTTCGCCAAAGCTTAGTAAACTATGTATACTGAACTTGTATTAAGTTTATATTATTATTTCCGTACTCCAGAAAGATTTAATACTGAACCGGGAAGGAAGTATTTAGATAATTATTTAAATTGTAGCTTTTTAGAAATGAATTTTTGGTAACCACTGAAGTAAAAGTAATGAATACTCTGATACTTTACACGTTTTTATTCTTTAACTCGTCTCATCGGGAAAAGTAAGTTATTGTTATATTTATCCTTCTAGAGAGAAAAACATTTCTCAAGATCCGGATTTTAACAATGACTTCCTGCTTAAGAAAGCAACCAAGTTGAATGCTTCAAGCCTTTTAAATATCGCTTCTTGTGTTACTGATGGTTGTTTTTATGAAAAAATGCGGCTAATGTTTATAAATATTTTAAACTTATATAAGTGTTACCATATAAACGTTTTAAAAACTACAAACAAATGCATAAAATGGGTTATTTATTAACTGAATTTCAGTAGAAGGTATAATACCATTTAGTATTAAAACAGAATAATTTAATTTAGTTTAATATTTTCCACTTGCAGGCAGTTGTTTACAGCATAAAAACATACCTTATTTTATAATAATAAAACTAAATAAAATTGACAATCAATGTTCGTAATAACACGCTCAAATTATTCGTAGTGTACTGGTGTATATTATTGGTTACAGACATTGTGCTTTCTGTCAATCCTTAACGTACAGGTTATAATGTCAATCTCGCTTCACAAAAAAATAATTTAAATTATAAAATCATTTGAAAATACCTTTAATAAAGAGATGGATTTAGGGCTTACAGGCCCTTTCTACCACTTAACTTCATATAACATATAGGAAAGTAAAAATATTTTAATAAAAAGGAATCATTTGGATGTGTCATACTTGTAAAAAAATACCTTAGTTGTATAAAAATTATTTAGGAACGTATTAATATAATTTAATATGTAAATGTTAAAGAATAAACCAACAACGAAAAAGACGAATGAAAAAAAGGGACATTCGATCACTCTTGCACACCTTGCGCTCTGCACAAGTACTTTATATATTGTATAACCATCGTTTAAACATGGTCTAGAATTAGTTTAATGGTGCAGGCCCATTAGTGGGAGGTTGCTTAGCGTAATGCTTACATAGAGCTTTATCAATTAATAACCTAGCATAATAATTTTCTAATTGTAATTAAATAACAATTTTTTCTTATTAAATCGTATATATGTCCTTAGAACATTTCAAGAATAAATTTACCTATAATTGTACATTTCTCAAACTAAGATTACTCTGTTATGTGAGACTTTGTGTACGTAATGTAGTTATACCTTGTTTATAAAAGATCCGTGGTTTTCAATTCTGATTTTAGGCTTGAAATAGCCAAAAGTGTTGAACTTACGATGTGATTGTTATATATTCATCCCTTTATGATAAAATATTTTTTAGTAACTAATAACAACTGTGATCGTCATTACTTTGAACTAGAAAGTTTAAAAATATTACTCCAATGTAAATGTCTCCTAATCGCCGTGATATGACAAATGTACATATTTGAGGCTGTCAAATTGTACCTCATTTATAATACATATATATTCAAATGATGAAGGATTTTTTTTGTTAAAAATAAAATATTACATGAATCTTGGAGACAATACTTTGAAAATATTACGAGTTGATTTTATGAGAAATATTTATATAACAATGACAATAATCTAACTTTCCTCCCTTGATACAATATTAAATATTTAAAGTCCAAATATATTACAATGTACAACAACATAAAACTGTAAAACACAGATAAAACAATACTTTTAATACACAGAATAAGCCCAGCAGGGATAAATTCTGGCTGGTTTATACCTTCCAGTTGAATCTACCACTGGGCACAACATAATTCGATTTGTCACATAAATCTAGGCAACCTTATGGATGTCCAAGAGCGGCAAATCACTGTGCTGAGATTGAGGGGTGCAAGGTTAATTCCATAGGTCTAGTATACTGCTGAAGATGGCTGTTAGAGTTTTTGGGGTCCGTTCCTTAAGTTTCAAAAGTTTTTTCTAGCTTTAGCATAAGATTTCTCTGCCTGGTTTGACTGGAAAGGCTGGTTCAGACCTGGCCTCTCCTTCTGTTGAGGGAACATAATTTGAAATTAGTATCTTATATTCTTCCTCGTGGATCTCGATAGACGGAAGAGCCTTCCCCTAACCTTACACATCCAGAATATCCCGTTACTCAGGATTCAGCGCAAAGGTCCTTATAGGACTAGGTGCTATTTGTAATCCTATTATCCTAAGGGAAACAATAATACTCAAAATAATATGCTTATAGGGTAGTAGGATAAGCATTCCCAAGTGTCCAGCAGTAGTAAGATAAAGAATATCAGTATAAGTTGGTTTGCAAACACACAGTACTGCTTGATGTTTCTTAAATTTTCCCACTATATTTCGTTTTATGTTAATAGAAACGAATTTTTCTTAAAATCCTAAAGGCAAATAAGTCACAAGGCGTAAGGCCTAATTACTTTTACTCAAATGAGTAAAGACTTAATAACTCATAAATATACGAGGATCTAACAGGGATTGTGGCAAAACATAGACAATAACCAGCCCTTCTAAAGCTCTCATTAACACACAATAGGGCGATCCAACGTACTGTAGGGAATCATCCCCTCATCAAATAACTGTGGTTGTTCTCTCCAGCCGATAAACAATGTGCAGACAACGAGGAACCATCATTAAATATGCATTTGCTTCGTTTGTTTAGTGGATCAGACCTTTACAAAAGTTGTTCGTTACTAACCCTAGCAACATACAGCTAAAAATATATATTTCATTTATTTGTTAATAACCATATTATCTTTATCTTTCCTTCTACTTTCTATATATATTTTGTGTTGTTGTTGCTGTCATGTAATGCTCTTGCTTGTGATATATTATAATTAATTTAAATTAGTAATGATGTTAAAATAATGAACTGTGATTAAAAAATAGACTAAGACTATCATATTATATTCAATTTGTAGTAAAGAAGGACACATATTGTAGTCTTTAAGCATTATATATGATGTTACAATATTTAGCTGGTTCTTTTCCTGTTAATGCCGAATGAAGTTCTGCCGAAGAACCATCGTTAAATATGCATTTGCTTCATTTGTACAGCGGACCTTTTCAAAATTTGTTCGATGCAAACCTTAGCTACATACGGCTAAATATATTCGTTTTATTTATTTATTAATCATCATTTTATTTTTATCTCAGCTTTTATTCTTTATGTTCTATATCTATTGTGTTTTTTTTTCTGCATTGTTATTGTTTTGGAAGGGATATTTTAATTATTTTAAATTATTAATATTGTTACAATAATGAAATGGAAACGCAAAATAAAGACTCCAAGAAATTATATTAGATACAATATTCAGTGAATAAGGAGAGTAAATTTTGCTGTTAATTGCAGATAAAATTGTTTTATTTCCAGTTACTTTGGATTGCTATTATTATAAGTGTTTCGTATACAATTTATAATGAAAGGATTTCACAACTCTGTGTAACATTTTTATTAAAAGGATTACCAACATAACCACACATACACGTGACACATTCTACAGCTGAATACTATATTGTATAACCTCAGTTTTTTCTTTATAATACAATATACTCCCAATCCGTGACCGTAACTTTGCATTTTACGTAATATTTTACTGGTAGTTGAACATTTTTACCCAAAAAAGTATTTGCATAGAAAAACGAGTCTACCTTAACCATTTATAAGGTATGCAACAAATTTTCTTTACTAATAGTTTTTCTAAGATTGTTTTACTAGTAAATCAAAAAGATATTTTGCAATTTTACTAAAAATATTTTTGTTATATATTGGGGACTTTTTTATATCCCACTGGCCTGTTAGAGCATTAAGAATTATTTAAAATAAATAAATTTGTATATATATATATATATATATATATATATATATTGTTTAATTTATAACCGAACAATTATATAATTAAAACAACGTAGTCATTTTACAGTGTATTTAATTGTAAAAACACACTGTTTGAGATAGGTTGTATACTATTCTTTATATCACAAAAACGGAAAATGTTACAAAATTCTATGTAAGTATTTTGTTAAAGAATCTTTCGTATTTTTTAAAGTTTCCCTTGCGTTAACGAGAAAATATTAAATTGTTAAATTTGAATATACCGATGAATTTTAATATGTTTAATTATTTAATAATATAATATGAAATAATAATAATATTTTATATAAATATTCGATACATATTATTATTATTGTTTTATCATATTTGCTTCAATTAAAAATAATTATATCCCAACAATATCTTACATCTATTTTGTTCGTAATTAGAAAACAAATACTAATAACCATTTCAGTCGCAATTTAGCATACCAGAGAGGAGCTTTGTGCAAAAATATAATGTTATTGTTAAATTACTGATGACCTCGCTGCCTTTTTATAAATTAATCAGCAGTTTAAAATCCATTGAAACAAAAGAGATGCGTATTCCAGATTAAAAATGTATCTCATTGATTTGACTTATTTCTACAGGGAGCTCATTGCATAACATAACACCCACTTGAGACGGTAAGTTATCGAAAGTACTCGTTCTGTGGTGTTTGATCTGGAATTTCGCTCAGCTTGCAATCTGTTATTTGTGCACATTCCTGCCCTGTAGCAATGCACATTGGAATGATAGGTACAAGCGGACATCGGATGTTGATTATGATTAGAAATCCAAATATCTGAATAAATGTTTACTTTACTCTCTGAACTTTAATTTTCAAATGATTCTGACTACTCTTTATGTATTCTAAATAAGCCTTGGAGTTTATGTTTTTAATAACTGGTCCAAATTTAAATCCACGTCAAATGTAGATATTCTAAGCCGAAACAAGCTGCATTAGCAGAACTGAATAAATCAAATGACTAGAACTTTGTCAGTTAACGGAAAACATGAATTACTGAGACAATCTTCAACAAGATAAGTACTTGAAGATTCATCTTCTTCTACAATCAAAATTGGGTGACATTTGTTTCTACATTTTTGCACAATGGTGTTTATTATATTCCATTTTAATTGTATTAGTTTGTAATAATATATAAAAATATTCAATATACATCACAAAATTAACAAAAGCTCTACTCAAGATGTCTTTAAATCTTCTATTCATACAGATAGTCACTTAATCTGGGCAACCAATGGATGTGTGCCTTGTTGCTCGAACTACAAAAGGTGAGGTAATATTTACAAAGAACTAATAAAGGGGTATATTGAACTGTAAAGGACGTATAACTTTGTAAAGTCTAATACTTTTAAAGCACAACAGTGAAAGAGTAAGGCTTACTCTACCCACTTCGACTGAAATAGGCTTGAACAAATTAACCATTCACATCTTCCATGTTTATTCTCTCAGATTCTCTTTCTGTATTTTTTATTTTAAGAAACGTCTTCTGAAAATATATCAAAATAGGATTTATTTTATAACCAATGCAAATGTATTTTAAGTGTGCGACTATGATTAAATGAGTTTTCCTTGGTTAAGAAGTAGAAATAATAATGGAGACGATGAAATAATAACCGTGAAATAAAATTGACTTTATCCCTTGTCAATAAGTGTGTGACTATGGTTAAACGAGTTTTCCTTGGTTTAGAAGTGGAAATAATAATGGAGAAGATGAAATAAGAACCGTGAAATAAAACTGACTTTATCCCTTGTCAATATTTTACCGTATGCTGTCTGGAAGACTCATCCTTCTAAACTTGTATGTCTCTAAAACGGTTTCTTATAGTTTTATATTCGTCTTAAGAATTAATCATGAAACAAGATTACCTGTTAAATATCATAAATTAACTTGCTATTAAAAATTACAGTGCCAAAGTTTACTAAACATTATCTAAATAAGAAACGCTTTAAAGTTGTATATTTTCTAGAAAAATTTATCAATTTGTACTATATTTGTTTGTACTGGTATAGGTTGCAAATATATTTTAACAATTTTACTTTTGAATTTGCTATGCTACCTTTTAAGTCATAAGTAAATATCCATAAATGTATAGTATAAAAGAAAACACGCATTTTAAAGCTTATTTCTAATACAACATGAAGTATAAGGGAGAAACTAACAATTTTAATTTTATTCAAATTCAATTTAAAATGTTGCTTCTAATATAAAAAGTTACTCACACTTCCAACGTTTTAAAATGTTCAAGATAATATTTTAGGTAATACGATAGTATTTAATAATGAAGGCCATTGCTTAAGACACCGACACTTAACCCTTTCAGGGCCAGGACCAAATATGAGATGTTGCAAAATTTTTTCACATATCATATCCCCTGTGACTAGTCAAAAGTGCCAGGCTAAAATTGGCGATTTTGCAGTCTCTAAGATTAAAATTTATAACTTTTCATAACAATTAGAGAATGACCTAAAAGTTGCACCAAATTACTCGTATAGAAATATACTATCAACAAAAAATATATAGATGTAGTTTTAAGTCATTTAAAATTTTTAAAAAATAGTGTTTTAATAGATTACATAAAATTTTTTTTTATTTTTTAATTTTTTTTGTAAATAACTAAAACATGAAAAATAATTTTAATGTGGGAAGCTATTTTATTATATTGTATATTTAGAAAGGAACAACCATACAAAATTTTGTGTTATTTCTCTCATAAATAAATTTTTTATGACACATTTTGTATAAATACGCATAATTGTACTTCGCAACAAGTGATAAAGCAACTGACTCTTACACTGCAAGAAACTTAAAATAAATATTCACATTATGGATGTACCGGTAAACAGATGATTGTAGGATCCATAAACAGTTTCAATACAGTTAAAAACACTATTTACCGAGAAATATTTACACAATTTTATTTGAAATTTATTTACACTTTTTCTGTTTACAAAATATGCTACTTACAATTTTACTCCTGTGAGATCGCAAATTGTCAGTCATTGTAACTACTACACACAATAGCTAAGCACGTAACTACTAACACTACTAATAATTACAACCACAAAATAAAATAATAAAGGAGAATCCAGCATACAATAGTACGATTACACTAAAGCATAAAGAATTAACAACAATAGATCGAGTCAGCTGATAATGTCACGTGACAAATACGAAATAAAAATGCATAGACCTCCAAAATAAAAATTATATTCATATTAATTATCTACAAATATACCAGGGAATAAAAAAAACATAAAACTTTAATAATTTAACGTCGTATTTATTTAAGAAAACGACGAATATCAAGGCGGCAATATATTGCCGCCTGGCACTTTTCAGACGCGATCTGTGGCGGCAATATATCTGGCCCGGAAAGGGTTAAACCTACATATTTATGAATAATGCATTAAATAAAGACAGAAGCACGGAAGTAACCGCCACTACAGGTTAATGTGAACTTATTTATTGTATAAAACTTGTCATTTCTTCAATATATAGGATTCAATGCATCAATCTTCACATCAATAGATGTTAAAGTGAAACTGTTAACCGATGTATGCTATTACTACAGATGATGTGACGCGGGCAGGAGCTGTCTTATGGTTGGTACATGCTGTACTAATCATTGAACAATATAATCAAGAATAGTTTATGGCGTATTTATTACATTTTCTCAATGATTTAGCAGTTTTATGTTGTCTTCTTTGTCCTATCATAAAATAACATATTACATTATTGTTGTCCTCATAATATATTTTCTACAAAAATGTTACGGAACACCCAAGTGTGCAATATATACTACTACTAAACCGTAAACCAAAAAATAGGTTTTAATTTTTTCAGTCAGTAAATCTGACTTTATGTACTCTTTAATTCTGAATAAAATATACAAATTTTGGATGTATTTCTGACATATTGACGAAGATAGAGTCAAATATAATTATGAAAAATTATAATTACATAAATAATAAATGTATGTATTTGAAAATATGTTAAAATTAAAACGACTTTTGGAAAAGTATTCCAACAAGTTTCACAAAGTATAAGGGACAATAAATAATAAACCAGCCCTACGAGTGTTCGATTTTCACTACGTTATGTGCTAAAATAGAACGCAAAGTTTTAGATACTTAAAACTATTTTCTTCATGAGTTGTCAAATACTATAGGGCTCAAGGTTAAACACGCACTATATTGACGATCATAAAAAGGAATCTTTAATCGGTTAATTCCTTTTGTAAATTATTCGCTTAATATTCGGGAATTTTTTATGAAGAGAAAAATTTTTAAGTTCCCTTGAATAATGTAGAATTTGGATAAGATACGAGATATTTATGTTTCACAATTAAAATGTTACTGATACCAAACACTTGTTTGGAATTTTAATATGAGGTTCATAAAAGACGCTGAAATATTTCTTTTACGTTTATATTTTATACCAGTGTTTGATCAGTAGTATAACGAAGTCAGCAAAGGCAATTGCAATATCTAGCTTTTACTTCAGATTGTGCGAGTGGCGAATTTAAAACAACTAATGCATTGAAATACTATTTAAAATTGTTATCAAACCCACCTTAAAAAACAACGCTTTGAATATTTTCACACAAGGTCCTATAATATGGTTGGCTTCATTGAGATTGTGATAAGGCATGTCTACAGTGCCTAAAGCAAAATTAAAACTCTTCCAGGTTAAAGCCCGAAAAACAAGACGTATGATAAGGTTAACCAGAGCACTGGTTGTAGCGATATAACAAGTGAATATAAAAACTCTTATATAAAATTATGTTAAACCCTACAAAAACTCTCTAAGAGAATTGTAGGGGAGTGAAGTTTTTAAGCATTGTTTCATTGTTGTTGAGGTCTACTGATACTGGATAAGAAACACAGATTCAAATACTCAAAAAGTAGGGTTAAAAATAAATAACTAATTTATGGCGAATTTCTTAAATACTTTCAAATCTACCATAGTGTATAGAAAGCTTCAATAAATGGACATTGCACCATTTTTACACTGATAATTCATTCTAACACTATGCTGGTCTTCATTCCTAAGACGATTTAAATTTATTTACAAAACCTAATAAGATCCGTATAGTTCGGAGATAAATATTAAGCCTACTGGGAGGTTTCCTGTTATTAATATGTAATGATTTACTTTGGAGAATGTAGAAACTTATTCGTATTTTAGGATTTGGTTGGTTTTGGACTAATATTGCAGTAAACATGTTTAAAAAAAATTGATTCAGAATATTATATAACTCTAAAGTGCATATATTGACAAATTTAGATTTAGTTGATGGTGTTATTTTATTATTATTCACTAGAAGCTATCTCCGTCTTTGTGAGAAAGTGCGTTTTGAAAAACAGGGATATTAAACTAAGTAAAACCAACAAGAGGGAATATGGTTCGGATGACAAGATGTTACGTATAATGATACAAATAATATTAAGATTTAAAACAATTACATCCGCATATAGAAGGACGGGTGAAGCAAGATGTATTAAGGTGCATTTTGAGGATAGATGCCAACTTACCGATGTTGATCTTGGTTCTCGCCTCGCTTCGCCCAGGGGGGGCTGGCTTCCAGCTCCTCCAGCGTTTCCAAATGGGTAAGTTACTAAGTCACCTATGGCGGGAGCAACGATACATATGCTAACGAGTACGGGAAAGAGGGCATCGAAAACCAACAAGGCATTACTTTGCCCAAGAGAGACGGATTCAGTGAGCTTCATTACGAGACTTCAACAACAACAAAGTACGAGTTCGGAGTGACCGCGACCGTACTATTTCACCCCCGACTATACCAACGAGATACTGTCACAACCAAGATATCAAAAGAATGAGCGACCGGAACCGGAGCATATCATCTCCGACGGTACACTATACACTTCTAACGAATACGAGAAAATAGGGAATCGAAGCCCAAGACGGCACTATTCTGCCCAAGAGAGAACAAAGCTCGAGACATTGTAAGTGACAGCGAGCGAACCATATCTACAGAACGGCTCCTACGCTACGACGGGTACAATGGTCACAAGATAAGCTCACTAGTATTGATTACACTCTATGTCAACGATAGCAAGAATTCTGATGCAGAAAATTAAAAACTAAAACCTACTCTACTGGACTATTTTATATATTAAACCGACAAGCTAAGCACATTCTTTGTAAATAACGTTCCGAACTAAAAATGGTTTAAAAATGCAACCCTGAAGTCTGAGAGTGAAATTGTTTTTAAAAATAATTTGACTGATGAATAAACGAAGTTAATTAATAAAATAATAGTGGAGTGTTAGGAGAGTTTCAGAACACGGCAGGTGATTTTTTAAAGAGCAATAAGCCAATTTGTTAATTAGAGATCCGAAGAATATCATTGCCTTTTTCAGTACAATCGGTCAATGTACTAAAGAATATGACATTCAGCACAGCACAGCACACACACACACACACACACACACACACACACACACACACACACACACACACACACACACACACACACACACACACACACACACACACACACACACACACACACACACACAAACACACACACACACCATTAAATACTTATACAATAGTACAATATATACATATATATATTATAAAAAAATATATAATAATTAATATATAAATTACAACATTGAATCGCAAAAAGTACTTGCTTCGCCTATATATATGTAGGTAAAAGAAGGAGGTGGTAATATATGGGCAGTTACAGTAGCTCTTAATATTTTACTGTGTGATAATTTATACATATCACGTCTGTCGTTTAATCTCATCACCGTAGTTCTTATAAGATCAGTACTTTGCCAATTATTTAAAATTTTGTTAGTACTGCATATAAATTTTAGTACTCAATTATTTCATATAAAAATATTACAAACGTTCCATTTGCATGTGACAGCTTATAAAAAATAGTATGAAAAAATACAAAAGCGGAGATAAACTCCAGCGAGATAAATGTCAGTTAATGATCACACATGGAATTCTACTATGTCTTTTGTCACAAGACGTATCTCAAAACCTGTCTGCCGAAATTCTTATTTGACGATCAGATGGGACATTTTGTTCCTTGCTGAACTTTAAATTTCAGTTTTATAACACGACGTCAATCAATTTATACCATTGTTTTTGCATAACCATGAAGGAAACGAGTTATAAGTGAATAGCTATATTTGTAAACAAACTTAACATATCATTAAAGATTTTATCATGTGGCATACTAACTCATATGGTAATTATACGGGTAATTCAAATAGTTTTATTGAGCTTATACTTTTACCAACTTACGCTAATATATTGGATTTATTGAAAGCAAATCTTACCAAGGCATCGTAAGAGATAATTCATCTGAAGACATAAAATATTGCATTAATCTTTATTTCTACACAGGCAAGAATGTGTTATACGATCCATTCTTGTTCATCCATGGAACATCGTTTAAGCTTATTACTCAGTAGTCTAAAATAATTTCCCCTGTTTGACAGGAGATGTAAAAATGTATTTACCGCATTATTGCGTGTCAATAACGAAATAAGCTATTTAGTACACGTACAAGTATTTACTAGTAGTTTGACACTGAACGTCACTGAAGGCTGTTACGTCATACGTGATATTGTGTACTCATATCTTTTCATAGAATACTCTGATTTACATTACACCTATATTTCATCTGTACTAACACCATTTTTATGAATTTTACAAGGAAATAAATATAGTAAGATAACATCAGTTAAGGTGGAAATACAGGAAAGTTTAGTCTAAATAGACATAGTCCTGAAAACACCTCTACAACGCAATAAGGATATTGAAATTGGAAAAATGTAATGTTTTTGGTCGTCTCCAACTGAAATACCATTTAATTGCCACCAATCCACTTTATATAGATTATACATAGGGTATAAAACAGTCAAATATACGTTCCAGAAAATAAAGTATAGTTATATTCCACAATCGGTGTTTTACAAAAACTAAATTTACCACATAATTAGTTTCAGATTATGAACAATGATGTTTCAGGGCCACATTATTATAAGCCTTTTATGAGTTCCTTTTAAATACAGTTAAATAATAATAAAAATGTTTAATTTACAATCGAATCGCACGTTTCATAGGTGAATGTATAACTTCTTTGTTTATTTATACAAAATAAAAACTAATGAATTATTAACTTATCAACGGTCTAAATATTATTTTATAAGGGTGTTTTGTTGGTGGTCAATATTAATTTCAACAGAATTCATGTAGCAGCATATTTGGTTGCGTTAGAATAGAGGTAAACCTTATGATTTGTTAAAGCTATAATAAATCAACATGTATGATTATATCATCAAAGGGCAATTGAAATATCAGCTTAGCGTATAATTAAAGAACGGTTTATTCGGCGCGATTACAATTCCAAACAACTAGACCTGGCTAGTTGAATAATAAAACAGAAGATTTGATTACTATCACTCATTTAAAATGGTTCCTAATCATATGAGATGTTAATAGCAACGTTTGACTGTATCTCTGATTTGCAAAACAAGAACACCTAAGGTAAACCTCGTCTATTACACTTGTTTAGTCACTTTTAATTCCCTTCAATATTTTAAGAAACGGATTATGCTATTTTTTGTAAAAGTAACAGTAGTATTATGTACGTGTAAGGTGTAAAAAAATAATTAGTTATTTGTTTAGTATATGATTTATCTAATAAAATGTTGCTTACGTACTGATTTTTTAATTGGATTTTAACGACAATACGAAACTCAAATAATATGAAATAGGAAACGTATTTGTTACAATGTTTTTAATAAGAAATATAAACAGATTTGTATTATTTTTTTGAAGTTACTTCAACATCTATTATAGCAATTCCATATTAATAATATTGTAATTATACCACTAAACTGATTATTGTGGGCCTTTTACGTAACATAAACTTATCAAACGTAAAAAGAAGGAAATAATAGATAATAAATGAAATAATAAAATAAATAAATAAAATAATAAAAAGATAATAAAACAAAGAATTAAAAGTTTATACAGTTCATGAGCTCTCAGAAGCTGAAGCACCCAAGGAAATGGTGCTTTCCTTATAAAACTTTTCTAATCGAAATGATTATATTTTGGACGTTTTCAGTAACCATAAGCTATCAAAGTTGAATTTTTTCGTAAACGCAGGTAATTTGTAATACACAACAGTAAAATTAGAAAATGCCATAGGCACGAAGCACTTAGAAAGTTGGAACATACTGAAGTAGGGATTTCCGGTACCTAATACATACTACAAACAAAAGCATTTAGATTGCAATTTTTCAAGGAATTTTTATATTTGTGGCCTGGTAATAAATATAGCTGGACCCATGCTAGAAGAAAGAGCTAACGAATCCCATCGTTTACCCCTTAAGAAAAATATAAATAAAAAACTTCATAACATATTATCGTTTGAAATTAAAATTTTTTTCTCAAATAAAGATGTGTTCTTTTGACTGATAAAGGAGAAAACATAGAGATGTGTTATTGTGTATTGATTTTACATTAAATATGCAAACTTTCCCTATAAAACTACAACATATTTCATGATAAATGCTACCTAGCTTATTTTTTAACATAAATGGAACACAACTTAATTTTAATTACACAAAAATACTTTTTTAACTTAAAACTTATTTTTTTTTTTATTTTCATAATTATAAATATTATTAATATTGGAAAATATATTTCATATTTTTAGAAAATATGAATATTTTTTTACGTGTAAAAATTAAAATATTAAAATACCATAAAATAGACCAATTATATAATATGTTTATCAGCAATATTCGCATCATATAAATTCTCTTTTGCAAATAAAATATAATTCAGTATTATAATCTAAATACTCTATAATAATATAATATCTAATGACATTAATTTATTCCATGGACATCTAGCACTTTCAAGGATTAACAAACCCTTGTCACTCTAAAATAGTTAGTCAATCAGAAAGAATCCTGGAATCAACACAGATTGATTAAGCCATCTTCATTAACCTTCTTTGATTAATGCTTGAAGGTTAACTGCCGTGTGCTGTATATTACTGAACATTTCAGTTGTACATTTTTATATTGTTTAATATTATGTGACAATGATGGTAATTAAAAACATATGCTATGCCTACTAATGAACAATGAAACAAGTTAAGGTTTAGTGTCCCAGATACTGCAAGTTGAGAATATCATATTTCACGGGGATGTACATTAACAAATAACAGAAGATTTCAAAGCTGAGAATAATAATTAATTATAGCGCACTGGATTTTTAGTGGAACTATGCCTAAGACGATTCACTAACTGCCTATTCCTATTCTTAGGTATTAAGAATAACAACAACTCCTATCTCAAGATTTCCTATCTGAAAAACAATATTTCACAAGAACAATTTATAAATATACTTCCCTACAGATGGTCAACCATCAATTTATTTTGACAAAGTGAAGATGAATTTTATGGTATATTGCTACAATGAAATTTATGAAAATAAATCCTTGACCATAAAGTATTGAAAAAATGAATCTGTCCAAAACAGCAACTCACTTAGCTTGAAGGTGAGGTAATTATTAATAAAACGAAAACTGCTTTACCAGAAGGGTTAAACAAGGGGGAAAATCACTACTAGCTTTTATCGTAAGACAAAAGGATATATAGAATTTTATCACTTACTTCAATCTACATTTCGTTATTACAATTATATACCTAACTATTATAGAACGTAACATTAATACTTATGAACAAGGCTCGCACAATTCTATCATCGTGGTTGTGGCATGCCAATTCTCCTGTTGCAAATTAAAATACTTATACCTGGAGTAGATGTTTAAAATAAATCCACGTTTAAATTCGAGGTGTGAGTGTTTCATCGTTACATTCCGTATTATAACATGTATATGTCGCTATAAAGTAGTGTTTTGACGAATACTGAATATGTATTAGATTGTGTTTTATCATTCGCGCATATCTGATTCCTTTTTTATTTTGTAACGCGCATATATTTCAATTAATGGAAACAAATTTTCGCACAAAAAATATGTCAAAGCCAGTACACTTTATATACCTACATGAACAAAAATACATGTCTCATAAATACACGAGCATTTACCAGGCCTTTATCATAAAACATTGAGAATCACAACCCACTATAAAGGTATCATTAACACACAATGGGCCGATCCAGCATACTTTTTGAATCCATTGTCTAATTGAATAACTGTTGATGTCTTTGGCCTATGCATTAAGTGAAGGCAATGCGGAACCATCAATAAATATATATTTGCACCAATTAAACAACTGATTAGATTTTTATACCAGTTTTACATTAGAGATCTTAACGGAATGCAGCAATTTACTCTTATATCTTTCATAATAATCCCAATATTTATTATTAGGACAAAATGACAAGAACATTTATTTATATAAATTTGGTTCCGAAGCTTTTTTGTACATTTGTTGTTTTCCTTATACACTGACATACGTAAAATTATTGCTCATAGTTGGTGGTTTTGTTATAAAATTCTTAATAATATAAAATGAATCACTGACAATATGAATATAATGGAAAAGACATTTTTTGTATACTTCCACATAAAATTTATTAAAATAGCGCTTTCGCCGGTTAAGGCATCATCAGTTTTACATTGTTTACAGAAAAAAAACATATCTTTTTGTGAAAATAATAACTCAAATCTTTCTCTAATATACAGTAGTTTTGCATAGAACGTCTTCAACAATTTCAATAAATATTGAACCATTTTAAGCCTGAGGAGTAACCATATGGTTGCCGTCCCGACCTTTTAAATATTCTGATATAATACATGGTGGGGCTCTATCTAATTTTGGAAATAGAGTAGGAAAATTTTAGGTACATGTGAGAAATTACGAATAGTTTTTAAGTTGATTTCAAAGTAATTGTTTGAAAATAATATACATATGTTGGAAAACCTGTACAGGTCAAAAAGCAAATATTTCTAGTCATTCTAAATTACTTCCGGTGTAAGGTATGTCCGGATTCCCTTGTAATTCAGACATGACAAAAGACAGTGAATGACTACCCGGTATACTTATGTTGGGTAAGTAGCTTAAATAACTTAAATTACTAACAGCAGCAGTAATTATCTTCTGTACTTGTCAAATGTGTAATAACATATTTGTTGACCAAAAAGGGTACCTTTTTCCAATTGCCTAGTATCGTATGAAAATTAAATCAAAATATTGTAGCATAATTATAAATAAGCTACATTTATCCATGGAAACACAATATTTTGTGACAACGATACACCACTATATTTACACCACTATACTTACATACGATTATGTACGTAGGCTATACGATTTTTCAAAAGACTCTTTTTAAACACTAAAATTTCTGTTTAGTGTTTTACAAAAAATTCCGTGTTTAGTAATTTATTTAACTTCCTTATTTTTCGTATATTTTGAACTATTTATATATTACACACTGAATTGATTTATATATACTTAAATATATAAATCAAGTTATATATATATATATATATATATATATATATATATATATATATATATATAGGTATAAAAGAAAAACAAAACATATATATATATATATAGAGATGCATATGTGCGTATATTATATATTTTCACTGGTAATTGATAAATGCAGATAGTCTCTCAGTTAGGCAATCGTAACTGGTTCCAATTAGGCGTCCTGGAGGTGGTCTAATATTTGTTTGGCTTTTTGGAAGAAGATAGAAAGTTGGAGTTCTGGGACTTTTGAGAGCTAATAAATTTTTTGCTAAGATATAGCTCTTAATTTTACCCGTGTTGGTTTAGAAATTGTTTAATAATTTTATTAAATTCTTTTGGAATCATCTTTATCAAGTAATTGATATGTATGCTTCGGTGACATAATCTGGCATGTGTTGAATAACTGCCTTATCTGCCTTGTCGGCCGGTGTTATAATAATGTCCTTGTTATGTTGAAGTGATTTTATCGACTTTATTTCAATAGGCGTTAAATTGTTTCTTACTCTTGAGGAATCTTGAAATAAAGGATTGGATAGGTTTAACAATATGACGTTGATGGGCTCTTCAACTGAATGAACGGGGGCTAAAATGGGAGGTTCCCATTCACGTTCTTCTTTAGATATATATAAACATGTAAGAACATTAGAAGGATATGAGCAGTTTGTAGAAAATAGTATTTTATGCGAATCATTTTATGCAAATTTTAATGTATCATCGACTACATTTAATTGGTCAAATTTGGGGGTTAGGCAATAGGTAAGGTATTTCTTCCAACACTTATTTTCCAATCTCTAAATACATAGTTAGACAGATTTTAAATGTTTATTTTATTGTATTCAAAACAATTATTTTGGTAATTATGATGATTTTATATATTAAAAGCTTATTTATATTTATCAGAGAGATCTAGTTTGGGCTTTGAATTTTCATAAAAAGTGGAGTTTACAGGTAATATTGAAGAGTCAGATATTATAATTGCCTAAGAAAAAAGTCAATACGTATATATTTATACTGTATATATATATATATATATATATATATATATATATATAAAAAACACGTTATTTTCTTACGATATACTATTATATTCTAATTATATTACAGAATAATGCGAATCAGTTTGAATTAGTAACGGGACTCGTCATTAAATGCTTGTTAAGGAAAGGAGGTTGTAGCAGACGACCTTATCAGGGAAGTTAAATGAAATAACTTTACAAATCTACGTTCACTGAATAAATCACTTTCCACTCTGAGTCCATTATTGCTTTCGGCTTTGGTAATTAAATGTTATTTACAGCTTACATATCTGTTTCTTAAAATATTTTTAGCCATTCATGTTTCTGAGTCAATTTAGCAGTAATCCCTTTTACTTAACAAATCTTTTTAACTTTGAATTGAAAAAATAAAAAAAGAAAATTGCGTCAACGCTATTGCCAAATCAATAATATAACTGGATTTCTTTGTTTAAAGTTAATTACTGAAGATAGGAGGTTTAAAAGGATAACTGGATTTTGGTCATTTGTCATCGTTAGAGGTTATAACATGTATATCACAACGTTTCGACGATTTTAATCTATTACCTTTGTCAGATGGGGGAGGTATTAATACTTACAAAAATAACGAACAAAAAGAAGTAAAGAAGGGAAAGAAAAAGGTTCAAATATACCCTAAAGCTGCTTGAAGTTCAGTCCAGACGTTGATACTGCACAGGATGCAGGTTCCGTGCGTAAATCACAAGTACGAGGATCATAATCAACATCGCACTAGCATAGGTTATAGTGGGATACTAAAATCCTCGAAACTTGTGTTATATCTTTTGTAACCTATGACGGTGGTAAATGTCCAAAATCTTGTTAAATGCATTTGTTTCCTTTTCGGGAATGCCACAATGTTTGCCTGACAATTGTTTAAAAAAACAACCAAAATGTGTTCTTTACATTAATTTATTTCAATTTCACTTTTAATCATCACTCAAAAAGCATAATTGGTAAAATAATCTATTTTGTTGTATTATTTTACTTAATATATTCATTTTTATTAATCAGAAACACGACGCTTGATTTTCTAAAGCACAACATAATTACAGTATATAAGAATTTACAATGTTTTTATTTATATTATATAAATATAACAAATTATTACCTACATTCTTATATACCTAAAAGAGTATATTTAGCATACTCAACGTTACCATCGGTTATAATCTTTAGGCATTGTGAACCATTGTGATGTATAAACATTTAATTGGATACCAGTTAATAGTACACTGCTGAAACATGCAAAATGCTTCCTAAGATACATTTCTTCGTTATAAAGTTGAGTGTCTTGTGAGTGAGCTCTTATGTATCACTAATAATAACCAATTGCGAATAGCGTTCCTCTTATGATTCATTGCACTTTAATATACGCGTAAATGCTTCTTTTTATCTATTTTAATTACAAGCTTATTGTAGTATTCTATACGTTTTAAACATTGCTGTAAAATCAATATAAAATTATATACACAATATTTCCATTGGTTTTTGTCACACCAACTGGTGTCATGAAAGTAGTTAAAGGATAGACGCATTGTATTGATACAAAGCTACTTTGAACATGTGACCAAAGTTTAAGAAATATCAAATCGTAAAATGATTAGGAAGCCTGGAATATCGGGTTGAATACTTTTCAATTTAAAGTTCTATTGAATGCCAATTACATCATCAACAGAGTTTGTCGAGAGGCACGTGCTTGGTTACGTATCAAAGTAAACCATTTTTCTGTTTCCTTAGTGCTAGCTCAATAAATAAATGAGTTTGTTATGAACGCATTAAACGTTGTTTAAAAGTGGAGATAATCAGAATAAACATATAATTCAGGAGTGTAATACTCTTTATTAAACTTATTAAACTTAACAAGGGTTATAAAGATGAATTTGTATTAATTTATTTTTCAGCCTATCATAATAAGGATGTCAAGTTTTATAAAATATATTTCTTAAATAATTTTTTTAAATTGTTTAGCTTAAATACTATCCGATAAAAATATTATCTAATATAAAATATTATAATTATATACCTATCATTTAATGCGCAATAGTGTCAACATTAATAATCAATATTGAGTTCTCCAGAAAAAAGTATAAAAGATTTATGTAGCGAAATCGTAAAAACACTATTACCGGTAACTGACATAATTACACTAAAATCAATACTATATATCTATGTTATTTGTCAAACTAATTAAGTGAAAATTATTTTTACAATAGACTCGGATAGTAATTTGTTTTGCCTCTTTGAACATTTGAAGCTAACTTTATAGTTACATAATACTAAAATATAGCTTCATTTGGGTGGTGATGGTGCGAAATTGAGGTTGTAAATTGTATTGATGAAGTATATAATGACAGTCACACAAGGGGCTTGAAAATCGTAAAAAACTAATCTAGAGAATTGAAGCCTTTCATTAAAGTTCATTTCTACTATAAGCGAAAACCAGTGTATTTATAGTTAATGGCTAAGCAATAGAACTCCTACATATTTCTAATCAGTAACCACTATGGAAAACATCGCAAGTTAAATTAATTTGTAAACAATTTAGTCTATATATCGGCAAAAAACGACCTATCAACTTTTAAGTTTGCACTGAACCTCAGCAATTCCTGTTTCATAAGAAGTGGCGTGAATTACTCCAACTTTATTGTATGAATCTTCTGTCTAATATTTTGCATACAGGTATTGGTCAAATCTCATGGTTATTGTGTAGATTTTAATAATAAAAAGATATCACAAGACTCCAGAGTATCAATTAATTTCCTCATTAAGTATATTTATAGTCCAGCTATAAGAGTTTATAAATTCTTGGTGTAAAAGGAAAGAGGATCATTTATTGGTTGTTCTTCTTTAGTGTAAAATATTCAAAGTGTGAGCCTATCCAAAGAGAATTTTTCTTTTTTTAAATTGTTCATTGTAACTGCACATTCATCAAAAAAATTAATTGTGTTAATGGTTAACATTTTGGTTATATCATCTACATTATGCAGGACCATTTTGATGTTCCAAGGAATATTTTAGGCAATATAACTATTTGTTTTACCAATCAAAATCATAAAAAATTATATGTGACACAATGGAGGTTTTAATTTTTATTGGTAAAGTATACAAAGACAGACAAACGAGGGGCTTGAAAATCTTAATATACTAATTTAGAGAATTTAAGTCTTTCATGAAAATTTATTTGTAATATAAGCGAAAATCCTTGGTCTTGGATTTAGGTTTATCAAAAGGCACATAACAAAAAAAGCTTGTGGTCAGATTTTCATCTTCTACAATTTCTGATATTGAAAGTACGAATTAGTTGGTAACCTAAAATTTCTGTGTCTCATATGTACACGAGACACAGAAATTTAAAAATATTTTATATATGTAATAATCTCAATTCATATATTTTATAATTACCTGTATTAATATCGGCCAATATCTTTCACAACGCGTATAAAACGTAGAATTGTATAATTTTCTCAATATTTACTTAGAGCTAGCGAGCCCACCATTAGAGGGCAGGCATATTTCGTTTTGTTTGTTTCTCATTTTGCACAATCTAGAGTACAATCGGACGTGTTGAATTTAAGTTTCTTTCCTATTATAAAAAGGAACAAGTAATACACAAAATGCTTCCTTAAATACATTCCTTCGTTGTTAACGCTGTGTTTCTTGTGAGCGAGGTCTTAAGTATCGCTCATGATAATTAGTAATTGCGCATCGCATTCCTCTTATGACTCCTTAGTAAGCGCATTATATTCATATACGCGTAAACAGTTCTTTTTTCCGTTTCAATTGCAAGCTTCTTCTCGTGTTCCATACATTTTAAAAATGGGTGTAAAATCAATATACAATAATACACACAATTTTTTCATTGGTATTATTGTCACTGCAACTGGTTAAGAGTTACTTTGAACATGTAACAAAAATTTATAATATTTATTTTACATGAAGTATTATATTCCGTTCCATAAACTGTTAACGCCGTCAGAGCTATTTAATCTTTGTATATATTTAAACATAAATGGGATTTCAGTTAATAATAATATTTCAGTTTGGTTGTTTAATTAAAATTTATAAAACTGAAACAAAATATTTTGTGTCGTAAAGACTATACGTCGTATACGTACTTATATAATTTTCGTGTTAATAGTAGCAATTGAAACACTTTTATAATGATTCTATGAATATTAAAATAAACTTCTGTACCAATCAGAGTTTTACTTTCATGGTTTGAACTTCGCTACTTGGTTCCGTTATGAAGCGGAAGTAATTTATAATGGCCAAATCCTTACTATTATTCGTCTCTCTGCACTAAATTAGGAAATACGTTGGAATTGTTTTCTACTGAGGAATAGTTACAGAGGAATAAAAGGGAACCATATATTAATGTTTATTTATAAAATGTTTATGGCCTTATTTATATTTTTCCACACAAATATGTTAACTTATTGTTTGAGCAAAAAATTAAGTTTATTCTAAACTTGAAAAAATTATTTCAAAAGCATAAAGAAATTAGTATACAATTTAAGCTTTAAATATCTAATAAAGATAAACAATAATATAATAATAAATCGCAGCCAGCCACATAGGCAAATAAAATTAAGCTACTTTGAGCTAAGACATTTTTGAAAATAGTTGAATTTTTAACCTTATGTATAGCGTACTAGTGGAAAACCTAACATTTTTTCCAAAATTCATTAAATATTATACTTGTTTTTTATTTTACCAAAACATTATAAAAGCACAAATATGTTGAAGTTAACATTAACCTTTTGTTCAGCTCTTTTAATAAGGCAAGGGACTTCAGGGAGTAGGTTCTCAACATTTTTAGAGGGTTAAATGTCATTCCGTATAATATAGGTTGCAATATTAAGAATATTTGCATGTATTTAGGAAAAGAACCTATTACCACCTGATTCTTGCTTTGAACTACGAGGTATAATTTAATATTTGTAAGTTTTATTTAATTATTAGTGTTTATTTTACTGTTGTTTTGTGTCTGTACTAAATTAAATGTATTTTCAACACATTATGATAATGGTTACTTATCTGATTACCTATAAAACTCACGGAAAATGTTCTTATTTAATAAACAAAATGAAAATTATCTGAAGAAGAAAATTATTGTGATACAGTTGAAACTAATTGCATGATATATTAGTTTTGTAGATAACACGAAAAATAGATAACATATGAAATGAAATATGCCTTTATTTAAGAGGCGGAAATAGGGCTATTTAGCCCTCTCTACCACTCAAACTTAAAAACCCTTATTGTTTTTAGGTAACATATGCACCCGAAACGTACTCTAAAACCTATAAATTATCTCTATTTTTGTTTTTGCTGAATATGTGTCCTGGTATGGGAGCGAGAGTGTATATTGTCATCCTTATGTTGTAATGTGAGCTAAACAATTTTACAATGAGACTTATGATATGAACAATGGAATTTCAATGAAATAAAACATTAAACTGTCTGTAACCGATCTGTAAGACACAAAATATCATTATATTGAAATTTAATACTTGTTTAGTAATCATTTAAGTGTAACCAAAATAAAATATCCAAACCCTAATATTTTTCCATACTGTATTCCTATAATGAACTGTTTATTACAACGTTCCTCACATTCCATTATCTACACGACTAGGGTAGATTTAAGTTTATGTTGAATGCACGAATTTTCATGTATTACCAGTTTTAAAGCGTTGCCTATTATAAAATATAATCTGCACATGTAATTTGTCTATGATTAGTTCTTATTGAATTGTTTTCCTAGAAGTTATACATATAACGGTTATATTATTAAAGCAAATGTAATTTAAGAAAAGAAATATTGATGAGCAGGTAAATTTAATATTTAAAAATAAATATTAATGGCTTCCACATTAAACTAAATTTTATAGGAATTCAGAAGTGTTCAAAAGTGAATAAAAAACACCATTCACAGAGATTTTCCTTCGTTTACAAATTTTTTAGCCTTAAAAAGTATACATACTATTTAATACTTAATATGAAGGCTTATCTTACAATTGCACATTCCTTTGCATATAAAAATATTTGTTTTCATTTTTACAGAAGTGTTAACGCAGAGTTGTATACCTTCTAAGACACTGGAGTTTTGGTTGATTAATTTGCTGAAAGTTTATCACGATTTAATTAGCAAATGAACGGCTAACTTTTCATCTAAAGTTCATTATCCGATATAATTATATCTCAGTAATTAATGGTTTAAAATTTTTTTCGAATAATATTGGGTAATATCGGATATTTAATCAATATTATAAATTTAAATTTATTTCTATTCCAATATTCCTAAATAATTCAATATATTCCCGCAGAGAGTAAAATTACAAGACCAAATAATGTTATTCCTCAGAGGTACGACTTATGCCTACACATGGTTGGAAAAAATATATTTTTTTAAAATAAATTATTCCAGCCCTACGAGTGATAGGTTTTGCTAAAGCTCAGCCAATTATAGATTACTAAAGAGATTTTCAGTAAATAAAGTCTAAAATTTAAGTCTTTCAGATTTCTACTCAGTCCGTTACGCTTATTTGATGGTAACTAGTGCAAACTGAGAAACAGGAGAAGAGGAACTGATAAGTAATTACCTAATAAGTAAGGGCTTAATAAGTAACGCCTAAGTTTTAACATACACGAGTTTCGAAAACGCTATGACAATAAAAATTACTATCAATATTGATTTATATTTTTAAATATATTTCCGCTGATTACAGTCTACTTTGATTTTCTGTCGGTAGTTTAAATTTAAAAACCCAACATTAAAATAAAAAAACAAGATGTAATATAATATATAAATAAAATATATAGTAAATTAATAATTTGTATAATAATTTTATAAATGTACTAATGTATACATGCATTACTTTACTTTAATCTTAAAAATAATAATTTGTGTATTAAATGTTTTAATACGAGTGTGTATTAAAACATTATATATATATATATATATAATATATATGTATAACATATATATATAATATATATATATATATATATATATATATATATATACACATGTATATATACACATATATGAATATATAATATATATATATATATACAAAGCAAAAACTTTTGAAAAATAAATTTAAGATTTCGGAGGTAGAAAACAAGTGTTGATGTACGGCAAAATATACAGCAAGGACGGCGCGGGAATCCTCCTGTATAATAAATGAGACCATTATAGCACCTGGCGATTGTCAATGTTTTGTGACACTACAGTCTGTAAATTATCATGTTTTGGAATCTCAATGTGGATTCACTTATACGTATAATTTAGATCCAATTTTTTAGTACCTAACTTCATACTAACCTTACTGTAACATTAACGTAATAATAACATAATGTGAATTAAAATTCCCCTAATCTTATTAAAACTTAACACAACGTAATATTTTGGATTAAACTTTTATTTATATTTCAATGAATATATATGAATAACTTGCTGATTATTAATAATGTGAACAATTTATTTTAAATTCAAAAGACTTTTCCATTACTCTACGTAAAACAGTAATTCTGTTTTTTAATGGCAGTTTAGGAAATTTGGAAAGACTACCAGTGGTAAACATCTTAAGTTATTCTATGATATTCCACTAAATTCGTAGAAAAACTATATAAAAGTTTCAAATGTAATTTGGCATATTTTTACGAAGTTTCAAAATAATATATATATATATATATATATATATATATATATATATATTATGTACTCAGTAACTCACGCATAGAATATACAGGGTGAGTCTAAAAGGACTTTACATCTTTGAAATTAAATAGATGTTTATTTACTTTACTTACAGACTTGATATATGTTTCATTTTGTAGCAAATTACTTCTAGTTTATTGTCACATTCTTACTTCGGTTCGATGTGACTTCCATTAGTGATATGGCAAACATCCCACCGGTAATCAATTTCTCGCCACACCCGTTCTAGCAAATCTGGCGTAACTTCAGCAACCGCAGCTGTGATTCTTCTTCTTAGATCTGCAAGACTGGCTGGTAGAGGTGGAACATACACTTTATCTTTAATAAAACCCCATAGAAAAATATCCATAAGATTCAAACCGGGGGAACGAGGTGGCCATGCAATTGGTCCTGAACGCCCAATGCAGCGACCTGGAAAACGACCGTTTAGGAAATCCCTAACATCTGTTAGGTAGTGAGGTGGTGCTCCGTCTTGCTGGTAGTAGAAAGGAGCATCCTGTTGTTAATCTTCATAAATTTGAGGAATCAAAAAATTCTGCAACATATCAAGGTAAATGATACCAGTGACAGTTGTCTCCATGAAGAAAAATGGCCCGTACACTTTAAATTTACTCTTCGCACAAAAGAAATTCACTTTTGGACTGTCCCGAAATCGTTCAAGGGATTCTCTTGGGTTTTCGTTCCCCCAGATTCTGCAGTTATGGGTGTTCACTTTACCACTGATATGAAAGGTACTCTCATCACTGAAGATTATTGAGTTCAGGAATGTCTCATCTTCCCCAATTCGATTCAACATTACAGCACAGAATCCTCCACGAGCAGCTTTATCTAAATCAGTGATATGTTGCACCATCGTAAGTCTGTATGGTTTTAAGTGCAAACGTCTCCGTAGCACTTGCCAAACTGTCTTTTGTGGAATTCCAGTCTCCACAGCTGTACGTCGCGTTGATTTTTTTAGGACTACGGGATGTTCCACAGTAGCATTACTAACCTGTGGGCGACCTGGCGATTCCTATTGACGAACACAACAACCTGTCTCGACAAAATTCTTGTGCCAACTGTAAATAGAAGGCCTGCTTGGAGAGTCTCTTGCGTATTCTGTGCGAAATCTACGCTGAACACTTGTAGCAGAGTTTGTTTCATGAAACAATAACACACAGCGAGCACGCTCCGCACCAGTGAAAGTAGCCATTTTAGTACAGACGAAGCTGGCGCTCGCAGTGGCGGAACTTGGTACTACAGCACTACGGCAGTCAAACTTGAAGTAATTTGCTACAAAATGACACATATATCAAGTCTGTAAGTAAAGTCATTAAATATCTATTTAATTCCAAAGTTTTAAAGTCCTTTTAGACTCACCCTATATATACTAAATGCTCTCCGACCGTAGAAATGTTTCTAATGATAATATTTCTTTCGCTGAAAAATCTTATAATTAATATTCTTAATGAATATCCAGTAAAAAACAAAGTATTTGATTTAGTATAATTTTCTTACAATTCAATCCAGCATGAAGAATTCACCCTCTGGTAAAACAGATTGTACATTTAAATAATTTCTCAGATTAAAGCTAATTAGTTTAAATTTGTTATATGCGAGTATGTCGTCAATAATCGTGAGCATGGTTTCTTGATAGCTTCAGTTTGTAGTCAATATTTTTATGTTATCGGTTTTAATTGTAATCAACATGCCAGCTAAACGGAATTAATATTATTTAAAAATTTATACAAATTAATTTGCAACAACAAGAAACATATTTTCAGGATTAGCAATATGGTTTGAAAAGGGTGTGCAATTATGTCAATTAGTGTTAGTTATCTCAAGCAAGATGTCGTCTTACATCAGACTGCAACAATAAATCGGTATTTGAGCCATAAAAGGCAGTTTTTTTATTATTACACAACCCATTATACGTCAGCATAATGAATCATTCATTACCAATTTTACGTCCCAATTTCATTACATTTTTGTTCTTGCTAGGAAAATTACCTAAGATTTATTACATTAATATGAGTTTAATTTTAAATAATTTTTGTTGTACGTGAAACCTTTTCTAGATAATTTATTGCAAACACATAAATATTTCGTGCAATCCTAAACCTATTTTTGAGTATATAGATGTAATTTTCAAAGCTTCCTGCGTATAATGATTAAATCACACCAAAAACCATAAGGTAACGAAATATAATCATTCACTGCATGAAGTGAAGGTAAAGTAATGGTTCTATGCGTGAGTTACTGAGAACCTAATACAAATGAATGTATCTTTTAAGGTAGAATGTATCATGATAAAAATATGTACATTGATATACATATGGTAAACAATAAGTTCCCAACAAGCATTAATCAGGCAAGACTAATGATGACGAAGTAAACAATCCGGACTTGTGATAAAGCTGTGGTTCATCTTGATCGATGAAGTTTCTTCAGGGCGACAGCTACAGTTCCGTGAATAATTTGGATATGTTAGAGTGTATAGCCTCACAATCGTTATAGAATGCATCATTAAGATATTAGCACAAAATACCATTTCAGTACTTATTTATAGTATAGGTAGTAATGAATCAAATATTAGTAGGATGTATATTCGATAAGATTACTAAACAGTGAATCGTTATGTACGCCCTTTAGTACTGAAATTTTAATTTTACAATGTGAAATAAATATCGAAACATATGTACCTTAAAATTGTAAGTGCCAAAGGTAATTAATACACTCTGAATTCATTATTACCTGAATTTATTTTTACATGTTTAAAATAATTTGGAAATATAGCATTTTTTCTACAGTATTCATAATAATGGTATGTTCTCTGTTCCATAAATGTACTTTTAGCATGTTTTTAGTTTTTTACTTACAAGGAAACATACTAATTCTAATTCTAACTCTAACACACTACCTATACTATACTTCTATTAAAGAACAGTTTAAAGCCCACATGAATTGATTTACAAGTATCTCTTGAATAGGTATAAAATTTTCACATAAACATTACCATAAGCAATACAAGACTAGTATTACATTTTATTCAATAAAATTCAATTCTTTATTAGTAAACACAATTTATAAAGCTTAACAAAAATGTACTAATCCCGTATATTGTCAAGTATTATAATGGAGTCAAGTACAAACAAAACAAAGAAACACAAGAACAAGGTATCTCAACAATCTAAGTAAAAAGTAAAAGGAACACTATAAGTCAATAATTAAACCCAAGGAACTCTTTAAGAGAATGAAAGACCGAACTCATTAGGAGTTTCCTTAGTGATCTCTTACAAAAAGAACAGGAGCATTATTCTCATTTGTTCCGGTAACTTTTTGAATATCCAAAGTAAAACGGACTCTTTTCTAATTTGTCCGTCCTGTACTGAGAAAAGCATAGTTTTAGTTAAGTTATTTGACTAAAAATCGTAAACGTGTTTTATTCTAAGAATCCCATTAAGATTTGTATAAGTAAGACAGAGAAATGTGTGTTTGTGTGTATACCCATGATATATATATATATATATATATATATATATATATATATACAATATTTATTTCAATTGATCGATGTATATTATTCTTGTTTAGACATTTTATCCACTTTTTACAAAGTTGTATACAACATATTATGATATTTTACATATTTTTTATATTGCGTTTCGTTCTTTTTTGTAGTCATACAAGGATTTGAGCTTGTTCATAAAATATTCTTAAAAATAAATTCGTTGATAACAAATAATCACATGAGATCTAGTTTGATGGAAGAAGGTGGTTACACTTGACAACATTTCTTTGTTAAAACTTGAAATAAAATTTCCATGAATAGACGATAGAACGAATTTGACTTATTTTATATATATATATATATATATATATATATATATATATATATATATATATATATTGCTATAAAACTGGTTACACTTGACAACATTTCTTTGTTAAAACTTGAAATAAAATTTACATCCATATACGATAGAACGAATTTAACGTATTTCGATATAAATATATTGCTGTAAAAACTGGTTACTACACAAATGACCTGTTAAGGGTGTAATTGAATTTACTACTTTACATATATAGAATATATTCTAAGAGGACTTTTGCTAAAATAAGGTAAGAGCAAGCCCCACAACGTGCTACCTAGCATACTTCCAAGATTAGTTCGGTTTAATAACAGTGTTCTCTTAGTTTCGGTAAGCTAGCGAAGGTATTACAGCGTTAGAGTTTACTGAAGTCAAATATTGTCACCTACTTTTCACATATTGAATACATTCTATTATATTTAATTTAACAATTGGAATATAAGTCTCACTAATTACAATCTTATATTACAATATATGGTTGTTTAATCATTTATTTATTCAGTTATTTTCTCGTTTCCATCGTCGTTACTCATTAAATCGTTTGAAAAATATAATAATAATAATGATTTATTTTCTCAAAATACATTACAGAATTGTACAGAAACCATGTTTACATCCAATATTACCATAATATCTACTAATGTACCATAGAAATACAAATATAAAATATACGTTCTAATAGAGAAAATAACTAACCTCCAAGGCAAAGCCTGTGTGGAGGAAATTAACACACAATTTTTCCTAGAGTGATGGCTAAATCTTCTATTTAACATAAAATATATAGATCCAAACTTTAACTACTATATGTACAATACATTAACTAATATATAAATTTCACAAAGTTGTTACTAGTGGAAAGTTAGGAGCCTATAAGTTTCATATAATACAATTTAATTATGCAATAAGCCAACAAAAAGCATAAAATGTTACAGAAAAAGAAAAGAATCTCAACAGAATTTAAAAATGATTACTTAAAAGATTTTCTTGAAACTTAAACATAAACACACAAGAGGAATACAAAATGTCCTTGAATTTCCACATACAATTTCATTATGACATACACAAAAACCTGAAAAAAATCCAAAATTGGCAACTTATTGAAATATGGCATTACTCTTCGTATACCTAATCTATTAATTAATTCTATCGCAACTTAAATGCATGGAAAAAACACATGGTAAAATACACACACATCATAACCGAACTAATTTACTATTTACTAACAAAACTGAAAAATAAAACGATATGTTACCTTTCTAGCTATTTACAAGTAATAATTCATTACTTTCTATGCTTAAAATCCAAGACCTCAATCTAGAATTGAAGAAGGTTAAAGAGTTGGCATTACGAATTAAAATGAGTAATTGGTTAAAAGTTCTTGGAGCTAGGAAGCTATAAGTTTTAGTAAAATAGGTATTAGCTGGTCTAGGCACATACACATCTCTTGCATTACGTAATTTCGTCTTATACACATTCAAGTACGTATTGTTTCTACTACAATTAAAAAACAACCTTAGTACTTTATAAACATACATATGTCTCAAGGGTAAAATTTTTAATTGACAAAATAACGGAAAGGTCGGATCTGTTTTGTTTTTTTTTTCAAAATTCATCTGATGAACTGTTTTTGAGAAATAAATAATGTTTTAGTACTTGTTACATAAGTTCCCCCCCCCCCCCGGCAAGAGATTCCCTAATCCAATCGGCTGTGTACCAATGAAAAATACAACATTCTCAACAGATCATCATTACATATATTTCTTAGGAAAAAGAAAAGCCGCAGGACATTATTAACTTTTTGTTTTAGATTTAAAATATGGGTTTTCCATGTTAGTTCTGAATCCAAAGTTAGATCTAAATACTTGACACTCTCTGCATGTTTTACCTCTACACAGTTAGTGCTGCACGTTCTACAACTG
Source organism: Homalodisca vitripennis (assembly GCF_021130785.1). Lineage (NCBI taxonomy): Eukaryota > Metazoa > Arthropoda > Insecta > Hemiptera > Cicadellidae > Homalodisca > Homalodisca vitripennis. Next base: position 78,193,894 of record NC_060214.1, on the reverse strand, counting down.
CAAATATAAGTAATGCATTTTGAAATAATTTTAATTGGAAAATCTACTTTCCCCCGTAAATTAAAATTTATGTAACTTGTTTTCGTAGGACTTAAAACCAAATTGTTTTTTGTAAACCACCATTGAATAGCTTGCATATCTAAATTAATATTTTCCTGAATATCACTTCACTTATCATCAATGTAACATAAAGCAGTATCATCTGCAAATGATGTGACTTGTCCATAAAATTCTGCATTACAAAGGTCATTTATATATATATATATATATATATATATATATATATATATATATAATATATATCAAGAAGAGAACTGCCCTTAACACCGATCCTTGTGGAACACCGTATTTAATTTTGTCCATTTCACTAAATACCCATTTATTCTGACACACTGTTTTCTATTTGATATATAACTCTCAAACCATTTATAAATCACTCCCCTTACACCACAATTGTATAGTTTAATAAGCAAAATTTAAAGATCTACCATGTAAAAGCCTTTGTGATATCTAGGAAAAGACCACAGACTTTTTTTCCATCATTAATACCTTCTGAGACTTTTCCCATAAATTTTAAAAGCGCACTTTCAGTATCCATGCCTTGTCGAAACCCAAATTGATTATCACTGAAAATTTAATTTTTTCAAGAAAACTGGTCAATTGCTGCTTCATTAATTTTTCAATTATCTTGGAAAATGTTGATAATAAAGATATTGGCCTGTAGTTTCCACTTATCAGTTTGGAATCTTTCTTGTGAATTGGAATTACAACTGCTTCCTTAATTTTATCTGGAAAAACGCACGTTTCAAAACTTAGGTTAATTATGTATACTAATACATGAATAATTTTGTTAGAATATCTTTTAATTATTTGTGAGCTAATTCCATCTATGCCTGGCGTTCTGTTTTGTAGCGAATTTATTGCATTATATACATCTTGTTCTAAAACCGGATATAAGAACATTGATCGAGTTGGAGATCTCTCTGTAAAATAGTTTTTCAAATTCATAGTATAAACATTGTGAGGCTTATATTGTTTTGTACTAAGCCTTTCAGCAACCGATAAAAAATATTTATTAAACTCATAAGCGACGACATATGGATCATTTTCATAGGTGTTGTTAATATTTAACGCAATGTTGGAATTAGTGATGGATTTGTGTCCAGTGATTTCATTTAAAACTTTCCACGTCTCTCTAGAGTTACCTTTATTTGTTTCAAAACGTCAGCGATAATAATTATTTTTTAGCAATCGAATATCTAAATGTAGCTTGTTTCTATATTCTTTGAAATTTGGTTTAAGTAATTCATTACCAGGTTCCTTGTTAAGCCTTTTAAGTAAAAGGTTTCTTATGTTAATACGCCTACAAGTAGATTCATCTATCCACGGTTTTAGTTTAATTTTTTTTAGTGTTTTTATTTTTAATTAAATCTTTGCTTTTATTCAATATATCTTTAAAAATACTATAAAATGTGTCAAATGCATTTGATGCGTTCTGTTCATTATATACTGCACTCCAGTCAGCTTTATCAAGCAATGAATTTATATAGTTATGATTTACGCGATAAGAGGAGTTGGCCAGGTGTGCGACCTTGACCGAATTATCATTCTCTCCACGCAACCAAACAGCTGATCAACAATAATCAGTTATCGCACAGTCAATCACAGCTGCTTCGACTGTAACTTTATTTTTGTTTCTTATTCTAACAAGTAAGTGATCAATGCATGTTTGTGACTTATCTGTGATTCTTGTAGGTATATTTACTAAAGATTCTAATCCATTACAAGCTAAGGTAATTTTATATTCTTCAATTATACTATTGTCATCCAATAAGTTTAAGTTTATGTCTCCTATAATAATTAAGTTATTGCATGATTTTACATCTTGAGTAGATGTGTAGGCTTTAATTTCATCAATAAATATATCTGCAGACTGCTGTTGCAACCTATAAATACTAAGTAACTTAAAATAGCATCCATACATTTTCAAAAGATAACTCTATCACTTCAGCTGAATGAAATACAACATCAGACATTTTTATAACAGTAAAACTATTGTGTACAAATACAACCACTCCTCCAGCTCTATATTTTTCATTAGTTTTGTAGTAAGATTTATAATTTGGAATTTGATAAAAATTTTTCTCAGAGCTATTTATCCATATTTCTGTCAGAACGATTAATTTTGGAACATTATTTAAAGTTGACAATTCAGCTAAAAATGTGTCGAAATTCGCCCTCAAACTCCTTATATTCTGGTGGATTAAAACAAACCCAGAGTCTTTGTTAACAAAATCTATGTCTTCATAACATTGAGAACTACTTTGCATTTAATATAAAGAAAACAAAACAGTACTTCTAAGTATGTAGCTAATAATTAGTTTAAAACACAATAGCAACATAAAATAACCATAACATAACTAATAATTGAACAGAAAAAGTCCATTTACATAACTCACAGTTTCACCAGGTCTGCTTGGCATGTCACAGTTGACAGTGGGCCATTGTCTTCTTTTCTTAAAAATATTTTTCCACCCCTCACCCACAACCACTTGAATAAATATTGAAGAACGCTTAACAAAATTGCATGGAGTGACATGCACATCATTGAACTTAATGTTTTTCAATAATAAAATAAGGATTAGGCAATATTTAAAGTCTATTATAGTACAGTTCATTTTAGAGAAATGGAGCGGATACGCAAACAAATCGACAGACAGACGGAAAGATAGAGAGGGACAGATAAGTATGACATTTTTCCAGCCCCACTTGTCATACTCACTCAGCCAATGATGATCATTTATTATTTCTACACCTCAAGGTTTTACTACACAACTTTAAAATGTATATTTTTTTCATTTTCACTAAAGAAATCAGGTTGTTTTTGGTTTTGGTTTTTGTTTTTGGTGGTGTACGGTTTCCTCTTCATTTAGGCTTTAATTAAGTCAGGTAATCAAAAGTAATTTCTTTCAGAAATTGAAAATGTAAAAACATCAAATAAAAATAAATTTGCGAAACTACACTATTATGTGCAATTTTTTTTTATCTAGAAATTAATCAAATTATTAAATATTGCTAACTTAAATTGATAACCTCTATTGGTAATAATATTCAAAAGTATAAATCTTATTTACTTTAAAGTACGGTTCTACTATATGAATATTATTTCATTAAACACCAAAAGTTCATATTTTATATTAGGTCAATAGTTTTGGTAAACCCAGATGCACATATAAGAGCAAGCTAAGCTTTATTGTGAATGAATTATTCTATTTATTTTACCGATTAGAGCTACATAAAAATATAACCACTGATATTTATGTAAAGATATTCATTGTTCCCTGAGTAGTTATGCAATTTATAGTTAAACAATTTTAGGGTAATATTTCCTAAAATATCTCTTACAGTAACAGATATTCTCGCCCTAATCAGGTATTATTTCAGAACTTAAATTTTAATGATAGGAAACATCAGAACTTTTTTATTCCATATTTTTAGGATATTCTGTAAATTCGTAGTTATTACAATGAACAACATAACATAACATATAATGATGTATCATTGTGCATTGTATAACACTTTAACATGTGAAAATATATTTGATTCGATACCGTCCATTCGATCTTGTTTGGTATTCATCAGATCTGCAGTCAGCTGGAATCGGTTCTATGAGTCGGCTGATTCATTGTGGCAGAATTTCGAACTTGTGCGCACTGCTACGCAAAGTTGAGCTCATTAAATACACTCGGTGCGTAATCGTGTGATAATCTAGCTTATAAATTGAACTTGTCCACTACTCAATGACGAAGCCCGAGTGTGGTGATGTAACTCATCATTTCTGCCTTTCGCGAATGATCTTTGAACCACGAGGTCCCACCCAATACTACCTGAGCGAGGCAACCGTCACACCAGCCCTAACCTATTTACTACGGGGTTAGGAACTACTTTAGTTTTCACACATAAAGATAAGATTAGCGTAAATATTATGGTTGCCAAAACTGTTCAATTCAATTCAGCACGTAGTATGAGCACTGGGCATTTTACCTTATTCCTATGACTACCGTCATCTCATGTAGTGTAACCAACCTTCTTATATATCGACCAGTTCGGTGAGGGGAATGTACAGTCTCCGGTTTCTGTCGCTTACCTCTAATCGCTTATCGTCATTGTGGCTAATCTCCGAGCAGGCCATTGCTTCCTTCTTAATCTATTCTTTAAACCTATATATTCTTCAATCAGAAATTATAAATATTTACATATTTATTACATATCACAAATTAATATATTCAAAATAAAATTAATTTAAATTATTTAATTTAATACACTCTACAGATTATAACGTTTGTACAAAGTATACGATTATAGCGATTATTATGTATGTTCTTTTGGAAGAAATAAGTTATTATTTTTTACTTTCTTTCGATGTACTTTTTGACGTGACAACGTCTTAAATTAGGTTGCGGCTCGGAGTCAGTCATGAAAAAGTGTAACGCACGGTAACGTTACGATGCCCGTCCAGTGGGTCCGCCGCACGGGATCCGCACGGGATAAAGCAGATAACTGTGGGTCCGCTGCACGGGATAAAGCAGATAACTATGTTTATTCGTGAAAATATGGAGTGCTTAGATTCGTCATTTACAACAACTACAACAATAAAGGTAAATAATTGTACACTGATATTTCATTATCGTAAACTATGATTGATTGATTAATTGTTAGATTGACACAAAAGTTGAGAAAATGAGTTTATAGGTTATGTCATACTATTGACAAATGTTGATAGTGTTAAGTAAATTATTAGTTTAAATCACTCTGCAACCAATCGTAATTCAGTCGATTGAGAAGAAACAGCGCGTATTGCTAGTCAAACATTTAAAATAACAAATCATAACCTCTAACCTGTCATAACAGTGCGACCAAACAAACGAACTAAACCGACCAATCACCACGCGCGGAGTTAGAATTTAACTGTGTTTAGCAAGAATTTCAAATTCCAATTTTAGTAAATGTTTTATTCAACTTTACTATTTACAATAACAAATTTTAATTAATTTCAAATTATGTACAATGTTTTAGTAAACAAAATATATTTCTATAGTTAAAATTTGTGCAATTCTTATTTTCATTCAATTCCTTGTTCCTATTGTGCAATTTAATAATATTCATATCAATAAATATTCTACCGAGAAAAAGACGTTGTCACGTAAAATCTTTGCCCGTAAAACCGACTTTACAGGCAACCATAATTTTTTAAAATTTATAAATAACTTTAACATTTTGAAATTATATCCCTCATTATAAATTAGCTTCTTAAACCACTCAACGTAATATGTTGACTCCTTTGTCAATGGCGATTTTTCTCTCCCTTTTAGGATCAGAAGATACTTCATATCGCTATTAACAACAAACCATATTTTATATTTAGATGCCAATAAATATCGGGGGCAATAATTGAGATATATTACTCTTAGTTATGTTAATAATACTTATTAACACGTAAAATTGGTTGATACATACATATGGCACATTTGTTTGATTGATTATTCATTATGTTTCAAATACGCCCATAAAACTTACAAAGGGTTGTATGCACAAAGGAAGGCACTCATGTTGTAGATGTAGCATGTACCCTGAGATAAGCACTCGGAGTTAACGTGAAACGTCTACCTATTAGCAAAATCTAAGTAGAAAGAGGCATTACACAGTTTCAAATGATCTTAAATGGATTTTCAGCTCCTATATAACAGTACAACAGAGCCTGACTGTGTTATACATATACTAATGAGACATAGGAGAGTATATTTGCCTAGATAACCTTAGGGATAGTGGTTGTGTGAGATATTCTTCAATGATTAGTGAAAATTCTCATTTTGGCCTAAAGGGTAACCATTTGCTTACGATAAAAATCTCATAACAACATAATTTTTAAACAATTTGACTATAATACAATCCGATGTATTTGCTCATGTGGACACAATAAAATGAGTAAGAACTAAAATATTTTAAAATGGTATAGCGTATTCGTACCTTATATCAATATAAAAAATTAAAACGGAATGTAGAATAGTGAACTATAAGGTAAGGTGTGTTGAAACTTGATTGTAGAATGAAAATTATTGTAAAGCATAGCTTATAAAAATTAATAAAAAAAGTTTTCTTTTTTAAAATATATGTGTTGTTATTTATATTTTACATTTATTTTTATCTATAGAATGTTTCTTTATAAGCTAAAATGCATAATATTCCTTGTATTTTTTGTTTTGATGGGTTTCGAAACGAGATGGAATGGTTTGTATGGAGGTACAGGAAATTACGAGGTTCGTAAAGGACCCTTTGTAATCTCAGTTCAAAATGGACGAAGTAGGACTGTAAACCTCAGAACAATTAATCTGTTGCATTCCGAGATGAGTTTCCACACTTCCGTGAACTCCTTTGTTTACTCTTCGTTTCCTACTCTTGTTCACAATGGCATTTTATCTACTTATTAAGAGAACATACGCAAGTATAGATAATAATTTTATCAGTGTACTACATGTTCTCATTTTCCGTCTTTCATAATCTGCTTTATAAGTGTTATTTTGTTTCACTAAATACCCATGTTTTGTATTTTAGTGAAATATTGGTATTTAAATAATATTGAAACAGATGTGAAAATAAATTTATTGTTCTTACGGTTCTTATTAATATCAGTACGGTTTGAGGCGTGACTTGCCAAAAAGATAAACAAGATATTGATTACAGAGAATTAATATGAAAGAATGATGGAGTGGAGCATTAAGGGGAGGCGGTACCCCTATCTTTGTAATGTTAACATAGGTACCATTATCTCAGAAACTAATGGACCAATCAACCTAAAATTTTTTTATACAACATATATAGGTATTTAAGCAACTACTGAGTTTTTTTGGTGCTTGTATCTTAAAAAATAAATTTTTTATGATTTTTTTTTCAAACCCATATTGAAATATCAAACTTGGAATTTAGAATATTTTTTTTTAGGTACCTAATTATAATAGGAGGCATCTCAAAAAAACTCAGTAGGTGCCAAAATACCTATATAAAATGTGTGTAAAAGTTTCAAGTTGATTGTCCAAGTAGTTTTTTCTGAGAAATGTGTACCTTTGTGTGCAAAAAAACTGTAAAAAAGTAAATTTGCGGGAAATCGCAAAAAACGAATATAATGACCTATTTAGCTATGTTATATAAAATTTTTTACCTATATATGATATGTAATTGGTTTTTATAATTAAATGTGATCTTTATATTAATAGAATAGGCTATATATGCTTTTAATATTTAGAATTATCTATATTGGAAAATTTGTATATCAAAAGTAACGCGATGCGGGTTAGGCCTATAGTCATAACGGAGTGAAAGATAATACAAAAAAAATTAATTAGGCTATATTATTTCAAACATTTTTGAGTTTAGAATACATTTATAAGAGAAATAACAGAGAAAATTATGAAATAGAACTTATACCCAGCCACAAATAGAGTAAACAATAACAAAATTATAGAAAAAAAACATGCAATTTATTTACCGTAGCATTAGTGCATTCCTGGATCATATGCAGGCTCCTCTTCAAAATCCTCCTCAATCCTTCTTTTTAAATTCCTGGTTTGTCTCCTTGCTTGTCTTTGAAAGTCACTTATCGCACAATTTGCTCGTCGCACTCGCTCGTAGTCAAAACTTTTCATTGCGTCAATTGTCCTCTTGCAAGGTTCAATGCCTACTGCTCCTAAGCATTTTGCATTTTGCTATGTTGCCATCATTAAAAGTAGAAATAGCATCATAAGCACCAAACTCAAGTGTGTTCAATGTCACAAAATCTTTTTTTGGCACTCTAGACCAGATGACATTATTGATGCTTTCATTGACATTCTGCGTCTTACCGTGTAAACATTTTCGAAGAAGGTCAGGATTTGCTAAAGCCTGAAAGATTGGTTTCAAGGCTAACATTATAGCTGAAGGAATGCTGTTCTTATGAGAATATGGCTCTTTAGTGTGCTTTGCCTTGTTTGTATTTTACACCATGTATTTTCTCCTGACGGGCAAAGGCCATGCTGAGGATTGTCGTCCGTCGAAAGTTTATGAAAATATATGGCCCAAACCGCTGCCTTCATGTTCTGTAGGTTATCAGTATTTTTCCTAATAGCATTTCCATAATAGGTTTGCAATTGATCAATTATGCCATCTGTTAGTCTATTCTTTCCACCTAGTTTGCCGCCATCAGAAAGTGTTACGCCTTTTGAGTCTCTTTTTAGTTTCCTTAGCCTAGACCCCATTCTCTTTTGAATATGGCCTATACACTCCAGTTTCTGTATTTCCACTTCACCATAAGGTTTACTGTCTGCAATAGTTTTGAAACTATTTGTATCTCCATCACCTAAATACTCTAAGTACCTAACATTATACTTATTTACTGATCGGTGAAAAATAGCTAAGGCTCCAGCTGACTCCATACCTCCGCTCGAGCCTTGATAATTTGCCGAACAAATAGCCTCATGTTGTTGTTTGTCCAAACAATTACAAAATTTAGATAACACTTCTATGTCCATAACTTTTCCTGTGTCAACACTTTGTACAAGTAACAATTCCGTTTAGAGAGCTAAAGCCACGCCGTTGCCAAGTGCCATCAATACCTACTTTTAAGTCGCGTTCGTTCTTACCTAAGGTTTTTATTTCCTCAACAGCCTCATCCACAGCAGTTTTTTCATGGATTCATCCATTACCTGTTTAGCCTTGTCTTTTAAAAATTTATTATATCGAAACGGTTTTGTTGGAGGTTGCGGAAGATTCATTACGCCACATAACATTTTTGCCTGCAGCCATACCTTTCCCGATAGACCTCAGTCCATACACTAGTCTAATATTTACATCAAATAGAGTCTTTTTTTCTAAATTAATATTCCTAGAACTATTAAATTTATGTACATATTTACAATGGCAACAATAAATCTCCATCTCAAAAGCCAGGCCAAAATGTTGAGCAGCACGCACTTGTAAACCACTTTTCCTTGCAATTTTTACAAAGTGATGAACTAAAAAGTTGATCTGATAAAAATTTGCATGTTAATAATTTCATTGTCATAGTTTTCATCACAATTAAACATCTCATACTTATCTATGTTTATTTTCTTTGAAGAGCTTGACTGAGATTGTGTTTGACATTTCAGGCCTAGGGGTAGACTCATCTTTTGACATCTCATTAGGGTTAGGACTGGCTGGTTTTCTTTTCCTACCACCAACTCCTTTACGGGGTTTTAGCATAACTACTTTTTAACACGAGGCATATTTATACATAAACAATCTTGTTAGCAATAATAAATATAAATTACTAACTAACACTCACTATATCACTTCACAAAGCACCAAAACACTAAGCAAAACAATAAACAAACAGTATAAAGTCAGAAGCAGAACTCAAAGCTGATGAAATAGAAGTTAGTTCAGGCCTGCCAACACAACAAAAAGCAAATTATAGCACACAAAAATAAAAGGTCATATGTATAATAGTACATGTGTGAATAAACGCAAGCGCTGTCACAAATTTCTTCCTGAAACATGATGTAAGCATATTTTAAAACTTTTTTTCTGTAGGTTTACAATTTTCAAATATACATGTATTATATATCATTGTGTGTGCAGAAAAAGCCGCTTAACATTTTAAAAAAATAAAAAAAAAATGTGAAAAAAAATATTTTTCTGGGTACCGCCTCCCCTTAAAATAATAAAAATATGGAAATTCTTAATCTAATTTATTTTTGTACTGTTTTTGTCATTGATACTTACACTTTTAAGTATAGTCACAAATTAATCATTGGTGTGTTCTTATTCTACACGATAAAGAATAAAACGTCAGTTCTTTTTCATTACAAGTGCAATGATTTCTATATTCACTATTTGTATTATAAATTAATATTCTCACTTTGAGCTGTTTTAGTATAACCCTTTTATATTCTGGTGCTGTCTTCTCATATTCCTTACAGTTCAGCGTTTGAAATGTGACGCTGTCACATTGACACCTAGAATCTTCACTTGTGTTAGTCTGAATGGAAATGAACCTAACATTCACATTGTTTTAACCTTTACTAATATAGCTAAGTGTCTTAGATGTGTAAAACCCAATAGTTACTAAATACATTTGTTTTATACTCAGCAATGAAACAATCCTAACAACATTGGCTCAAGATGTGAGCATAAAGACTTTCCTCAATGATATAATGGTTTTTTTATCAATTTATATTTCCTAAAAACTTAAGCTAAAACATTTGAATAAAATGATTGCCAATATTCTGTATAAGCTATATGTATAAAGCGAACCATTTTGAGTCTGCGAGGTGGAATTTTTTTCTCTTCATACCACCGTAAGTCAAGTCCCAATCATAGATATAAGCATACTTCCATTGTGAGTATCCTTCTATATGTTCGTCAACAAACATTTCTGTTTCTGGAAACCAACGTGAGGAAAAGGGACCAATATGATTGTTTGTGATATAGGTCAGAAAAAAATTTCATAACTCAATAAGAATATACCAGAATATCGACGTTTGCATAAAAACTGTTTAAATCTTTTTACAATATTATTGTTTCAGAACAATTGTTTTTAAGTTTTAAATGCCTATAAATTTACTATCTTCTAAGAATAAATATTTAAATTTAAAAAGTAACAAAAACGTATGCACTGTGCAAAAAAAATTATATACAATCACAACTGAATAATGTATGGATAGCACATTCTTCAACATATTGTTTACATTCACGAAAGCTACTCATTCTAAACCTCTGGGATTTGTATCTGCTATCCCATATTTTCTTATTTCATATCGACATGTTCCTTGGACAGTAATAATTAGCTAACTCTGAAATACTAAACGTAAACTAGCTATCTTTGATGGGACTAGGGAAAAAAATTATTGATGCAAATATATTGATTTCATAACCATTTTACCCTCAAAATTTTCACCGTAAAATCTGACACTGGTAGATATGCATTGAATCATCACCATCCTACATTTTTCATAGAGAATGTGGTTGTTCCGCTTTCCTTTAGGATCGAGTGAGTCTAGCGCATTGTAGTGCATTAAATTAAGAAACCTATGAGACACCTTTTCATTTAGATTAAACTGTAAAGGTGGTGGCGAATTAGCCTTAGTAGTTTACGTGTATTTCTTGTCAAAAGGAAATGGTTCGTTTTTAACGTGGCAATTGCCAACTGTTATGGATCTACTCAGCCAGATGTAGACTTCAGATTCCAGTAGCCAGTCTGAAAAAGTTTTCGATTTCAGACGCTCAATGAATACTCACTAAGCGGAATATGAAATTGAGCTTATCTCTAGAATAGTAATATATTTTAATTACAAATTAATTGAAATGCCAAATATACCGTAGGTCTCACTGTGTTACTGTACATTTTCCTCAATTAGAATATTGCAAATATATTATCTAAGGTACATATTCTTACATCACTGTCGCTAATCGACTGTAAATTAATCAAAGAGATTAAACCACAGTGCTCCGGATCTGTCGAGGTTAATTGTTTGACTACAGGTGACATAAACACTTCCTCATAGCCTACTTGGTTCATTGTTTCATTTACTAGTTTGGATTTCGTTTGTGTCCTCAGAATGTGTTTGGCTTATTTAGTTTTAATTTTAAGATATTTTATATTTATAATTCAGCATATTTAAAGTAAGAGGTTTATTGGGATACATTAAGAAAATATCAATAATTTGCCTCAAAGTAGGCACATTAACACAAAACACACTAATAACATTCATGCGTATACTCAAATATTTATAATTATCTTAATGTGAGAATAGGTAAAATAATTACATGTGACCTGTAGATTTATATTAATGAAGCGATATGCTACTTTGCCTGTTTTTAAATCAGTTTTAATTAGGCTATACATACTAATTAACTATAATTTATCTAGTACTGTGCTAAGATTGTAATCTAATAAAATATAGGAAACCACACAAAAAAATTACAAAAATAGTTATTGCCATTGTCAGTGGCTTGATAACATAATGATCAATTATGTAGAATCAGTTAGGTGATAAACTGTGCGTTCTATTATTTAATTTATTTTCATTATATTGTATGATGCCTCTCCAACAATAACACTTTACATATTATAATAATAACATTTCCTAAATTAGATTATAACGCTTATTGTTTCTTGGTAATTATACATTTTAACTTATCTTCATTAACATGATTAGCAATTGAGTTAATTGAGCAGCATATTGTTTGTTGCGGCATACCCAAAGAAAGCTCTTTCTGTGTTCCCTCGATGTTGGCTTAGTAAATCAATGAATTTATGATGAACCCATCAAAGGGGTAATTAAAATAACAGTTTACCCGGCTAAGCTGTAATTAAAAAACTTTATACTCTTTAATTTGTCGTTTTATATACAAAATAACCAGACCTGCTAAATTAAATATTCTCAAGAAAATATATACTGCATATATATATATATATATATATATATATATATATATTATATATATATATATAGTGTATATAATGTTTAGTTAAATATTACTGTGATATTAAGTGTTTAAAAAAATATAAGTATTTTAAATAATATTAATTGTCTGTTATAATAACCAATATTGTACGATAGAAAATCCAGTTAAAAAGTTATTAAAAACCTTACTGTATAGAATGCCTAGACTAAACCTCTACATATATTTAGTTTTTATTAAAGAGAGTACCTGTAAAGGTTTTCCTTGCTCCTTTACAGATGTCTTAAAACATTCGCCCTCATTGTTTAATGGAAAATATCTAACACGGCTTAAATAGTTTTAATTTAGTTTATACAAACAATTTTCTTTCAATTATATGGTTTTAATATTTAAAAAACTTCGTATTATAAACATTATATTTAGATAAAACTAAATGTTTGAAATACCATAAAATCGTACAAGTCTACTACAGGTAACAACAGGTTCAATATAAATTAAATCGAGTTTTCAGTGCTTTGGAATACTTTGATGAAACATCTGATAGTGAATTAAGAGCTGACAAGTAGTTTCAAAGAAAACTTCTATTTACTTTAGGTTTACAGAGATATTGATATTGGAGTGGAAAACATTTTAACAGTGATACCTTAAGAGCTGTTTTAAAAATAATGCTTAAAATTGGCTATTTGCCAAGTTTTCAATATTAAAAAAAATTTTTATCAATTAATGGTTTATCAATGGGGTAATATTAGTCCAGATATAAATTTCCAACACCTTATAATAATCAGGGTGTACTCCTAAGGTAAACAGTACATTGCTATGTTCCTCACATCATCCCCGTTATCTACTTGTTCTGTGTAGCTTAGTAAGTGCCTGCTTAATGCAGATTCACCGCTATTGGTATTTAGTACGTATTACCTCACCTAATAACTGTACTAGTACCTATAACATGATAATGATTTATAAATATCGATTAAAAAATACAACGTAAGACTCTTTGAGCTGTTTAAAACAAACACGCACTTATACTTAGCCTATTCATAAGTAGAATTTCCGTTTATATCAATGTATTTGTCTTTTCATTGCAACGATTTACGGTATATATTTTAGTTTAAGATCTTTTAATACAAATAAATTGTACTATAAAGCATATACCAATAAAATAATATTGAATTTATTAATAATGAATTAATGGAAAGTTATAACTTTAACTAATATACAGGTATTTTCAAAACTGTGACTATTCATTGAACGTAAAACAATAAGTCACAAGTCATAAAACTAATTATTTAGTAAATAATCAAAGAAAACAAAAATATAATGCTGTAAAATAGTAATAAGAAGCATAAGAAACAAAAAATATATTAAGCATGAAACTAAAATAACCAACAAAAGTAAGCACCTTTGGTTCTTAAAATATATTGAACTTTACAAACAAAATATCATTCCCTGCTCGTAATAATATTCACATTGGTACACTTTGGTAATATTTAATATAGAAAATACAAAATTATGATCAATAGGAGTAAAGACTTCAAGTAATCAAAATCCATTTATTTTTACGTAAATACAAATAGCAATAATAAAACTTAATATTTTTAACAAATTGGTTTAAACCATACTTAAATGTTTCCTTTTAATTTTATTACAACTTAATAACGTAACTTTTAACTAAAGTCTACATTTAAATACTAATACAAAATTTAGGAATGAAAATAAAGAAAAAAATAATTATTCAGTAACAACATACTAAATATATATTAAAAGTACAGTTTTGTCCTAAAATGATTAATTTATATAAAAATATGTATATGATAATTTTTAGTACAAAAGATATTTAAAATATTAATATATGCAAAATTAATAGATATTTTAGGTTATAAAATACATTATTAATGATTAGTATAGGCTTTATACGAGTAAATATGCTTGTATGGTTTACATAAGCAAGATTCAAGAATAATATCAGTATAAGTACTTCTTGTCTACTGCGGCTATATTGAATTAGACTATTCTAATAACCTATGGGTTATTACTATATATATTAGAATAATATTCTAATATTCAAATTAATACCAGAATATGTTGCATAATAAGTGATACTTGTTATTCTTAACCAATTTGATTAAGACCCTCTTCACGTTCTTTGTATTTGCAAGTCTAAACAATCCATACAGTTCTTATAAACATGGAAATCATACACCTAAAACCTCCATTTGTAAATTATTCACTAAAGACATATCGTAAATAATAACTCTAATATTCCCCCCGCCAGTTATTCCATTTATGAGTAGGTCATAATCGGTACCCCTAATTCTATTAGCTACACCATTATATAAAAGTTTGGTCACTATAAAGTATATTTTGCACAGTCATCAATGAAAGGGGGCTTGGAGCTAAAAAATTAACATTCAACATAATCATAATGCTCTTTTGTCACACAGATTATAGAATACTTCTTGTACAGAATTTGTTGCAGTTTACCACAAAACTAGTAAATTATTATTTCCTCACAATGTTTACTTCCTCTCTACTCGAATATTAAAAAAAAATTATATAATGAATTTAGTATCTAAATTGTAGCATTTTCTGTATACATAAATAAATAAATGTATATATATGTATATATATATATATATATATATACATATTTTATATTGAGAAAATGAATGCACATCCTTATATACGTTTGCCAACTAAATCCAGCACTGGAAAAACCTAATCACATATTCTAAATTAAGAAACTCTGAATAAACTGGCAGCTAACTCTTAAATTAAAAACTATTTTGGGAAATAGATATGTAGGAACGATAACAGGATTTTACTCGTAGTAACATAACACGTCATAATATGCTGCAAAAGCTAAAATGCTATGTGTTTAATGAGAAGAATTAGTTTGAAGTTTGTTTTTGACTATTTAAGAACTGTGAATGGAATAGGATATAAACTGTAAACTGTTATAAAGTAGATACCAATGCATAGTCAGAATTTATTTTAAATCGAAGAAAAATTATTTTCAATATTCAAGTACGAGTTTGTCAACATAAGGTATAGATTTCACGTTAATGAATAAAGCAAAACTTATAATGCACTATAAAGTTGGAAGTAAAATTTTATGCTGGTTCAAGGTAGCTGTGAACTACAATCGCTACAATTAAAATACGGAGCAGTTTAGTGACAATTATTGTCTGTAAAAAAGTGTAAACTTGTTTATATACCTCTCACTATTAACATGTTATATTTTACAAATAAATGTCGTAGACATTTTGAGACGCATTAGCGTGTTGTGTTTTCATTTCTACGTTATAAGAAGTAATAGATTTAAAGATATCAAACTTTTCAAGTACTGTCTCTAAGACAAATAAATTTATGTGAAAAGAATGGATTTTGGTTATGAGAACCGTGAAATAAGATTTTAGAGGCTCGATTAAGAAGGACCACTTCAAACTAGGCAGTAAAGACGCCGAGCACACTGATTTTAACAAGAGTTCACCAGGTTACACATAATGAGTTTATGAACAGTGCATATTCAAATAAAGTGCAGAAAATAAAAAGTTACCTTTGTTGTCATGAGGGGTAACCGTAGTCTGCTGTTGTTGAGGGCCAGGTTGTGATCAGGAAGTGTGGAAATAGGCTGTTGTCTTGTAGGCAGGCGTGAAGACGGAAGATGTCCTTCACGGATTTACTCACGCACAATACGACCGCAAACGAATAGTTTATAACACTGTGGCCAGTCCTGTAGAGCACGGTAGACGCGGGTGTCCGGGAACAGAGACGTTCTGGTAGAAATTGCTAATCCAAAGCACTGACTTTAATGTTAATGTAAATGTACAACAAATAGAGATAAACTGATATTTAAGTGAGAGAGTAACACATGGGGCATAAAGCCACGTGTTGAGTAAGTATGGTCAGAGTATGGCTAGAGTGCTATATAAGTGCCCCAGGCGGGACTGAGCGTACACTGAGCAAGCGTGCAGTCGCTTGCAAGGTGGGCAATAACACGGAGCCTTGATAAGTCAACCGTTGTGATTGGTTGGTGAGTGTACAGTAAACAGCTGATTAGTGAAACAATGGTTCATTGGTCTGTCACTGTAAGTTAATCCAGTAAGGAATGGTATTGTAGGCACTAGGCCGCAGAAAGAGATATATAATTAATGCAGTATATACAGTTTAGTAAAATAAAGGCGAATATAGAGTATAAATTGCACAAAAAATATATACATAATTATTGTTCAATAAAAGTAGCCTTTTCATATTAGGCAATAAAACACAAGTTATTTAACGCAATAATACTTAACAGTATGATTAAAATTGCTGAAATCACTTAGTTTCAATGTTACATATTTTTAACAGTTCTTTCAGTGCTGTCAAAAAATTCCAATGATAATCTTTTTGGTTTCTTAAGATAATTGGAACACATGGATTTAGTTTAATACATGTATGTTATTTCTACATTATTTTATGCTAAAATTATTTTACTGTAAAGAAAGGCAAGATTTGAATTAATATTTCATTTTCAACGTAGTGATTATGACTTAAAAATAAAAACATGTAGAACCAATATAAGAGAATTATAGATTTATAATTACTATTTAAATTTGTCCGTTTTCGTGCTCTATTGGGGTCACCAATAGTGATATTTGTTATTCATATTAGAAAATAAATAAAAATTTAATAAGATTTATAGCCAATTGCCTAGAGTGAAAAGTAATATAATTAGTTAATTTTATCTTAAATATATCGCACTCCTAACCTGTTACTTCAAATAATTACAGTTATAATAAACAAAATAATTCATATCCTTGAGTTGCTATTAAAAAAGAACATAAGTTTATGCAATATTTATGAAATCAGTAGATTAAAAAGTTCAGAATATATTTAACTGGATTTAATATAATATACATGTTAAACTAACAGAATAGAATATAATTTCCTTTGCAGTTAAAAGAGGAGTATACAATATATGTGTTGCTGTTATCGAATAATATGATATTAAGCATTGTAACGTGTAAAATATATGTAAAAAGAAATGAACAATTCCTATATTACAGAGGTGGAGTTAGGGATGTAAAGCTACTGAACCTCAAACTCATCAACATACATGTTATAATATTGTTTAATGGTTAGCATATGGATGTTATACAAGATTAGAGATCCGTTACAGCTTCGCTAAACTGTAGGTTTAGTAAGGTAGAACCTATACGTTTGTGTCAACGTGTTCTCCAACATCGATATCTATATTATTAATCAAATTAATCCCCATTTTCGCTCTCTTTGCATTGAACCAGGCATATAATCAAGTAGGTAAAAATTTATACTATCGAGAACTATAGCAAATATAATTGTGAGAATGCAAATTTCATTTTGTCTCTTTTGCCTCATTATCATTAAGTGTTAAGAAGGAATGTAGAATTCCATGAGTATGTCGAGTTTTTCAAAAACTCTTAGAATTGGCTACAAAGATAATCAAAAAGCCTAGACTTTACCATTTACATATAGGATGGATTAACAGTTTCTGAGAGAAAGCAATCTTTTATCACATGTACCGTGGTTTTGGGGGAGGTTTTTGGCTATGCTACAAAATTTTAGGAACTATCTCATAGCGAGAACATAATAATTATATGTAAAAGAAATACGAGTAAAACGTTTCTTGTTTAAACGATTAAAGCATACTAGTTTGTAAAACTACTCTATAAACGCCGGCCTTTATTCTTAAATATCTGTACAAATGTACCGTTAGTAACAAATTATAATATATTCGATGTACTAAAAATATACTTTATACATTTTTTACAACATCTGAAATGGTTCTATAAGGGATAACCTGTATGATTACAATCCCTATCGACTACTTACAGTATCTGAATTCATAAGCTGATGTGAAACACTTTTCCTAAAAAAATAAGAACATGTGATGAGTAGAAGTGATGGACTCTAAATTAGTTTTATGAAAAATTTTGATGATGTTCATGTCATTATGAGACACGCAGTGACTGGGTGTTAATTTAGGAGATTAAACCTCGCTGATTACTACAGACCGGTCGTGGTTAACTGTTTGGTTAGTCCAAACACAAAGAGTTACTCCGGCATGTTTGGTAGAGTTATTACTCTGACTATAAAGAATATTTAGCCATTCTAAAGCTACATGTAAAGATAAAACCATGTTTTACTAAAAGTTAAATGTACGTTGAAAAGGTCACGAAGTTTTCGTAAGCATTAAATTTTCTAATAGCTACAAAATACCTATGTTTATTTTATAGAATTATTATATTAAACTTGATGAATTCACATTAACAAAAGTCTTTCACACTTACATGATATATTTTATTAAAGTTTTTAAGTAAATAAATATAAATTGATACTACATTAAATGTTTAACAAACATATATGAACAAGTCCGTAATCTACATACAGTACAATAAAGATTGCCTACAATAAATCTGAAAATGAGAAACATAAATCTATTTCCCCATTTTCTGGATACCTGATGTTTCTTAGAATAATTTTCAACGCGGTCGGGAGTGATAATATACCTCTACGCTTTCTAAAGTAAACCTTAAGTATCACATTGCCTAGTATGGTTGTTATTTTTAATAGTTTTGTTTATTAATTTGTTTTTTCCTATGTTTAGAAGCGCGCCCTAGTTCGTCTATTGAAGAAAAACATCTTTAATATTATTTGACTTTTCTAAGGCCTTGCTGAACGACTTGACCGTTGAGCAATCAGGCAGACTCCAGCATGCTCAAAACTACTGCATTAGATTTATTGTTAATCTCAGACGTCATGATTACGTTTCGTAATATTTTCAGCAATTTTCACCCATTAAACTTCATCAACCAAGTAAATACCACATACTTTCTCTCCTGCACTAATAAAGCGAAATACCCTGATTATGTTTTCCATTAATTCTAATTTGTATCTGATATTAGTGAACGACCTACAAGAAGGGGAGCCACATTACTATAAATACCTATTCATCCAAACCTTTTCATGACTATCCTGTACCCGTCCCCCCACTGATCTTCGTTTATACTTTCGCACACTTCTTTTCAATAAAATGTTTTAGGGAACCCACCTCTAGAGCCCGTTCAAAATTGACAAACAATCAATTAAAATTCAAAATCCGCAAAAATACAAAGAAACATAATTAATTCTTGTTCATAAAAATGTGCAAATAGGCACAAACAAAGGCGATGAAATCTTTCTCATATGCGATGATCTTCATCCCGATTTGCTAGTAGTAACCGAGCATGGTTTCACCGAAAGTAAAATTGAAAATTTTCAAATTAAAAATTATCAATTGGCAAATTACTACTGTCGCACCTTCTTTGGAGGAGGTGTAGCAATTTTTAACAAAAATAATTTATCCTTTACCCCTAAACAAATTAGCAAACCCTCAAACAAGGAATTTGAAGTTACAGGGGTGAAGTTACAAACAAAACATTCTCAAATCGACATTATAGGTTTATACAGATCTCCCAATCAGAATAATTTGTTCAAGTTTAGAACATACCTTGTCTGATATAGTAAAATACCCCGCAATTTTGTTGTGAATGAAGGACTTAATTATCGACGTTTTGGATGTTAATAGCCTCACAACAAAAAGACTTGCAGTTCAGCTAAGATCATTTGGCCTTGAGTGGTCAGTTAACTCGCCAACGAGAGTAACGACCGAGTCAGCGACAGTTATCGACAACATCGTCACCCATTTACCAGGGGTGCAGGTTGCGGTCGTCAACACCGCGATATCTAACCAATATGGCCAACAAGCCATTATCAATGGTCATGAACCAGCAAGGGATCCAATAAACATTCAGGGAAACAAGGCCCATAAATATCCATCCCCTAAATTCTCTTCTTTCAAGAGAAAGTTGGAGCTTTGTAAATTTTGGAGATCCCTTTGAACCTCAATTTCAAAACTTCGAATCAACTAGTACCTGAACGAGAGCTACCCCTTAAAACAAATTTCACAAACCCCAAGGAAAAAACGTGTACATGGATAACAAAAGGCATCCTAATTTGTAGAGAAAAATATTTATTTTTTCTGAAATTAAAAAGCATTCATCATATCAAGAATAAAAAATGTCTTATAAAACTATAAACAAATCTATAGAAAAGTAATCAAAGCCACAAAAGCTTGTGGTGTAAACAAAGCTCTGCTCACGTAAAAAGATATATCAAAAACCGCTTGGACCATAATGAACACGAATACACAAACTAACAAACAAATAAAACCCAACGTCAACAACAAACTTATCAATTACCTTTCTAAAGTCGCAGATGAATTCATCACTTTTTTTCCTCGGTAGGAACAGACCAAGAGCTCCGCCCAGCAACTAAGAGTAAGTCACCCCCTTCATTAGTACCAAGATCCATAGCTTCCATGGCTTTGGCTCCGGTCTCAGAGAGGAAGATTGCTGGAGTGTTAAGAGAGCTCCTTTCAAAACGATGAAACGACTCTAATCACGTTTCAACATGGCTCCTCAAGCAATGTTCAAGGCATTTGCTCTGACCACTAGAGCATCTAATTAACCTCTCTGTTCTCTCTGGATCATTCCCTTCCTCTCTGAAAATTGCAATGATCATACCAATTTTCAAGAGGGGCGACCCCTCCTCAACCTAAAATTACCGTCCCATCTCAATGAGGCCAGACTTCAGGAAAATATTTGAAAAAGTCTTACTTACACGATGCGTAATTTTCTTGGAGAGCCATAATTTACTCTCAGTAAACCAATTCGGCTTCTGAAGTGGAAAATCGACTATAGACTCAGTCTTGCGTCTCGTGGATTGGATAGTAGAGAGAATTGAAGGTCACAGAGATACTCTAATTGTATTTCTGGACCTCTCTAAGGCTTTCGACTGTGTTGACCACCGTATCCTCATTTCCAAATTGGAGCATTACGGAATACGAGAAATCCCCCTCAGGTGGCTCGAATCGTTTCTCAGTAATCGAGTTCAGTTTTTAAGAATTTCAGATGCCCAATCAAAACATCAAATACTGAAGTTATTTGACGCAGGGCTCTATTCTTAGTCCCTTACTCTTTCTCATCTACGTTAATGATGCCAGCTCATCTGATCAACAAGGACGAATCGTTTATTATACAGATGACATGACTCTCTGTCTCAACGAGAATTCAATCGTGGAACGCGAAAAAATAACATTCATTGAGCTCAACAACACAGTTCAAAATTTTAGCTTAACTCAAAACCAATTCAAGTCAAATTTCATCCAATTCCGTTTGCGAAACACAAACGCAGACAAAAGTCCGACAGTAATGTTAGATGATACTGAGATTGAAGAAGTCTACACAATAAAATTCCTTAGAGTACACCTTGATCGAGGGTTGACTTGGGACAGTCACGTAGATCACGTTTGCTTAAAACTATCCTCAGGAATATATGTTTTAAGAAAACTATCTGAATATTGCCCGGCCCAGATATTAATGACGGCATACTATGGAGTAATCTACCCACACCTATCCTACGGATCGCCTCTGTGGGGAGGTTTAGTAAACTCAAACTTCTCAAGAATCTTCATTCTTAAAATAAAGCGATCCGAATAATTGCCAAATTGCGTAGTAGTGAGTCCTGTGGGCAAGCTTTCAAAGACCTAAAACTGTTGACATTGCCCTACCTCTATAGTTTTGAGACCTGTCTTTTTGTAATCAAAATGTAATGCCATAAGAGGCGGTGAAATACACTCTTATTTAACTAGAGGCAGGAACAATTACCGTACTGGGGAACACAGGACGGTACTGTTTGAACGTTTGAACGTCCATCCCAGGCAGGAGCTCTTTCTCAACAGATTACCAAATTTCTTAATGCCGAAGGCATTTAAAGCTCGTCTGAAATCAACTTAAGTCGCAAACGCTTTTTACAACATTGACGAGTTTATGGCATTTAATTGGGAGACCCTCGATTGGCAGACTGACTAGGGACTAGAGTTGGACAATTCGAATGAGTGAGAGTGTGACGGCAAACAAAAGTTTAGCTCTCTAAATTTGACGATTCCGATACATTTCCTGTAAAAAAGTCTTATGGAATAAAATATTTACTATTATTATTATTAAAGCCTACTTAATTTTAAATTCCGTTATGAAGCTCCCTTATAGCCTCTACTACTGACATTTTAAAGTGCTTAAGGCCCTTCCTCTAGTTCACTTATCAGTAACTTTCAATACGCGCTTTACTGTTCAGGCTTGTCGCCTTTGGAACATTCTCTCTGATGATATTAGATGTATTGAGGACCGTGCTCACTTCAGGGCGGGGTTTTTGGTGCTTGCAGGGCCTGTACAGGTGGTGATGTGGAAAAACGATATGTTATAGTATTAAATGTGTCTTCTTGTTTTTCGTTTTGTATTTTTTTGTTTTTATTACAATATGTACACAATTTTTTTATTTCATGTGTTGATGTCATTTCAATATACCGATTTTTATTTTAAATTTATTTACTTTTTCAGAGGTAACTAACTTGGTTTTTGTATTTAAAGTATAAGTTAATAAATAACCTCAATTGTATCATACTTTGGTAAATTTACTGTATACGATATGAGGTTCAGTGGTAGAGAGGGCTTCAAAGCCATAACTTCGCCTCTTTAATAAAGGCGTTTTTCATTTCCATTTTCCATTCGTTTATTTTCATTCATAATGTCACCTTATACATGATAAGGTGTTTTGGGAATAATTGAAGGTTTTGTACTTTGTTTGTGCTATATCATGTCCTGTAGCTGTCATGTAAAATTGAAAAAAAAAAAAAAAAAAAAAAAAAAAAAAAAGACTCATAGACAGCATCTACCTTAACTTAGGACATTTTGTGGCAGATTAGTTTTCTAACCTAACCTGTGAAAACTTGATTTACTCAAATGTAGTTCCTAAAATAAAAGCACTTTTTTAAATATTTTATATAAACTTAAAATATTTTTAACAACATTTTGCACCAGCATAATTTTATTTCTAAAATAATAAAGTTTGAAAACTTTTAAAAGTATGTTATTAAGTTAATGATTGAAAACAACAAGAAACGTAAAAAATCACGATTTTTCTCAAATTCGACTATTTTAAGTGTATGCTGTACATACAGGTATATAAATACATAGTTTCATGTGTATTTACTTTTTATTCACTTTTTATATTACTGATCTAAATATACGTAATAAAATAAAATACTCTTCTGTCCCTCTAAAAATTTGTTGACTAATTTTAGCACTGGTATTTACTTGAAAAATATTTACTCTACTCTGATTGTGTTTTATTATTATTTTAAGTTGTATCCACTATCCCTTCGTAATTTTGAATATTATAATAACGGAGATACTTATTCGTTTCTTTGATATGCATGGATTATCATAAACAATTTGAAGCGTATGGAAAAAGAACATTATTGAAATTCGCTTAAAAAACGAAAGATTCATAAAAAGACTAATTATAAAATAAAAATAGTCAAGTTTGTCACAGCATTAGATTTTAGACGCTGCAATAAGTATATAGTGAAATGTAGCTGAACTTAACATTCTTATTGAATCAAACCTTCCCTCCTTTGGTCTAAGTTATATGTGGGAAAGTCGGTTACTCCAGCGTCAATTGAGATGGTTTCAGATTGCACTCAATTGTCCACTTAATGATATAATGAGAACACCTCATTATCTGTAATACATTATATTGTAGTCTAGGTGTGTACGACGTCAAAAAGATGCAAATAGTTCGTTTTGAGCTTTTTCATCACCTAATATTTTGGATCTTTTTATGCGGATGATGCTTCCAGATTCCAGGAGTCAAGACAGCTATATCGTTAGATTTGAGACGCTGCATTGAGTAGGTGTAATATGGAGCCAAACATAACATTATTATTCAATAAAACACTTCCTACACCTGCTGTACATCATACAATAGTAATAATAAAAACAACAATATTAGCGTTCAGTAACTCATGGTTACATAAATTATAAGCAATAAGAATCAACATAAAACAGAATATAAAATTGCAGCAGTAATATAAATGAATCATAAGTACTCGTAAACTTCATAAATTTGCAATAAAAGAGCATTAGCAATAGCAAATAAAATTGCAGCTGGCCCTAAGCTGCAATTGTAACAGCCTCTTGGGGGATTTCGTCCGGCCTTAGTCTCTTCTTGGTCTTAACATCTTCAAGTTCTGCCACTATAAACATTGAAATGTGTGTTGCAGGAATCTTCACATGCATTACCTGAGGATACTTAGGGGACAAACTACCTACTAAATGTATAAGAATTTCAGAGGATAACATAGGGAGCGACTGCCCAAACCTTTTCATGACTATCCTGTTCTGATAGAGGACAGCGTTTCCCTACTGATCTTCGTTTATACTTTCGCAAACTTCTTTCAATACAGCTTCATTCAATTTAAATTCCGTTGTAATGCATCCTTCTCACCTCTGCTACTGATATTTTAAGTGATTAAGGCCCCTCCACTAGTTCACTTATTCTCTCTTATCAGAAGTCTGCGTGCCTAAGGCATGCTCTTCATAGGTTTTCAATGATCACTCACTGCCCATCAGCAAGCTGGTTTTCTTCTACCACGAACGCTCTTTGGCTTGGGAATTTTCCTGCATGCGATTTTATCCTAGTCAGCGAGGCAGGATCACACACTGACAATGTGCTGAGCTTCTGCTAAATTGTAGCATTCTGCATTATGTGATACTCCTTCTTTCTTGCTCGAAAATCTTACCTCTATGCATTAATGATTACTTAATGTTTTTTTTCTATGACTCTCCAGGACTCCAATTTTCTATGGAATCCCTTTGTACAAAAGTACAAAATTCATTACGGGTGGCCATAATGCTACTTTGGGTTTTTTTTTTGGCAAAATAGCAACTAATAACTCTCACATCTGAAAAAATCACAAAAAGTCTTGTTTTTCTCGACTTTGAAGTATAGCTTTTCGTTTGTTGAATACAAAGATTGCATCAGTTTTCCAGTTTTCTCCTTTTGATATTCCAACGTTTGGTTCACTGACTAAATATATGTTGAAACGAGCATCTGTTGCATTAGTGCACAGCAGATTCTGTGCTGTCTTACTCCTGTTTACGTTAATTTGTAGAATTTTTACCAATAATATCCACTTCTGGCGTTGTTTCTTTTCACTCCAAGTCTTTACAGGCAACCTTCTTGTAAACTTCTTTCCTACACTTAAAACAGAGGCCTGTTTTCTGGTCTGGGTTACATGTTAGAGCTGTATGGCCTGATTACCAGCATGTGAAGTATAGTGGCTGCTCATCTCGAAATTTTCTCTCTGCTTACAATGCATCCAATAAGAACTGTCTTTTTCATGAAAAGCTTATTCTTTGAGGGATTTTCACCGTTTTTTCTGTGTTTGCGTCCTTCAGAGTTTTGCAAGAGGTAGCCACCTGTTAATCCAAAAAAAAGGCAATCTTTCTATCCTGCTCATGCGAGAAACGGACCACTTAAGTGATATCCATAACTGCACAAGTAAATAAATGCGATAATCACTTTTAATTTCAGATTTCAAGGACCTAAGACATATTTCTGTTCCTTGTTTTAAACATAAACTCATGAAAAGTTTATTAGAACGTTTTTCTATTTAAGTTTATATAGTTACCACTTATGCAGTAAACGTATTTTATAAGTATCATCAGAATGCGTTTATATAACCTTACGTCTATATTAGGCATTTAAAAAGAAACATTATTCACTTTTCCAAACAAATAGTAATATGTTGAATTTTAGAAATTTTATGTTTTAGATGCTCAATTCGAGTACTCCATATTTAAATATAACTGTATATAAAATTAAAAAATTTAAACTTTAGAGACACAAATAGAAAATCATGTTGAACTTAGTATGTTTGTTGTAGGTTAGGTCAGCGGTGCCTACATAATATAACTGTATATAAGATAAAAAATTAAACTTTAGAAACACAAATAGATAATCATGTTGAACTTAGTATGTTTGTTGTAGGTTAGGTCAGCAATGCCTACATATAATGCTCAGCTCATTTGCAGTGCCATTTAGCACTAACGTTTCAACCTACAGATTGATAGCTTTGAAAAAATACCTAAGCTGATTTATGGCTACACATGATTCCGCTAAATCAGTTGTTATATTACAATATTTAATATTAGTTGGAACTGTTAGTTAACGATTGTAGTGTATTACTGATTATCAAAGTTGGATTGGATGGAGCTCCCTTGGTGTTAAAGGATGTTTATAGCCTAAAAACGAAGAGTACTGTACCCTACCCATTCTTGAGAAGGTCTGAAATAGAGCTGGATTCCTCTCCTTCCAAGATGGTATGACTAAGATATACAGTCTTGCCAACTTTGGAAGTCAACTATTTATTCTCGTCGGAACTTTGTTTTTACGGAACGAAATATTTTGGTAATTCGTTTTATTATTTTAAAATTTTAGCACAATGCACTTAATTATAAGTAATGCGAAATTAAAGCGATGTACATCGCATATCCAGTGCAGTATTTCTATAAACACATTTTGGCCTCACTACATTAAGTGGCAAAATGTCAGAAACTATGCAATATTATTTAAGTTTCGTGAAGAATCAAAATACCACTGAAAATTAAATTCTTGAAAGAGTAAATATCTATACTACGAAAATTTGTAGTTTTTTTTTGTAATTTATATGTTATTACTTTCTTAATTTGGTTATTTTTATAAATATGAAATAATACGAGTATTATTATTATTTTTAAACATTTAAGTACATTTAACATCATTTCCTTTCTCTTACTAATATTCAAGTTTTTTTTATATTTCAATTAAAAAATGTTTTTATGTTCATTCAAATAAACGAAAATAATAAAATTTTTCGGTTCGAATTATAGTTAACGTCATTGTGCAAAAGAAACATATTTTAAATTAAAATGCGGAATCAATCTCTCATTATGACACTTCTGAACACCAACAATGGAAGCTAAACGTTGAATCCATATAAAAGCTGTGCTGAATGGTGAACGCAGTGAATAGAACGTGCAGTCGGGTCTTACAGCAGAAATCTTTAGACGGGACTGGTATAAAATATAACCACTTGTAGGATGAACCAAGCAGCTTTAATTTGTACTATCGATTATACAGTGATAGTTGTAACTATTCTACCATGGTAAATGTAGTGTATATGTTACACTCAAACTCCGAATTCGGACAATATCCGATGTTTTTTCTCACTTCGCGATGTGGAAAACGTGAATTACCCACGTCGCGGAGTGAGCATTTTATTCGGACATTGGCCGAAGTGAAATACCCAGAACGCGTCGTGGGTAAACGAAATTACTAAATTTTCGAAATAAACACTTTCGCCGGAGATTGAGCAAAACCGTAATACCCATAACCCGACGTGGGTAATCTATTTTACTCACATCGGGTTGAGGGTATTTGTAATTGTTTTGTGCAAACGCCAAAAAGCCTCCAAACATAACCATAGGTTACAATAATTTTATAATAACAAGTAAAAAAAAAGTCTCCTGGAAATTTACTTATGTGTTTCATGTTGGCAAATAAACATAAAATCGCCACTTATAGTTGGTAAAATAAAATAAAGTAATGCCACGTTACTGCCAAATAGGGTATGAATGAACTAAAATATGATACCTTGGGATGGGCCTGAATATTCCAATGTTCAATGGATTGTACCTTTGAAATTAATAATTATTAAAACTTTAAAAATAAATTCCCTTTACGACAAACTCGACTTACAAAAGCGTGAGTCATCATTCTTGGCTCGAAAATGCAGCTGTAGTCGGAAAAGGGGAAGATTAGTACACCGGAAGTCTAAAACATGAAGTAATTGGGCTTGAACTCAAGAAGTGAACTCAAAAATCGAACTGCAACTAGCCTAACAAATCGCGACGGTATTAGCCATTTATCGAGACAACTTATAATCATGGCAACGTGGTCTCGTTAGAAGGACATCACCACAAATATTATACAAGTTGATCTGGCAAATAAAACACATTCAAGGTAAGTTAATTTACAAGTTATAATTTTACTTTACATTACATTCAAATTTAGATTTCTCGCATGAAAGGGCTAACTTATAGTACGAAAATATAAATTTTTACTTACAGAACAAGGCGCAGAAGTAACTAGATGTTACTCGGTAACAGGAACGGCAGCTACAAAGTTCCCGAGAGAAAAAAAATAATACGCTTGCCAATTAGGTTATCAATCCGTCAAGAAATTAATTCCAACAACATCGGATGTAACTTATACTAAACAGTAACTATTAAACTGAGTTGCGAAAAATGAAGTACAACTAAATACCGGTAGGCCTCCATACGTATGGGACCTTACCTAACTATTGACGCCCTAAAAATATTATTATGTATCATTAAAAATTTAGATGAATAATACTAAACCGTTGAGTACAATTTATAAATAAAAGAAATAGTTTTAGTATTAATACACTATTAAAAAGCTTTTTTAAAACGTATCCCCTACAGAAAATACAATGTTACCTATATTAGAAGTATTAATATGCAATACATAATAATGTGGTCTATGCAAAATAAATAGTCAAGTTTAAAAATATTTATATTTATATTAAATTAACTATTAATTATTCATATTTCCATTTAAAAACCCTGTCATATCGAAGTTTTTTGCACATATTAGCTATAACGAAATCTGACACAGAAATCCAATACGGTAATCTGAATGCAGTTTAGTATATGTCAAATATTTGGAATTATCGGAGAATAAAAAAATACTTTTAAGGGGGTCCCAAGGCTAGACGACTCAAAATTGCAACAGGACTTTAATTTGCGACACCTTATGGAATCCAAAGGCTAAGAAACCTAGAGACAAGGCTGACAGATGTACCAAGTTCATCCAAATGGTAAAAGTAAAATTTTGACAGACTGTCAACAATCCTTGGTCACGTGCATAATGGTTTACGGAAAACATATTGTGATTGTGATCATAAAATGCTTTAAGACATGAAGATTCAATGGACCACAAACACAATTTAATACTTGACACACAAATACAATGACACTTTAATCTTTGACTACAAATTCTAAAACCTTGAATGTGTTGGATAAACACCAGTCAAGTTGTAAGAAATTACACTCTCAGAGTATAACACAGTCTGATGAACATGAATACATAGAACATGAGGAAAGTAACACACCTTGTGAAACATTATTATTTATGTTGGGCAGTTAGTAGATATTTAAAGTTAATAAAAGACTTAATTAAAATTAAATGTGAACGTCCCATTATCAGTGGTTAAAACATTAGTATAGTCTGGCACGTTGTTATATATAATAAAATAATATATTATAATATATTAATTATAATACATTATAATTAATAATATATGTTATATATATATATATATATATATATATATATATATATATATATATATAATCTCAGAAACAATGCACTTTAAATATTATAACTAATATGAAAACCGTGTGTCCAATATTAATTTTTAGCCTGAATAAGATGACTACTAAGATTTTTCTTATGATGTTAAAAAACAATATTTTTTACTTAAAATAATTCTATTTTCCCGAGTATAAATAAAATTTGTTGTTCAGGCACTTACAATTTTTTCATACTAAATAAGTTAAGGTACTATATTACTGATACTTTTTGATACATTTATGTTTCAACATAAATGCGGCAACAGAGATATTTTAAATACAGAATGAGAGTATTTTGCCAAAAGTGAAATTATCAGACTTCCATATTGCAATTACATGCAATATGACACAAGGGCTTGTTGAGAGTAGTGCTGTACTTGTGCTTGGCGATAAAACTTTGACTCATGGGACTAGAGGAAAAATCTATAAGTAGCGTTTCATTATGATCTTAGTTTTCTTGTATAAAACCCAACGCTCTCTCGGAAGGGTGAGACATCACGGATAAAAACAAGAGCACAATCCAACACAATATAAAATGAATGCTTGATTTTTTTCCAAAATATATGCATCCAACACATTTAAATGAGTAAAATACGGTCTTTCATTACGTTTTTTATTTAACATTAATCTGAATACTTTAGCAAATAGATAGATAGGTACCCGAAGATAGAAACAATTTAGAAAATGACTTAGAAAATTTAGAACATGCACATCAGTTAATATTAAAATCAAAAGTACCCTTTGGTCTGAATAAAAGATGAAATGATCAATTGTTTTTATTATGTATTATTTTTTCTAAATTATTTTTCTAAATCCATTCTCTGTTCATGATATTATTTATTTCTCTTTGGTGTTAACCACATGTTAAAAAATCCTTGTTTATTTATTTATGTTAGTTTTTATTTATTTACTTTTGTAAATTTTGTTGCTGTCTTGTTATTTTGTATTATACCTTATTATACCTTGTTTAAAACGGCAAAAAGCCGAAATATTAAAGGAACTTTGTATCAAGAAGTCTAATAATTGATATAACAGAGCAATTCTGCTTTTATACACTCGAAGTGAATATATATATATATATATATATATATATGTATATATATATATATATACATGTGTGTGTGTGTGTGTGTGTGTGTGTGTGTGTGTGTGTGTGTGTGTGTGTGTGTGTGTGTGTGTGTGTGTGTGTTTGTGTGTTTGTATATATGTATACTTTGTTCAGTAATAAAATTCTTAACTAACTCTTAATTTTTAGTTTGTATGTATTTCGAGTTTTGCTTTCACTTTTTGATCCGACTTGGTTGGAAATTTTATTTACCTAAGTTTTTTTATTTAAAAGAGTCTTATTTATTTGTGTTATTGTAGATTGTAATTCAAAAATTCATAAAGTATTTTGCAAATTAAGAAAATAAAGAACTTATTATTTGTTATGTTAGTTTCAACGACGGGTTCAAATACTCATGAAACTGCGACTGATTCCCTGACATTGACAGGTGAGTGAGAATAAATGAAAATTTGACGACGCTGGTGATGCATAAAATTATTATTGATTAAACTGTAGTAGAAAGGTCGATGATGGTGTCGTACATTGCCCCTGTTAGTATAGTAAACTGCTAAGTATGGTAAAAGGGGACCAAACCCAAGCAATTATCTCAGAAGAAACAGTTGACTTAGCAAATGTATTGAGTCCTGAAAACAGAACATATTCACTTTTCTTTTGGTAAAATATAGGAAATTGGTGTTTGCCAAAGGATTGGACGTTACAGTTGCTCAACATATACATCCAGACTTAGCGAAGGTATATAAATATTAATGTCTTAATCAGTGTAATTAGACATATTTAGCATAGTATATTAGTGTAATTCTTATGCAAAACATTTTCCAGTCCTTAGCTAACGATCAGCTAATTCTAAAAATAAATACTATGAAACCTAATTTTTTAAATCAAATCACCTAATTCCTACTTGTTATCTTCCAAAACATTTTATAAAGAACGTGGCTGAAACTATAAAAGTAAAATTGCTTCAGTTTAAATTCTTCTTTAAATTTATGAATTTTTTTAATATTGTAAATTTAGCTTTTATTAAAATTTGTATTCTTATATTTACAATGTAACCTAGTCACTTTGAACTTGTAACAAACTTCGCTAAGGTTTCATATATAATTGTAAAATATAATGCAAAATTTCATATCAATACCTTACTATTCGTTCTTGAGCTGTCCTGAGGACAGAAAGAAAAGCAATTGTAAAAAAAAGAAATATTACCGTCTCCCTGGCCAAACTAAATAAAAGTGTTATAGGAAAAGCTAAATATAGGAAACTGCAAATGAGAGGCTTTAATAGCGCACAGCTAAACGCCAAGGAGGGACATGCACCACTGTATAACTCATTCTTGTCTATTTGGTAACAAAGTTGCAATCAAAGTTGAATGTATGAAAATTATATTTATCTTAAGCAATCCCCATGGAGAACATGCACCATATCATAGAACAAAACATTTGCTGTACAAAAAGTAAGCTTTATTCAAAGTTTCAAACCTAATAAGACAGTTAATTTTAGAGTCACGAGTGAAATGTTTCCAACCCCTAAAGTGATAGACTTCACTAACTTTCAACCTGTAGCAGCAATAAATAATGAGTTAACAATTAATAAATAGTAAATTAATAAAATATATTGTAGATGTGATTTTCGTAAATAGATTTGGTAAAGAAATTACTAGATAATAAATAAACTTTAAAATATAGTTTGCTGTAGTTAATGCGTCATCAGAATTAAAGTTGCAATGTAATTTTCTACAGGCCTTTGTAAGCATTCAAACTTTTTTCAAAATAATTATATTTCTTATAGGCACTAAACATTGCGTCATTTTTGTTTAGTTTCTACGTGGTTTTTGATAAAATATGATTATAACATAGTCTCGCTCATGCTATATGACGAAATCACGTAATCTTCTGCATTACCCTTCCTTATAAGGAGTGATAAAAGGATCTAATTCTTAGAAAATAAAATTGAGCATTAAGATATAGTTTTATATTACCTGTTTGCCTGTCTACAGATGTAACACAAGACAAAACGCTTTTAAAATCAATACGGTCCTTACATTTATTCAGCATAATATATGTTCTAAATTGGCAATGCAACTACTCCGAACGGACTAGCATAAAAATTTGTATTTGTAGGATTACAGGTAAACATTATCAGAAACTTCGTAGATAGATAGATATATATGTTCCTTGGGTAATGAAATGTAAGCAATATCAACAATGGCGAACGAAAAAGATAATTAGCTAGTAAACATCTACAATATAAAACCAGAACAAACCTCACAAAACGTTGTCTCACTACGAGAAGTATAATTGTGATACTGTGAATAGTTTATACTAATTAAAAGACAGCTTACACAGAGTCAGAGTAAATAACACTTCACGCTGAAAGCTGCAATTTATTCAACAGAACTGAAGAAAAGAGGAGTCTCACATTAGATTATATGTGCCTACACTTTACACGGTAAACATTTTATTGCAGCTTTAATCCTTTGAGTACTTCGACCATTCAAGTCGAACGTTTTCTTTCATTGTGTCATCTAAAGCTTATGATTATTGGCTCTGTTAATAAAGGACTCCACCTTTATTAGATCACAGATCATCGTTGTCCATTTCTAAATCTATGGTAAAGTATACTCCGGTATTTGTTATACCATTCTGAACATAATGTATTACTTTAACGAATACAGTAAATGAAATTACAATATTTTAATGTACTTTATATTAGATATTAGCATGGTATCTGGTAAAACGTATGAACGCACCAGTTGGCATGATACGAAATAGTTCGTGAATCAATAGCCCATATTGTTCTAAATATGTACTATATATAGCCTCTCTCAGTAGACAGCAGATAAATTGTGCCTTTGTGCTAATTAGTTGTAACATTTAGTGGTGTTCACACCAAATTTTAAGGATTAGCTTGAACTACCATCGTAGTCATTCTTGCCAGTGTATAAACTAATATTCTGTAAATATTGAAAGCAATAAATAAAAATATCTTAACCATAATTAGCTTATATATCTTACTGAGCCAAATAAATTTTATATGACTTAGTTGCATTGAATTGCAAGATATTAAAAATTTTATTTTTCTATTAATATTTTGTTGCTATCATTTTTAACCTAAATGCTAATTAGAAAATTTTCCCCAACGCTATATAAAATCCCATAGGATGTCAAGTAGCACAATAAAATCCATTTGTCTGCACAGAAAGGAAGATTCATGCACAATTTCAAGTCTACACACATATATATATATATATATATATAGACTTCAAATCTTGCATGAATCTTCCTTATATATATATATATATATATATATATATATATATATATATATATATATATATATATATTATATATCAGGAATCCTTATCCTTATTATATATATATATATATATATATATATATATATATATATATATATATATAATTTCGTTTCACAAATGTACAGATACACGGACAACGAGCCTGCACTAATGTAAATTTCAGTAAATGTAAAATTTCAAATTTTATCAAAGAATTTATATTTCCTTCATGAAGTATCTTTTAGTTCCAAAACATAGAGTGCAATGGAATATTTAGTCAAAATACTCAACAAATTATTTTTACTTTTAAGTTATATATTTCTTATATAAGGCTTATCAGAGCTTTCCGTATCCAACTGGCTACCAAACCACCTGTATCATTCATTATTTTGTTGGCAGTAAAAAACATGTTTGAATATCTAACAGACCGCTGACTTTAACCAAATGCTAAGTGCACAACGTTCAACACCAGTAAAACCTACGCCAGAATAGATTACTCAAAACCCTAGGATTCAAAAGATTGAATTTTGCATTTTAAATTTATTCACTAAACTATACCGTTAGGAAGTGGAGCCTTAGCTTTTTATATAAAATGTAAGTTGCAAATTTTGAATTCACTCGAGGAACTGAAAAGATTTCATTTCTGTCTTTCTTTACAATAACTGTACAACGAACTGACCTATACGCTTTAAAGTTTGCATGAACCTTCAATTCTGAATAGACATCATCGAAATATCGACAATGCATGTTACGTAAATGGTTGCTAAAAGTGAGTGAACTTCATTACATTGGTATTATGAATAACCCTTATGACAACATGAAAATCTAAAAAAATTAATTTTTACATTGAATGAATAAAAATATTTTATACTGTAACATGTTCCCAGTAAAACAAGTAGCAATCGACTTGACAATTTGCATATAACCTTAGCTAAGCATATTGCGTGACATATAGTGTGGCGTACTCATAAATTCTTTATTCAAAAAAAAGGTAGTAAATCACAGAGTTCAGATTAGGGTTTATATAAAAGTAACGAGACACTAAAATAATAATCCTCTAAACTTCTATTCTAAAGGACTAACTATAAGATTGTTCATATCTGTTACTAATTGATTTTCTCGCCTTAAGAGATTTCTTAATGAGTGTACGTACAATTTTCAAGTGTTTACGTCACAAAATAATCACCTTATATCATAAATGTTATGCATTTTAACAGGTTAATTATGTTTTAAGAAGTATAATATAACATTTCTAACCACTTGCCTTCTTCTAGGGAGGAAATATATGTTAAGAGTAATAAATCTTGGTTTTAATTGCTTTTAAAAATACTCTTTCCAATAAAATGTGTTATATAATTACGTTGGGTATGAAATTTGATTTTATTGTACCCATCTAGAGTGAAATATATATAAAGGCAAACTATACCACGCGTAGCGTAAAAGGTCAAAATTTCAGATCTGTAGCTATTTCAGCAGTGTAAACAATTTACGATGTAACACGTTTAAGTAACATATAATTATACTCATTTATTTTGACGTGACAACGTCTTAAATTAGGTTGCGGCTCGGAGTCACTCATGAAAAAGTGTAACGCCCGGTAACGTTACGATGCCCGTCCAGTGGGTCCGCCGCACGGGATCCGCACGGGATAAAGCAGATAACTGTGGGTCCGCCGCATGGGATAAAGCAGATAACTATGTTTATTCGTGAAAATGTGGAGTGCTTAGATTCGTCATTTACAACAACTACAACAATAAAGGTAAATAATTGTACACTGATATTTCATTATCGTAAACTATGATTAATTGATTAATTGTTAGATTGACACAAAAGTTGAGAAACTGAGTTTATAGGTTATGTCATACTATTGACAAATGTTGATAGTGTTAAGTAAATTATTAGTTTAAATCACTCTGCAATCAATCGTAATTCAGTCGATTGAGAAGAAACAGCGCGTATTGCTAGTCAAACATTTAAAATAACAAATTATAACCTCTAACCTGTCATAACAGTGCGACCAAACAAACGAACTAAACCGACCAATCACCACGCGCGGAGTTAGAATTTAACTGTGTTTAGCAAGAATTTCAAATTCCAATTTTAGTAAATGTTTTATTCAACTTTACCATTTACAATAACAAATTTTAATTAATTTCAAATTATGTACAATGTTTTAGTAAACAAAATATATTTCTATAGTTAAAATTTGTGCAATTCTTATTTTCATTCAATTCCTTGTTCCTATTGTGCAATTTAATAATATTCATATCAATAAATATTCTACCGAGAAAAAGACGTTGTCACGTAAAATCTTCGCCCGTAAAACCGACTTTACAGGCAACCATAATTTTTTTTTAAATATATACACTATGCGACTTACACGTTATCATCATAGTTACCCATAGAACAAATGTAACAGTATTCGCTAATGCTCAGCCAAATCCCATGGAGTTATATTCAGTGATCATTATACTCAGAATATTTTAAATATGCAACAAAAATAGGTTCGTAGGTCAATTAGTTTTCGAGATAAATGCGGACACACAGACATATAGTTAGGCAGACAAAACATAATTTCTTTCCAGTCTCTCAATTCACAGGATTTGCTATATCTAAGCCAATAATGCAAATAATTGTATTAAATAGACGACATTGACAGAATTGCACTACACGCTTCCAATTGGCTGTAGCTCAAGTCAAATATCTTGTTACAATCTAGTAATCATACAGGCATTTAAATTTTTGATAGTTAGTTTGCCCCCATATTAAAACTTCATGAGTTTTAATATGGGAGTTTAATCATGAGTTTTAATATATTTCCTTCAAGATTTCAAGGAAATTGTTTAACTGTAACTAGAAATACCATAATTAAATACACGTGATAGTTTTATTTCATAGTGGGAATCACTGTAACAAATATATTGGGTTATAATAGTGTTTCAGATTTCTTGAGACATAAAAAGTATTGTTGTTTCATTGCAATATTATTATAACTGGTTAAAGAAATCTCAGTTTCTACCTCCTAACTTTGCAGTGATTCAAGAAAATGTCGTGTTTTTTAATCGTAAACTCTGAAGCTTAAAGCATGTTTTTACGTTAAAGTTTGCTATTGATATTATGTTTCCTCTAAATAAAAATATGTACTAAAATAGCAATCTATGAATGTCAGAATCTTGGAAATGATTTAAAAAAAAAAAAAAAAAAACGGTAAAGAATGTCTTATTTTACCAGGCGAAGTTAGGGCTAAGAAGCCCTCTTTAACACTTAACCTGGGGACCAACGGCTTAAAGGTGACTTCCGAACCACCACCAATGGCCGGGCAGGCGGGCCGCTTGCAAGGACAGGATCGCTCAGCGGTCACCCGTCCAAGCAGCAGCCACACTCGGCGTTGCTTGATCTGGTTATCTTGCGATAACCGCCGTACCCACTACACTGCGCCATTGGCAACACGGGAAGCCACATTTCAAGGATTACATACCAAAAAAGTTTCATTAAGAATAAAATGAGGAATAGTATTATTTATTGTATCTGAAGTATTATTTTTTTCTTCATTTTTTTGATCATTCTTTCATAGAAGATTATCACCAACAATTGAAATTGGGCTACAATGACCCCCAGTTGATTTTCTTTGGGAATAGTTTAAGATAACCTTTAAAACATCGTATCTCAGCCGTTCCCTATCACGTTTCATTACAGTATTATTCTTCAATGGAAATTTTACTGCTGTAATTAATATTAATTACTATCCTAAATATGTAATTAATATCCTACAATAGTTTGCACATGATGTTATTAATTTATTTGAATTATTAAGAGAACTGTACGAGAAAATTCCAAAAACTGTTCCAGATAAAGTTTGAAATTACTGCTGTTGATTGTAAGGTTTGATTACAAACGTCTTTAATTTTATTATAAACAGTGCTGTTTAGTTTGACATTAATCCATGCAAATTAATTGGAAATAATTTATAGCTGAAAATACGTGCCTCAAAAAGAGGTAATAGGATTAATTTTCTTATTATATAATAAATTTTTAAGAAAAACTAGCATAAAAACCATATGATAAATGTTTTTTTCTTCCATTTTAAAAATAAGCACTGTTAATTTATTATATCAGCAAAATTTCGGAAATGGATTTTTAGGAATCCTACAAAACCATTTGATGTAAGATTCTACGCCGACTGTTTATTCAATGTTCCATTTTGCACGAATGAATTTCAATACCCTTTTATTTTATCATGTTTCAGTTTCTATCTGGACATGATGTCTATTCTCTTATACAAATCTTATAACTTGCCTTACTTTTAACGTTTTAATGATTTTTCTTACTTAATTGGGGTTAATTATTTTACTTTATATTTTATACATCACTACACTCATTATATCATTACACTCCATCTATGTTAAAACTGTTCTGTAGTTTTCAGCTGACAAGAGCCTTTTTCAACTATTAATACCGTAGTAGAGACAACTAGATCTTAATAAAAGATAGGAGACCTTACGTCCAACTTACAAATAGTATAAAGAAAGATAAACAAACTTTGTAAGCGTTATTGTTGACATATATATTGTCCTGGAATCTGTATGCAGATTTAACGATCCGGCAATTATTATTTTCCTATGAATCCTCATGAAGGTTACCCAAAGATCCAAATCAAAACGTGTGTACTGAATTCCACGCGTAACCAATATTCATTATATGTTCACAAGGATTTTTAAATATGTAATGCTAGACAGATATGAAAAAAGGGAGTTTCAAATAACGCAATTTACTTTAACCACACAAATTATCGTTATTGATAATGCTTAACCAAATGAGGGGGAAAATGCAACTAATACTCCTATATATTATTAATCGTATTAGCACTCAAAAGGGATATACATTTAGATAAAACTCCGTTTCCCTAGGTGTAATTAAAACAGTTAAATGGTGAGAAGCGGTAAAACTATGACTCATTCTGAGAAAGCTTTTCATTAATTTCCAGTTTAATCAGCCACCTCATCATCATCGCTTACTATTTATTCTGAAAATAATTGAAATTGAATGATTCTCGTTGTAGAACTAAACTGTCGTAATTATTTTCAAAACTCATAATCTCTAATTTTATTAAAACTGTTTTTAGCTGTAATTCCTGTTACATGGAATAAACATATACGTCTAATTTGGATAGGTCTTCAACAAATTAACACTACAGATTAGATGAACAATGTTTATGTACATTTAATCTTTGTTTTAAAAAATTAATAAGAGGCAATCAATCACAGTACATCTTTATTAGAGAGGAAAAAACATTTATAAACAATATTATCTAAAACAAAACAAATTAAGATTTGTCAAGTAGAATAGAACACAAATCTAGAATGTATGAACTTCATTGAGTTTGATAAGGTACAACTTAGTCAACATTTGGTTGGGCTTATGATTCTACTATAAACCATATTTTAATACAAACCATATGGTGATACTACAATTTAGAAGAACACCACAGCAAATATCAAGTTACAGGCTTCCCTCGGTTGCATGAAAATGTTAAAATACCTACAACTGTTAGTACGTCACATATTATAATATCATAGGATTTTAATCTTACTATTGACAAATTTGTTTATGCTACGATTTCCTCGACGCCATCATGGTTATAAATAAAGAACGCCATCATGGTAAAATGTGGCCATAATGGGACATACAGCATTATCGAACAAAGGGTTCTTATTATACAAATGAAAAATCACGCAATGATAGAAAACACGTAACTAATATATAGTCCGTTCTCAAGATATTAAGTATTGACAGACAGAACATAATTTATTTTCACAGCCAATCGTGTGATAGGATTCGCTGACGCTCAGCCAATTATTTGTTATAAACGAGTATGTGGCTATTATTAGACACTAGTTTATTTAAGTGTCTCAAAGTTTATTTCGCCGGCTGATTAAGTATAAAAGTGAAGTATACATCTTTTTAAAACTTTTTTAGATTAACATTTTGCAACATACTTGAACATTATTGGAAGGAGTAACGTTTAAGAAATGGGGTATTTTCTTACTTTTTTGGTTTCATATAGCAATGAAATAATACAAATAAATGAATATATATATATATATATATATATATATATATATATATATTTATTACATTAATTAAATTTGTGTAAATTTCAATAGCATTATTTAATTTTTCAATAAACATGGAATCACAAAAATTACTTGCTCCGCCGGAACTCGAACCCGGATCTCCTACTTGCCGGGCGAATGTGCTACCATTACACCACAGAGCCCTTATTTTTTACGATTCAATTATATTGTATTTGGCCTTATCGTTTACATAACTAAACTAATATATGATCGGAAGACCAAATACCTGTCATTATTTTTTATATATATGTATATATATATATATATACATATATAAAAATAATATATATATATATATATATATATATATATATATATATGTATATACATTATGTTCCTGTGTTATTTTTGTTTTATACCTTTCATTATACCTTTTTGAAAACAGCAAAGTCGAAATATTAAAGGAAATTTAAACTAAGAAGTCTAATTTTTTATAATAGAGCAATTCTGCATTACAACCGAAGTGAATATATATAATCCCTTTTCACTCGCTCAACCAAATGGTTATGACTTTAATAAATTGATATAAATTTGTGAGGTTTTCACGTTAATCTTTGAAGTATACATATTTTATGAAAGCTGTGAAAAATTGTCTTACTTTCATTTGAAAACTTGAGCTAGTTTACTAATTCTGTTTCCCCAAAATATTATTGGGAATTTCTGTGGAAAGTTTTTGGTGACCGTAACCTAAAATGTTTCTGCTAACTCCACATTTTTTTTCAGCAGACGTTTTAAGTGCCTTATAAAATATGTTGTAGTCCAAATAGTGGGTCGTTTAATCTAATTTTTTGTGTGGATGGAAATCTGAGTAAATTCAAATGGTTAACTTATTTTTGAGGAATATTTATTTATTAGCATTATATCAATTTAATAACATTTTCGCTTTTATCAATTGTTGTTACTGTTATTTGTAATGTTCTGTTTACATAACTTAAATCTGTATTGCGATGTTGTAAAAGTGTATTCGATCTTAAGGTTCTTGCAAAGCATCAATTACCAATTCCAGGTCTAGCATGAAATTAGTTCCTGTAGTCTCGTTAAAGAAGGCTGAAAAGTCCTTTGTTATTTACTATCTCTATTTGGGTCATTTGATGCTTCTTTAAAGTGTTGGTTTAATTCTTCGAAGGCGTCCAATCTGCTGATATATACGTGAAACTAGTTACACCCCAACGGGTGATATAAAGTATTCCCAATTAAAAAAGTCTACTTACAGTAGACTTGCACAGCTCGGAGTCGCCTGCTGTTATTTCATTAGACAAACAAGAAGACATAGGGGTTTTAATAAGCGATTGAAACCTATAAACTCCTAAAACGGACTTAATAACATTAGCCACTGACAGCTGAAGTCTGTGGTTTGCAACATAGCTAAACAATAACAGAAGAAAATATTATATAAAATAATGCTCCAATACCTTTTGTTTAACAATAATAGTAGGAGCATTGCCACAATATCACCAGATAAACTTTGTAATAGCATCATTGCGATCTTCACTCAACATTACATCAGTTAGTGTAAAAATGTATTGAAAATTTTTAGATTACCTCTGCGGCTGTTTAATCCAGAGAAGTATATGGCTCTTGGGATATTTCTAGACACGATTACGCGCTACCTGTTAGGACTAAGGAGGGTTCAAAATAAAATAAGTATCATGCAAACATGCTGAAGTTTTAGATTATACTTTCACAAAGCAATCAAAACAAATAGTGATGTTATAATTTTACTGAGTTTCATGTTCAATAAAAAGTCTGACTTTATCCTCTTTATTAAAAGATATGAGTTCTATGAAATCTTCCTTTCTTAACCTGAAACTTCCAAAGCCAAACACTTTAAGAAGAGAAATTGAGAAAAGTGGTCCTATATCCCAGGTTATAGCTCCAGCATCTATATACGTATATGTATTGCATTTATGTGTAGTAGTAGCGCACTCAACCCTAATGTGAGAGATCTGGGTTCGTGTCCTGGCGGAGCAAGTACTTTTATTGAATCCATGTTTAGTAAAATTTAATTAGGCTATTTACATTTATAGAAATTTTATTAATGTACGTGTGTGTGTGTGTGTGTGTTTTATATAAATATATTTTTGGCAGGGAATATTATAATATTTAGGTTAATATCAGATTTTATTTTCAATTTTGTTATTATTTGATTGAACAGAATAATTTCTTTACAGTCTTTAACTGGTTACAAGCATGTTATACAGTAAATTAAAAATGGTTAATACCAATCGATAAAAGGTTTATATAGTAGTCAAAATGCATCTAACTATAATTTAAAACTATTGAAAATTGTAAACTTGTAAACTGTATAACGTTTAATCGGGTCAGGGATAGTTTATAAAAATATATAACCCTAAGACACCGGATAGAACAGTCGAGAGGGGTAAAATCCAGGGTTCGAAAGGGAGAGGTAGTTTCCAAGTTCAGCTCAGAACCGAATTAATGTGAAACCAAAATCCGAAGCAAATACAGCACCGATGATCAACGGATCAACATGCTTTCATCATCGCAGACTCGGAAACGAAAGGGAATAAAGGGAAGGCGTCAGCATTTGCTTTAGGATGACTGTTCCACTACCTAAACGTCCCCTAATACGACAGTTGTTAGTTCAACTGAAGCTCGAAAACGAGGAACGCTGGAGCCAACTTACGACAAGCGACCCAGCGGCCAAAAAAGAGAAATTATAACTAAATAAATCTAAATGCGAACACTAGTTCGCTCGAAATCACACATAGCTCGACTAGAGCTCGAAACTAAGGAACGCTGGTGCCAACGTACGTCAAGCGACCCAACGGCCTCGAAAAGAATCGATGAACTGAATAAAAACTAAATGTAAACACTAGTTCACTCAAATTCGCGCCTAGCTCGACTCGAGCTCGAAACTAAGGAACGCTGGTGCCAACGTACGTCAAGCGACCCAGCGGCCTCGAAAAGAAACGATAAACTAAATAAAAACTAAATGTAAACACTAGCTCGCTCGAAATCGTGCCTAGCTCGCCTAGAGCTCGAAACTAAGGAACGCTGGTGCCAACGTACGTCAAGCGACCCAGCGGCCTCAAACAGAAACGATAAACTAAATAAAAGCTAAATGTAAACACTAGCTCGCTCAAAATCGCGCCTAGCTCGCCTAGAGCTCGAAACTAAGGAACGCTGGTGCCAACGTACGTCAAGCGACCCAGCGGCCTCGAAAAGAAACGATAAACTAAGTAAAACTAAATTAAATTACGCCTAGCCCGAAGCTCAGGAACGCTGGTGCCAACGTACGTCAAGCGACCCAGCGGCCTCGAAAAGAAACGATAAACTAAATAAAATTAAACTAAATTTAACCTAGCCCGAAGCTCAGGAACGCTGGTGCCAACGTACGTCAAGCAACCCAGTGGCCTCGAAAAGAAACGATAAACTAAGTAAAATTAAATTAAATTAAACCTAGCCCGAAGCTCAGGAACGCTGGTGCCAACGTACGTCAAGCGACCCAGTGGCCTCGAAAAGAAACGATAAACTAAGTAAAACTAAATTAAATTACGCCTAGCCCGAAGTTCAGGAACACTGGTGCCAACGTACGTCAAGCAACCCAGTGGCCTCGAAAAGAAACGATAAACTAAATTAAACTACGTTCAATCCTAGTCCAAAATTCAGGAACGCTGGTGCCAACGTACGTACGTCAAGCGACCCAGCGACCTCGAAAAGAAACGATAATTAAG
The DNA here is from genome assembly GCF_021130785.1 of Homalodisca vitripennis. NCBI lineage: Eukaryota > Metazoa > Arthropoda > Insecta > Hemiptera > Cicadellidae > Homalodisca > Homalodisca vitripennis. The sequence goes on along the minus strand of NC_060214.1, from coordinate 78,149,855 downwards.
TAAAACTAAATTAAATTACGCCTAGCCCCTAAGTTCAGGAACACTGGTGCCAACGTACGTCAAGCGACCCAGCGGCCTCGAAAAGAAACGATAAATTGAGTAAAACTAAATTAAATTACGCCTAGCCCGAAGTTCAGGAACACTGGTGCCAACGTACGTCAAGCAACCCAGTGGCCTCGAAAAGAAACGATAAACTAAATTAAACTCTTCTTTACTAGTAATAGAATCTAATCCTATTCGTACTGATCTATTTTCTTGCTACACTTTGTATCTATAATTATATTCTGTTAGCAGCTTAAGTACGTAATGTCATGTACTTATCCTATCGTTAGTGACTAGGCAAGTTCAGGTAAAAGCGTGTTTTGGCAGGTAAATAAGTACCTACTTACTTGCACCTTATCGTGGCGTGTGTGGGGGCGGCGACTCCGACTCGACGACTTCGACTGCTAGACACCGACCGAAAGACAGCGACCGAGAGACAGCGACCGAGAGCGCGAGGGAGCCAGGCACAGCGTACTTACGTACTGTAGTACTGGAGTTGTCCGCTGTAAGGCGCTTCAGCCCTTGAAGCGAACTCCGGCGGATGTATCCTGAAACTCTGTGTCTTTACCCGGTCGAGCCGGACCCCGCCAGCTGACGTCTCCCGCGATGGCGTTGAGGTATTGGAGTATAATTGTAGGTGGAAGAAATAAAAAATCATAACATGTCATTAAACTAAAAAAATATTCTCCTCTCAAAAAAATAAAAATGCCTTATTTAAACCCCCTATAAAAATGACATGTTACATCCCCCACCCACTTCGGGGAAACAAAACGAGAAAAAAGTTAAACTTAAGGACTCTTCTGAAACAACTGTAAACTGCAGATTGATTTCCATCAGTTGGATCCCGTATACGTTTTTACGTCTTTTACGTGGGCCGTTTGAGTCTTGTTCGTCGAGCGGTCTTTCAACTCTACGATATTTGGGCTTTTAAACCTAATTACTTCAAATGGGCCTACAAAACGAGGCGCCAGCTTCGATGCGTACGCGTCAGGAGCTGAAGACAGGGTATGATGTCTTTTCCAGACCAATTGTCCAACCCGGAGGTTATGATCTCGTCGTCTGAGGTCATAATATCGAGATTGCCTCTGGAAGGCACGTGCTAAGTTGCGATGACATCTTTGATAAATCCTTTTAAATTCTTCCATTCGTTGTGCGTGTCGTTCTTCTCGTGTAGTCGTTTCCTGGTCGCCGGAGTACTCAAAAGCAGGTCCACATATTGCTTTCGGCAGTCTCAGCTCACGTCCAAAAGTAAGCACGGCTGGCGTGAAGTTTGTCGATTCATGGTTCGCTGTGTTTAATGCATACCTAAACTCACTTAGTTTAGCATCCCACAATCGGTGGTCTTCACCAACGAATTGCGATATCAAGGTTTTGATGACGCGGTTAGAACGTTCTACTGGATTGCTCTGAGGACTATAAGGGGCCGTCAGTTGACAGTCGACGTTCCAGTCCCTACAAAGATCCCGAAAAATTTTCGAAACAAATTGGGACCCATTATCGGTTATTAAAACGCTAGGTGCACCGTATCTGAACAAAATCATCTCTTTGAAATTCTTTACCACATTAGCTGCCGTGGCCGATCTAAGTGGACTAAGTTCTAACCACTTGCTGTAGTAATCTTGACATACTAGTATAAACCGATTTCCACTCTTCGATCTTGGTAAGGGGCCGACTATATCTGCGGTAACCGTGTACCACGGACCTTGGGGCTTACGAAAATACATCTTCCCGGCGGGCTTCGTTTGTTCAACTTTATATCGTTGACATATCAGACATTTTTTTCCGTATGCCTTTACGTCACGAAACCAACCTGGCCAGTAATAACACTGGGAGAGCTTTAAGGCGGTTTTTCTAACACCCAAATGACCTGCAGTTTCAATGTCGTGATTTTCTTGCAGTACTTTCGGGCGGTCTTCTTCGCGAACACACATTTTCCAGTGGGCTTGTCTGCGTCCGTTATTTCCTTTTACTACTATTCGACGATAGAGGTTCCCATCTTTTATAACCAGATTCGAGTCACCCTTTGCGGCCATCTTGTATTGCATCTTGTACCAACGGTTCCTATCAACCATCCCTACATCATTGGATTCATCTGTAATTTCTTCCTGACGTGGTCTTATGTTTACCTGCCTTCTTTTCTGAGCTGAACAATTTTCAGCCGTAAATGATCCTATATGCTCAATTTGTTGCTCATATACCGGGTTCCGAGACAGAGCGTCAGCCACTTTGTTTAGGGCTCCTTTTCGGTATCGTATCTCCATATCATGTTGCTGGAGTTCCAACACCCAGCGGGCCAGCCGACCAGAAGGAGTCTCTAACTTTTGTAACCATCTCAAAGCCATATGGTCCGATTCTGCGATAAAGTGATATCCCTCTAGGTATGGGCGAAATTTTTTTACGGCCTAGACTAGCGCTAAGCATTCTTTTTCTGTGACTGAGAATTTGCGTTCATTGCCCGTCAACAATCTGCTACCGTACGCAATCACAACTTCTTTTCCGTTCTGTGTTTGTGTTAACGATGCTCCAAGGCCATCGCCCGAGGCGTCCACTTTTAAAACAAACGTTTGTCCAAAATCAGGACAGGCTAGGATAGGCGTAGTCGTTAATTTTTCCTTAAGAGTCTTGAATGAACTCTCCTGTTCTTCCGTCCATTGCCATCTAGTATCTTTCTTCAACAGTCTCGTGAGGGGGGTGGTCAGAGATGCGAAGTTGGGGACGAACCTCCGATACCACGAGGCCATACCAAGGAAGCCTCTTAGAGTTTTCAAATTGGACGGCCTAGGAAATTCTACAATGGCTCGAACTTTCTCTGGATCTGTCTTAATGCCCCTGTCGTTCACAACGTGACCCAAATACTTCAGTTCAGTTTTGCAGAAGTGACATTTGGCAGGGTTAAGTTTCAGACCTGCTCTTCTTAGTCGTTGAAAAACCTCTTGAAGAAGCTCTAGATGAGCCTCGAAGTTAGGGCTCTCGATAACCAAGTCATCCAGATAGGCGAACACTTTAGGTTCCAATTCTGGTCCTATAACGGTGTCCAAGAGGCGCTGGAAGGTAGCCCCGGCCGAATGCAAACCAAATGGCATGACGCGAAATTGGAACAATCCTTTTCCAGGTACAGTGAACGCCGTCAGCGGCCGACTTTCCTCTGATAAAGGGACCTGCCAATATCCGTCTTTGAGGTCGATGGTCGAAATATAGCGGGCTTCCTTGAGTTTTTCTAGAATGGGGTTGATTTGTGGCAAGGGGTAAGCATCCTTCACCGTGACTGCATTTAGACGCCGAAAATCGATACATACTCTGTATGCACCAGATGGTTTTTTGGTAAGTACAATCGGTGAGCTCCACGGGCTCGAAGACGGTTCGATCACTTCAGCTTCGATCATACGCTCTAACTCTTTTTCTAGTACAGCCTGCATTGCCGGATTTCTCGTATAGTACCTTTGTTTAATAGGTGTATTATCGATCAGGCGAATCTTGTGTTCAACTAGTGTTGTTTTGCCCGTAACATCATCGAATTTAGGCAACTCCTCTGTTAGAAATTTTTCTAAGACCTCTTGTTCATCTTCTGATAGCTGATTCAATCCGCTAACATCCCCTACATCACTCCTCTTTAAGAAGATATTACGTTCATGTCGCGTCTGGGAAGGGAAATCATATGTCAGCAACCCCAACGATTCAATCGAATCGACACCAACTATCAGGTCCGAAGTAAGTGACGGCACGCAAAGTGCTTCGAACGTATGCGTCGTATCTCTATAGGAGATCAAGCCTTCGAACGTATAATATTCTTCTAACGATGTCTGTGAGCCATCAGCCATCCGGATTTTCATCGGGCGTTTAAATGGTACATTTCCGTTTCTTCTCAAATGCTCAGCTAGTCTCTTTCCCACCATTGAAATCGTTGCTCCAGTATCTATTAGAGCAGAAAATATGCTACCGTAGATTTCTATTTCGATGTGTGGTCTGCTGTCCATGTTTCTGCTACTCTGTACTGATCCAGAAAAATTCGCTATTGTGCGAAGCCAACTCTGCCAGTCTTCTGGGGTCGTTCTTAATTTCTTCGGTTGGGACTCAGGTGACCCCTTCTCGGCTGAGTCCACCGACCGTTTCCCGTCTGGCAATTGCAAGCGGTAGTTGCTATACCTTGTCGCTTACAGTAAAAACACCTCAAGGTCTTGGGCCTCTGGCATTCTCGAAAAAAATGCCCCCTTTTTTCGCAGTTCCAACATATGGTGTCGTCGCGTATACGCCTCACCGTGTTAACTGGGGTTTGGAACCTCACGTTAAGCTCGCGTTTATCTTTTTGAACGTTAGGTTTGACAATTTTGGTTTCTGTCGTCCGTCTTTGCGTGTGGTCCGCCTCGCCATGAATGGTGCAACTCATTTCGTTTTCTATTTGAGCGGGTTTTGTATTTGTAACGCCGTTCTTGCTAACCGCAGACGCTTCGTGAGATTTATCAAACTTCTTCTTTGCATAGTATGCCGTCTCTGGCACTAGGGCGAGTGATGGCAGTGGAGGAGGCCGGTAAGTGTTTCGGGCCCTCAAATATTCTTCATACTGCTCAGCCTGGTGAATCATATCCGATATGGTCCTACATTCTTGTCGTTTCATCGTAAGTTTATACTCGGGACGCATGTTTGAATATAAAATATTGAGTCTTTCGTCTAGTGTTAACGAGCCTCTTCTGCGCATTAATGTCATTAAAGCCACGACAAAGTCTTTAAATTGCTCCTCTTGACCTTGTGTACGCTTCCGGATCTCGTCGTCAAGATTTTGTTTGTATCCAGGAGGAAGAAACTGTGTTTCAAAGTCCCTCCGAAAATCCACATAATTGTTCCATAAGTCCTTATTGTTCCTATACCACAGAAGTGCAGAGTTTTGGAAAATCTCTGGCAAGGCTGTAAGGATGTCGTTTCGTTCAATGTCGTACGCGTCGAGTAGCTCATCCAATCTCTCTAAGAACGAGATCGGTCCTTTCACTCCGTCAAAACGAAGATTCCATTTTCTTACTAGGTTGCATAAGTTAGGCGAGTCATTCTGCAGATCGAAACAACCTGATCGTTTTTGTAGTCCGACCGGATTCGTTTGTGTGTAAGTCGGAAGTGAATAGTCCGGTAACATCGATTGGTTGCTATGTACTACGTTTATGTGCGGAGTTCCCATCGTGCCATTAGCTGAAGGCTGGGATTCTGTAGTGGTTTTTAACGATAAAATCATTTCCCTTAGAGTTTTGCTGTCAGCGTTAGGAGGGAGTCCAAGAATTTCACGAATAGCCATGCTTTCGTTTTGCTCGTTGCTGTTCAGTATCCCGCGGGTTTGAGATACGGAATTGCCTCCTAATACGCCCGCATAGTCCATCCTATTATTTTCGTTCTCGACCTCACGCTCTGAAGTCGTTAATTTATCCGACCGTAAATATGCTACGTATCGTTTCCTTAATTCGTCGACTTTTCCCTCACTATCAAGATTGTATTTTAATAATTCGTTACGTAGTTGGGTTTTGTCTAAGCGATAGACCCATCCAACATATGGGTCATTTTCCGTTGGGGATTTATCTTTTATTGTTTCCGGTTGCCTAGTGGGGACATTAAGTGTGGCCGAAGGTCGAGTTTCTGTTGACAATGGTACAGGGGTATCTTTATCACCCTTAGTATCGTTAGCCTTATCTAAATCGACCCTTTTGTTTGAGGTTGGCAAGATATAAAATACTCCCAACAGCCAGCGTAAAACTGCAAAGAACTTGCAAAATATAACGTTTTCAAACATTTTAAACTAATTTCCTTAAATAACAGTATTTTAAGAAAATTTAATCGTTTAATTTCGTCCAATTGTTCGGGCGCCACATTTATAACGTTTAATCGGGTCAGGGATAGTTTATAAAAATATATAACCCTAAGACACCGGATAGAACAGTCGAGAGGGGTAAAATCCAGGGTTCGAAAGGGAGAGGTAGTTTCCAAGTTCAGCTCAGAACCGAATTAATGTGAAACCAAAAGCCGAAGCAAATACAGCACCGATGATCAACGGATCAACATGCTTTCATCATCGCAGACTCGGAAACGAAAGGGAATAAAGGGAAGGCGTCAGCATTTGCTTTAGGATGACTGTTCCACTACCTAAACGTCCCCTAATACGACAGTTGTTAGTTCAACTGAAGCTCGAAAACGAGGAACGCTGGAGCCAACTTACGACAAGCGACCCAGCGGCCAAAAAAGAGAAATTATAACTAAATAAATCTAAATGCGAACACTAGTTCGCTCGAAATCACACATAGCTCGACTAGAGCTCGAAACTAAGGAACGCTGGTGCCAACGTACGTCAAGCGACCCAACGGCCTCGAAAAGAATCGATGAACTGAATAAAAACTAAATGTAAACACTAGTTCACTCAAATTCGCGCCTAGCTCGACTCGAGCTCGAAACTAAGGAACGCTGGTGCCAACGTACGTCAAGCGACCCAGCGGCCTCGAAAAGAAACGATAAACTAAATAAAAACTAAATGTAAACACTAGCTCGCTCGAAATCGTGCCTAGCTCGCCTAGAGCTCGAAACTAAGGAACGCTGGTGCCAACGTACGTCAAGCGACCCAGCGGCCTCAAACAGAAACGATAAACTAAATAAAAGCTAAATGTAAACACTAGCTCGCTCAAAATCGCGCCTAGCTCGCCTAGAGCTCGAAACTAAGGAACGCTGGTGCCAACGTACGTCAAGCGACCCAGCGGCCTCGAAAAGAAACGATAAACTAAGTAAAACTAAATTAAATTACGCCTAGCCCGAAGCTCAGGAACGCTGGTGCCAACGTACGTCAAGCGACCCAGCGGCCTCGAAAAGAAACGATAAACTAAATAAAATTAAACTAAATTTAACCTAGCCCGAAGCTCAGGAACGCTGGTGCCAACGTACGTCAAGCAACCCAGTGGCCTCGAAAAGAAACGATAAACTAAGTAAAATTAAATTAAATTAAACCTAGCCCGAAGCTCAGGAACGCTGGTGCCAACGTACGTCAAGCGACCCAGTGGCCTCGAAAAGAAACGATAAACTAAGTAAAACTAAATTAAATTACGCCTAGCCCGAAGTTCAGGAACACTGGTGCCAACGTACGTCAAGCAACCCAGTGGCCTCGAAAAGAAACGATAAACTAAATTAAACTACGTTCAATCCTAGTCCAAAATTCAGGAACGCTGGTGCCAACGTACGTACGTCAAGCGACCCAGCGACCTCGAAAAGAAACGATAATTAAGTAAAACTAAATTAAATTACGCCTAGCCCCTAAGTTCAGGAACACTGGTGCCAACGTACGTCAAGCGACCCAGCGGCCTCGAAAAGAAACGATAAATTGAGTAAAACTAAATTAAATTACGCCTAGCCCGAAGTTCAGGAACACTGGTGCCAACGTACGTCAAGCAACCCAGTGGCCTCGAAAAGAAACGATAAACTAAATTAAACTCTTCTTTACTAGTAATAGAATCTAATCCTATTCGTACTGATCTATTTTCTTGCTACACTTTGTATCTATAATTATATTCTGTTAGCAGCTTAAGTACGTAATGTCATGTACTTATCCTATCGTTAGTGACTAGGCAAGTTCAGGTAAAAGCGTGTTTTGGCAGGTAAATAAGTACCTACTTACTTGCACCTTATCGTGGCGTGTGTGGGGGCGGCGACTCCGACTCGACGACTTCGACTGCTAGACACCGACCGAAAGACAGCGACCGAGAGACAGCGACCGAGAGCGCGAGGGAGCCAGGCACAGCGTACTTACGTACTGTAGTACTGGAGTTGTCCGCTGTAAGGCGCTTCAGCCCTTGAAGCGAACTCCGGCGGATGTATCCTGAAACTCCGCTTACCGGTCGAGCCGGACCCCGCCAGCTGACGTCTCCCGCGATGGCGTTGAGGTATTGGAGTATAATTGTAGGTGGAAGAAATAAAAAATCATAACATGTCATTAAACTAAAAAAATATTCTCCTCTCAAAAAAATAAAAATGCCTTATTTAAACCCCCTATAAAAATGACATGTTACAACTGTACAATTTTCAATATTAAACCGATTTCTTTTTATTAATTGTTATCCATACGTTTGTATATTATTTTAATGTATTAACATATTCATTTCGATTATTAAGAGTTCTCAACTTGATACCTATTAAAACAAAATTTGTTTTAGTAAGTCTAATGCCCAATGATGCCTTATACATATTTTTTATTCTGTTAGAAACTAAGTTAGATAGCCTAGGACCTTTTAAACGATGCCTCTAATCAACAGCAGTGTAATCGAAAGTAAATAGGAATGTCAGAGAGAGCCAGATCCAGGAATCTGGTCCAGATTAACAAGGCACCTCGGGTTATAATTAATCTGTTGTTTTCTTTAAATCTATTTCTGTACAACATAATTCAAGTTAAAAATCTAGCCTCCAAAAGTGTTTGATATAATATACAATAAAAAACCTTTTCAGCACGTTTTATGTATTTTATATTATACGATGTACAATTCGAATTTAATGAATTCATTTTATTGTACCTATAGGTTAAGGTAAATAAATTATTTAAAACAAATTATCATATGTTTTTAACTACCTTGGCGGCTAAATTATTATATTACATTTTAATGTGATTAATTTATATAGTTTGAAAGTCCGTAAAAATACTTTTTTTTTGTTAGAAAATCTTTGTCATTTAATAGTTCAAAACGATAAATTTATAAAAGAACATTTTAAGATTTATCAAATTGCCAAAATTAATCTCTGCAATACAAATGGTGGTAAAGTTTACAATATATTTTGAAATTATTATAAATACCCTTATTAGTTAGTGTAAGCTAATTACATAATACCTCTTAATTTATTTGTTAAGCGCTATCGAAGGCTCTCCTGATTGAACAAGTTCTGATTTCTATGTGAGTTTATGCATGGTAGCTGTTAAAATAGTAAGAATAGACTTGAAATTTAATGTGATACCTCTACTAACTTTATCGATATTAATAACGGGAAACAAATATCAATCGGAAACTCCAATTTGTCAAAAGTAAATGTGATTACATTACATATTGGAACAATCTTGTAAACGTGAATAACAAAATAAAATTTAATAAACAAGGAATAATGTATATGTTATTCATGTGATGTACTGCAATAATGTAAAATTTAAAATCATTTAAATGAGATACTTCAGTAGGTTAGGTCGTCACATGCAGGGCCTTATATTTGTAAATTAACCTAAAACGTCATATTAATAGATGTAAACTCTTTTAATGTTTTAAAAGTGTTTTTATACTGGAATTATTGATGAAAATATTATGTATGTAGCATGGATGTCTTGCGTATTTGTTCAAAATTTATATGAATTGATTTTGTTTCTATCTTTTAAGTACAATATACATTTTAAACTATCTTTATGAGTTGCTCTACGGACCAGGATATTGTCCGTTGTGGTGCGAACGCAAAGCTTTCCTAAGCTTCTGACGTGCATTTAACCTTGTACAGCTCAGAGAAAAGTGTAAAAGCTGTTCAATACAGGCCTACCAACAGAATATACGTTTTAAAAACCCCCTGTGAGATAAGTCTCGCAAATTCTTGGATAGTTATAGTTATTTAAGAATTATAACTAACGAATAGCACATTTTTTGTCAAAAACCTTAAAGTTGATGGGTTCAATAAAATAAACGGTGAAGGTATGCAAGAAAGTGCAAGTTATAGATCTTTCCATTTTAAAATAATTTACTTCTTATAATAGGAAAGAAGATTTTGCTTCCCGCGCTCATGCTAAATTATACTTAACTTGATTTTTTTGGCATTATATAAAAATCGTATTTACCCAAGGAAAACGTAGATAAAAACTAAAATTAATTTATGATTTTATTATTTAGGTTTGAACACAATATAAAATTCTTTAACCATATTACTAATGATTAATAGAGCGGGGAAACCTGTTTTAACTTGTACAAGAGAGGAGTTACTATATAATAACAGCGATAGCATTAGTTACTGTCACATAATGGACGAATTGTTTCAGAGCATTAAGTCATGTAATAAATTAAATAGAACATGTATATCTATATTTTTTTAAATACTTAATTAGAAAACATTTTATTCTACACTCCATAAATGGTGCAAAGATATAGTAGGTACTCGTAAAAAAACTACTTGTAGTACACGTACTTCCCTGGTACATTGAAATCCCGCTACACAAAACGTACCGCAGTAAAGCTGGTTTCCAGTGCGAGAGGGGACTGAGAGGCATGAAAGTAATTTCCCACGAGTCTAACATCATGACGTCATAGATATTACAACTTACAAGATATATTTCTTTCATTTCGGCGCTATGAATGCTAATTAATAAAAAGACGATAATATAATCGTACACAGAGATCAAAAATGCTCCAATAAAATAAAAAAGGAGGGGGAATAAGAAATTCTATCAATTGTTTTCGTAGCTAACCATTGTCTTAAAATGTTCGAAAAATGAGAGTTCATGCTATTTTCGAAGTACAAAAAGTGCAGGGTTTAGTAAAATTTCTTAGATGAATTCAATGCGTATCACACAACCCAGTCAGTGTCTATTATGTTAACACAAAGCTCTCACAAAGCTTATACTCGGCCCTCTAGCTGCATTTATGACAATTATTGTTTTTAAAGCATCGTGAAGGTTCATATTCCTATAGCGACTATTGAATAATAATCCTTAAGAGAACAATTAGTAATTAATAACGAATTCCGACCTTTTAAAATTTTACTGAAAGATGAATAAAAGTTCATTATATTTCTGTGTAGTTTATTTACACAGTGTTTGTTCAAAGTAAAAGTTTATACAAGTTAAAAGACATTTTTATACTTTCCTTGTATTGTAACCCAAAGAAGAAAATGTATTTTTTATTCATTTAAAACATTTTACACCGGTTTTCTCAACAACTACTTAACCTCAAGTCCTGGGGTCTGTTTTATTACATGTATCAGGTCAAAAACTACGAGAAATAATTGAATTAACCCTTTTAATCTACGTTACCAAAATTTCAGCAAGACTTCGTTGTACCTGTCGAAAATAAATAACGGGCCAAATCTTTCGCTAACCGTAAAACGCTAACAAATCATTTCCGGACCCTTAATTGAATATTTCTTAAATTTTTTTTACATGTACATTGAGCTTCCACGGTTTGTGCATAAGTTCTTAAATTACTCTGTACATTATGAACTTAGTGTGCAAACTTGTTGAGAAGCCTTTTGCAGTTTTAAAACAATGACTGGATGATTCTATCACTATAAAGCCTGGAAAAAAATTGTCTGTCGAACCATATCTTGAATAGCAAACTGACCTATAGACTTTTAATAATGCATGAAGCTTAATTCATGTTTAAAGCAAAATTATGTCAGGTGCATATCATTCCAAAGGTTTTGTCAGATTGTTAGAGATCATGGTACATTGACTTTATGATGGGAACGACAAAATATGAGAATTAATATATTTATGAGCAAACTGAATGCAATCGTATGTAATTAAAATATGTAACATAGACTTTTAGCATAATGAATTGAGTAGCAAGCTAAAAATGTTGCTAGACATCTCAGAGAAGCCTTTTACACGACACGTGGCGTGTCATATTCTTAGCGTGCATTCATTACTAAGGAAAATCGGAAAGATTGATTCTCTTGTTGATATAATTGTCTTTTAACGCTGGGAAATTTTTGTAAATTTTGCATACAACTTTATTAAAACGAAGAACTGATGGAATTAACGTATTACTTGGAATTCAGGAACCTTGTTAATAATTATAACTTTCCCTGTTTAAATTAGTTTACTTTACGCAACTATGGAGGAAAGTGTTCGGATCATTGCTATTTCCGAGAGTGTAATGTAAGCTCATGGAATCACACAGCAGCTCATGGAAAAAACACAGCAGCTATTTATTGAGTGTTCCAAACAGTCTTTAACTTTATATTAATAACAAAACGACATGGAAGCATGAACAACAAAGAAATAAACTACGTGATCATATTTTGATGATTGATTGTGCTTTATCGAAGCTAAGTCGTAACTCGTGGGACATGGAAAATTCACTTTTGTATGTCCGTCCGAACGGTTTCTTGAAAACGTAGTGATTTTTGGAAAATGTACACAGAGATTCCGTTCTATATAAGGAACACTTCATTTTATGATGGTACACATCATTAGATGGAGTTTTGCTGAACATTAACGAATATGTTTATATTGGTCTAATGGGTAATCACTATACTACCTATAAAAAAGCAGCTATATAAATATAGGTATGAAAAGCTAACACATTTATAAGAACAACCTTAAAAAAGTTGCCTATTCACACTTGTAGACTAATAATCCTAAAATCTCGTACATAAATTGATATTTGATGTATTTGATTGGCTGGCTTACATTATTTATCACTGATATAAGAATCAAATTAATGAACAAGCACATCTACGTACAGTGTCGAGAGATATAACTAAAAATATTTCATATGCAGACTTAAAATTGATATTTAGGTCTATCTGCCGCCCGGAGTATATCAGCAAAATAAAATTAAATATAAATTTTAAATATTTCAAATATTCACACATTGTGTGGCATACTTCTACCTTGAACTCATCACGATTAATTTAATTTTTTTCTCATAGATTTAGAGATTATTAATTTGTACAACATATTGTAAAATATACATCATAATATGTAAGAAAATTATGTTCCATCAGTACAATACAAGCAAGGGTGTAAACACAGTAATATAATTTTAAATTAATCTGCACGTATCTAAAAAACCACGTCATGTTATAATAACAAGTTGTGTTCCTTAGGAATTTATATTTTTTTCTACAATGGTTTACATTACAAAAAGAATTTGACAACTAAATAAATGATCGGATTACTTGATATTATCCATAATTATGGTAATACACATTAAAATTTTATTATTTGCTTGGTTGATTGGTGTTCGTATTTGTGAGATTACCGTAGTCTGAACTAATTACGTTGTAATATTTACATATATTTATCGTAAATATTATCATTCATTTTGCTATTTTATTTTATTTTATATCACATATTTGCTATTTTGGTAATTATTTGTTATTTTAATATTCCATTAGTTAATACTGGAATAAAATATAATTAGCAATGAAACACACGAAAATAAATAACGATTCAAAAGTTATATGTATACACTTAATGGTTATGACGTTGATATACGTACATTTATCGGGCACCGATACGATGAAGCACGAAAATGTTGGCATCATTGACGCTTGCAAATGCACAGTGTGCAACCACAGCTTTATGCTTTTCCATGGGTATAGAAATAGAAGGAATAATGAACCGAGATTGAGAAGCAAGAATATGTACTTTCAGATTTACAGATATTCGCACCTTCGAAAAACGAACACTGATGCGACGAATGGACAACCAAAGGTTTAGTTGGTTGAGTGACAAATTGCTGTAGGCATTACTCTCCTCTTAGTATTAGAGAGTTTAATCAGGGAGAGTTATGGTTAAAAAAGTAAAAGTTATGTTTTTTTTTTAAATCTTAATATCTACTAAAATAGGCATAAAAGTTTGAATAAAATAATAAACTAGTTCAATTAAAGTGCTCTATCAATAATTGCACAGCAAATTTTCTTATTTTCAGCAGAATTATGTAGTTTTTATGACAAAAGCGACAAAAACAAATCCTACAATAACTAAATCCCGTTTAATTAAATTTAAGTGAAAAATTCAAGAAAGAATATGTCAATTCATTTTTGTAGATAAAATAATAATGTTGAAATTAATAGATTATTTATTTTACATGGACCACGATGCCTTTATTCATACATGTGATTATACTCGAACTGTTTAACGGTTACATATATTTATACAAGACTTTCACCTTTAATTTAGAGTAATAGGTTTATAGGTTTGCATATGAGTACCTCTATAATACAACTTTACTATCCAAGTCCAAGTCCTATCAATGTAACCACTGTCACACACACAATATTTTCCTCGGTCAGTGCTGTATGCCAGGGTTCTAGGAATGTTACCACCGTCCCGCACACAGTATTTTCCTCAAGCAATGCAGTGTGTCCAAGTGCTATCAATGTAACCACCGTCTCCAACACAATATACTCCTTGGTCATTGCTGTATGCCAGAGTTCTAACAATGTAAACACCGTCTCCCACACAATATTCTCCTCGAACAATGCAATGTGTCCTAGATTTAACATTTTAACCGCCATCTCTGACACTATATTCTCCTTGTGCCATGCTGTGTGTCCGAGTTTTATCAATGTAACCTCCGTCTCCCACGCGATATTCTCCTCGTACCATGCTGTTTGTCCGATTTATATTAAATTTAACCACCTTTTCTGCCAGATTAAGGGTAAAAATCTTCCCAATCGTTAATTATACTTGAAATAAATCCTTTGAAAGTGAGTAATTAAGAGTAAAAGTATTATATTACTTTCGTACAAAGAGAGTATTGCATTTTTCAGCCCTTCATATAATTTATTGTGTTTAATAGCTAATAATAAGTCTTAATATTTCAGAAATGTTAAACTCAATATTGTAAAATACACTGAACTTTATCATATCTGAAACCGATTGGAAAACGACACGACACATGTCAAATAAACGTAAAACAAAATCATCTTAGAGCCTTCTCAACATATTGGTATTTTATTGTCCTTACAACAACTTTTTTCAACTTAATCTTTCAGCAATCTGATTGAAATTACTTTCATCATTATACCTTATTCAAATTTGGTTGTTACTCAAAATATTTATAGTTTGAAAACAGAGGTTTTTGTATAGTTCCAGAAATTACTCTAAGCCGTTTTTTGAACAAACATAAATATTGTGGTTACGATAATATATGCAGATAATGGTATTTCAGAATTTTATAATAATCTATTACATTTAGATTATCAAATTCTTTCAAATAATACTTCGCAACTTTAGTGACCAAGATGGAGCTGGAACTCCTTTAATGACCAGTGGGGTTGTAGCCCGGAGACATTTTCGAAATTTGAATACATTTATATTCATCTAAGGTCTCTAAGAGTGTCCACCAAACATTTCAGTACAACCGGTTGAATATTGTATATGTGTAAGCAAAAGAAAACAAAGGCATTTATAATATTGGTGGAATGTAAACCTTTTGAACTATTTATGATTATTTCTAATAAGTTACTTTTTATACTATAAAATGTATTTAATAGTACAATTTTGTTGCAGTATTAAATATTAGTAAATTTTATTATTTGATGTCTTAGTTAAATAAGTATATTGTATACGTTTAGAGTTAGAAATAAAGGGGTTCAATCTTCATTTCGTTGCCCTTTCAAATTTACTCACGAGTTAGTAACTGTACCGTAACTTATATCACGAAAGAGATTTAGAGTGTTTATTCAAACAAAGTCATGTATAATATAAACTTATAAATTGACATTTGGCTACACATATATTTCAATACGTAATTTTTTAAATATACACATGTACAGATACAGGCGGTACTGTACGGTATGTTAGTAAACATTTTACATAGAAACTTATTTATATTGATAATACAACAGTGTTGGGTTATACCTTTAATAATATTGATTATTCTATATATCGTAAGGATAACTATATTTGCGAAAATTATACTGGGATCCTACCCACACCGCGTGTATTGTAACACCTCACAATCTAAACGAAATTGAGTTTCATTCTTAAAACGTCCTGCAGATAGACAAACACACAGTTTTACAGAATGTTCATCACTTGGCACACAAAAAGAAATTTATACAAAATGTAGAGTCTAGAGACGACATACTACGTAATTATATATGGAGAATAACTATCTGTACGATATCTTGAGGAATATTTCGTCTCTAGACTCTACATTTAGGATTAATTTCCATTATTGTAACGTAGAATTACGTTAAAGCCATATGGTTATACATTTTACCCCTAAAACCAAACTAAAATGTCCGAAACACTCTCATGGACTAACATATACCGTAATTGAAGTCGTTATGTTGTATTTAAAAATGAAACCATAAGCAAAACTTCAAGTTTGTTCTCGGGATATCGTGAAGACATGAAGAGAAAAGATCCATGTTCCAACTTAGCTAACACTAAGCGACTTATTAGACATATTTCATTCTTAGAGTAGCTTGCTTGGATAAAATATATTAAAACATAAAACAAACTATTGAGCTTGACAATATTCTACCTACTTATTATATGTTGACGTAAATAACACTTACTGTTCAACTACTTAGCAAGATACTTTGTAAGCAATAATCCTAGTACACAGATTAAAGACCTTCTATAGTATGTTCAATCAACAGTAAAAACAGAATAAGCATCCTAACTGCCGGCTTATTCTCTCAAGTTAGTAATGCAGCGAATAAATTATTTAAGTCATATGACTACCTTCGCTAAGATCGGATAAGCTGGTGTGGGCACATGAAATGGGGCTTTGCTTTTATGAGCCTACATATCCCTGACAGGTCTACATATTTTATAACATACTTGATCCCGACACTGCTATGCTTAATCCCAACCTTTTTTTTTACAGAATAGTATACACGGGAACTATAAATTAATAATCCACGTCATCCAAAAGTAAGCATGAAATTGCATTTTAATGTTACGTTCTTTTTCATGATCATATGAATTAGCCATAATGTTATAATTAGCCCAGTTTTAGTATTTTAAAAAGCAAAGTATTGATTAAATATTCTATATTTGAATAAAGTTTTACATTCTTTTATTCAGGAATGCAAAAACAATATTGCTTTCAGTCGTTATTGTTAAATCGGGTCAAATATTTTTAAAAGGTTTTAGTACTGTGTATTGATATGTTTTGTGTTTAATATATATTTTCTAACTTTAAAACCTCATGTATTTAATAATTTTAAACCATTACTTATACAGGGTGTTCTGAAAAAAGGTGCCCATAAGTCAGGGCGTGATTCCTCACATCAAAATAAGAAAAAAAGGTTTAATTAACATAGGTCCGAAAATGCTTAGTTACCAAGTTATACAGGGTGAAAGATTTCGTCTGAATTTCAGTTCCCCTGCTGCAACGAAGCCCTACGGGTATTTGTTGGCTGTTAATTAAGATGTACAATTTAGCGTACTTTATGTAAAATGAACTGAAAAATTGAATAAAACCGTTTCCAGACCTGTAGCTACAGTAATTTTTAAGATATGTGACGAAATACGCGAAACTTGGTCCCGAAAAACAAGTTACATTTAGGTTTGAAGCAGATTTACTATGTTAAATGTACAATAAACACAAAATATTTTTTCACGGTACTTGTAGAAAACTTAATTTCGAAGAGAAAGATGTAAAATAAGTCTATAATAGACAAACGCAAACTTTAAAAAATAATCCTTAATTACATACAAAACGCATGAAAAATAGACAAAATCTGTTAAGCTCTCTACAAATGTAATATTGAAATTAAAACAGCTGTTTTATTAAAATATTTGATTTGAGAAACAAAATAATTTCTATTTAAAACATATGTTTTAACAATGTAACATTGTTTATAATAATTTAAATAAACATTACAAGCAGCTATTTTTCCATTGCTCATTAAGTGCGTGTGTTGATCTGTACTTTAATACAAGTTAGTGCGAGTGCCGTTGAAGTTAATTTTTGATAGCTAATAATATCTTATTCATCATGGCAGGTAATATGAATATTATGTACACTAATGGTGAAATGGCAGACATGCATTTAATGTACGGTCTTGCACATTGCAACAGTCGTCAGGCTAGACGACTCTATCAGGAACATTTTCCTCATAGACAGTTACCGACTCATAAAATGTTTTCTTCCATTCATAGAAGGCTAAGCGAGACGGGAACCTTTAAATCTGGAAAAGTTGGTAGATCAGGACGGCCACGTACAACGTGTACAGCTGAATTGGAGGAGGGCGTGTTGGACGAAATAGAGAATCATCCTGGAAGAAGTACTAGAGAACTAGCCTTGGATTTCGGTGTTAGTAATTCAATTGTCTGGAAGATTTTACACGAGCAGCAGTTGCATTCTTATCACTATCAAAGGGTCCAGGCTCTTTTGCCTCGAGATTACTTTCCTCGTGTTCAGCTATGCCAATGGCTTATCCAAAGGTGCAGAAATCCACATTTTTTAAATTACATTATCTTTACTGATGAAGCAAAATTTTCAAGAATGGCTATTCTTAACACCCACAATACTCACATGTGGGCAATTGAAAATCCACGTGCTATTTCAGAGAACCGTCACCAATATCAGTTTTCTATAAACGTATGGGCTGCTATTCTGGGTGATAAAATTTTTATTAGTTTTTTACCTGATACGCTCAATGGTGAAAATTATTTACATTTCTTGACGACTAATCTGAATGAGTTACTCGAAGATGTGCCACTATAAACACGCAACAACATGTGGTTCATGCAGGATGGAGCTCCAGCTCATTACACATTACAAGTAAGAGAATTTTTAAATGAAGCATATGCAAACAGATGGATTGGTCGAGGAGCCCCAGTAGCATGGCCTGCAAGGTCACCTGACCTCAATCCTCTAGACTTTTTCTTATGGGGACATTTAAAGACGCTTGTCTACGACTCGCCTGTGGATACCATAGAAGAGTTGCGAATAAGGATTGTCAACGGGATCCAGAGTCAGCACCCGACTGAGCTACGATAAATAAGTTTTCTTAAGAGATTTTTAATTTATTTTACATGTGGATACCGACATTATCGATATCGACATCCTAATATTTATAACGGTCCACAAACTCAATAATACCACAGCCTCATGTCTCTGACTGAGAAATCCTCAACACCCTCGGCCTGGACTATGGTCCCTATGAGTAAAAATATGCAAAATTATGGTTTTATCAATGTTTACCGAAAGGATTTTTTTGTAAAACCATCTTTAAATTTGAATTATATCCTTTAAAGCCCGAAATTTAATTTTTAACAAGCGCTTTTTATTTTTTACTCAAATATGGGTATTTACAGCCTTTTCAACCATATTTGTGTAACAATTTCAAAAAAATTCAACATCCAGGTCCTATTACATAGTTAAACATTAATATGTGGCCATGTCTATTCTCTGAAATCTCGAAACGTAGTTTTACTGATTTTTTATTTGTGTTTCATTGAAGGATGGAAAATGTCTGGAAAATCCTGTTTCCTTCACAATCCCTCCATCGTCAGAAATAAACTTTAAACAAGATATTTTAAATTCAGAAAGGTTTTCATCGTTTTAAGTTTTCACTATCTTGGGATCTCATGCTTCATATTAAACTAATAATTATTTAATCTTTAACTATTTAGTTGAAAACTTTACCAGTAGCTGTTATATGTTAAAATTTATATTATAAAACATCAATACGAGTTTAACTTGAAATGGGTATTTAAAACGTTTTTTGGAGTAGTTAAGCTGCACCTATTTGGACTAAAAAACCCCTCCATTGTATTCCTCAAATAAATCAATTACAAAGAACAATGCGTATTGTAATAATATATAAACCTGTACATTTATACATATGACGATACAATCATATAAACCGCGCAATGCAGTTATATTATTTGCTTTAATATTATAATATAGGTTAAATACCACAATTCTTTTATACGAGTATATTCAATAATTTAGTAGCAAAGGACTTTGCTGTATGGTTTCATCGTATATACTCCTTACATAGTAAAGGTTTTTTTTGTAAAAATCTTGAAAAGTTCATTATAATCGGAGTGTTCAAGTGAATAAAAAATATTTTATACGTAATACTTTCAATCCTGTTTTGAAAAACTTTTCATGTGTTAAAAAAAGGTGTACCTTGCAGCGTGACAAAGTGTAAACCAACTTCACCTGGAGCTACACGAGCCACATAAAATATTTAGATATATCACCGAGAAGGGTTATAAAAAGCGAGGACACTGCTGATGTACTGTTTACAGTTAATCTGAAATGAACATTCAAAACAGACTTGAGAATGACGCTTAAACTCCAGACATCTTCAGAAATAAAGTGGAATCAAGCGTCTCAGGCTGAGTTATATTGTGCAGATATTTGTTTTATATAATATCCTCCACATCACCTATCACCTTTCAAAGGAATTTTACACAGTTATTACTACAAAAAGTCTCAAGCAATTCCTGTTTTTTTTTTAAAGAATCAGTTAAAATTATAATACGAATATCTTATTCTAGTTTCCATATGTATTGTGCTTGAAACTAACGGTAAAAATTTTAGATTTGAGTAATACAAAATGAACTGTATGATTCGCGTATATTATAGTTTTATCTATAGATACTTGACCATTAACTGCTTATTTTGCTATATATTTCTTAGCTGAACGTATAAAATGTAACCTGTAAACTGTGTGGCACGATATATCGAAAAAAATCAAAGTATACATTTAAAATTTTAAAAAAGTTTCATCTATATATGAGGAACGTCGAGTTTAAGAGGGTGCTGGGAATTTACACAGCTTCTTGGCAGTCTAAAACTCATTGAGCTGGCAGTTTTACTCTTCTGTTGATGTGGGAGCTGTAAAGAAGTCTGCCTACCTTCCTGTCCACCGAAATTTTCGATAATTAAATGAGCTGTAGACCTGAAGATGGAAGTGGAACTCCAGAGGTATTGTTATGCGATATTTATGCGATAGTCGTTAATCAATAGCTCTTTAATATTGTTATCGTCAAATTTTCTTGGCTCACGTGCCTAAGATTTGAAAGACAATTAAAGTTGTTATATACACTGTGGGTTAAAAGTATGTAGACACTGGTTAGTTTAAAAAGGACAAAGATTAAGGAATGGAACTCGGGATATATTTGTAGAAATAGAAATTTAAATTGCTACTGTTGCAAAATTTGCCAAGTTCAAAGTCAAAGTTAAGACGCATCTGTTGCTTCTACAGGATACGTCATCTGTGTCATTTTTCTCGCATCATGAGGATAATAATACACTCTTGTAACAAGCGTTAGTTAGGACAGCAGAGAATGCTTAGGCGAAAATCTTAAAGAATAAAACGGAACACATCCATAGTACAAGAATTTTCAGCAAACTTGAGTTGTGTATATAATGAATCTTTAAAAAGTGAATTTACAAAATTTTGTATTGTTTGTTTTTAAACAACTCTCTGATGGGTAATAAAACACATGTTTAGGAAAAAAAATATTTTCCAATTGCCTGTTGTTGGATTAAAAGTGAATCATAATATAGTTATAAATAATGGAATCCTGCCGATAATTGCTAGAAATATGATAGAAGTTTCTTCACCTTCATTATAAGTTTCTTGTAAACACAAAATCTAGTATACTATGATAGACGAAGCAATTTATGATTCCTATTAATTTTCAGTATACAAAAAAAAATATTTTATTTTTAAAGATTAGCCTACTTATTTAAAGATTAATATTTATACTATTATATTTTCAATTATAATATAGTTTTTAATATTATAGACGAATAATGGCGGGCAGTTTGCATTAGTTAAAAGAATTTTTTGACAAATGCTTGTTAAGAAAAGGCGGCTGCAGCAGATGGACATATCAGGGAAGTTAAATGAAATAACTTTACAAATTTGCGTTAACCGAATAAATCACGCTCCACTTAGAGTCCATTATTGCTTTTGGCTTCGGTAATTAAAAGTAATAAACAACTTGTATAACTTGTCGAAATTGATAAGATATACTCTATGCCATAACTTTTTTTGTCGTTAGGTTTTTGTAGTGTTTTCGTTAAATTTTTACTACAAGCACAGGCATAAGAAAACTGGAAACGGATTTACTTAAAAACTTTTTCATATTTAGAATTTAAGTTACTTTATAAAATATGATTTTGGTCATATAAATGACCCATACGTTTAAAACATGACGTTATTATCAACGGTATTGTTACATGGATAAAGTAGCTGCCTGTAATTCCTCTTCGCAAACGCCCATTAGGGTTGCTAGACATGTCAATATCTGAACTTCGTCTTAGTTAATTTGAATTATTTAAATTATAATTGCGTATTCAACCAAAAATAGAAGAGATTTCATAATTAAATGGCCATTTTGGGTATTTACTAAAACAATAACTGAGTTATTATATTTTTATAAAATCGGAAGCCCGCTATCTTTAAACTTTTAATTACTTAAAACTGGCTAACAAAATCTTAGTAGTAAATAAATATTAACCAAGTTTATTTGAGTATCTATTAAAAGTAGACAGGTATCATTTTAAAATTATAACATTGTATTATATTTTCCAAAAATATGTACATATTTTCGAAAAATTGTGGATTTGGTTTAAGGGAAACGCCAAAGAAGAACATAATATAGCAATGCTGAAATATTTTGTCATGCAAAAGTTAAAAAAAGTATGATACCGATTAAATATGCTTATAAAGCCCATTTTTACCTGTTCACAATTTTCAAATTGCAATAGTTGAAAATTATTATATCGACTAACCATCGTAGCAATCTTAGAGTAATACACTTAGTCTAATAAGAGGTGGTGCATATACACACAAGCCCTACAAATCTAAAGGAATATAATAGAGATGCTGTATGTAGAAAGCTAGATATATACAACTATATAAGTCTATATAGAGTATTTGGTGTGAACAGAACTTAGAAACATTTCATGAGTGTCAGTGGTGGCGCTGGTGTAGCATTTGTGTCCATTTATCTAACCAGAGTAAGATCAAGGTTATTTAGGCAGTATTGTGCCTTCAAAGTATTGGTTTGACCTTATGCTGGATGTATACATAAATGTGATTGATATTTTATTCTGGTCCTAACCTTTATGAATTATATACTTTCAGTTATAGAAGCAGTTTTACAGGATACCCCCTAATTAACATATCCCGAGTACAAAATATGTAGGTCTCATTTATATTTTACCTGAACATTGTGTTACGATTGATATATCATGCAGATAAAGTGAAGACACACTAATACACGACAAACAAGAAGTTCCAAACGAGCATTAATCAAACGAGACTAATGAAGGCGATGTAAACAATCTGGACTCGGGATAAAGCTGAGGTTTATCCTGATTTATGGATGTTCTTTGACGCGAGAGATAGTGATTTGTGGTAAAATTTACAAAAGGGAAGTGATTTTAGGCATTTTCCGTGTACCAATCTCGTATTATTATTATTTATTGTATAGAACAATTTATAACTAAAACTAATAGATAAGCTACTGATTTTGTTAAATTCATACCCTTAAAAATACATGGCACAAAGATATATTGAAGCGCCTACAATTGAACTGTTAGGAGCCAAAATCCATGTCTCTTACTAAAGTTATGAACATTTTATTTTTTATAGCACTTTCGAGAATGACATTTAAAATATTTAAGCTACAAAATATTAAAGAATTTAGTTTAATTATTTTAAATTAAATAACCTTATTTTCATAAATTAATAACTCTTCGCTAGGTTTCCTACCGAATCACTCTATGATTTAAAACTATATAAATTATAGATGTAGACGCAATATTAAATCATTTTTATTAATATAATTGCAAACAATTATACCTGCATGTCTGAAAGATTTAAGAAATTACCCACTTATAAATTACATATATTCCATATTAGGAAACTCATAATTATTTTCAAAATTATCTACATATGTTAATGAGAAAATAATGATTGCTCTTAATGACGAGTTTAATTGCCTAAGAAACAATCATTAAATATTCGTTATTACTCAAGTTAATGTAAGATAATATTTAAAGATCAGATTTGTAAAAACTCCTTATACTAGCAATCAAATCAGGATGGTGATTTAGTAATCTATCAGCGTTTTAAATTCTGAAATATTTTCTCCCCATTTTTTTTTTTTTTTTTTTTTTTTGTAGCTCAAAAGGCATTTTTAACTATACAATTGTGCATTTACCTAGCTAAGTAAAAACTTGTGTATACTGCAACGCATTTTATTATTTTCCTTAAATAAATATTAAAAACGTGGTTCAATGTAAATTACACTACGTACATTATTGGTTGTAAAAGAACAACAACTTCATATTCTTAAAAGTATATAAGTGTTCGTGTTATCCACTTCAAGGTTTTGTCCATTCTTGTTCTTAAAAATAACAGCAATTGTAATTAGCGTTATAAAACTTGTTTTGCAAAATAATTCTTAAGTTAGATAAACCATTCGACATAGAAAAGTAACGAGGTTAGGTTATACTTCAATCAGGCGAATAAAACTGTAATTGCTTTGCAGATGCTTAATATTTATTCGTACATTGTGAGTTTCACAGTGAAAACTCGAGCCTTAAATCTTAATAAATGATTGAAAGATCATAACGTGGCGAATTTAGTGACATGTGAACATCTGCATGTGCTGTGTGTTGTTTGATGCTCTTTATTAGATTTAACATTATCCCTAACAGATACCTTTATTAAGCAGTAAGTCATGATTATTGGAGGAAAATTTCATTCCAGTAAACTATTACGGTTTATTAGTCCTATAGTGTATTTTTTCCAAAACTCCTGGAGCAGCATTATCTGGAAGCACGCCGTGGACAGGAAAATCTCACCAAGCATCGTTGAGTTGACTGGCTATTTTAATAATTATAATCCCTGCACTCTATCAAGTCTAGGACTCGTTCTAAATTGACGTGAAGATGAACTAGTCGTTTCAAAGCTAAACACAATATGACAATTTAATCCAAGTATTTCTAACGTAAGTTGACGTAATTTCTAGAAATTTAAATACATGTAATATCTTTTTTCATATTTTATAGGACTCAAGATTAAAAAAATTACTTTGTGGTTGTATCCTCACCCAAACAGAAGTAAATGAGGAGGAGGGGATGCCGTCTTTTTTATCAAACATATTTATCAATATCGGTCTGAAGGTTTAGGTGATACTCGTATGTCCACCCAAACATAAAATAAGGATACAAATTTTTAGACTTTCTTGCTAAGGCTCATTCATCACAAGCGGGACTTAAAATTTGTTTCTGTTTGTCTGTACTCTTAACTTCTATAAAAAAATGAAAAAGAAGTGCCTATATATTTAAAATTTTGCGTGAAACTTCGTTTCTGTATACACAAAATCGAGTTCATGAGGATGCATAATCATTTCATGAGATTTGGATAAGCGTTTGAACAGTTTTTATAATGATTTTATGGCTAACTATGGTGGTAATGACAAAATCTCAGAATACATAAATTTGAGAGAAAAATTAGTAGATTTATAATATCTTAAGACTTGGCATAGTGACTTATGCATATTAAATATATGAAATGATAACTCGAGAAAGATATATGCAGACTTTAAATTTTGCTTATAAATTCATTTCTACATAATTTAACAAAAAGGAATTTTATGATGGCTAATATCATTTACAATAATCACATTTGAATTTATTAGAATACTATTATAAACACCACTAGGTTTAGTTATGAATTTTAAAAATTAATCCAAGCAATAAACATAATGCTATATATTTTGTATTGTTTGTTTTGTTAAGTTCGAACATAATATTAATCTCTACCGTTGAAGTACAATAGGAGTAATATTATCTTCTTTTAGTAACTTTTAACCACTTTATTTTTAAAGAAAGTTATGCTTTTTTATAAATGAAAAATTAAACATAAAACTATTTAATTTTAAAGATATTATAATCTATGTTTTAAATTTTATAAAAAATATATTACATTGAAAAATGAAAATAATTTATAATGATTCCAATGTTTATGCAAACAAAGCAATACACAAGTACGCGAAATACCGGACAGCAGGCTTTACCGATATTCAATACAGATTTAAAAATCAATAGCCTATTTCATTATTGACACAAAAATATATTACATTGAAAAATGAAAATAATTTATAATGATTCCAATGTTTATGCAAACAAAGCAATACACAAGTACGCGAAATACCGGACAGCAGGCTTTACCGATATTCAATACAGATTTAAAAATCAATAGCCTATTTCATTATTGACACAAAAAATCATTTGGAAAATAAATTTCTACATCTCCAAGCAAACAAAAGAGATATTTTGTAAGTCTAGTCAGTAACACATTTCAATGACACTCAGACAAATGACATAGTTGGACATGCAACATCATACAAATCATCCTTTTCTATGTAGATAAGTTCAGTATAAAAAGTATAGTTTCAGGTTTATAGATGAAATATTTTAAAATATCTTGGCTCATTAAAAATTTGCATATGGGTTCATTAAATAGCGTTTCATATCAGTGTTTAAACAAGAAAAATTCTACAGACCAAATCACAATAAAATTATATTAGATAGGTTGGGATAATTAGGCTTCATGTATTAAAATGGCATATTTTTAAAAACTGCTTTTGATTAATAATGTATTCAATATGCTATTTTCATTGCTTACGTGGCAAACAATAAGGCAAAAATATGATAAAATATTCGAGAACACGTAAATAAATCTCATGGAAACGTAATCAAACTTAGTGTTCTTCATACAAAAATCAAACTTTATGGATAATTCAAATCTGTAGGTCACTCTTTTAAATATCGAACGGACATATAAATATATAGGCAGACAGACCGTCATAAATTTAATTCTCCAGCCTTGTGAGGAAAAGGCCTTCGCAACGCTCAGCTAGTATATATCCATAAAAATCAGAGATTCATTTTCTTAAATTGTCCACTTGATTGCATCAAGGCCGTATCCTTAGAATATTCGTCTCTCTACAGAAAATCAGAGAATGCAGTGGAACTTTATTCATTCCACTGGAGTGAATATGTTTAAATAGTCTAAAATGACTTAAAACGCAATTTGTAATATATAATTCTTCTGAATGTACAATTTAAAAAATATAAAGTAACATTTTCAATTTAATTTAAATTGACTATAATTTTGCTATAATTTTTCATTTTCATCGTAATATTTAAGGCTACTACTCGAAATATCTTGCAATCTTGCACATAAGAAGATAAAAATTCTTCAAAATAAAATCTTTAATTTATATAAGAATAATTCTGCTGATATTAAAAGTCACGTTATATATTTACTTATACTTCTGTTATTTTTAACGGTGTCTGTTATATCACTTTTTAAAACGAAATTATATTGAAATATCATAGTTTATCTATTAATCGATTATTTCATTTAACAATTTCATTAAAACTTAGGTTTACAAAACAAATTTTTTATAAATAATTGCAAATTTAAGTCTAGGGATAAATAATACAAGTGTTGATGTAATGCCTGAGCCTGAGAACAAGAACAGCACGGGAAGTCATACAGAATAGATTAAATGGACCATAATAGCGGCGGGAAACTGTCATTGTTTTATAACTCTGCAGTCTGTAAATTCTCGTGTTTTTAATCTTATTGCGGTTACGCTTACTCACGTTCTTGGATCCTGCCATAATACATTATAGTTACATTACGTGATTTACAGTTTTTATAAGCCTCTAAGAATATCTGAAAAAAGCTATGTCAAACTTTGTATAATAGCCTTATACAAAAATATACGACTGTATCTTAGTGTGTGTGTTTGTGCGTTGAAATAAATAAACATTTGGCGATACTGATAAAATGTTATTTACTCATACGTTCTTAACTTTGCACGCTTTAAAAGTGTGAAAAGAGTTAAGCTGGTAAACCTTTTATTGGATAAAAAATATCAACTCGTAATTTTGTTAGATAATGATATCTCCATTAACTAACATTCTGTTTACAGTTTCGGCTATCCACCCTCCAAGCAAGTTCTATGTAAATTTTATATTATTTTTGATGTAAAAATTAATATTTTTAAAATATACCAATCAAAAGAATCTTACCAAAACTGACACTATTTTTACCACTCATGCATACTGCACTATTATACGTTAGAACAAGTTTTAATCCTAGTAATATAAACACTTTTATAAAAAGTATTGAATGCGTCTATTTTATCTTAAAAAACAGAGGTGAATATGCAGTCACAAAGTCAAATTTTAAAATATTGGCACATACAAGTACTTTACAAAATTCACATGATAGTATTTACCTTGATACGAGTACTTTGTTTAAAAACTCGTTATACATGTCTCAGAGGCCCACTGCCTGCAATCTGCAAAGCTCTAAACCCAGTTAAACCTTTTATGATACTCTTGATACCACTTTATCTCTCTCAAGTTTTACGAAGGTAAACGTTGTTCCAAAGTCAGGTGCGTGTTCAAGTTTTGACTTTATCATTAAGTTAACACAAAATTATGATAAATTTATTTGATTATATTCTAAATAATACATTTGAAGTAATAGTGTTGTCTCTTTCAAAAGGTTAGTAATATTTTGAATAGATCATTATATTCTATTTTAATTACTCTATGAATTCTTAATTTAATATTAGTATTTATTAATTAAGCAGAATATAATACATACAATATCTATCACCCGTAACGTTCTGAAAGTTGTGTCTACACCAAACAAGTTAGTACAACATTATAAATCTCTTAGTATTTATGACTTTGGAAAATAAAGAGCTAAGAGCAAATTTGTCAATTACAAGTACCACGTTTAATTTTCAATAAATATATGTATTTGCCATGCTGCTACCAATATATACTATTAATGAAGCAAAAATGTATCTGGGGAATTGGACTTGATAGTCTTAATATTGTTATGAATTTTTACTGCGAAAATTAGTTATTTCATAAAACTACAAATCTGACTTCCCTTAAGGTTGGTGATTACGTAATTCCCGCGACGATATTACTCTTGGTTCGACAATACAGCTGTAGCCACAACAAGTAAGAAACAAAACTTTTATTTTTACGTACACACAAGGCGCGCAAGATGGTTGTCGGTAGGCTGGTGTTTAGCTTTAATGTTCAAGAGAGAAAAGTTTACTACGCGTTCAGTATACACCTAGGTTTTTATCATGCAAGAACTCAGTTCCAGGAACATATGACGCAAGTAAAACTAGCCTGTAATGAATATTAGGGTTGGGAAAATGTTTACAAGATTTTAAGAAATGTTATTTAAGAGATTTTTCCTTGCGTGTCTTTTAAAATGTGTAAAGTGAAACTTTAATAAACATTTTTGGATAAAATTTTGGCTAAGAATATCACTCGAAAGTTTGGAAAAAGTTTATTTCTGCCTGTCTTTCTGTTTTTCGATGTCTGTCTTTCGCACGATATCTTAAAAACGAAATAAAATACCAGTATTTTATTCGATATGTATAGTATCTTCCTGAACGCAACGTCACTTTGAAATTTTTATCACTGGTATGAAACATAACTTAACGAACAAAAATCTAAATACATAATGTGGCAATACATAACAAATATTTTATTTATACATGTTCAATAATGCATGATTCTTAAAAGACAAGAATGAGCTCTATTATGGAACATCTCACTTTTGCTAAGCGTTATTAAAGTATATCACTCAGAATGCTGACACAATTTATATTTTACCTACACATTGTTGTATGTTTGTCTTTCTGTCTATCTGTATGCAGTAAATCTCGAAAATTAAATGAGCTGTACATTTGTAATGTTACATACTTCAGCAATGTAGCCTGTTATGCAACATGTGGTGGGGAGTGCTTCTACCATGTTACAGTTAAAATAACCAGTCTAATGTGTAATAACATACTTTTAATTTGAAGCAATTGGTTTTTTATTGTAAAATTTTAGATAAAAATATTTATATAGCGCAAATAATAGTCAATATTCATCATGTGTTCCAATGTAATGTTCATTTCAAGTACATCATAATATGTTGAGTCTTCTTTACATGTTAAATGCTGAAATCCCTCCACTGCAGGAGGTAATTGTATAGTGATCGTAGCATGAATCAGGTACTGTGTATTCTATTATAATAATTATGTAGTCTCTGGTAATTTTGTATTCCATAAACCTGATTACCTCTGTCAAGATGGAATTTATCATGCATGATAAACATATACATACAAGATTGGAAAACAAGAAGTTCCCTACAACCATTAATCAGGCAAGACTAATGAACACGGTTTAAATAATCTAGAGCCGGGATAAATCTGTGGTTCATCTTGATCGATGAACGTTCTGTAGAATATAGTTCACTGAGTAAACCCATACCTTATTGATCACATTCGTCAATCAACCACCTACGACTGACCAAAGGCCACAGGCACGTAGTATTTTTCTAAGAGGTTTCAAAAGTAGTTCTCTAACAGTTATGAATGACGATAATCTATATACCTTTTAGTATTTCAGGTGCTGATAGGCATTTTTGTTTCATAAAAACGTAATATTATTTTTCAAGAAAACGATAAACTGCCCTAATAAAATAAGTTGATTTATAAACTCGATAGATTCTATTGGGTTCGTTATTACAGTGTATCAAAAGTGTAAAATTCAAAGTAGGAAACTATTTTTCCTCGTATTATACTTATTATATTTGATACCTTATACTGAGTGTATTCAGAGAACATCCAAACATATATAAACTACAAATATGTGTAGGGAGGAAGACACACATTTTATGCATTTAGCATGTAATCTTAGATAAGCACACAGAGGTGACATGAAACGTTAACCTATTAGCACGTTCTGGAGATAAGGTGAGATTAAAGAGCTTCACATACTCTTGAATGGATTCTAGCTCTTGTATACAATTCTAGCTAGCTACGTTATAGCAGATTGTATTGAAGCTATAAATTGCGCTCGGATTTAGTGACTTTTATGGCAAATGTTGATAAAATTAAAAGTTAGAACGTGCCATTGCTAGAAAACTTGTATATTTCACTTATTTTTTAATGAAACTTGTTGTTTATTAGCTGAGCATTAACGAAGTGCATGAACTGAGAGGCTATAAGAAATTTATTTCTTCCTGCATGTATATTAATCTGACTGTCTGCCCACAGAGTACGCAATTTTACAGCAACCTTCATTTATGCATAGGGAACTTCGAGTTGGCATTCACTTCTTGGGATAAATAACGCTGAACGTTATCACATTGGCGATATGGGTAATCATATAGCAACAAGTAATTCACAGAATAAGAAATATTGTAAAAAATCTGATTAACACTCAGACAATACAATTTTCGACAATCAGACAAAGTAACATATTTTCGCTGTTGACTAATGAAATGAGTATTAGACTAATTTTTTGTAGGCTATAACCTGAGAAAAACTCGTTACGCCCCACTTAGCGTGGCCTACACCTACTCATAAAGAGAACAAAACATAAATATCAGATAGTAGTTTAAAGTTGAAGTGTGTTGACCTTTATTGCGCAGTTATGAAATTAATTATGATATAATAATATAAGAAAGTAGTAAACATAAAAACCCGAGAGGTTAGGTATATTTAAAATTTTTATACGTTTTCAATATTTTAATATAGACTCAACATTCATACTCGGGTGGTCCTTTTGTTGTTTTGATCAGTGTTAATAAGGAGTTCTGGGTGTTTTTTGATGAAGGTACAACAAATTAAGAAGTTCATTCAGTACCCTGTTGTAAGCTTAGTTTCAAATAGACGAAGTAGGACTGGAAGCCACTGAACAATTACTCTGTTGCACTCCGAGATGAGTTTCCACACTTCCATGAACTCGTTTAATTACTCTTCTTTTACTTCGTTCCACAATGGAAATCATTTTTAGAGAAAATATGCATGTGTATTTTACATATTGAGCAGTATACAACATGTTCTTAGTAATCAGCTTGTATAATTTCTGTTATAATGTTTTATAAGTTGTATTATTTTTAATGTGTTCTTTTCTATTTATAGTCACTTATCACTCTTTAATAATAATTAAACAAATGTGGGTTTTTCTAATTAATATCTTTAATTAATATCACGTACGGTTTAGAGCGTAACTAGCTCCAAAAGATACACAAGATTGCAAACAAGAAAATAAAGTGAGTTTTCGTTACTAAACAATTGTGATTATGTTAGGTATTAAAAATAAAACTTCATGATGTGGTTTTTTAATTAAAACAGGATTAGATGTGAGGCATGAAATCTTAAAAAAGGGAAAATATAAAATTATGCTTAAATATTTTTCGGTATATTGCTTTTTCTTTCCCTTGTACAAGAAACGTAAAATTTAATGCCTAACAATCTAGTATTAAAAATGTTTACAAAATGAATGCTTTTTATCAACTGCAACTATTTTTTATATAGGTATGATTGTATAAGATAGTGATATATAAAAAGTGGATGTGGTTTAAAACGTTTTTGCTTTTATCACCTATAGTCAATCGTGTAAAATAAGAATTCTAAATTTAATTTTCGTCACCCATTATGTTTATTCTATGCAAACATTAATAATAGAAGTAATTTTATTCCAAATGATACAGAATAACCCATTATGTGTAATGTTGGTCACTGCATATTCATGGCTTTTTATATTCGTTTTTAGGATTATATTATTAACTAGTACACTTTGCTTGTGATGTTTTAGAATAACACTGTTTCTTACGTAGTTGCTGTAAATAAAATTGCACTTCCATGGTTAATACAAAACCTACTAAAAGAAGAAGAAGCAAGCACTTGAGACGTAACAAGTTTAATCACTTCTTAAATATCCAGAGGGATACAAACTGTTTCATGTTCCATGTACATCTAAATACACCATGGCAAATATTTCCTTAGTGGGCAGAAGTATTAAATGTTTTGGTAAAAAATAATCTATACAAACTTGTATGATGTCTAATAAGTAGTTTCTATTGTAAATATTGTTGTATCTACCTTACAGTAATGTATCACAAATAGAAACTAACATCGTCAAAATCGCTGTTGATATGTGAAGTAATATTGATTATTTTTACTAATGTAAATAGACAAATCCTTGCTCTAAACCGAAGCTCTAAATTTATTTATGTTACAGTTTGGTAAAGAAAATTTTTAGCCCAGATTTCAGAGAATAGCTAACGAGATTAGGACTCGAATACAATCCGTCCGTGAATTTTACTAAGGATTGAAATCTAAACGCATTAGCAGCAACCAGTTGATCTAATCACTATTCTTTTAGAAATTAAAAACAATTCAACTAGATTCTTCGCAACAAGCTCTATTTTATGTTTTTTTATAGAAAATAAGTAGTTTATCTGCTTTTATATTTAACACTTCAGAAAACACAATAATTATAATCTCTATCAGTATTACGCAATACGAAAATAATAACCTACGTAGTAGAAGTGTTGCCAAAGTTCTTAAACATTTTAAGATTTTTCAACAAAAAATCTTTTGCTCTTGATGTGATTTATCTTATGAAACTATTTTTGTCAAAAAGGAATAATTTTGGCTCTTGCAATCTTCTTCTGGTCAGAGACATTTCAAGTACCACTGTGCAATTTGCCCTTTTGTCCCGATGAATGAAATATACACACATATAGACAACTGAGAAGCATACTACTTTAAAACATCTACTCCCAATATAAGGTAGATTTCCTTATTCAGTTCAACATAATATTTTCAAATAATCGTATAAATATGTTTTGAATTATAAATGTTTTGCTATTTTTTATCCTATATTGTATATATTCCGATGATTTTTAAGCTAATATAAAATTGCCGTATCACTCTGGTTTCTAAAGTAGCGTTACAGCACACAAATGTTACTAATTGAAAAGCCTACAAAATTAAACATCTGTTCTCTCTAAAACTGTCTTTATGACAGTAAACCATACGTTTAATTAACTAGACTACTATTTTTAATTTACAGTCTTTAAAGCGTGGAGTAAAGTTTTGAGCAACTTGTCTTCTTATTCCACCCCTTTTCTGCAACAGCATAGAGTAAGAAAATAGTCATACTATAAACAGAATTAGTTAGAGTAAAAATATACTTTCAACTGTTCATTTCGGCAAATATTAAATACGCAGTGTTAGGTCAGTACTCTAATGTAGTTAGTAGTACTGACTACATTAGAGTCACTAATAAAGTAATTTAAATATGAGTGCAAGTAACAGCAACATTCTTAGGCGGCTATCTCTGGTATGAAAAATATATAGGGGAAAAATAATAAATTACAAAGGAGGTATGCTTTTTAAAAGAAACCTTGACAAAAAGCTACTGAACGGTCATTGATTTCTCAATTCTGTTGTTAGTATTCATAAAAAACTGATTATTTTAAACGGTATATAACGTTCACTACCTTTATCAGGAAAGTTGCAAATAGTACTGTACATATTCATATTACCTATTAGACTATTTTCACACCTCTGAAGTTGTATCTGCTTGCATTTGTCATATTATGTTCTTATCTGCCTATCTAAGAGACATCGTAGGTTTCAATCATTAACCATTCCCCAAATTATCTTCTATTTTTAACTAAAATTCATTTAAACCCCAAAATCCCCTAGGATGTTATTCAAATTACTTTACATTTCTCACGATAAAAACATTCCAATTTGTAAGTAACCAGACCATTACAACACCATAGCAAGTTGACTGGAAATTAATTAAGGTGATTAAACCACTGCGCTTCCGGGATGGTCGTAGTTAATTGTTTGGTTACAGGAAACACAAACACTTCCCAGCATGTTTGGTCCTCCTGTTACACTGTCTAATTTGGAATTGAGGTTTACTGTATTCAACAAACATTAGTTAAAACGTTATTTCGATAATGTATCATGTTATTAGGTTATTACTGGTTTTTTAATCCGTGAATTTTCCCAAAATATTCTAAGTATACCTGCATTTATACATTTTAAAAATATGAAAATTTGAAGAAGTCATAATTTATTACCAAACGTAAATTGCCAGAGGAATCTCCCTTAAATTTGGTAGTATTTGACTAACATTTCTTGTTTTTTACAGGTTTAAAATTTACAGAGAAATACAAACAGATCAATAGGCCTACTAATTAAATGAACGAACGTAAGTGGTGAGAGGAATGTTTATAATTAGTAAATGTTACAAAATATGGTAATTAAATTTGCATTTATACTTAAAAAAAGAAAGCATCTTTTTGGACTTTTTGGTTTATTCTCAAGAGTAAATAAAAATAGAATTATGTATTAAATTTGGTGTAAAATGAAAATCTGTTATTTATTTTCAGATAAAGTCCATTTTAGTATGCATCTCGTCTCATCCAACGTAGTTGTTAACAATTTATAATTTACAGGTTAGATGTTTTTGAATTTCCTTCGAATTTCAATTTTTCAAACACCGCATTTGACTCGGTTCTGTTTTAACAATAATGGACATAATATTTAAATATAATATGCATAGAATTATTAATGCCAAAAATTTTTAATGTTTATTGTTTAATTAATAACCCCTTTATTAAACTGATCCTAGTTACAACAATCACACTATTCTAATATCATGAGGTTACCTTTTAGCTCATAAGCAGCATCAACAAAAGAACACTCAGGATGTATCCTATATCTAAATGGAGAAGGAAAGACTTATAAACTACAGTAATTATGAGTGAGTACCACAATAAACTCTTAATTAGTATGATTCTATTACAAATTAAAAATAATACAGTGAACTATTATACTACAGAAAAATATAAGAATTTACACCAGGTTTTGAACAATATAAAATACCATCATTTATGGGTTTTGTTATCTAAATGCACTTTGAGAAAATATTTTACAAACTTCTTTTAAAAAATATTTTAGCAAATTCCTTACATTATTTTGCATTTCACATTAATTTCATTCCCCATTAAATTTTATTTAAGACAATTAACCTGGTTATATATTGAACAAATATTAAGCCCCTGTGAGTCTGGAAAGTTTGACACCGAATACTAGAGAGATCAGTTGATGAGTCGATGTAACTGCATCGAATACTTTAAGGTACCAACCACAGCTTTAGAGTAAAATTTTTTGAGATCCAGAGGAATTAGTAAAGTGATAACGCAGTGATAAAGCGAATTTGGAAAATTCAAATGTAAAAAAATAAACACATAAAGTAATTTAAGAAAAAAATAACGAAATGCTTCTTAAAGATTCGCGAAGCTCATACAGTTCTTGGAATACCAACAAATAGACGTAGTGTAGAAGAAAGAAATAGGTTGATAAGGATTAAATTGCCTAATTTTCTGAGGCACAAGAGTGCTTTGTTAATTACCTAGTTGTAGTGTCTGATTAACCTAGTTAAAAAGTCTGATTACCTAGTAGTTGTAGTGAAACTAGAAATCTACAGTTCCGTAATGTTTGATTACTTAAAATTCTCCAGCATCTTGTAAGTAAGAGTCACAGCGAAAGCCAGTTTCTGAAAAGGAAATAATGGTAAAATGTAGAACAAACTTAATTCAGAGTGTGAGGTTTTCTGTTATTCCAGAAAATTCATAAATTGATCGTGTTCATACTGAATGGTAAATATTTTAAACTTTCTAAGTATAAAAATAATTGATGTTCTAAATCAACATAATGAAAAAAATTTTTAGATAGCCGTAATAGATTTCAAATGTATCTTTGACTTGAATTAACAACTTATGAGAAAGGAAGTCATATGATTATCAATTCCAATTCATCGATTGGACAATTTAGAAGTCTCAGTTAAGACTTCTCAATTTTGTGATGCTCTTCACAATAATATTAGATTGATAGCTGTTGTAGGGATGTGACGGTTACTTCTTGAGTGCATGTGATCAACCCGTGTGTCACATTGTTTTTTGTCTGGATTTTAAATTTGATTGTATTTATAAACAAGATATATATAAATGATTGTTATGGTCTCTCTCTCTCTCTCTCTCTCTCTTCCGCTTACCAGAACTTGAACCCGTGTCTCTTGCTTGCCGGGTGAGCATGTTACCACCACAGGCGTTTTTTAACGTCTGTCACACAAGTTTTAATATTAACACTGAATAAGTGGCAATAGCACGATTTCATTTAGTTTTCAAATAAAACTGCGAGAAATATTGTCAATACAATACTTCGAAATTGAAATCATAGTCAATAATAAATAATTAAAAAAAATTATGAGCCACTTTACTAATTAATTAGATTAATTAAAACCAAACATAATAATTTTGGAAATAATTCTTGTCTGTGTGCCTTTTTACATATATCCTTCTAGATAATTTAAATTGTATATATATATATATATACAATATTTTCACAAAAATACTTATTTATCTCTGCTAAAATTTTCTGTTGTTCAAAGACATATATCAATATACAATTAGCAGTTAAAATAAAATACCATGAACGAGCATTTGTTTTAAATTTTCAAATAATAAATAACATAAAAACAAATTCTTATTTATCTGTTGTAGTTCATCGTTTTGGTACTTATGGCATTATAAGATTTCGTTAGTTGCATATGAACCCAAGATAGATTACTACAAAAGAAAGATTACAAGAAGAAAATTTGTTTTTGCATTTACCATTTTATTAGGAATCTTTCAAGTATTGCAATTTAAGTAGTTTTAATTTAAAGTATATCATATTATTAATTTATCATATAAACTCTAGTTCTGTTAATTTAGAATAAACTAATAATAATACGATCTAAAATGGAAACATTTCACATGGGAAATAAATGTGTTAATTTATTAAATTAATTTGTCAGTCAAGTATAAGGAGAAAAAGAATCCCCGTCGTTTTTAAACCGTGTTTATGTTGGTAAATCTTTAATTACATACGAATAAAACATTATATAATAATAATTTATATTGCTCTAAAATTTGATTAAAGTAACAAAAATAATATATACTCTTCATTTAGCATAGACATAGACATTTTAGGTCCAGTCAGACACATGAATTGTAATGAACAATTTAACAACCATCTAATAATACATTAGTTGAATAATAGTTAATACTTTACGCTATAGTAACCAATAATAATGAGTTTAAAAAATATAAAATGGCTACTCAGAAAATATATGTTACCTATGATAGTTTTGATAATAAAACTACAAAGTATAAACCCTTATTTTGGCTTACGTATTTCTTCACTTTAGAGTTGAATTATTGAGAATTTAGTATTCTCGTAATAACCGCAAATATGTCCCGCTCCTCTTCCTATAATAACTGACATAACTTGGACAAACTATTCCTAGCTGTTATTATTGAACCGTTATATATACGATTCGCCCACGGTTTACCGCAGTTGGGGTCAGTTAGCTGGTTACATTAATTGCTTGGTTTACCTGAGTATTTGTCCTGGATTAGGTATAGAAATATTGCACAGTACCCATTATAACTTGTTCACGACGTGGTATCAATATTTTAGTTATTTCATTTTAGAACAAGTTTATTATTATATTCAATATACTATTGCTAGCACATTAAAAATATTATTTATATAACCGCAGATGTATAAATAACAAGATTTTCAATTTTAACTTATATCATTTTTTTTCATTTAAACGAAAGTAATTTTATTAAATTCAGACTTTTCTTTAGCGACAATATTCAATTAATATTGCACAATTTTAGAGACCAAGATCGGAATTTTCTCTACTTTAAAGATCAGTGCGACGTAGTCCGGAGGGATTTCCAAAATAAGAATAGCCTATATTCTTCTCAGGTACCTTTAGAATGTCTATATAAAATTTCAGTATAATTAATTGAGCAGTTTACGCGTGAAAAAAAAAACAAATAGAAGCACTTTCACTTTTATAATATTATTAGGATAGTGTTAACGCCTTTCGCCAATGTTTAGTTAAAAGTTAAAATGTGCAAACCCAAGCTAAAACAGAATTCATGATGCGTTAATTAAACGTAGCTTGCTTGTTTTTTAATATTAATTTTAAAATAATTGTTCAGAAAACCTTCTTCAAGAATATTAATGATGACAAGTCCCTTTATCACCAAATTTTAATGATGATCAGATCAATACGTGGCTGGGACGTGACGCAAACTGGCTGGGATTTAATTAAGGAGAAAACCACACTGATTACTCCAGACCGGTCGTGGTTAGTTGTTGGGTTATTTAAAACCAAACTCTTCGTTCAGCATGTTTATTAGAGTTATTATGATATACCACTAGTAATTTAGATTATCTGCTGCGATCTGCAGTTATTATAAGTATAATATTCATAAAAAATTAATTTTTATAAGCAGTAACTTTTTAAACAGCTAAAAATAAGTATTTTTATTGGAGATCTATCATAAGAATTCAATTTATTTTAAATATGTTCTCCGTACTAAAATATTTGTATAAATAAAAAATGTATTAAATAAAAGAAATATTATACATTTTGGATAGAAAAAGAAGACATTTCTTTTACTGACACAAGGTACCGCACATACAAAATGTCTAAAATAAAGTAGAAGGTGATAAACATAAAGTAATTTCTCCGCTGCCTGGAACCATAATTGAGCCTCGTGGATGACAATTCGTACATTTCTTGAAGTGTTTTGTTAAACAAAATTTTTTGTAGCCTGCGCTTAAAATATATTTTATACCAAACCCTTTGAAAAGGTGAGTTATATAACTATACTACTGAAATAAACAGTTTTTCAATTTAAAAATTTATACCTAATAAAATCATGTATAAATAAAGCAGTTTAGCATTTAAATCGTAGTCATAGTATTACTCACAAATATATTTTTGAACCGTTATGAAACTTTAATTGATAGTCAATTTTAATTACTTACCAAAAAGTATTTCCCCACCAGTGTTTTGAACTTACCTTGTTGCTTTATTTGCAGATATTTGATTTGTTTTAATCATCTGTCAAAGTTAATAATATAAATAACAATAAGTAAAATTACTTATAGACGTTTAAACAGACTATAGTACATGTTTGTTTTTATTCATCTGTCAATGTCAGATGCACTTTACAAATGTCATGTTACGCGCTGAACCTTTTGTATGCCTGGGATTGCCTTTATTCGGATTATATACTGGACTGTAAACAGCCAACACTTATAACATTATTAGTGTGTTAACTAAAAGCTAAGGACTTCGACGTTAGTCTCTTTTCAGACAGACATTTTATCAACACTGGTCTAAAATAGTTCAGTTTTTACCGAAATATTTAAAGCTAATGCGGTAAAACATCATGGAATATTGGAGGATAATTCAAGAAATTACATAGGTCCATATAAAAAGACTTGGCCCATTTTGTCCTGGTATTAATTTATAGATTGAGGATTTCCGTTTCATGACTCCAGTTTCTATTTGTCATGAACCATGAGCTTTAACGTGTCGAGGTAAATTATTAAAAAAAATTTTGCTCTCGTAGTTCAAGATTATGAGGAAATTTTCATTATACCCAGTAAAAGTATCTGTAGGAAAGTACTCACTCTTAATGTTTAGCCTAGTGAAATCATTTCACGCTATCGGACATCTACCTACTCATTCATCAAACTTAGCCGACTATACCGAAAAATATTACTTAAGTTACTTTAAATGGTATAGAGACTTATATTCCATTCAAGCAATCTATACAATCGATTTAAACGTGTTTCACTAAATTAATTTGGTATAGTAGAATTGATTGTTTTAATACTTTGCACTAAAATATCAATGTTTAAAAGGATCAAATAGTAATTTTTACTACCAGTTTTAGATTATCATCTTGTAATAGCTGACCTGTGTGGTATAATTTGAAAGCCGCCTGACATACTGTAAGTTATGAAGGGTCCGTAAATCAGCTTAAAGCTTCTCGTCAAAGCCATCAACTTGGAAGGCGGAACATTAATTCCAGGTGACACGGCAAACGAGCCAGGTATTATAATGCTGACAGCGCTGACCTAAACTACCCCTATCATCTAAGTTTTCAGATTATCATCTAATTGTTTAAATACTCTAGAATTTTTTTAGCAAATATTACTTTTAATTATGGAGTGTTAGAATTACAACTAACAACATAAAACTACTGAAACGCATTATATTATAATGATTCCATTGTGTATAAAATTTCATTGCTTTTCCAGTTTCAGCTACCATTTGAATAGTCAAATATTCGTCGAACAGGACGGGGCTTGACCATTGGGTTCGGAGTGTGATCCGTGGTGTAATGTTTATTTATTTTTAAAGGTCTTAATTATTTATCTAGGAGCAAAATGTTCAAAATTTAATTGTTTATAGTAATAAAATATATTACTACAAATTAATATAGCTTTAATACTTTCTAATAAACTTTTATAAAAAGGGATAATACTTTTTACGAATAAACGATTGAAATCCATTGAATGAACGCGTTGCTTAAACTTTAAGAATGGTAAAAGGGCCTAAACGGACTGCCATCTGTGATTTTAGAGTTGAGGTATTAAATAATTGAGTAGTAACAAACATAGATACTTGGTGCAGCCCTAGCGTCGAACCTCAGAACTAATCTATTATTTAACAACAATGCTAAGTTTAGCTCCAGTTAAAAAATTCTCCTCGTGCAGGGTCTGAAATCCGACGCAGTCTTCGACTTAAATCCTGGAATCTGAAGTCAGGTTCGTCTAATGAGATCCAAGAAAACTTTTATGAATAAAAAGCTAAAAATAAACTCTACATCTATACAACATTAAAGATACCTAAACAACAAAATAGAGTGCAGGTTAACAGGTATTCTCATTGTACAATCTCGTGCACTTGTACTCTTATCAATTAAGAGAAACATAACTTTAGATTCTAGGAAATAAGTCTGTGTTAGCGTCAAACGCTGCACTACGTAAAAGGTGTACTGCAGGTGAAATCAATATTAAATAAAAATTTACAACGGAAATGCATAACACAACGTTTATTGGAGGATTATATTTTCTCTTACTAAATTTCCAGTGGAAAATAAAAATCGTGTGTAGAGTAATATTCTGTTTCTTCTCATTCGAACATTCATAAACAGTTTACCAATATTTGGTTTTTTTATATTTATTTCATATATCAATACGTATTCTCTTCATGGAGAAATAAAAATAAAAACCCAAATATTGGTAAACTCTTTTTTATATGGTAAACTCTACATTTATATATATATATATATATATATATATATATATATATATATGTTTACATTTATACATCAACTTGTAATTAAGGAACAACATATATACATAAATGTAGAAATTTGATTAATTAATATTACGTAATCGTTCACACATAGTACTACTTTAGTATCGCAATCTGAAATACAGTTAAAAGTTACCGTTTCTGTTGATATTGTGAATTCATTTAGTTAATCCGAAACTAACAAACATTTAGTAAATAAGTAATTAAAATTGATTATGAATAAAAATCTTATAGCGGTTCAAAAACATATTTTTGAGTATTACTATGTCTACGTTTTTAAATGCTAAACTGCATTATTTCTAAATGATTTCATTAGGTAAATTTTAGTATTATATTTTATTAGCATATTTTTTCTCAAAGGATTTGGTATATAAATATATTTCAAGCACAGGCTCAAAAATTTTGTTAAGTAAATCACTAGAAGCAATGTATGAATTTTTATGCAAGAGGCGCAATTGTGGTTCCAGACAGCGAAAAAATTACATTATGTTTACCATCGTCTCCTTTATTTTAAACATTTTGTATGTGCGGTACCTTGTATCAGTAAACAAAAGTTTTTTCTTTGTCTATTATTCTATTATGATAGATCTCCAATAAAGAG
The DNA here is from genome assembly GCF_021130785.1 of Homalodisca vitripennis. Classification (NCBI taxonomy): domain Eukaryota; kingdom Metazoa; phylum Arthropoda; class Insecta; order Hemiptera; family Cicadellidae; genus Homalodisca; species Homalodisca vitripennis. Next base: position 78,107,408 of record NC_060214.1, on the reverse strand, counting down.
TCTTATTCTTAGATGTTTGAAATTTTACTGCCTATAAAAATTTAAATTTTGATGGATATTGAACTTATAATAACTGCAGATCACATCAGAAAGTTTAAATTATTAATAATAAAACATAATAACTCTTATAATCATTCTGAACGAATATTTTTGTTTTAAATAACCGAAGAGTTAACCACGACCAGTCTGGAGTAATCAGTGTGGTTTACTCCTTAATTAAATTCCGGGCAGTTTGCGTCATGTCCCATTTACGTAATGATCTGATCATCATTAAAATTTGGTGATCAAAGGACTTATCATCATTAATATTCTCAACAAAATTTTCCTTAACAATTCTTTTAAATTAATACAACAAAACGAGCAAGCTACGTTTAATTAAAGCATCATGGATTCAGTTTCAGCTTGGGTTTGCACAGTTTCGCTTTTAACGAAATATTAGGCGAAATGGGTTAATACTATCTTAGTAATATTATAAATATGAAAGTGCTATCGACATTCTTATGGTTCTTTGGAAGAATATAGGCCTATTCTTATTTCGGAAATCTCTCCGGGATACGTCCCACTAATCTTTAAAGTAGAGAAAATTACAATCTTGGCATCTGAAGTTGGGCAATATGAATTGAATGTGCCCGTAATATATGTATATATATATATATATATATATATATATATATATATATATATATATATATATATATATATATACCAAAAAGCCTATCAATCCGAGCAAAACATTTATTTTCAAACAACTCGGATTACTATCATTATATAGAAACATTATCTAAAGCTTTTTCTGCTACGAACTACCCTAACAAGATTTTTAGATATCAAATTCACAAATAGAAAATAAATAACAACAGCAGCATGAACAAGAAAAATTATACAGATGATCCTAAATATATTACGCAATATTTCCTGGGGCTACATAAAACTAACAACATATTAAAAACGGCCTACAACATTTTAGAATCATCCCTCTTGACAAATAGTTTGTTTTCAAAACCCCCGAGAATTATTTTTAGTAAAGCCCATAATCTGAAGAACCTTCTGGTAAGACCTAAATTATTGCCTAACCAAATTCCAAATTCAGATGCTGATAAAAATTGTTTAGGTAGCCATTCTTGCGAAGACAAGCGTTGTGCTTACATGCAAAAGTCTAAATCCTTCTAAAACTTTTACAAGTAGCACAAATTATAAAACATATAAAATTTCAAATAACATTAACTGTAAATTGAAAAATGTAATCTATCAGTTGTATTGCAAATTTTGTCCCAAGGACTTTATTGGTTTAACGACAAATCCCTTACATATTAGGATGAATATCCATCGGTCTTCATCCAACAGAAAAGACGACAAATTGGTTTCAAAACATGCTTTGGCTCATAACGAAATATTTAATAATTGTTAAACATTAAAAGGGATTTGTAAAGTACCAGAAGATATTCCAAAATTCAATTAGAAAATTTTGAAAAAGCATATCAATTAGTCACTAAGTCAAAATTACCTTTTGGATTAAATAAGAAATGATCTCTAAAAATAGTCAAATTAATCTAGCAAATCTAAAACAATGTATTGTCTATATTTAAAGTAATTAATTTAATTTATTTTTTTATGTACAACTACAAAACTACAAAATTGTTAATATTTAATTTAATTTTAAGCTGCTTTTTATATTAATAATCTAAATTTTAATTTTAATATAAAGCCCTTTTTCGTATAATATACCAAGGAGTTTATAAAATTACCCTATAAATCAAAACAGAACATATCAGCTTATTCAAAAAATTTATATGTTTACTTTTAATTCTTAGATTATATGCACTTTTTTACCTTTTTGAAAACGACAATATTGTCGAAATATTAAAGGATTTATGTGAAGTCTTTTTCTTCTATTGTTTATATATATATATATTATATATATATTATATATATATATATATATATATATATATATATACTGTAATATATATATATATATACATGTACATATATATGTAATGTATGTATGTATTTAATAAAAAAATAATGTATGCTCAAAATAATATAGCATTATGTATATGAAAAACATTTCAATATTAAATATAATCAATTTATAAAATAAGCGATGCGTTTATTAATGTTTAATTTCTTATGTGTCTGTATATAATTTGTATACAGTACATATATATTATATTCGTAAGAGCCTGCTAAAGACGTTTTAATAGCTTTAAAGCTGTTATGTGGTAATTGCCATGACGGATGGGAGTTACGATTAAGGGAGTTGTGAAAATGCATTTCAAAGTTCAAGAGATGAATTGCACTTTGCGTGCTAGTATAACCTCCTCTATTTAGTCCTTAGCTCAAAAGCGACCTTTACAAGATGTAAAGGTTTACAACCAATTCATTGACTTATACGTCTGTCATTTATTTCTGTTATTTCTACCACATTAATGAATATAAATACATACTGAATATATAACTTATTTTAAAAATTATCAATACACAAGGTAGAATAAGCCAACTCACATGTAACAAGCTTCATGCCAAGGTTCATGATAATGTTTATATCTCTAGCTTGATATCTTATTTCAATCTGGAGATGTCCCGAAGAGATTTAGACTGACAGGCATTCATAAAATAAACGTAGAACTCATTTTTATATAAATGGTGTTTCCTGCAATATTTAGATCAACATATTGAACCTTTCTCTACTTATCATCCCACGTTATTTATTCAGATTTAAAAAGTTAAATTAGCTTACAAAATAATATGTTTAAATACTGAAAGTCTACATTCCAAGTCAATATAAAATTATTTTGTGTTGGCACAGTTTGGGTAAATGTGTAACATGTTTTAGTCTCGTCGCAGTTATGGTTACACATAAGGGCAATGTAAAACTATACGCTTAACTAACATGTGACTTTAAAGTAAATAAGTAAGAATTTATAGAAATAACTACGGACTACTGATAATTTCATTTGAACTATTTCATTAACCTTAAAATAAAAGTTTTATGAACGGTTGAAGGTTATATGAAAAAATCTAAGAATGGTTTTTTCAAATATATAAATTGTACGCCCTGTCAAGCATCTTGCGCTTCTGATAAAACAGTAGCATACTAATATACTGGATGTGTGTTTGTATGCGTGCGCGTGCGTGCATGTGGGTGTGTGTGTGTGTGTGTGTGTGTGTGTGTGTGTGTGTTTGTCAAGGTTAACAAAAGAAAACAGAAAAAAAGTAAATTGAAAATTTAAAATACTGTTGATTTCCACGCAAAAACAGAAGAATTTATTTTATCTTGCGTGTGTAATTTATTCTCTCAGCAGTTCCGCAACAGCTTATATTTTTGTTCCATTTAATAAATTCTAATATAACATTAGTTTTCAAGAATAGAAAAAACCAATTAAATAACGTTTTATTTTATAAAAAATAGGCATAGCAATATAATATAATTTTTGTTTTGTTACAATCAATTCATTTTGAATAGAGAATAAAAGTTTCATTCTATTTCATATACACTTACAATTATAATATATATTGTGTAAGTATTTATTAAAAAAAACAAACACATATTTACAACGATAGGAATACTACTCCTGCGTTTGGAAAGGTAATATCCTTTATTAATTCCCTTATTTTTAAACTTATGCTGTGTTCCGATAATTTTTAATATTAAATAATAGTTATTTCGAAATCATTAAATGTTCTATTTTATAAGAACAATCTTTGTTTAAATGTTTCATATTTCTTCGCTGTATCTCATACTAAACTTCGCGTATTTTGATTTGTATGCAATACTGAGAAGTGGCCTGTATTGGGAATTATATATCAACGAGTTTCTGCCAGATAAAAGTGGAGTTATATATTTTAACTCCGAGTTAAGGAAACTTCAGTTTAAAATCTATTAAATGACTTTATCATTTTGTTACCGGTACTGCTAAAACTGATCCTTGTATCTTTTCAATGCCTCTCTGCATTGGATGGTTGCCAGATCAAAGCTACAACAAATTTAGCTTCTCTGGCATTAGTCCAAAGTTTCTATTTCAATGAATAGTTTCGGGAACGCTGTCCCATCTTCAAATCATATAACACGAGGAAATAAATAAACAAACACGCACTCACTAAAACACTGAACACACTGAAGAAATCAAAGTTTACCTTAATTTACGTAAATACACATTAATTAGTTATACAACCTGCTAATTTAATACTTTATAGCCATTTAATAAATCACTCGCTGAACATGTTTAAAGAATTATATCATAGAATATTACTGTAATGTATAGATTAATTACTATAAACAGTAATGAAATATTTTCAAATCTTTAGCGTGTTTTATAAATTAACACATGTGTATCATTTTAAGAAATATTTTAAACTCTCCAGAAAACTATTTGAAACTCGTGTTTCTAATTTAATCACTGTTTTGTGAGATTATTTATTTTTATCGACATACTACAAGAAAATAAGTATTTATCGTGCATGAAATGGATACATGGGTTGGAGGATGAACAATATTCAGGGGAACTTTTGTGCAGGATAAATTTAGAATACAACTAAGGCACACGATGAGGTAAGTGTTGTCGTAGAAGTAAATTAAAAGTTTCAGCTACTAATAATATCTCACTTTTAGCTAATTCGTGTACGTGACGTATTTAAATAATATTTATTATGTGCGGCGCTTGCGAATTCCTTATGATGAGTTAAAATGTCATTATAAGGTACGACCAGTTTATTGGAGGGAAAAGTGTGAAAGGAGGTCTAAAAACATCACGACGATTTTTAATTATATTAAGCCATTATATATTACTAAACGTTGTGTGAAATAAATCAAATATTTATTGTCTTATAAGGAAGTAATTCTAAGAGTCTTAGATACACATGTAAGTGTCATATAAATAAAAGAAACCCATTAAGTAATACAATTAGAATTTTCAGTTCTTAATTTGAAATGGCCTATGGGAATAGAAACCAATGTTTTGGATACAAGGTAAATAAATAAGTGCGATAAAAGTAGAATTTGTAGGTATTTATACTTTATTAATTTAAAATATAATAAAATCCCAATATTACAATAAACCATAATTAACCCTTCAACGTGGTTCCACGTGACATTCACGGCTGACTAACGAAGCCCGTTGCGGTGGTTCACGTGAACGCCACGTTTCGTGCAGACCGTATGCCTAAGCGATCTAGCAGCGACAGTTTGGGATACTTCAAGCGATGTCTTATATCGTTCGAAAAAGGAAATTCCATTCTTGACTTTCGTATTCACAGAATATATATATAGAATATATATATATATTCTATTCAGCTGTTCTAAACCTAAATCAAACAGATGACTCAGTCAGCTGTCTTGTTATATTCCATAAATCGTGTCTGTTGTTGTTTGTTGCTGACCGGCTTGTGTTTAGGCTACACTCTGTTTTATTAGATCTACGGACAACTGAAAAGTAAAAAACATCAATTAAGCTGTTTATCATAATGTTTTTGAAACTGCTTTGTTTTATAACCAATTTACAAGATATCTGTAACAATTCAATAAATAATTTACATCCTTACTAATAAATATTACATTTAAAATAAACGTAATGTAATAATCTTTGTATTTTATTCCTGTTATAATTCAATAATACATTAGCAATACTTTAATATTATTAATAACCCATGCTATTAAAAACCAACTGTTTGTTTACTTTTATTCATTTACCAATTTAACGAAAGAGAAACTAGTCATTTTCTTTTCAGACATTTGATAAATAAATCTGAAAAAATGTAACCAGCTGATATATAAACTAAGTATAATAGGCTGAGCTTTATCGAAGAGTTTTTACCCTACCTCTATGGAAAAATGCCCATCTAGTTTACCGACCGCACGATATGTCGAAAACAAACTAACCTGTGAAATTGAAATTTTGCCTTAAGGACAATTTCTTAACAGGCCAAACTGACTTCAATGGTGATTCATGTTATTCTGTGTGTTTTGGCTAAGGATTAAACTATATTTGGAATTTTTTTATTATTGCAACACATAATAATTCAATTTCAAAACATTCTAATTACGAACATACGAGTTTTTACTTGTAAACTATTATTTATATTGTGAAAAGGAAAAATAATGTGTCAAGTAAATTTAAATAGATTGTGGCTATATTGAATTTCACATGCACAACATTTGTGGCAATATGCTACTGACTGCTAAACAGATTTCTTCAAATTTTAAAACTGATATAAAACCTAACTAAAAATTACTGCACAAAAATTAGGAAGTATCATGTGAAATGAAAAATTCTTTATTAATAAAGGTAAAAAGAAATATTTTGAAAAAGATCTTTTGTGGTAGATATCTCAAGAAATATTACCTATGTAGACTAAAATGTTATAATTAAACTTCATTCTATGATAGAGCATGTCCAACCATGACATTTCCAGCGCCATCGAAGCATACTCAATAGGCAGACACAGGTTATCCTATATCTGTTAGGGGATTTATTTATTTCTTTTCCGCATGATTTCGTTTTTCTCTAAATTTATAAATATTTAAGATTAAGAGACATAATAATATTAAAATTATTCTACTTACATTAAATACGGTTTAATATCCAGTAAAAGTTGTTAATATCATGCAGAGTGCACAAGAGATACAACCTTTTCTTGTCGCACGTTTGTAAAATTAGATTTAGTAATTAATACCTTCGTATTTTTACAAATAAGACCATTTGGTTGAAATATAATTAAGATTAATAATTCCGAAACCTTAGGTTCGGTACAGCAAAAGATATTACTATTTTTTTAAATATCTTTCAAAATATTTAACTGTACAATACTGCCCTGCCGCGTATAAATCCTCAAAAACCACGTTATAATAATATGACTAATTAGTTTCTTTGGTACGTTAAAAAATTACTGTGTTTAGTTCCTGTAGCTGCACCTCAAAGTGGAAGTTTGTGTAGGTCGCTTTGTGATCGCAAGTCTAAATAGACGAGGTAGGACTGGGAATCACAGTGCAATTAGTCTTTTGTACTCTGAGATGAGTCTCCACACTTGTGCGAAATCCTTTAAATGAATATTCTTATTTACAATGAAACATAATATAAAGACATTTCGTTAACTTAACCATATTATAAAAGGTTTCAATATCAAAATAAAATAACATATTTTCAATATTTATTTAATTTTTTACTCATTACTTTCATAAAGTATTTTCGATTAATATTTTATTTTCTGATTATTTAATCCCTACATTACATTTTTACATGATTATTTTATATTGAATTATCATTCAACAGTTTTATATTTTGAAAAATGTTATATAAACCCAACACCTAGAATATTGCTGCGCCAATATTTGAAATATGGACGTAGATGAGTTAAATAGTATATAATAGTATATACCGACTTATATTAAATATCATAACCTATAATTTGTTTCTAATCAACTACTAGAATTTATATGTATATATACATATTATATTGATGAATGTAACCTAACAATTTTATATTAATAATTCTATTTAACTTTTCATATGGTCATTTAGAGCACAGTACACAAAATATACAGATGTAGTACTGTATAGCGTTAATGGTAAATGGACTATCAGAACATTTTCGTTCTCTACTTTTAGGTAACCCACGTCTTCTAACTATAGCCGCTATAAACTTTACCTAATCTTATTGTTTAAATACTGCCTACAAATATCTTTTTATGTTTAATTCCAAAGAATTGTAATGGTGAATAATGTTTATGTTATGATGTACAGCAATAATTGTCAACTAATTAATTATCGTGTGCAATATACAATAAGAGTGAGTAATACCATTTTAATAAATCTCGGAACCGACATCATTACACTTCCATTCACTCTTCTCTATTACACTTGCAATTTGTATAGATGGTTAAGTGATAACCATTACCTTTCTTACTCAAGCATTATCACACTCCAAGAAGTGTTAATATATTATTGTAAACAGTCTCTACTCATTAAAAGTCAGCTTACCCAGATTCAGAATAAATAGCACTTCACGCTGAAAGGTGTAACGTATTCAAGGGAAATGAAGAAAAAAGATATCACACATTAGACTATATGTGCCTGCACTTTATGCGACAATCATCTCATGACAGAGTGAATGCTTTAAATGCTTCAACGTTTTCATTCATTGTGTTATTGAGAACTGCACCATTAAACGAATCTGTTATGAAAGGACTCCACGCGTATTTGATAGCTGATCGTTATCAATATATAATTCTAAATCAAATATATTCCGGTGTTGTGAAATAGCATCAATATAAACAAATTTTTTATTATAAATTTTTTAATGTGTTGTTTTTCTAATGGGAAAATCCTGCAACAGCTATGTAGGTGTACGCTAGATCACATGTCACGTAATTGTTTGCGTAGAAGCTGTAAGCAATATTTAAATTCCATTCTCTATTTCATACTGTCCTTCGGACAGACATGTCAAAGGTTACAGATCGGACAGTAAAGACATTATTACAGCCCTCAGGCAGAAAGCGTAGAACTTGGGTCGTCCTACAGAGCGATAAGATTCAATACCCCACGGTTAAAACTCAATGAATAGACATTGCTATTCAAATAGTTTCTTCCAATCTAAAAATTAAATTTACTAAAAAAATTCAAGACTAATCACCTTTCTTGAGATATACAACGGAAGCTATGTTTAGTTTTACGATGATACACTGAACTAAATTACAGTTAACAAGGTGGATTGAAATTTTAAGTAAAGTATATTTTTCTTAAGATTGAAAATTTGTTAAGTAAGGCTATATTTGTGCTTTCCGTATCCAGCTGGCGTCCGAAACTGCAGTATCCCTCGTTCTGGCTGCCGTAAAAAAAGAACTGGTTTTATATCCACAGAGCGCTTTTCTTTCCCAAATCCTAATTATACATCGTTATAAGGAAGAAATACACCGAGTATAAATTATAGAAGACTTTAAGGGTTTAGAAGATAATGTTTTTAAATTATCTGGAAAGCTAGACCAAAAATAGGACATTTGAGTCACATTAAACTAGTGATAAATTTGTTATCAATAAAAATGCATTTTATTTATAAATCATAACACAGTCTGGGAATATTTAACTTTAGTCTGCTTGTTTGCATAGTATCTGGAGGAAAGAATTGCCTATAGACTTGCGTGAAGATTTTTTTCCTATATATTATACACCGTGTTTAATTAATGATGGTGCATATCTTTAATAACATTTGGCTAAGCATTAACGTGCATTTTTATATCTATCTTACTGGTAACTACTACTGCACAGAGAAAAACCGTAGGATTAGTAAATGTCCCTAAAATTGAATACATCATATGATTAACAATTACATAGTAGCACATTTAAATATAAACTCAAAATTTCAAATCTATACAGCTCATTTCAATTCCTAGATCTCCTGTTGACAGAGAGATAATCATACAGAAACGAAATTTGTACATCCTCACGACAGACAAAAGAGAAATTGTGTTAGACTATTGAGTGACTGGTAGGCATCAATGACGCTCAGCAATTTCCATGGTTTGACATTCTCAATCATAGAACTCATTCTTGTGTATCTAGTAAAACAACTTTCATGCACAATTCAAAGCGTACAGATGAAACCTTTCTTACGATAATTTTTCATATGATATAATATAGTTTTTTTTCAGGACGTTGGGTTTCAACAGTGTACAGATAAAAAAGGAAAGGTACAAAAAAGGTAAGAGTGAACTGAAGTCAAATTTTGTCACTTGTGTTTAACATTGACTGTACTCTTCTATATTTTCTTTTTACCTTATGAATAAAAGTGTTATTTTTGTAAATCTTATATGATTGTACACAGTTTCTTTTGACTTTATTTTATGCTGCAATATTTTTATTAAATCATGGTTAAAAATATTCGCTAATACTTAGCTAATTCCCTTTATTGACACGGATAATAATCGAACTAAGTTTTGCTCATATAAAAATTAAGCATTATTCAAAATTGCAGTCTATAGGTCATTTTCATGCAGTACTTGAAAAGAAAAGTTGTTTATTTCAATTTGTTAATGCATTCTCTGTATTTTCATAAATCAGAAACAATAGTGTTCCTCCAAACAATTAAATTTTTTGTCCTCCATGGAAGCAACAATACAATATTATCGCAAAATGGAAGTGCTATTTCCAATCATCACTAATGTTAGAGGGTAAAAATATTAGAGTCAGAGTGTCATTTATGAGGCCGTATTGTATTTAATTTGTAATGTCACTTCAGTAAAATGGAAGTATAAGCTAGCACAGTATATCAGTGTTATTTTTTTTGCTGAGAAAATTATATTATAGCAATACAACTATTTTGTCTGATATTCATATTGTAACTGAGAGGTAAAATATGCAACTAAGAAAAGATGTAAAGTTAGCTTATTAAGTTTTCATTCGTGAATTTCTAATGTCATGTTGCAAAATTGCGCTTTTAGTAGATAATCTTGGACTATGAATAATTAAATCTCTTAAATATTTAATGTTTACTTATATGTTAATTTACATACAAATTAGGAAGCCTGCCTGACAAATGGATACAGTTTCTCACGTGCAGCGTTAGTGTTACTTAGGTTAAGTTTAATATTCGTGTATAGTTCTTATTTTAAAGTGGCAAATCAAAGTAAAATGTTTTAACATATTGTAAAACATAGTATTTTTTAATCTATAAAGACGAATAGGTTGAGATTAATTGAATCTGTAGTTTTTCTATAAAAGATAAATCAATAAGTGTAGTCCTAAAATTTTATCTCTTATACAACTGCTGTGGTTCATTCGATATATATATCATGAGAGGCTGTAAAATGTGATTTATGTATGTCTGAAAGGAAACTGTTAATTAAACAAACACAACAACAATGAAATAGAACAAATATTAGACTTTAGTCCTATAAAGGAAAAAAATCTAAAATAGCATTAACAGCGCCATAGCTAGACAAAGACAAATTTCAATGGCCTCTAAATGGTTGGCAACATTAAAACACTCAGTATCATACATCGTATTATTTTAGAAATACTGATTTCAACATTTCAAAGAGTACTCAGTAAAATTCGGAATACATTTATATTTTAAACAATAAGCGATTCTAGTCAAGTCTAGTTATTACTATAAAAATTTCCATCTGCAGTTATTTAAGTAAACTGAATTTGACACATATCTTCTGATTAAATACGTAGAATAAATAGAAAGGGCTCAATATTTTCATATATGTTGCCAAAAAGTAATTCTTGTTTATTTATGAGAACTATTATGTAGAATAAAATTTCACTACTAGATTACAAGACTTTTTGAAAGACGAGACAAACTGATAAATGTTTAGCTTTGCAATTAATTCGATTTTAAATTAAATTAAAATATTATTAAAAGGTCAATAGAACAATAGCTTCATTTATTCTAACCTATATAAAATATAGTTTCAGAACTGCTCTGCGTAAACGAATGTTGCTATGGAAACCAGGTTCCTGTGAGAACTTAATTTGTGCTTCGTCTATGTCTAACAAGGTTTGCTCTGATTTACTCCAGCTGTCAACCGTTCTATATAATGTAAATATTATAACAAATTTAAAAATAATGTATTCATAATATTGTAAGGAAATGTTACAAAAGACGAAATGCGTAGAATACACATTTCTACTAATTTATTAAAGATATGGTTTATTATTTATTATATTAAATTCTTGTAAAACTACCTTAAACTTATTAAAGTACAATCATCAGGCCGTACATGAAATCTATTACGAAATTACTTTTCTTTAGAGATTTCTTAAACTTTTATAATGAACTAATTAACATAGATCATTACAGTTTTATTTTCGAAGTTGATGATAAGAAATTTTGTTAATTTGAAAACTAATAAACTCAGATATATCAGTCCCTGATGAATACCACATGTATTTTAAAGAAAAGAGGATTATAAATAAAGGGCAACGGCAAATGGGTGACTACGGTCTAGAATTTTTAGTTGTTGATGAGGGATAGTGATTGTAGGGATTGGTTGTTTAAAAGTAATTTTCTCATATTTTATTGTACGTTTGTGAGGATAACATTACACTCTTATTAATGAATAAGGTTATTAATGTCAATAAAAGTTCCCAAATAATTTCTATGGAGTTAAGTTCGAATATTTTTAAACCCAAACAAACAGAACTACCCTTATATATATTTGGGCTTCCTTAATTTGACGTATGCTTGCTATGTGAGGTTATTATTAAAAAAAAAAATCAAATGATCTCCCTTTAAAAAAATACCGTTAAGGTATTTATTTAGGTCATTTATATAAGTAGTTAGTTTTCTATATAAGTACAAGGTGTGTGTGATAGTATTAAATAATTATCTCTATATGACACATTTAGTTATTACAATCTGATGAACAAGTCTTTTTAAAGATTCTACGTTCAGCATCAGGCTGAAGTAATGAGATTACATTTGAAAATGTTTATATTAAACAATTCACTGCTGTTATGAGGTGGGTGAATTGCCAAATATGGAGTATTCCCAGTGCACACATAGCCTGATGTCATATATTTGGTTGTAAATAATCTACTTCCTTACAAAATTTTCTTTTACAACTACATCAATTTCAAGATAAGGTTTACAATAAACTGAAGGGTATACTCCTATTGCAATACCAGTTTATCTTTAACCAGCAGTTACCCGGGTTTTGCACATGCAAAGAGTAATGGTTATATCACAGGCATGCCCTTTTCAAATTCTTTATCGAACACTCCTGAAAATAAGTGGTGGTCACAGGAACATATTCTAATCTGCTGAACAATAATATTTTAAGTTTTGGAAGCCTTAAGTCTGAGAAAAAAAAAACTTGTGAATACATCCAAAAATTAATACAAAAGAACTAAATTATTTTTTTGAGCACTGTAGTGTTATATGAAGACGTCCTATCATGATTTTAGTAGGAAGTACATACGATTTATAGTCGATAATATTTAGTGCTCATTGTCAAGAGATTCAAAAGATAAACAGAACTCAGTGCGGGCTTTATTTCTAGTTTTGGGAATGTGAGAATATTTCCTGTTTAAATGAATTCTATTTCAGACATCATATTAGATTTTATTTGCGTTTTATTAATCGGAATATATACATACGTAGATTGGGAACCTTTTAGATTGCTTTTAGTCAATCTAACAATAAATAATAAGCTATCTTTCACTGTGAATGTTTATACACGTGTAGGGGTTGAATATAGATCAAACTTACAAGTTTTAGAGTTACAACTGGCTGCATCATAGTGGTAACAATCTGTGAAAAATTGTATTTTCACTTTAATTTTAAAGCCCTAACATGCTCTGTTACTGAATTGTACACTAATTGTACCTATTTATGACAGGCCTCGTCTCAGTTTAAGGCAAAAACGCACAAAATGTCTCCAGCTGTACATGGCATAACTAGAAATTCATAATTTTACTTATTTGTCACTGGTATGCGTAGTAGAGATATCAAATACACAAGACTTTAAGAGAACAGATCGCAATAAGTTATAAGCTTGTACCTGAAGTAAGTTAAAAGGCTTGAGAAAACTAAATAAGCAAGCAATACCGTATGGCTAGTCTGACCTAGATTACGGCTTATTATATACAGATTTACAAAATTAAATGTTCAGCCTTGACAAGAGGGATGGTACCTTTGGTGTTACATGTGCACTGTTATTCCTGATGTGGCTAAGTAATGTATTTGGTATTTTTAACGTACATAAATAAAGAAGACTACTAGTATTGCAACCGCACTAAAAAAATATCGAAATAAGGCAAACTATAGTTTTGTTGTGTTTATGCTTTCTCTTTTTTTATTTTTATTTTCCTACATTCCTCATATGCTCATACATTAAGAATTAGTCGTTTCCTAGAAGCCACAGAGTCGTTTAATAAAAAACTAGTTTAATGGAACTTCTGTTGTAATATTAGGGCTGGTGTTGTGTTTAAGTTATTTCTTTAAAATCTCGTGAGTTTAAAAACAGCCATCCATTACGAACATAACATACGCTGTAAACAAAAAAGAGGACTAAATTAAAAAAAAAAAACAGGAAAAATTGTTTTCTCTGTCGTAGAGACGTGTTTATAAATATTAACTATGCTGATTCAACATAGTAAAAGGTATGTGTTGCAAAAGTATATGTAGTTTAATGTTTTAAATGAGAAAACAGTTTAGGCAAATTATTTTGTCGTAGGCCCACGTCTAAAAACTAATTAGTACAGTACATATCAATGAACCTACAATCTTGTCTATCTATTTAACACAGAGATTTGAAACAAAACGTATTATGGTTTTTATATATGAGTTAGTGTACTTATATGTTTTACATATAAGTAGTTTACTAGTTTTAGTAGTTACTCACGGTTTTGTTCTAATTGTGAAGGTTTTTTACGTGTATATGCACTGTTGCTTCGAGTAAATTATATTTCCAATACTAATGTTTAGCTTTCCTTCTTGCCACAATCTATAAAATATATTAAATGTGTATTTTATGGTTATTGTGATTTATTTATCCACTTATTTACTCATTCACTCATCTGAAATATGACTTTAAATGTAATTTATTATTTAGCACCGTTCTTATTTTTAATTTTTAACCCTGTATATTTCGAGTTCGTATTAAGTAAACATCCGTTTACTTAAGTAATTATCCTATTTTTAATAATTTTTTTCACTCAATATTTATTTTTTTTGTCTATTTTCTCTAGAGTATTGCTAATTATCAGAACTCCTAAGTCATATCCATAAGTTATTCTGCTTCAGAAAACTTCTTTCAATTAAGAAATTATAAAATTAATCTACACACTGCTCAAGATAAATTATAATCCTTACAATTTCAACTCGAGTCTACGCACAGGCCATTAAGTCCCATGTAGGCTCTTTTCCCATATTATTTTTAATTATTCAGAAAATAAGTAGCAAATTAAATCCTGTTTTTACTATGTATGTATTAATATATGTATATTTTAATTTAGCTCTTTTATTTAATAAAAAGATTTACTTCTGTCTTTCATGTTTTTGTGGAAATAATTGTGATTTGATTTGTATTAAAGTTCCGAAACTTTTAAAAAGTATATAATATTTAGAATTTGTTTTAAGACTATTGATTGCTTTGCTACTCCTCTAGGTATTGTCCAAACGCTTACATTTGCGTGGCTTTCATTCAGTTAGTATTGTATTCATAGTATGCATTATGGTTATGGTCACGTACCTTCTACTTACTTTCTACTTCTATTCTTCTGTGTAATTCGTGATTTACATACATGGGCGATAAAATAGGTAAATATTCTGCAAGGCTGTCTTCCGTTCGGAAATTTTTATTTAATTTGATTCAGTCGATTGTCCCTTCAAGATTATAAAAACAGTGTCTTCTTTGACCTATAGTATGGTTTAGTACAGTTACAATTGAGACATTGAGCGTACGATGTGGGTTATCAAACAAACAGTTAGCAAACGCCAAACTACGGTTTGGTGGTGTTGTCTAGTTTTGCTAAATAACTCAAACTGTGTTTGTAACCTTGCCTACATTTGATCAAGTTCGTTTATCCGTTATTCGCATCAAGTTTGATTCCAATGACTGATTTTGAAACATAAGTGTTACAGTAGCATAGATATGACAAGTTTTAGCATACTTTACAATTTTATAAAATCATTTTGAAGTGTTTTAAATAACTCCTGTGAATTACTTTTGTCAGTTCGAATAGTAACTTCACTTAAAAAGTAATACGACAATAAAATTAAATATTAAAGAAATATGTGAGTTTCCGTTATCATGAGGAATGATTAATCACACTTAGGTTTTATAAGACTTTCTACACCAAGACATTTTTAACTAATAAAGAATAAACCACTACAGTAACACAGGTATTTAAGATATAGTTGATATAGATATAGTTACTGTGATGTATCTAAATTTGCGTTTACCGATGAGTATGGATGGGGTTGATCAAGACGTAAGTAATAGTATCTGTTTTTGATGTACCCGTTTGAGGTTGAGCTGGTTGGTAAAAATCATCAGGAATGTAATCTTCCTAAGAGGCAGTAGACATTCGATTGACTGGTTTGTGACTCCTTAAAGAAAGCTTCAGAATGGACGTTTTATGCTTTATTTCTAAGCTGTAATGTATAAATATGTATACCCGGCATATTTTGCAATTAATACTGGCAAGTATACAGTAGACCACATCACGTGTCACGTCACAGGATTCACTGAGTTTCATGAACACTCTCAAGTCCATATCAACTTATGTAGTTATGTCACGCGTGATACTTTTATACTCAGTTTGTTTACTAGTTTTTTTTTTCTTCAGCAATATTCCCATTGCCATAGTGATTATCTGCAAAAAAAATATATAAAATTTGCTAACGTTTAATGAAATGTTATAAACCGATATGCACCACTGTCGAACTAGATTGTTTCTTATAAATTAATTAAGCCTCTAGCAAAATTTCATACTTGAAGGATATTTCGTTCTCGATATATCGTAGAGACAGATTGATATATAAGTAAACTTACAGATATGAGACTTTTACTACCCCTTTAGTGAAAAGCTATCGCTATCGCTTAGCCAATAAATGTTTGGACATAAAAAGGAGACATCCTTGAAAATATATTTTATAAACCGGCTCTGGGAATAATTTTAGAGAGTTTCATAAGTTAAAAAAGTGATAAATCTATTTCACAACACGCGTTTATTTGTGAAAATACACAACTTAGTTTATTCTTAAATCAAAAGATACATTACAACTAAGTTAGAAATCGACCTAGCAGTAAATTGTTGTGTCTATTAAAAAGTGTATGGCTCTTAACTCATGGAGTATAAGTATTTAATGTTATACCTGTTTTGTCAAAAGTGGCAAAGCGTATTTTTTTCCATTATATTATCACGAGAGTATTTCAGCTCACTTATTAGAATAATATTCATGATGAGAGGGCAAAAAATTTGCTTTATGGACTTGTATTATTTGGAGGTTTTAACGTTTTCATTACATCATCATTTTGACAAATAAAATAAACTAATTCTACTTCTGATTCCTCTTTGACCAATATTTACTGTAACAATTACTTGAATTGTTGCGTTCTTACAAGATATCCATTTTATGAGACTTCAGATTAACATAATATCAATTAGTTTGTAGAAATAATAAAAGGTCAGACTTATAAGTTTATCTCTTATACCTGTGTGCATCAACTTTTCACATCAGTTGTGCGACATTAGTTATTATCCGTTACGTATATATAACTCGTTTTCCTGCCTAGTAAAAATTAATAAATACACATTAAAATTTTTGTTAATATCAACTTTTAGTTTTGTGTTCCGAACTTTTTTTGTCAAAATGTTACTTGCTTTCGTTACCAGTAATTTAACATAATACAATATCTGATACTAATATTTTTGTAATTTAAATGAACCGAGATCAAAATGTTTTCGGGTTTTAGAATTTAAATCAGGAAATGGAATCCTTAATTTTTTTGTGCTATTCGACCCTAGCCACCATTACACATTCTGTCTCAAAACTTCCTCTGTAATTCTCTCTTCCTAGTCTAAGGTTTGTTTTAGACTTTTGATGAATTGCGAATGGAATAGAAGTTCCAAAACAACAAGAAATCAGTAACAGTACGTTTTGAGATCTGCACTATTCTTCATGTTAAAAACTAACCTAACACTTAAATATAGTCTAGGTTAAGAAACTAATCATACCAGAGCCCTGTGAAATGCATAGTCAGGAACCAAAACAAACATGCTGAATGCCAACTCCATTGACACTGTTATTGATCAGAGGAACTGATCAGATTGCATATCTTGAAACGTAATATTTTATTAACTGTTAGTATGTCTGAGAAAAGGGAAATTTGTCAACCTTTTATGCTTGCGTCTTACCAGCATACAACATATTTTCAATATTTATATCATATTAAGGAATGATATTTTTATTTTAACGAAAATTAAGTACTTCTAAAGAAATTGGTATCTCATGAAGTGAGATAAATTTGTTTTTCTTTAGTTAGAAGAGATTCTTGCTCCTTTACTCCTTCCGATTGAGTTCCACGGCAATCTTAAAGCAGCCTTAAGATGAATCGTTAAACCTGATTCCTATACTCACCTTATGAGATCATAAGCTGAACATACAGTGGTACAACTAGAAACCTCAGTACCACTAAGAAACACTGGTCTATAATGAGGTGGAAATCCTCTAGGGACCCAGGATACTCAGTAAAACCTGCTGTGTAGAGGTTATATACACAGTTATGCTTTTATTATATATATATATATATATATATATATATATATATATATATATATATAATTTCAATAAACATTGAATCGCAAAAAGTACTTGCTCCGCCGGGAGTCGAACCCGGATCTCTCACTTGCCGGGTGAATGTGCTACCATTACACCACAGAGCGCTTACTTTTTCCGATTCAATTATTTTGTATTTGGCCGTATCTGTCACATATGCGTTTAAATAAGTAAACTAACATATGATCGGAAGACCAAATACCTGTCAAACGACTTTTATTTACATTAAATTGTATAAATGGCAATTGCCTTATTTAATTTCAATAAACATTGAATCGCAAAAAGTACTTGCTCCGCCGGGAGTCGAACCCGGATATCTCACTTGCCGGGTGAATGTGCTACCATTACACCACAGAGCGCTTACTTTTTCCGATTCAATTACTTTGTATTTGGCCGTATCTGTCACATATGCGTTTAAATAAGTAAACTAACATATGATCGGAAGACCAAATACCTGTCAAACGACTTTTATTTACATTAAATTGTATAAATGGCAATTGCCTTATTTAATTTCAATAAACATTGAATCGCAAAAAGTACTTGCTCCGCCGGGAGTCGAACCCGGATCTCTCACTTGCAGGGTGAATGTGCTACCATTACATTATATTACATTACATTACATATACATATATATATATATATATATATATATATATATATATATACATCCTTATATATCCTATTGTCTCTAGATATATTTACAGCATTTCCTAACTGCCTGAAGTATATGGTCATAATCTTTGTGTTGAAATATTTGACAGATGGGATCTATACTACCGCTCTCGGCTAATGTTAATTCCTATTGTCCGTGTTTGTTGTGAACACTGAAACCAACAAGTCATTACGTAAGAGGTGCGCTCTTGACAGCAAGTTTTTCTAAGTAGCCTGGGTCCGTAAAGGATTACAATCTCACCGTAGGCAAGGGTTTCATAACAGTAAAACCTTTCTTGCTGTTTGGATCTTATTATGATCTCATGAGGTGAGTATACGTTGTAGATTTCAGCATCTCACGACAACTTTAACATTGCAGTGGAGGTCAAGACAAAAGTGTAAAGAGCAATAATTGTAAAAATATAAATACTTCTATTTAATAAAGTTTTATTTAATTATTTTAAGAGAAAAGAACCAATGCTGTTGCTGAATACACGCGTTATGAACAAGGAGCTTTCCAGACGTTTAGCTGTTTCTTTCAGATCTAATCGTTTTAATTTAAGTCCTTCGAAATAATTCTGTTTTTAAGAGTGTAAAAAATAAATAAAAACCCAAACAACTATTTATATATGTATATGTATAACTTATTTTTATTACATAGATGAATTATCTACGTATATGTATTTATAATAAATTAACATATATTCTATATTTAGTTAGCTGAGCCATAGCAAAGCTTATGACTCAAAGTCATGGAGAAATATAATTGTTGTCCGTCTATATGTATGTCCATACGATATCTCTCTTACAAACAGGCCTATACACTTGAAATTTTTATTGAACCTTAAATTTTATGATGGGAAAATTGAGTTCGATGATGACGCATGTCACTTTATGGGATTCAGATGAGCGTCAGATTATTGAAGTAATTTGTGAACAAACTTAGTACAACCATATGTGTTTTAACATGTGACGTAGTGAAACATGTTACCTATCTATCATCAATATATATTGAGAACTATTCTACTTGTAAACTTTAAATTTTGCACATTACTTCACGTTTTTACTGACAGGTATTGTATGACCTTTATTTTGATTGGTGGTCATCCAAAAGCCTATCACTCTGTATGGTATCACAATATCTCTTTTGCGTACCTAGTATATTAAAGTGTATTTACTCAATAGCTATATATCTGTCTGTAATAAATCTAAAAATGAAATAAACTACAGACTTGAAATGATGCGTTAAACCTCAGCGAAGCATGACATGCGATACGTGTGGCGTACGACTACTTTGCTATAACTAACATAAATAAAATCTCCTCTAACGGCGATGTAAGAGTTAATCAGAGTAAATATCGTACGATGTTGACGAGGAATAAATTGAGTTTCGCCACCAACCTGGTTACCGTAGCAACATTCCTGTTTACGAAGAAGCCATTCCAAAACTCCAATTTATGTTCCAAGAACAAGCTATTTCTTTTCGTGACGTTATATATATTTGCCTATTTTGTCAGCTACTAATATGAGTTGTTTATAAATATAGCTGGCATATAAATTACATAGCGAGTGTTGGAGACTATGTAATTTAAATGCCACAATGAACAAAAGGATGAAAACATTTACAGTTACTTTTTCTTCAAATACATATTTAAATATTCATAGTTCAGGTTATAAACAGCTTTGTACATATGTCCTTAATATCAGGTACTATACCATTCTTTGTTGTGGTCAGGCTAAAAGCACTGACTCGTGAATCCCATTGTGTAGTGTATGATGTACACCAAAATGCCAACTCTCACCACAATGTTAGATGTGGCCCAACTGTGAAACGTTACAGACCGCATTACACAGCCAAAATGTCACTTTCAATCCTATTGGTGCTACTTGAGCTTTTGAGTGTATCTATGATTACTTTACATCACAAGTGAAATAAGATCAAACAAAACTGTTGCTTGCATTGCGTTCATTTCTTAAAAACTATAGGAAACAATTAATTTCACTTTTCATTTACTTTTCTTGTTTACTTAATCATTTTAATGCTCTACAATTTGTCTGTAATCTACATACGTTAATTATTACAGTGCTTGCTGGAACTCTACTTTAAGCAAGATAACACTACACATTTTGGGGGGATGTCACAACGTTTACCCTTTTTAACGTTTGATGAATAAATAGTTTTTGACGGTAAAGAATAAATCATCAACTAATTATTATTTATTTATAAAATGCTTGCTACTTGGAACGAATTCCAATATTTATCTGCATAACTTTAGTATTTTATGAAAAAGCCTACACAACATTAATTTAATAGCTTTATATACAGAACAATTATATTTATATGACACTTTTCCCAATATTTACAATATTTTGCAGCAGGGAATTCCAGAAAGTTGTCAGCAGCTTATAAGTTTCTCTTCACTGAATGTTATAACAGTAAGTAAAATCAAATTAATATGTTCTACTTTTAGAGATGTAGTATCTATTCAATTACACACTAATTATATTCCGCAGTTACCCTACATTGTCGTTTCCCGTACACAAATTGCTAGGAGGTCAAGTTTAGGTACTTGGGAAGCTTAAAGATTAGAATATGCCAGAACCATATGACCTTCTAAAGAAAAAAGGCCTACATTGAAAATATAGAAAGCAATGTAGGGTCAAATTTTTTAAAATTATATTTACTTGGAATATGTAAACAAACAAATTTTAATAATAAATCTAAAGGTGTTGCCATATTTTTATTCCAACATTTTTGTCATTATATTTATAAAACAACACACGAACTGGTTATTGAATTTAATGTTATTTTGAATTTAAGCATATGAAATTTTACAATTTCTATATTAAATATCTAAGCTAGGGTTATACATTACTTTCTAGGTTATAAAGCTCAACCTTTAAAAACATGTTTATAAGAAGCTTGGAAAGAGGATTTTACATATCAATTATTAGTGATGAAAATATAAAAAATGTTAAAGTATAGAACTCGGTATGTGTTTAACCTATGTTGCAACAAATTTGAAATTGCGCTCTAAAATATTCGCTCAGAAAAAGCATTATCAACAAACGGAATCTTGCCTGTATAAATACTAAAATTCATGGAAAACAACATGTATATAGCTCAATTTGAGGTCATGATTTCCCTATGAAAGCTAGGTGCTTCGCTACCTTTCAGCTAAATATTATAGGCGGACATGGATCGTAATAAAACCCGATTTTGCCTATCTATAAATTAACTTGATGCAAAATTTTTAGTCTCAGCACATTTTTATTCTAAATCTATGTAATGAAAAAAGCGAAAGACAAACAGACTGATAGACAGATAGACAAAAAATATTTGAAGGGTAATAGCTAAATTAGTTTTGAAATAATCTGAGGAAAGCTAAACCCCTTCCGAATACCATAGAGAGATATGCACATTCCTCTTGCCCGGTATTATCTACAAATATATAGAACTAAAAAAATTAAATTTTAAATTTTAAGTACTTTTTATTGGGATAGAAAAACATGCAGAAGAAATATTTGTCCAAACCCTCAAGAAATAAGCTTTTTTGGCTCCTAACTATTACAAAAAAATATGTTTTAACCCAATATAATTAATCTTAAATAAATCCTTTGTATTCATATATTGTTCTTATTTATACAGTTTCATGCACCCCTGCCTCACCATTACACCCCCAAAATCGCATTGCCAAGGGTCTAAACTCCGAAACTGAGTTATAAAAACAGTAATCTATAAGGTACTGTAGGCGAGTCTCAAAACCACCCCTGGTCTACCTGCATATCCCCAAATCAAGGCGCTAATCCATTATCTAAATATAAACGTGTATGCTAATGTTAAAGACATAATTATCTTAGGCGCCTGCAAAATAAGGTGATACTACTGCAATACACAGCTGCACCGTAGAAGTCATCTTGTGACTTGCCTACAGTAATAGAGATTTGTATAGAAATACTGTTGTATAGGAGATCATTCCCGAGTACAACACTTTTTACACCGGACAATGAGGCCTGAGTTTGCTACAATATTCTTCTATGCAGAATCCAGCTGTAATGGATTGTGTCACTGCTACACTTCGCCATCTTCACAATATTGGTAGAAGATTCTTTGTTGAGATATGTAAAATGGTTGGGTTTACCTGAATAATCATTATAATATTGTTATTTACCACAGAGAATGTAGTTCTCATATTAAAACTTTCATGTAAATTCATTTATATTATTTGTCTTATTGTAACGGAGAAAATACTTTTAGATCTTCAGTTATGTACCTAAATTATATCAGTGAATAATTGTAATTGAACATATGTAAACGCATGACCTACAATTTAGTTAATTAAGCAAACGGTAACAAAATATTGTAAACAGTGAGATATATCAACACACATTTAATTGTGTGATATAATTAAAAACTAAATTTCTCCGAGCCAATTAATATATATATATATATATATATATATATATATATATATATATATATATATATATATATATATATTCCAATAAAGTAAAATATTAATTTAATGAATTACTAATAGTTTTCTGTAATATTAAACATACTGTTTCCTAAAATTAATAAAACCTGCTGAGTCAAAAAATTAAAGATGTGAAAAAAACGTTTAAAAATGCAAAGGTAAAATTCTTACATGTTACAAGAAGCATATATCAGTTCTCTATTAATGCAATACTGATCGCTACAAAGCAATCAAAGGAGCTAGAAAGCCCTCATATTGTGATGTCTGAAGAAGATAGTCTTGCTATCCAAGGGCCTCACGTTGTGATGTTTGAAGAAGATAGCCTTGCTATCTAAAGGCCTTACATTGTGATGTCTGAAGAAGATAGCCTTGCTATCCAAAGGCCTCATATTGTGATGTGTCTGAATAAAATAGCCTTTCTATCGAAATTCTTCACATTGTGATAAGCCTGAAGAAGATATCCTTGCTATCGAAAGGGCTCATCAAAAACAACTGATTAGTATTTTTGTGTGTACTTTAATTAGTGATTGAATATGTTTGCTATCTTGAGAAGGGGATGTATCCTGAATTTTTATATACATTAGAATTTCAGTTGTAATTTTCCCGTATTTGTGAACACACCTTTTGACAAAGAATATATTGGGTTTGTGGCAAAAGGTCTAAGCGTGAAGGGACCAGGGGGTTTGGGTGCAACATGATACACAGTACTGACAGAACGAAATAAACGATAAGTGGTAGCAGACACAATAGAGTTGGTGGAACAGCGGCACCATGTGGTACCGGCCCAGCTCTCCGGTCTGTCGTGCACGGTCTGGAGCGTCATCCATATGTGCAATTGAAATACTAAACTTTTATTCACTTCTCAGCCGCTCTAAACCTCTCCACTAACCGACCGGGTCGTGTCCGAGGCCCGTGAGGCGAGTGCCATGTGACAATGTTGCTAATCTTTCGCACTGCCCTTGACGCTCTCCTTCCTGAGTATCCTCATTATTCTTCCTTTTCACATCGGTTCCCTCCTGAAATGGCCATAATTATACACGTTCAAGTGTTTTTAAATGTTTGGTAAAAACAATTCAAGTCAAATTAATGGGAATAAAAGACTAAATGTTGCAGCATTTGGAAGAATTGCAGGCGGAAAAAGAAAACGAAGGTGTCTCCATTTAAAAAGTGAGAAAATAGAAATATTTAAATTTGTAAACAAATTTAATATCAAACTTCGGATAAAAGGAAAAGATGTAAAGTAATAATAACAGTGAAACTTGTACTGAAGACATTTTCCACACGAGCAAAAACACGCTTGTGGTAGCACATTTGATACTGACAGTACCGTCACGAACACAAGCAAGAATGTTTAGCAGAGTAATTAATTTTGAAATCATTCAGTTTTATAATAAATGAGCAGTTCGTTTATATCGTGATGGCTGGGCAAGGCACTGTACTAAATGTTTTTAGGAATGCTTCTAAATGGAAATACTGTAAAAATAAGTTATCTAGTTTATTAACCAAGTAGGGTTGCACAACATATATATCTAAACATGACACTCGTTCGTCTACCGAGATTGTAAATTTAAATTTAAATTCGTGCAAATAAACTGTTAAATAATTAGTGGCCATTTTTGATAGATAAATGCAGTACTGGAGGGACGTGCTATAGTGAGTAGTTTTTGTAAAACTAAATATTTTCCCGAGGGCTAGCGTTCCGAGTAGATGATGAAGTGTTAGGATCAGCATCTTGATATCTTCACTACGTGTCTTTAGTTGATTGCTGAGTATGACCTCTTTCTATCAGATAGTGATCTGCTGGTTTTTCAGCTCCTCATTAATTAGAGTACGGTTACTACTTTGCAAGCCTTCTAATACAGTTTAATAATAATGCAATTGTTGTATTATGTCTACTTCATTATTTGTCAGATATTAGGTAGAACGAAAGAAAATGATAACAAACAAACCTTATTTCAGTTATATGTAAAATGATTTTCACTTCTTCCATCTATTGAATATTATCTGAATACATAAGCATCGAAACTAGTAATTAATAAGTATTGTTCAGCTTGTTTGCCATATACTTATAATTTATATTACGTCCCGACTTTGAAAATATAACCTCAAGGATACTTTCCTTACGTTACACGTTCATACAATGTATATTAAACTGCACAATGCGTACTGCAGTAAAGCTGGTTTCCAGTGCGAGAGGAGGCTGAGCGGCATGAAGTGATTTCCCTCGAGTCTAACTTCATGACGTCACAGATATGACTATTTACTAGAGACATCCCTTGTTTTCTGCAGCGTCACCTGTTATGTTCTGGATAATACAGGTATCAGGCCCAGTGAACTTGCATTTTGCACTTTTATTCGGATAACACAACTTCTTTTTTAATATAAAAACCCAGGATATGAGTAACGCAAGACTTTTTAAAAGTATATATTGTGTTGTATCTAAACTATAATTTGGAAATGTAACCTAATAAAACTATTATATTGCTCTTAAAACTTGGATCCTTATCTAATGAATTATTTACATAAAATAAATTTGGCCATGTTCTAATTAAAGGAGGTTTACATATAGCCAACATTTTGCAAACTTATTTACACTAATACTTCTTTTGATGTCGAGTAATTAAAACATTATACATATTTAATCTTGATATAATTTTCCTGTACAAAATAAGTCGTTTATATCTTACGCTTTACTATAGTTTTATAAGTGCGCGTCATGGTTTATATTATATTCTGATTTATTAAGTAAATGTATTAAAAAGCCAGAGTAATTAATTTTATAATGCTTTATGGTAAAAAAATTACAAAGTCCATCTCAATTAATAAAAACAACATAAATACCTAAATATATAGCTGATTTAAACATTCGCTGCAAACGTTTAGACAGTCAATCATTTCTCCCAAAAACTGTGTGGCACTCCCTCGAGAGTAAAGTTGCATTACCAAATTTCCATCACTATGTTGCTTCTTCTGGCAACGTGCTTAATTATTGCAGTATAGCTCTGAAATGTATAAATCATATTCAAGACGGTCATGAAACACATAATAATATATAACACAAATAATATCAACAAAATTTAGTATTTCAATTTGCTTCATACAATATTAAATATTTTCTTTAAGCCCCATTCCTTTTGTTATTACCTTGTTAAATACAAGTTTTAAATTCTGAGACAACTATGGTAGGATGGCTTGAAAAGTCTTAAAAATAACACGCCGTGAAAGCCATACGGATAATAGTTTTAATTATTTTCTGATCATTTAACACTCATATAAATCCACTTTATTAGTGCTACTTTACAACATGTTTTTAAAACATCTTTATCAATCTCGTACAATTTCTTACGCCTGTAACTGTAATTTTATCTAAAATAGTGCTTTTTAGGATAAAGAACTAAAATAACAGTAAATGAATAAAGTTTGAATTCGAATATTTCTGACGAATTATTTTAATCACGAACAATCGCAAAAGTCGTGGTTGATATTTGATGCCAAAACAAGGGTAACTTTAGCTCGAATACTTCCGATTAAACTAATTTGAGCTTACTTTTCGTTCAGGGCCTGGACATCCCGTATGTAGTTAAAGATTCTTAATCAAATAATACTGGCATCTTTATAAAAAAAAACAACGGCACGGAAAGAATTGGGTAGCGATCAATGTAGTAGAGATAAGTTTGTAGATGGACCCGAATTCCATTACATGCACATATAAGTTATATTTCTTTCATCTATATCAGAACTGGCATATAGTATTCCCTTCGAAGACAATGTGACAAGCAAGTAAATCGTTGCAACAAGCTGTGTCAGCCTATGTTACTTCCATTCATGAAGGTTAAATAGGAGCATTTTTGCAACAATTACCTATTTTATGTACACAGGCAATTTATGGGAACGTTATAAGTAAGGAATATTCACAAACAGAACACAAAAAGCGCTGACCATTCTCAAAAAACCACTTTAGAGTAGAAAGAAATTTTGCATGAATAAGTTTGCAAACTTTCATAATACTCTCCATTGCCTCCATTCCTTAAAATTGAGTGAGTAAATGTAATATTCAAAAAATTAAATCTTCTAAGTAGAACTTAAGAAAAACACTATAAGGAAATTTTTCATTTTTATCCACCTAAAAGCATTGCTGAACCAGGTAAATTTGTAAAAAAATTCGATTTCGCTGAGAAGAACCATCTCAAAAAACAGATGTATAAAATTGGGAATATTACAAGATCTCTTATATCCAGGTTAATGAATGGAGAATGCGATTAGTAGTACAATTTCTGAATTACTATATATAAATTTTACAGTTTTTCACATTTTTTAATAAACTTTATATGATTGTAATTACTCAGTATAGTTTTATGTGAATAGGAATTACTAAAACTATTTAGCTTTTCAAGAAAATATACAATAGGTATAGAATTAAAAAAATATCACAAGAAAAGACTGAGTACGAAACCATGGTCTTCTTATTTGGTATTTCTCATTAGTAACTAAACATTGCATAAAGACGGTTTTAGTAAAACTACTTAGATGAATGTTGTACTGTGCACCAAAATTCTCTGGAATGGTCTGTTACCTTAATTGCTCTTCACCCTCACAAAGGCTTTACTATTCCGTCTACCTCCCATTAAACTTTCTACTATGCTATTTGAGCTAAATGTTCTACAGTAGTGTACATTAATTAGTGTGTATTTGAAGAATTATTTACGTTATGGGCATACAGAGTTTACGCTAGGAGTATATATATTTAAAATTTTATTTTATTGACCTATTTCAAATACAATTTATAGTTCTTATATTTTTCTTGTAAACATAAATACCGGTGATGTAAAGCCAAGGCAGCAGCTTCAAAGTATAGAATTGACAAATTCTGATATAACTTTTATAAGTTGTTTTCTTAACACCATTTTTTACCAGTGTAGTGATAATCGTAGATATTCTATTGTGTTTAAATCTCTTACGTAGATTGCATACTCAGAAGAATTTCACACTTTTTCAGGCGCGATGACTCATAATATACAAGTTATTTATCAAGGTACTGTAATTAAACTCAAACATCAATTTTAATTTAAGTACGCGTATGTTATTGTGCTATAATTTACTAAAGGTTTAAGCACAATTTTGTATATTGAAATATTTCAGTTTAGGTACAAGATTCTCAACCTCAAGAAAGTTGCTCTAACTGACTTAAATTCTTCACTATGCAAAATAATTTGAGCGATACCTTTTGGCTCATCGGCCACAACATTCGGGTGGATTTCAAATTTAAATAAAAAACTAGTACATTGAAACATAAAAAGATATCCTAAAAGGTCAAAGAATTTGCACTAACTAGTTAATTCTGTAACAATATAAGCTACCGACCTCTGAAAGCTTCCAGGTTTTAAATCTCCCAGACCGGACAGATCTCATCCTCTAGAGTTTTCTGATTTTCGCCATGGGTGGATTTTAAGTCTTCCTCGTCTACGGGCTACTATCTTACACCTCAAACCAGGGTTTTAGTGTACATTTTTGTACGGTGAGTTTATGAAAAGTGTACCATGGATTGCTGTTAAAGGTTCCAGCAGTGATGACAAAAATACAGTCCTGCTTTATACATTTAGTAAAAGAAAATATATGTTGTTGGTAGTGATAAACTGTGTTGGCTCCACGGGCCACATCCTAGCGATTATCGCAAAGCGCTGCATGTATTCTCGCTTCTATGATCTGCTCCATAATTTATCACAATTGATCCACTAAGTCAACTCTAAAAAACATTAATTAGTAATTACGGTTCAAGAACACGATAATAGTATTCAGTGACCAATAATGAGACCACGTGGTGAGGAACTAGCGTGGCAGTGACGGTTGAAGTGAAGCAGTGCGCATGCGCACATTAAAACGCCCTGTAAAAATCGCTCGGCGAGTGATTTCAAAATATCCGTTTGCTGAACATAATTTTCTTCCAGGTGTTGTACGTATGCCAGTGTGCGGTTTGTCATTTAATAAGCAGGAGGGTGATCTTTACCAAGCATTCAACCCATCCGTCCAATAGATCGATGGTCGAGCGGTGTGGGGCAATCATAAAAAAGGAGTGAGGATTTCTTTAAAAAAGATAATTATCTCGCTACTTTTTCTGCAATCAATAAAATTAATAAATGATTCAATATAAGGCCATGAACGGGTATATAGCTTTGTAATAAAAAATAAGTATAAACTGCATATTAAATTCCTTATACATAAATTACATTATAAAATCGTAGGTCAGTTAATATACTTTGTATGTAAAGTATTTTTAGACGTAGAATACTGATTTATTGCTTTATCACATTGCCTACGTACGGGTATGTATTTTCAAACATGCAATATAGTAGCCATTAAAATACCCTACTGTATAAAAATTTGGTTGGGGAAAAACTCATAAATGAATTGTATGTGGTGGCAAGAGCTCCTTTCCAACTAAATACATATATATATATATCACAGAGACTTCCGGTCACAAACACATTGACATTTACCGGGACACTAATGGCTTCAACGATATACATAAGAGCGTATTCAGCTTCAGAGAGGTCTCACAAAACATTCTCACTCACCACGGAGTGACAGCTGCTGTTAAAATGCCTTCAATAATAGTGAAATAAATAACCAAATTGATAAGTATCGTTGTCTTTTTAGGAAACTAAAAGTTTTATTATTTCATTGATTGTTAAGAATTGAGAATCATATTATATAATATTTCATGTGACACATTCTGTCAGATAATTGAAGTGATAATTTCTATGTTTATAGTGAACTTATTTTAATTATATAACTATATTTAGATTTTTAAGGTTATGGTATTCCACCTGTAAGTATTTATGTGTTTCTGATCAACACATATTTTTCTTTATAACACTCATTCGAACAAAAACCAAACTTTTCTTTGATATTAAGAATAATAATGGCTGTTTATAATAATACTTGGTATGGTTCTATTTCATGATGGCGACCATAAACGATTGGATTAAAATATCTCTAAGTACAATCCTTTAACTAATATTGCATTAGGAGAGTTATATTAAAAAATATTACTAGAAATCGAACACAATATTTTTTTATATAAATAGAAAGAAAAATACCCTAAATATTCCAACTTAGTAAATATGATACGTACGCTCCTTATTTGCTAGAATGGCTAGTGAAAACATTATTATTAATTATTACAAAAGAATGAAAAGAATATTTAAATTAAAGTAAGCGTATTTACTATTATTATAAATAGTTTTTATCGTTCTGGAACGCAATGTATAAAAGGTATGTTGTAAAATGTAAACAGTAAATAATAAAAATAAAATCATCTTCATTCGAGTTGTTATAACGGAAAAATAATTTATCAACCTCTTTAACGACTTTAAAATGTACACAGTAATTGAGTTAATCAATAGTACTGCCAAAAACAGTTCAATTGTTACTGAAATCGTCAGATCATTTCAATAAACTTCCTTGGAATGTTGGAGGTAAATTTAAATCTAAAAAAGTATGTTTCACTCGACAACTTCAGGGTCCCACAAAAATGTCTTTTAACTTAAATATAAAACTGATCTGGTGATTGGAATAACATTTAAGTGACTATTACCTATCTCTATATTATCTCTAGAGAGATTGAAAAGTCTTAGAATAAGAATAAGTGAATATAGTGTCCTGTTTTCAACAGGAAATGGGTGCGAAAACGCAGGCAACTGCTGGTACGAGCTCGTATATAATACAATTGGTTTTCTCCTCCGCCACCTAAGTACTCGTACAATATGTATTCCTCGGAAAATTGTTGCAACGTAGTGAAATTTATACATATGTCACATTGTCTCCATGCGTCTTATCTCAATAATGATTGGTTTGATGCTAATCTTTAATATAAACCTCAAATTGCTTCTTAATTCTGTAGCTCTGCTGGATAGGAAGTTTATCTAATATGCGTTAGCAAAGCTTACTCTTAAAAGTATGGTTCAGTGCTAGAAATGTGAAAACACCACGTCTTAATAAATGCATCGGAACTGTTCTTAAATTATTTAACGAGTTAGTTAAACTATTGTTTTTTTATTTGTAAAATAGAATACTTTTATCATATCTAGAGTTTATATTAATATATTATTTGAATAATATAAAATTGATAAAACTACGCGTGAGCTTACAATTGTTATTTACTAAAGGATTACGTAGTAAACTATTACTATTAGTACTTAAACATAAAATCGTGTTATCTGTTTTTTAACAATTTAATATGACGTATAGCTCAACATTTAGTAATCAGGCTTTACTCAGATATACTGCAGTTATTTGTAATAACGTTTAATATTGAACCTCTAAACGATTGTGGTTTACCTGGTTACAAGCATCATATTAAAATTACATTTCTTTAGATTTGAATGTGAAATTATGGACTGCAAGCCTATAATGTACTATTTACGTCTACAATTTTAATGTTGTACCTGAGAGTATGGTGAGAGCAAGGAGGAATGTTAGTAAATACAGCCTCGGAGTAATACAGGCGCCTACCCGGGATCCTAATACCTCACGCGAATGCAATTTTCCGCTTTAGCGTCTCGGGGCTGTTAAAATTACTTCCGGTGCGGTAAAAAAATCTGCTGCCAATTTATTGCCTAATTTTGGAGCAATATACCAATACCCAGACAGTGAAACTTTATATACAAAGGTGCTCATTACATTTTGTAAACATATTTATTTCATGATCCTTTATATAGTAATCACAAAATTATAGTCCATATGTTTTCATGAAATCGGTCTAATAATTCATAGTTAAAAATATAAAAATTATAATTCAAAATACATAGACAGTTTCCGTTTTACAGTTTTTAACAACAAAACGTTATTGTTGAAATTGACGAAAAAATTTCGATATTGTCAAATAGTTAAAAATAGGAAAATACGCACATAAAGCAACAGACAAACATGTAATTAATGTTCAATCATCGTTAGATAACTAAATATGTAATAGACCAATAAATTAGTGATTTGAGCCTACTTATCTAATTGTCTGAGGTTGATATAATTATTATTTGTTTCTGGTGGTTTCTTGTTAGTGGCAAGCTCAACAAATAAATTTTGAGATAAATAAATAAAATAAAAGCATGATTTTATATTTTAGCCATTTCAATACTACTTCGTAGTCCATCAAAACTAACGGGAAGGCTGAATGATTTCTTTCTCTGTGGTATTTTATTTTGTACCGTAGTTGTAATTATTTATGCTGAATCGCGGTAGGAAGTAGGCTCTTTTGTTAACTAGACGCGGTGCGTAGACATTGTTTGTTGGTTAGACCGGTACATCAGCTGATCGAGATGACTACGGTGATACGTTCCGAGCCGGTTGCCGGAGAGAGGGGGACTAGTTTTGAAGTGACAACGACAACGTAGAGACGTCTAGCTGAGAAGCAGTAGTTCTTCCTCTAATCCTATATTTTGGGATCTAGAGTAATTCTTTTAATCTGGTGTAAATTTAAATCAAGTTTTAATTTTCTTCAGTGCGTTTTTTTAGTTTCCTATCAGCCTCCATAGTCTTCAAAGTAGTAAGTCGCGTACCAGCGTTTAGTTAATATCTTTTATTTTTATACAGTTGTGATTAAATTTGTACAATTTCCCATATTACAGAGTCTGAAAATTAATTAAATTTTTGAAGTATTGTGAATTAAATTTTGGTCGTAAAGTTAATATCAAGTTTTGTGTTATATTGATTTTTGAATATTTTGAGAAGAGAACTTTTTATTTTATTTTGTTAATTTAATCCATTTTGGAGAAGTATACATTTTTAGTTTCATTTTAATTTTAATTCTTTTTGATCAGACTCTTAATTATATTTGATCGATTGTGAGAAGTTTTGGAGAAATTCAAATCTAAAATTTGTAAACTTTGTTAAAATTTTGGGTGAACTTTAATTCGGAATAAATCAAGTATTTCCGAAAAGTTGTTTTGATTTATAAAGTATTAGCTCCAAAGTAATCTAATATATGTACTATAATAACGGTACAACCTATTAATTTCATTTACATTTCTTGATTATCTACCTATATTTGGTAGAATAGCTTTTGAATCCAAGTCCAAGGAGATGCATTAAAGAAAAGTACGTGAAAAGCGTGTTAGAGTTAATAAAAGATTATTTTTGCAGTTTTTTGGTTATTATGCTATGGTTCTGCTTAAAAAAAGTCGCTAGTTTTTGTCTTTTTCAACATAATGAAACTTTTTACGGAAACACTTAATACTCTAATTTCCCTGTTGTGAAGACGTTTCTTTCACCCATATCTATGGTTTTATTTACTCTATGGAAAAATTTAATTAAGAATATCTCAAAGTATATGTATAATGATCTATTTAGCATTAACTTATAGGGAAATTTCATATTTAAATGTGTCGTGTTGCACTTTGTAATATGCAGGTGGTATTGTTTTAAAACAGTTCATTTTAATTTAGCTAGCTAGTTATTATAGGGATGTTCAAAAGTTGAAAGGAATGTCCCGTAATAGATAGGAAATATTATTTCCGTAAACTACGCAGAATGAATGCAATGTTTCAAATGTTTACTTTAGGATATGGTAATATACTGTACTCGACAAACCTTAATTCGTTCATCTTTAAACATTTATTTTATTTCATATAACAATAAAACAATGCATAAAATATCCGGTAACTGCCTATATCATGAGGGGAAACTAATACATCATACATTTTATACAATTTAAAAAAGATTATTGTTTTCTTCAAAAGAAAACATGACACATTTTTACATTGTGATCTACAAAAAAATACAAATGGTTAATTAACAAACGATATATTCCTCACTCTATTTACGAAATGTAGGCCATCATAAATGTTGGAATCATAAATATTCACAATCCAGTGAACAGATTGTTTCTGACTCGTATTTAGCAGTTGATATTTGAAAATTCAAGTAGATTACAATATAGATACGGACGGAGTAGCGTATTGTGGATATTGTTAAAATACGTACGTAAACTATAAGTTACTCCGTTAGGTTTCGGTAAATATTTATTTAGAACCGACTACCACTATGACAACTGTTTGTTTTAATTATGTTATTAGGTTAATTTTTTATATATTTAGGGATAGTAGATAGTTTAAAAAAATGCATAGATCAACCATCATACATACGTTCCAAAGTAATTGTTTGTATTCCTTATTTAATCAAATTAAATTAGGCTATAGGCGTTGATCCAACATTTAAGTCAGTATATGATATATATATATATATATATATATATATATATATATATATATATATATATATATATATATATATATATATATTTATATATATATATATATATTTATATATATATATATATATCTTTATATATATTTCTTGTGTGCGTGTGTATGTTAATGAACTCCTCCTAAACGGGTGGACCGATTTTAATGAAACTTTTTGTGTGTCTTCAGTTGGATCCGAGAATGGTTTAGATTCATAATTCGGTCCAATTTTAATAGTTTATTTAATTAATTTTTTAATAATAAATTGTTGTTGATGGTGGAGTGTTTTACATTGGATCCACCAGATTGCGCCACGACACGTAATACAAAGTGAACTGTTACTTAAAACAAATGTGAATATTTTCAGCTGAAGTTCATCAAAGAGGCAGAAACATTTGTTCACATTTAAAATTTAGAAATTTCATATTTTAAATTTGTAAAGTGCTTGATCAGTAGTGTAATGCAGATTGCAAAGATGAAGTTTCACCAATTAGTCTACGTAAACATTATAATATTACAACACAGCCATAATGTTTTTCTATTTTAATTCCAGCCGACAGTTTGTGCTGCTATCAAATTTGTGCGTTGTTTTGTAACATTCTGTAATTATTGTGTGAGTGCTAATTGTTATAATACATTAATAGAGATTGAAGATGTTTGAAGTGCATAAAAAACTATAGTTATTTATTAAAGTTATTAAACTCATTTTGCAAATTTATTGAAGTGAGTATATTGGTCGCATAGGCCTACCTCAAATAACCTAAGTAGCATACAAATCAAAAGGTTGTGTTTCTGTGTGTGAATATTGTTAACAGTTTATATAATCAAGTTTTAAACTAATTGGATTTAAAATAATTTGTTGTAATTTACCTTTTTTTATCTGCAGTCAGAATTGGTCACATAAGTTCAAATTAAGTAGCATACAAATCACACGTGTGAATAACTACTTATTGTTAATAGTGTAGCAATTGGTTTTAAATTAAATTCTGTTGGCCAGTTCCGATATTATACTGTAATTTTAAATTACTAATTTTATAACAAGTATATTTTTTCAATTTACAACTTAATTTATCGTAATGCCATTGAATGTACCTATTTTTTTTAATCCTTCAGGAGTATACACAAACAAATTAGATGATTTTCCGATAGGGCTGAAGTATAATAAGTGGCCTCCATCACAATCGAATTATTGATATTTCTGAATAGCGTATATAACTACTATCCGAATTAGATTATAGATATGTAAAGCCCGAAGTATAATAAGCGGCCACCATCACAAACGAATTATTGATATTTCTGAATAGTCTATCTAAACTACCGAATTTCATTATAGTTATTTAAAATTACAGTATAGTATCGGAACTGGCCAACAGAATTTAATTTATCTAAAATACTAAATAAGTATTCCGTATAGGGCTGAAGTATAATAAGTGGCCACCATCACAATCAAATTATAGATATTTCTGAATAGCCTATCTAAACTACTAAAATGACGAACTGAATTAGATTATAGTTATTTAAAGGCTGAATTATAATTAGCGGCCAACATCGCAATCAAATTATTGATATTTCTAATTAGTCTATCTAAACTACCGAATTTAATTATCTTTATATTTATATTTCTTGTGTGCGTGTGTATGGAGCTGAACTCCTCCTAAATGAGTGGACCATCTTGGAATGTTTTACATTGTATCCAGCAGAATGCGCTACGATCATAGTTTCAAATGTTTTCTATTTTAATTCCAGATTTTCCTGACAGTTTGTGCTGCTATCAAATATGTGAGTTGTTTTGTAACATCGTGTAATTATTGTGTGAGTAGCTAATTGTAATATTACATTGTTAGAGATTGAATATGTTTGAAGTAAATAAAAAACTATAGTTATATATTGAAGTTATTGAACTAATTTTGAAAATTTATTGAACGAAGTGAGTATATTGGTTGCATAACCTAAGTAGCATACAAATAAAATCGTTTGTTTCAACTTTTTTACCTTCAGATTAAGTAAGTTTTCATTTAAAACATCCTCTAAATTTCACATCACTCATGTTATACTCACACACTATCGGTTGATCGAAGTGTGATTAAATGTACATGTGATGAAGTTAGATATTGTAATAACTTTTTAATAGACATTTTTATCAAAACAGCCCAGATTAATTACAGATTGTTACAGATTAATCAAAGTTTAAAATTTTCGAATTAAAGACGTGTGTACAGGACAACGTCTGTCGGGTCTGCTAGTATATATATATATATATATATCAATTATTAAACTTCTTGATACAAAGTTCCTTTAATATTTCGGCTTTTTGCCGTTTTCAAAAAGGTATAATACAAAATAACAATACAGCAACAAAATTTACAAAAGTAAATAAATAAAAACTGACATAAATAAATAAACAAGAATTTTTGAACATGTGGTTAACACCAAAGAGAAATAAATAATATCATGAACAGAGAATGAATTTAGAAAAATAATTTAGAAAAAATAATATATAATTGATCATTTCATCTTTTATTCAGACCAAAGGGTACTTTTGATTTTAATATTAATTGATGTGCCTGTTCTAAATTTTCTAAGTCAAATAAATCAAAATAAATCAGAAAATTGCTTTAGTCTAAATGGAATTTACCATTTAGAGCCAAATCTGAACCAAAATACTAATCTGATAAATTTAAGAAATGTAGAAATCACGGCAATCTTTCAATTTTTAAATCAAGGCATCCAGATAGGTTGAACCTATGGCATTTCTCTTTTCCTTCTTATGTAAATTTGTATTTCTATGTAGTCACTTACAAATGTTTACAAACAGCTTATTGCAATATTTTTGTTTATGATATTTATTTGTTGAAATTTAATTTTTGGTTCTGCTTTTAATTTTTGATTTTGTTGATGTTTGTTTGTTCCTTTAAATTAGTGTGTTTATGATGGAGGGTTCTTGAAACTCGAAATTTAAAATATGAATTCTGTTTAATTTTAACTTGAACTACTTGAAGAATGTATGAATATATAATATATTTTATATATTATAGAAGAATGTATATTTATATATAGATAATATAATTATGTGTGTACATGGGTATGTATATATTTATAAACATGTGAGCGTGTGTGTCATGGTCAAACATCTTTTTTTCAACAAATTTTACAAAGCTTAAAATATTGTTGATAAACCCAAGCACCCAAAAGGGCATAAGGTGTGTGTGTGTTCGTGCGTACGTGCATGCGTGCGTGTGTGTGTGTGTGTGTGTGTGTGTGTGTGTGTGTGTGTGTGTGTGTGTGTGTGTGTGTGTGTGTGTGTGTGTGTGTGTGTAAATATATCATATATTTTATATAAAAGCCCGACGTGAAAATTATGTTTAATCTATGAAAATATTCTAACATTTACTACATGTAGTTTGTGAAAAGGTGATTTCAAGACGCAGACTGTGAGATATAAAAAGAAAGTGTATCGCTATTGGTTTTAACTCGAACATAATAATTCAGGGCGGTAATGATACGTTACTTTTTAGGTTGTAGGTCACCTCTTGTTGTTCTGGGCATATAAAGATAGGGCTAAACAAACCTACTATTTTAACAGGAAATTTTCTAAAAATTTAATTGTAACTAATATTGAATAATACAAATTATGTGAATCAAATGAGCATTCAATAAGTTAAATTTTTATAGAAGACATTATTTATTTGCAATAATAATGGCAGTTGTTGTAATTCTCATCATCGATATGGATTAACTAAACCTAATTTCTTGTCACACATTCGATTACTTCAAATACGAAAATGTAAATACTATAAGAAGTAGTTTTTTTAGCAAAGTAATCCAATGATTCTTGGGACCTTTTTTATCATATCTTACTGATGTGGTTGGTTTTCTAACTTTTTAGTGGTTTTAAAGTTAAAGTGGTATGTCGCTTAAAATTATCTTCAAACTTTAAAGACAACAATCAAAATTTAAGGTATTCCTTTGTTCATTTAAATAAACACCATCATCCGCTCTTATGAAAAATTATGAAAAAATTATGAAAAAATGTTGAAGGATAGGGATAAGTTTTAAGTGTACGAAAGAAACTGTTTAAATTTATCTTCACCTCTTCATCAAAATTTCTTTATACTCTCACCATGTTTTATAAATTACAGTCGAAATCAGTGTCCTTTTTATAGAAGTTGTATGTTATTTTGTGTTGGAAATATCGTGTGGACAGACGGACATTGAACAGGCGGGAAGATATAAATCAAATTTTCCCAGCTCATCAAGTGACATAATTCGCTAACATATTATTGTACATTAATTTATTAGTGAATTAGTTATATCACTAATAATAAATGTACAAACGGTGGTTTGTTAAACATTTTTATGATGAATTTCATAAATACTATTGGCTTTATAAAAATTACTACAATCGAAATTTTTTTTAATACTATACTAAAACAAACAGTACCTAATTTATTGAAATCGCTCAAGGGCTAAAAAGGTTATGGTAATTTTCTAAACCTAGTAACATATCTTATTTGAGTTTTTCAAAGTTTCAGTAAATTAATGTATTTTCTTGTTTAAAAAGTTGATTTATGTAATTGGGTGGTATACAAAAGTTATTGTGGGTTTAACAGAAAAAAACATTAAACGCGATTATTATTACTATATTAAAATTTTTTAGACTAACATCTTTCCATTTTTTTATTGACCATCTTTAATAGATTTGCATACGTATAGAAATAAATTTTAATCTAAAAAACACAAACAGACTAACAGATGGATGCATGTTATGACATACATTTATAAGAAAGTTTCGGTTTGTTGTAACCCCAGAAAAAGCCTTCTGAGGTTATTCTGTGTACTTTTGTTATAGCCTTAATACTCTGTATGTTATAGAATTAGGTTATAGTAGTTTAAATTTTTTTAAGTCTTATCACGTAAAACTGTCATTTGTTGCTTTGTGGGAAAGCCACTGTCACAAGTCGTGTGGAAGCGGCTATTTATCAGTTGGAAGCTTCTCGTCAAGGTCATGAATTCGGAAGCCAAAACATAAATTCCAGGTAACGCAATCTGAAAAACAAACGGAGAATTATAATGTTGAGAGCACTGACATTAAATTACCATGGTATCCAAGTAACAATTATAAATATTTCTATATAATTTCCTGTTTCTTGATAGTTCATTTTAGAAATTTAGTGTCATTTGTTTCCGTCGTGAATAGTTGTGATCGACAAGAAGATTTAAGAAAAAAATTGATTGTGAAGACTAAATTAAAAGAACCTGTTGACATAGTGCCTGCTATATCTGTATGATTTTATATTTTTCGAGAGGAATTGAATACTTCTTTCTTGGTATCATGGAAAGTTATGTTGCAAAAGATTATGTAATTTGTTAATGTGAGTATTTTACCAAATAATACAAATAACACCGAAAACATATAGCGGTATTTATTTTCAATAGCATTCACTTTCATCGTTTTCAAATTTTATAAACAGAGCTTCTCTTAAAATAATAGGGTACTGTACCTTGGTTTTCATTGACACATAAACATGGGAAAACAGAAGATTGGAAGTTAATCTCTATATTTATAAGTATATTTATCTAGACATAATTTGTTGTAAAAAGGACACACACACACACACACACATATATATATATATATATATATATATATATATATATATATATATATATATATATGTATATTCATACATACGTAGGAATTAAAAGCATAATTCGGTCTAGGTTAATCCACACCTACAAGGGGGAAATTCTTTCTAAATTAAAAAAAAATCCCTTATCGATTTTGCGTTACGCTCTGTAGATTGTAAAACAAAAAATCGTTCGGGCTTGTCAGTTATCATTTC
Organism: Homalodisca vitripennis; assembly: GCF_021130785.1. Classification (NCBI taxonomy): domain Eukaryota; kingdom Metazoa; phylum Arthropoda; class Insecta; order Hemiptera; family Cicadellidae; genus Homalodisca; species Homalodisca vitripennis. The sequence goes on along the minus strand of NC_060214.1, from coordinate 78,066,914 downwards.
TACTTTTTTCCATTTTTAATTGTTAAAATAGCATTGTTAATGGTATATCACAATGTCAAGGAAGTCTAGCAGTTTTTAATAACTTGTGTAAGCAATGCATAGCCTTTTTTCATTTAGGTAGGTTTTATGAGAGTGTTCCAGTAGTAAGTGAAATGAATTTAATTTTTCGATTTTTAAAAAATTAGCTTTTTACAAAATCTAGAGAAACATATTTTATTTTTTACTATTAAAAATTCGTTTTTATTTTAATAAATTTTAAATGTTTATAGGATATTTATGTTATACTACCAATCAAGCACTGCATAGTTCACATTTTATAAAATTTAAATTTTAACAGTTGCTTCATTCCATTTTCAAACTGTAGGTGAAAGAGACAACAGCTATTTAGTATTAGTTAGATTTGGATTATAAAACATAAATACTAGTTTTTCTTGACTTTTTTTCAAACTATTCTATCTCTTCACATACAACTTCCTCAAATATGAATTATTTTTTACAAAAATAATCCAGCCCTTCTCCGAATGAGCTCTAAGTAACACATTCTCAAAGAATATGATTGTGTACAATAAAATTGGATATACCATATTGTACGGTTAAAATTAAATGCCCAATCATGATCTTCTTGGTTTAAACTTATGCCATTTTTATGGACAAATCTAATGTTTAGAAACATTAAATAATTAATGAAGTCAAGTTCTAAATACTTAGAATACATAATAGTTTTCGTACAAAAGGTTATGACAATAAATGCCACTAATATACGTGTGGAATGTATTTGTGTACACTATGTTTCCCTTTTCTTGTAGGTTCCAAACTGATGTACATATGATAAATCGAATAATGGGTAATAGCTCGACTGTATATCAAGTACCATCTTCACTAAAACGTCACACTGCAAGAAGCGTAAATATAATATTGAGAGGTAATTCTACTATTTCAAACAGAGCTAACACGAAGTGTTAAAAACACTTCTGACTGAACGTGTTAATGTATTCTAAGGAAATGAAGAAAAGGGAGTCACATTAGATTACATGTGCCTGCACTTTACGATGCAATCATCGTATAGTAGTTTGAATCCTTAGAGTGCTTCAACCATTCATTACGAATGTTTTCGTTCATTTTTTAATTGAGAAATGTATGATTATGCAGATCTGTTATGAAATGACTACATCTATACGAAATTCTTGATTTTTAATTACTTTTAAACATACTCAACAAAATAAAATTATTTATTCGCATAATAAAATTGATATACAGATATCAGGATACAAGTATCTTAAGTACGTACGAGTAAACTAAAATACACCTCTTACTTAACAGTAAATATTTTACAATATCGCACACTGAAATGTCACACTGAAAAGTGTGCCCTCAGTTTTTTTTACGAATGTAATTATTCTGTGACGTTTTCGTTGCCATCGTAAAAAGAATTTAAAATTTTTTGCTAATGCTTAGTCAAATCTCATAGGTTGATATTCACTATGATCAAACTCAATTGTCCAGTTTATTCTTGAGAAGTTGTGCAGACTGGCAGTAATAAATTTGTTCCAGTTCTCCGATTAAAATAAAAAAAGAATACGTACAGTCTATTTTTGCATTTAACACATTACATTTTGAAATTTTCCTTTCTTTTGAATATAATTTATAAATTAAAAAATGGATATTCATTTGTGTTAAGAGCATTTTCGATGATTCAAAGAGTATAAATAAAAAACTACATTTTGTATAAATAGCTCTTTTTACTTTAAAAGCTTACATTTACTGAACGGTTGTGTTTGAAATGAATATAACATTTTGAAATACACGTTTACTGAATTTAAAATAACAATATAAAATCTATATAATGCGTTTTATAGTTGTAATAATCAAATTGTATTAAAAAAGTATCCTTTCTCAATGTTTAACTCTACAAAGAATAGCACATACTCGATTACATCTGCGTTATCAAGGCAAATAACAAGTTCTAAGAAAAGTCTTAAATTTATTCTCGGAAATTATAAATGCTGTGTTCTATATGAACAAATCAGGATCCTTCCAAGACCACCTTAGCCCTAAGAAAAGACACTCTGTATATATGAGTAATTTACTTTGTTAGGTTAGAAAAGCACGGAAACATCTGACCATTAGTTAATTTCATAATGTAAGATATTAAGTAAACAAAACTGTACAATATGACAAAACGACACCAGTAATAACATTGTTATTTTCCCTTGACTGCTTCTGAGTCTCCTTTTCACAACATTCGTAGAATACAAAACATTCACCACATGAAATATAAATAACACCTAATTTTAAACCAACTTGTTTATTTATATCACAGTTACCTTTATTATTTTTATAAAAAATCCCCATCCGTGTCCCCAAACCATGTTTTAAATTTATTTTTCTGAGAGGAGAAAAATCCTTAAAAACCTTTTGAAGAATTAACTGATAAATGAAGTAAATTCTACTAGAGAATCTTTACAAGACGATATTACCAGAAGAAGCCAAAATCAATTTCCGGTTCAAACCTTATATTTCTCGGAAAAATTCGGTATCAATATATATTGTAGTGACAATGTATTATGTTTTTTGTTTTTGGTTTTTTTTGACATACATGATTTTAAAATAAAGTATCATTTCTTATTTCCTGTAACAAGTGATATAAATATTTATTTATTTATTTTCAAAGATAAAATTAAACTGCAATATACCCATTTCGATATATTTTGTATATTTTTGGATTAATGATTTTTAAATTTGCTTCAAACGTAATATTAATGGTTGTATACAAAATTATTAAATTCGTTTAGTAAATTAAAAATTAATCTCTCTATAACGAATGTTATAATGGTGATATAATGCATTAATAATACATTTCAGTGATAAAAAATTTCCAAAAATATACGTCATAAAATTTAAGACTTTTAATAGAAAGTGAATTTAAATCATTGTTTAGGCATGTTTTTAAATAGCTGTAAAATAAATTTATTAATTTTTCACATCTTTGCGATTTTCCCACGTATTTTTTGTTTCAAGTTTTAAAGATTCTAGTCCACAGTTGCTATTATCTTATAAATAAAACACAATATAATAAACGTACTTTATAAAGACATTTTTTCAAGAAATATTTTGAAGCCTTTAGCAACGAAGTCATCTCTTTGGAAAAATAAAACCTAAAAACAAACACGAACAATATGTTCAAAATATAAGTCAATCAATCAATAACTTTTTATTGCAATAGACATGTATAACATGTATAGCAAACGTCACTATAATAACTAAAATTTTGTCCACTCTCACCACATCAAGATCACACTCATACATACAATTCCGCATTCACTCATCGCACATACATTCGCCAATTTCCCCACCTCCTCAACCAAAGTCAATCTCCCTGTTGGGTGGTCTCCCAGTTAAATGCCAAAAACTCGGCCGCATTGTCAAATGCTTGTGACACTAGAAAGCTTTTCAACCGAGTTTGGACCGCCTGGGGCGATGGTACATTTTTGATCCCATTGGGCAGCTTGTTGATGAAATACACACCTGCTTGTGAGGGCAGGTGTTCATAAACCCCCGTTCTGTGTTGTCCAGTTCGGTAGGCTCCCCTGCCTCTGGTTTCATACGAATGAATGTATCGGCCAGTTGTCAAGGCACACTTATAAATACAAAACAGCGTCGTTTCGCAAATGTAGAGACTAGGCAGAGTCAATAGCTGCACATTTTTGAAGGTTTCTCGGAAGGACTTTTGAAAATTCAAATGAGCGATTATCCGAACCGCTTGTTTTTGCAGTTTGAACAATCTCATCAACTGGTTGTTTGCACTGGCACCCCACAATACCACTCCGTAGGTAAGGTGGGGGTAGATCATACCATAATATGCTGTCGTCAGGACCTGAGTAGGGCAATATTTGGCTAAAGACCTCAAAACATAAATGCCTGAGGACAATTTTTTGCAAACATGGTCGATATGAACATTACATGTCAACACCCGATCGAGGTGTATTCCAAGGAATTTGATACTGTAAACTTCTTCCAGAATGGAATCTGCCAACATGATGGCAGGGTCACATTCTGACTCTACAGATCGAAGAGAAAAGTTCATGGCGTTGGATTTTTGTGTGTTTGTTATGAGATTGAGGTCAATAGTACTGAACACAGTTGTTGATATCACCAAAAGATAGTTCTTCCAACAAATATTTTGTCTTTACACTGAAACAGAAAGTCGTGTCATCAGCATACAGCACAATTTTTCCATGTAGTAGTGATGACCCAATGTCATTGACATCAATGAGAAACAAGATTGGGCTGAGGATTGATCCCTGAGGGACTCCATAGTTCAGCTGAATTAATTGGGAGAGTTGGTCTGAAATTTGGACAACTTGATTTCTGTTGCTCAGAAACGATCTGAGCCACAATAGTGGCACTCCTCGGATGCCGTAGAATTCCAGTCTTTCGAGCAGCGTTTTGTGATCAACACAGTCGAATGCCTTAGACAAGTCGAGGAACACACCTAGGGTGGACCTACGATTTTCAAATCCCTCTACAACCACATCGACCAGACTTGCTATCGCGTCTACTGTCGACTTACCCTTTCTGAACCCGCATTGGTCTTCTGAAAGTAGGTTGTGCATTTTCAAATATTGTAGCATTCTTGACAAAAAAATCTTTTTAAAAATTTTGCTCATTACTGGCAAAATTGAGACAGGCCGGTAATTATTTGTGGAACTGGGGTCGTCCTTTTTGAAAATTGGTTTCATTTTCGTGAGTTTAAGGAGAGAGGGAAAAACTCCTTGGTCAAAAGACAAGTTAATTAGAAGCGTTAATGGTCTCAAAATGTGCTTAGAGCACATTTTAAAGAGACGCATTGATATCAAATTGGAATCATCTGAAATTTTTGGCTAGGAGCTGCTGAAAAATTCGTTCGAGCTCTTCTTCAACGACAGGCGGTAAAACCCATTGAGGATACAGGACTCTGCCTACGCGTAGGGTTCACTCGGGGCTGTAATGGTCTTGGATTCAGCTCACAGGCAACAGACACGAAAAATCTGTTAAACTCATTTGTTATCTCCTTTGCATCATCCATAAGCTTATCCCCAATTTTAATTTTAATTTGTTTATGAGGGGTTTCTTTGTTGTTAATGATGCCCCAAACAGTTTTAGAAACGTTTTTTGATGATGTTATGGATTTAGAGACGTCATAGGTTTTCGCTGCAAGGATCACTTTCTTGTAGGTTTTCTAATATTTTTAGAAAAAAAAAACACTTAAATTCTTCGCTCGTTGAATTTTTACTGATTTCCGAGAAAATCTAAGTTGCCTATAGTGATCCACTTGGAGTTTGTCCTTGTGGGACCAATTCTTAATGTTTTTGTAGGACAGCAAACATTCAGATGGAAGAGAAGGACCTCGTTAAAGATTTTATATTTTAAACTGCTGTTCTGCGGATCACGTTGAATTTAGAAATCCCCACTTTTCTTTTGAGAGGGTTGCATTGAGAAGATCGATGTTTTCAGGCCGTATGTCTCTTACTGTTTTGATAATTTGGGCTTCCTTTCGAATCTCTTTCCACCAATTATAGCCTCTTGGCCGTAGTGGTCCGAGATTTCTGTGTTAACCACGGAAACTACAACGCTCGGAAGATTGGTGATGACGTTATCTATGGCTGTCTGAGTTGTTGCAGTTACTCTCGTTGGGGTCCTGACCAACAAATTTTCAAATTGTTTTGGGGTTGGATGATTGTTGTCCATTGCGTTGATGTTGAATTTGCCCACTAGGACGAATTCCTTGAGTTTGTGCGTCAGGTCTGTGAGCAGAGACTCTAATTTTGAAAAAAGACTTCTTTCTTTGTTTCCACTGGGAGACCTATATATTCCTATGATGAAAAAATTTTAGTTGTGTGATTGAATTTTGACACCGACTGCTTCGAAATCTCGGTCAACTGTTTCCTGAATTGAAAATGTGGAAAATTAAAAGTGGTTCTTCAGGAAAATAGCAACGCCTCCTCCTTTGGAGTGGTGTCGACAGTAAACATTTGCCAATTTGTAATTTGGAATTTTGAAGATGTGGATGTTTTGTTTGTTAAAGCCGTTTTCGGATATAACCAAAACATCTGTTTTGTGGACTTCACACATCAATTGAATTATTTTCATCAAGTTTGTTGGTTGCTGATTGGCAATTTTGGTGAAGCAATCGTATTTTTTGACCAACAGTCAATTCAATCCGACTGCTGCAGGTGGGGCCCCTAAAAACATGTACCATCAGGCGACACCTCTCCGTCATGGGATCCACCGACAGCCTCCGCGTAGGTTACTCGCTGAAGCCGCCGCCCGTCCGTAGACTCCCACCCGACAACCGCCGGAGCCGAGGCGCCGGCTGAAGACGTGGCCATCGCAGCAGAAAACCCAGGAGAAGCCCTCCTTGGGTCACACGGCGGCAACTCCGGCGTTCCACGACGGCTAGGGTCCGGTGCCCCTCCGGTGTTCGACGGGGCAGTGGGCCGCGGGCTGTGAGGCTTCGATGTCATCGAGGCCAGGTGCTCCGCCATGAGGCCTGCCAGCAGTACCTTCCCAATCGCACGAAGATGTTGGCCGTGCGCGGTGAAGAACTGCCGACCGATGCGACGATGTCGACCATCTCCACTCCCTCCCTCCGGACACAGAGCTCGTTGGTGTAGGCGTTGGCAATTCTGATGTTCTTCTGTATGGGGCTGTCAGGGGGCAGGTCATACCTTGGAAACAAGGGTGTAATTAGTACCTTGGACGTCATCCTACAGTTTTTAATCACTTCTTCAAGGTTGCCGAAGATTATATTCTGCCTCCCAGCCGCCACATCGTTATTCCCGGAAACCAAGACGAAGCAGTTTCCCGGAGGAGGGGCGGGGTCTGGGTTGGCGCCGGGCTTGCAGGTGCCACTCACATCAGTGTCACCGTCCACCATCGCCCTCATCATACCGGCAAGATGTCGGGCATGAATGTCGCCCACGATGGACACCATCCTGAAGGGGAGTTTTAATTTTTTCGCATCCGTTTTCTATTTTAGTTTTATGTGTTTTAAGAAAATGGTTGGTTTTTTCTTTTGTTTTGACTTTTCCTTCTTTTTCTTTTTTGTCACTATCGTGAAGTCATTGGGTTTATCCTGAAGATGAGATAGTATTTCGTACTTGTTGTTGCTTAGTGGGATGGTATTTGTATGCTGAGTATTTGTACAATTGGTTTTCTCTATAAGCGATAACTTTTCTGTTTTTAATACTTTTATTTCCTCTTCTAGGGTCTTAATAGTTGTCAGCATAATTTGCAATTCTTATTTGAAGAGTGAGCACCTCTCACAAGGATGTTGGTAATTATCTGAGGTCTGACAATACTGGTCCTTAGATTGATGTGGTGAAGAGGGGACGTTTACCGCCGAACGCGCAACAAATACCTGATCCGTGTACTCGAGAAGCCTTTGATAAGTATATGTTCAATCACTACATTTAAAACACATAAAACAATACTTATAAATTTTTATTTGCGAGGCCTTTGGACAAAAGATGTGGTTGATAAAGATAGGTTTGCAATCCAATTAAAATGGCCTCACTAATAAAAAGTTATAGGTATTAGTTAGACGTTGTCACAAATCTTCGTTGTCACTGCCGCACGGTAAAGCACACGCCGGCCGACACTGACCATTGTCACAATCTTCATTTGAAACTTCAACAACTAATACATATATGCTTTGAAATGTAACATTCATCGAACAAAGTTGTCTGTGTTAGGTAAATAAAACCAAATGTAAATACGAACATTATTATATGTATACAAAATCATCACAGTAGGGGTATACCGAAAGAGAAGGTAGCGTCCAATAGAGCGGCAAGGCCCGCGCGACGTTGCCACACAACACGCCAATTTATTGCCGTCCGGCACGGCTTCGCCGACCGTCACTGACTGTTGTCACAATCGTAATTTGAACCTTCAATACGCAATACTGACATGCATTACAATTAATTCCATAAAGGTAAAAGTTCCTTGAAAAATAAGAAAGCTTTTAATCATATTTTTTCGTTTGTCATTTTACATTGTATTCTTGCAAAAACATTATATATTTTAAACTAATCTGACACAAATTGGTGATAAAATTTTACACTAAATGTTTTCATTTAATGTAAGAAATTTTAGGATTTTAGGTACTCTACCCCCCCCGCAACTTGACAGCGGGGAACATGGTCACGTGCCTAATAGGCTCCTCCCTCAACTGCACGTATGTGTAAAAAAGGATAGAAGAAAGTTTCATTACATTAATTTGGTGATCATGAGACGCATATATATATATATATATATATATATATATATTACATTATATATATATATATATATATATATATATATATATATATATATATATATATATATAATGTAATATATCTATAATTTAGGCAGTGAGAGTGCGTTGTTGGTTATCGTCCAAACAATATGCGAACTCTAAACTAAGGTTTAGCATTGGGTTGTCTAGTTTTGCTAACTAACTAAAACTGTATGTTACCTTTTCCTACATTCGATAAAGTTAATTTATGTCGTTATTGGCTTGCAGTTTAGTTTTACTATATGAGTTTAAACCAAAAGTTTTTTGTAACATCTAAAGATTATATTGACAACATTTAATCTTTTATCGTTTAAAAAGCTCATGTCGAAGATGTTTCTTATCTTTCACACGATGTATTCTCTATGTTGTGATTGGAATTTCACTTAAAAACAAAAATCAGAGGTCAAGTTTGTGGCAGCAAGTGTGTCCGATATTTATGAGGAATATTTCATTCTCTTTACAATTACGTACTAGTCCTACAATACTACCTAATAAACCCTACAAGAGTAATAAAACCCTTGTCAAGTTTATTAAATTCGCCAAAGCACAGCTAACTTATTTGAAGTGATAGGAATCATTGAGTAACTTGATGTTTTCTATAAAGAAAGGAAGCTGCAAGCATAATTTCACATCTAGAGTTAATTTTGTTCTCGAGGTATCGTATGGTCAGATCGACAAACAAACAGACTAACAGATATGTAAAATCCCTGAGTGAAGGTTCCCGCTTACGCTCAATCAATAACATTGGGATGTATACTCAGGATGAAGATATTTCTGAGAATACTGGTCTAAGAGTATTGCTGGGGAATTTTTTACAAAACTCGACAAAGTATGTGTTAAAAACAACATGCTGTGATTAATGTATCGGAACCAATTCGCACGTTATAAGCAATACAACCAGCTTTTTCTGGTCGTCAATATAGAAAATATTACTAAGTAAGAAATCGATCAATAGACACTCTAGTTTCAGCAGACGAAAAATAAAATGATATAGCAAGGTCTAATCTTATCTTAAACTGTATTTTTCATAGCGAAATATGAACACAAACTGAACTTTATGCACATAAAATTATATTGAACTAGATAAAGGGCACAATTTTCACCACTTTCAATGAATGTGCATTTAAGTATATTTTGTATTGGGAAAATATAATCTGAGGAAAACTTATCAAATCGTATTTTAAACCCTTTTAATCACCCTCTTATTTCAACCTCTACCAAATCTTGTGCCGCTGGCAACAGATTTTCTTCTTATTACTTATTATAAAATTTATGAAGATTAAAATATCAATTTCATGGCTCAGTTGTAAAAGGAAATTATTATTTTTAGATTTTACGAAGGAAACCGAGTATAGAAATATTTTTTTGAAACAATAGCTGAATTTAATTATATTGTCTTTTTTAAGAAAATCTAACAGTTCTTTTATCAAAGTTCTTAATATGTTTTTCGAAGAGATTCGCGTATGGTTTTATTTATATATCAATATAAGAACATAAGTGGGAGGCTACAGTGCCTTAAACATTAGGCCCAGTTATACATTTATATGTCACAGAAATTAACAACACAAATATTTTTCATGGGACAACCTGCATGTTTAAAGCACGTGCTCTTGAGCAAGAATGTACATTTACGAGATGACACAAGTCTCTAGTGTAGTGTCGGCCTGCAATATAAACCGAAGTGAGGGTGATTCCGTGGGCAGACAAGCGGAAATTGCAGTCAGTGACATGCACTATTTCAGTCTATGTTGATAGTACCTACAGATACGCTTTCTCATACGCATTCAGTAACTATCAAATAAACACAAAAACATGTATATATGCACTTACCTTATACTTAAAACGATATTATACTTTTCATAACATAATATAATCATTTTTTAAACAAGAATTAATGATATAATAATGATATAAACAAAGTTTTGTTCGAACGTTTGTGATTTCCAGAATGGTCACTTTTATGGTTTGAAATTGACATAATCATTTGCTACAGTATATAAGAATCTATTGACATTTAAAAATTTTGTTCGCTGAATATAGAATTCAAATAAGTTAAATTATAAACTCATAATATGTCATTTCAACTATGTATCAATTGTAATTTACATTTCATTTCATTTATTGAGCGTTTAGCGTAGCATTTGGCGCTAGTTTATGATGGAAGAAATCTTAATTCTTATTGTTCTATTCAAACGGTAAGTTTTCATTGAGTTGGGTTAAAGGTTGGCGTTTGGTGTGAATCTCTTCATCTTGTAACTTTTTACAATTACTAATCATAGCACATTGTAAATATCATGTGACATCAACATTATTATTCACCATTCATTACTAACCATTATTCAGTAACTCATGAACATACGTAATGAAATGTCTTGGTTGGAACGGTTGGTTTTATGCAAACGGTGAGCACTGTATCTTGATCTGCAGTATTACTTTCATAATATGATAAACGGTAAAGGATAGATTTACTGTATTCCGTTGACTTGGATTACGGAAAAAGCGTTTGATGGATCTTTCATTTTGTTGTTGATTTTTCCTATTAGGTCTATTGTTTCCCTTTTTAGGACAAATATTTCAACAGCTGACATCTATTGAATCTAAAGATGTTTTCAAGCAATTTTGTATTGAAAACTTCAGATTTCTTTCTGCTAAATTTATTCACGAATTAAATCTGTGGCCATGTATAAATTTTAATACTGGCAGAATTATTACCAAAATTGTTGTATTTGCATATACGCAACATATGTAATTTTAATATTAATTGTAACAACAAAAGTAGATAATTATTTATGGTGTCACCTAATGATGAAACCTTTGGTTTCGAAAGGCTTCGTCAAAAAAATAAACAATTTGGGAAAGTATTGTTTTTATTAACATTTAGTATATTTGGTTATGGTTTAAAAGTAATTTTTATTACTATTTCATAGATATTCCCGGAATTAATGTAAGGACCTTGCAAGTGTAAAGTGAACCAGATTGGTTTAATTGCTTGTGAATAAACCAGTGTGGATATTTAAGTGTGTCCATTGTTTTTTTTGTGTGTTATAAATTTTAATAAAATTTTCAATATTTAAAGTAAATATATCTTAAAAATAAATTTCTCATTGCAGATTCCGTTCACATTCATGACACTATAACGCTCAAGAAAATAATTAACTAATAGGCTGCTCTTTAGTAGACCCTTTCATTCGGGGACCATGAAAAATTTCATTTATAATTGTCGGTTAAACTAAAAATCAAGATATCTGTATATTTTAAATTTGGCTTTTATTTCGATGATGATGATGCGTGTCAGTCCATGGAAGTTGGCTAAGCGTTAGTGAACAGTTTTATATTGGACTTAACCATTGTTAACCATGATGGCAACAATAAAATTAAAGAATAATTAAATTTATAAACCAAATGTAATAATATGAAAAAATTTATAAAAACTGTTGAGTTTTGCTGATTTTACACTAAAGATAATTTATTAAATGGTCTTAAAATTTTTCCAAAGTTTATTCTTATGTAAAGTATAAGTTTATTTTTGCTTTTATGTGAGAGAAACCGTATTTAATTTTAACTAATAATGTACCACAATTTTAACATATAAGCAATTAGTAATATATGACCACATTGTATCTCGTTTTCAAAATACAACAATTTGTTGTGTCTGAAACCCAGGAAAGCTGTTTGTACCTTGGATAATCAGGGCAAATCTTGCCAGATGTTGACAAGATACGAATGAAGTTCCACCAGTGACCTGGTTACCATGGCAAAATTATTGTTTACGTAGAAACCACTCTGAGTTTCTATTTTATATCTCAAGATCAACCCATTTCATTGCGATATGTTACAAATACTTACCACAGCGTGCAAGGACAATGAAGACATTTTATAGATAGTAAAAATGGTTCAATAATTAGAAGTAATTTTCGTACAACTTTATTTTAAACCCAAGTTAACTAAGATACACTAAACATTCACAGGTGAAGTAAATGAGTGGACTGGTTAGTTTATTACATACACTATTTCAATGAATAAGATATATGTTTGCAAAATGTATACATATACAATTAAGAATGTTTTAACATAGCGAATAATGGTTCCATATGGAACAATAAGAAGTGCATTTAAAATTCTGAACATAATAGGAATGAAGACAAGCTTAACAAGTAATTAATCTATATGCTCTATAAATCCCTATATCAAGGTTAAGTAAATTCTTTGGTGATTTGAATATAGCCTTTTAAAAACTTATGATTAGTATCAGATTAATAATAATGTAAAATATAAAAATGTTTTATAAAAAGAGAATTACAATGTTATGAATAATAATAATAAAGCGTTAATGTCGCCAAATGCTAAGCCAATTCTGTTTGATTTATTTACTCGTTGCAGTACATGGAAGGTTTTTGTATAAGAGGTAGATTTGAAATGTCACACGACATATTATAGAATTCAGAAAATTATGATAATATTTATAAATCATAATCTAAATTTAACGGACAATTAACAACTGTAGAAAATTTCAGCTGAATTCTGTCAAAGAGGTAAATATATTCGTTGATATTAAAATCTAAGAAAACAGCGATTGATCAAGAGTGTAATGCACATTGCAAAATTTTCTATGTCCTACAGATTGCAGAACTGATTAATTTAAACCATCACAATCTAGGAAAAACTATTGAAACGCTTTTATAAAAGCCACCTTAATGGACAAAGCTGTGAATGTACAACAAAAACAGGATATAGACTAAAACATCGATCGTTACCATTATTTCCCACCCTTTTAGTCTGGAAAAATACTTCAATCACGTAAAAATATTTAGAAACAATTATTGTACAATTTTTAAAACACTTAGTTTCGAGTATTTTCTACGCCACACATTTGGTGTTCCTTGTACTAGAAGCAGGACACAAGGAACCAAAGATGATGCTTTTCCATGAAGTACCAAAGTAGCTTCTCAGCGCTACATATGTATATAAATATTTTCTTTATCGGGACAATGATGCAAACTCAACTTGTTTCACTGGAAATATTTTACACCTGAAGGAAGTCACAAGGAAATCATTACCTTTTTTTTACCAAAGTAGATTTTGGAAAACATAGATGTATGTATTTACTGATCGGGGCAACAAAGAAAACTAATTATGACACTGGAAAGAACTTAGACAGGAAATTAATTTATACAACCGGAAGTTGATGCTTTATGACCAAAGTATAGTTTTAAAACCTTTAAATTTAAATATTTTCCTAATCAGCTTATCAAGTCATGAAAAATATACTTCAGCATTAGAAATGTATTTAATTTTTACCAGAACTGCATGCTACTATACGTGAAAAATCTCAGGTGAGAACCAATAAAAATTGTATTTAACTTTTTAAACTCTTAACCATGGATATTAAAATAATAAGTGAATGTCATATGCCATCTTCTATTAGAAAAATTTAATTATACTAAAACATATTACACCAAAAATGTATTTCCTAACAAGGATACTCCATTCAATTTTGCAAATTATGTAGAAGGCGGATAAATGCTATTATTAAATATATGTAAATTACCTAAATAAATGAGACCATATATATTTCACAATTGATTTCGTAGAGTTTTATTAAGCATAATCCATAAATGTAAATTCTTATCATTAACAAAACTTATTGTAAGAGTCATTCTAAATAATTTGTGTATGTATTATTACAAATGTTGAAGTATGCCACACAACGTGTTGTAATACAGACTTCGAATAAGTGGCGTTTAAAATATCAGTCTATAATTAATTCACTCAGTGAAATATCTTGTGTAAAATCAGACAATCATGCAGGAAAGAAAACTGTATATTCTATTTCAGACAAAATTTTCGTTTTGATAGCCTTCAATGACTGAGCCAAATGATATAGATGTCTATGCACCATAATAGAACCAATTCTGGGCCATGTAGGAATGATTTTGAAAATTTCCAGTCCAAGATAATATAATTCTCAATATATCTTGCCACATGATACATTCAATTTTTTTCATTAATTTGAGTTTAATGACCATGTTTTAATACTAAACTTCCGCAGACCGAATTACTAAGTGATGATGTACGTATTGAGGTTTCTAGACCATATAATTTCTTCTGACACTTGTTAAAATATTATATAATTGTACCAAATACTTTACGTTCCATGTATTATTCTATTATATCTACATAATTTCTATCATTGGCACCCATAGAACCATCTTAACTATCATCACTAACTTTCAGCTAAATTACGAGAATGGACATGCACCATAATCAAAGTTAAAACTGAATATATAGGAGGAGCTTCATGCAAAGTTCAAATTTAAAGTTTTTTCGTTCTGATTTAGATACACCTACAGCATAGTTACAACTGTCGGTATCTCAATGATCCTATGTAATTCACTTTAGCCTGAATTCACGCTGATATTGTTTGCTTCGGATCAGATCCAATGATTAAAGAATTTAATTAAAATCCTATTGTGAATAATCCCTTATTAACTTAGAAGAATAGGACATAATAATCGGAATTCAATATTTAATTTGCAGGATAAAACATTATTTTGATTATAAGATTATTCCTTACTAAAAAAGCGAAAGTTTTTAGAATTATTTTTTCAAATTTGTTAATATAATAACTAGCTATTACCTGCGGCCTAGCCTAATTCCTTATGTTATTAGTAAAATAAATCATGATACAATATGATGAAGTCCTATGAAAGTTTTCAAACGTAAGTAGGCATACATTAGGTACATATTATTAAGTATTTATAGTTAAAAGTATCAGAGTTTAACCTGACTCTTATTTCATTTTCTGTACGTGTAAAAGCATTCTAATTAAATAAATTTATATTTCCAAGGTCATAGCTGAGTCTGCCTTGTTATTCCAATAAAAATACACATAAATACTTGTCAGAAAACTACTTCGGTCAAAAAGCGTTTAATCCTAGCCGTTCTCATGTACTTCCATTCTAAGTTATTTCTAGTGCTCCAGTTTAGTATGCCTTATTGCCCCGATCAAAAATCTGTTTACGTATGTAACTCTCGGAAATATAATTCAGTCAAATAGCATTTACTTTGGTCTCACGTAATATACATTCGATATAAGACAATTTCAATGCCATAGTTGAGTTTGCCTTGGTTGTCCCGATAAGACAATATACATACACACGTGGGACTACGAAGATCATTACGGCCAGGGGTTAAAAACTTTTACATTACAGAAGAAATAGGTTAAGTTACTTATGAGTAAAATGCAAACAATGCCCGGAACATAAACAACTTTTAATAGATATTATTAAATGTAAATAATACTTAACATTTCCAATGTATTTATTTTTCGCGCGAGGCCTTTCGAAACCGAAGGTTTCCTCATCAGGTGACTCCACAAATAAATATTTACATAATTTTTATTACAATTAAAATACCATATGGTGTAAATATGTAAATAAAAAGATTTTGGAAATATTTCACCCAGTATGAAAATTAGATATGGCTACGGTGTAATCTTTTAATAAATTGAGAAGAAAGAAGACTGGAATTTTCAATAGGGCCCTCTTCATTGTTTATGAGTTTTTCTTCATTTATGTTTATGTGTAGTGTTTCCCAAGGATTTAATTTCATTGGTTTTGTTACTTCTTTTATTAATTTTAGATTTTTAATCGATGTTCTGAGTCCTGATTCAATACAGGGCTTGGCTACAGCAGATTTTTCAACTCTTCTATATTTTGTGTGCTATAAATGCTCTTTAAATCGTGTTTTTATTGGTCTTTTTGTTTGTACGATATAAATTTTGTCACAGTCATTGCATCCAATTTCATAAATTCACGATTTATTGTCATTTGAAATTTTGTCTTTAGGGTTTCCTAAAATTTTGGATAGTTTGTTGCTTGTTCTGCGAGTGACAGTTGTATTTGTATGTTTTTCAAAAAATTTTCCATGTTTGGTTCGAGAAAGTGTTGTATGTTGTTCAAATAAATTCTTGTTTTGTGTCTTGAGGCAGCCTTAATGTTGTTAATATCTTATGTTTTCTAGTTCTTCTTTTCAATGCTTTTGCTACCATATTGTCAATCAGTTGTATAGTGTAATTATTAAACGTAGCGATATTTCTTATGTAATTTAGTTCTTTATTGCAGTTTTTTGTTGAAAGTGGTGTACGAGTTTAAAAGTCTGTACATCATAAAATTACATGTTGCCCTTTTTTGTGCAGGTATATGATCAGATTCATTGATGATAAATCTATCTGTATGAGTTGGTTTCCTGTAGATATCGAATTCAAATTTTGTTTCATTTCTAATCACCAATACGTCTAAAAATAGGATACTATTGTTTTGTTCAATTTCATAAGTAAATTAATATTAGGGTAAAACGAATTTAGAGTTGTGATAAAATCTTGTAGGTTTTTATTTTTATTAAATATTGTAAATACACCATCGACATATCGTATCCATTTTTAATAGCTTAAAATATAAACCGCTGTTCATATTAATCAGCTCATTGACTTTAAATCAGCTTTAGAGTAAAACAGTTTAGAAAACTATACTTCCTGTTGTGTAATGTTGTAAAACATAGTATTATGTTTGGTAGTACTAAATTATTGTTTTTATTCGATTTTAATGAAACAATCACTGTTAGATTTAGAATAAAGTTTACAACATGTTATTATTCTTGTACAATTTTCATACAGGGTATCGAGTTTGCGGATTTAACATCAAAATTTATGATTGGCCGCCATTTTGAAACGGGTAAAGATAATTTGTTCATATTTTTTTCTCAAATGGGTATACAAAAGTTCAACACAGCTGCAAATGTGCATAACTTTATCTTTACTGGTATAAAATATATAACATTTTTATTAAAAATCACGTACAGAGAGATATACGGGAAACTAAAGATTTTAGGACCTCCATATAAAGTTTTTGCTAATTTTCATGTCTACAACAAAATAATAAAATAATGGAACACCTTTAGTAAGCACCCTGTATATTCTTGTTTGAAAATGTTAACAAAGGCAGATGTTCCTTTAGGCACTCTGATCTGATAATTACAATATACTAATTGGAAATATTTTGAGCTTTGAAAGTGGATCATTATTTACAAGTAATTTAGTATTACACTCTCTAGGTAATCTATATACTCAGACTAAGGCTAATTATAGCATTATGCGATATGCTTGTATTTAATTTTATTTTATTCTCGTGTATATGAGACTCTTTGAAATTCCTTATTTTAACAAACATAATATAATAATTTAAAAGTATTTTTTTACTTCAATCCAGTGCAGGATTTGTGTTTTTTTTCAATCCTATTATTAATTTAAAATACTATAATGACTGTTATTATCAGGATTACGTTATATGAAAATCACTCAAATGCCTCGAAATGTTTCTTATTTCTAATATTCAATAAAATGAAATATGAATTATAAAATATAGTGATAGTTTTTAATAAGTTTAGAAGGCACTCCCCTAGAAATCAAATGTACTTATGGAAATAAGGAGCTGGAAGCTTACAAATAGCTCAAATTTTCTCTAGTATAAGCAAAACTAATTTTGACTGATCTTAAACAACCTGATATTTACATATTATAAAGTATAAAGCTTACTGGTTTTAACCGAATTTTACTGAACACCTTACGTGATCCCCCCATAGTTTACAATTTAAGAATGCACATGAGGGGGGTGGAAACCTTTAGAGTGACATTCACCTCATTCACCTCAAACAAACATTTCAACATTTATTATCCACACACACACACACACACACACACACACACACACACACACACACATATATATATATATATATATATATATATATATATATATATATATATATATATATATATACCAATAAGTGCTATAAAAAGCTTTATAGTTATATCCTTAGTAACGTGAAATGGGTATTTGCTTTCAAAGGTCAGGGTAAAAGAACAATACATGAATCACATTGTGTAGTGAATGATGTCCACCGCAATGTCAGCCCTCACCGCAATATCAGATGTGGAACATCTGTGAAACGTTACAGACCATATCAAAACAGCCAAAATGGTCACATCAACACGATTGGTCCTACAATTCTGCTTTGTGTTTGTCTACGTGTATCTGAAATATGTACTGAACTAAATTAAAAATAGAACTTTCCTAGAAACTTGTACACTTCCCTCTATAACTTACAAAGTCTGGAAAAATTATCATAAATTAGAACTAATTTTTTTTTAGATATGTAATTTATTGCTACGTGTGACCTACAGACATTATTAATTGTGCTGATCACCTTAACTCGGTTTTTAAAATAGCCAAGAGAACACTGACATTACGTACACGCATTACGGAGATGTCTTAAGGTGTGTATTTTTAACGGTTGACGGAAGGCTTTATTGAATACTAGCATTAACCCTCGACTTCACACGCAATTTAATAAGCGTTGAATGTGTATAGCTACTGTCGGTCGAATAATTTACATTTTCGACACCTGTAGAATAGAGACAGACAAACAGGGAGACAAATAAAAATGTCTCTGCACACTAGATTGTGATAAAAAACCAAACCCCCTATTAATTTTTTATTTATTATACACTGACATTACACGCATTACGGAGATGTCTTAAGGTGTGTATTTTTTTAACGGTTGACGGAAGGCTTTATTGAATACTAGCATTAACCCTCGACTTCACACGCAATTTAATAAGCGTTGAATGTGTTATAGCTACTGTCGGTCGAATAATTTACATTT
Source organism: Homalodisca vitripennis (assembly GCF_021130785.1). Classification (NCBI taxonomy): domain Eukaryota; kingdom Metazoa; phylum Arthropoda; class Insecta; order Hemiptera; family Cicadellidae; genus Homalodisca; species Homalodisca vitripennis. The sequence continues at coordinate 78,047,872 of NC_060214.1, read as the reverse complement.
TCGACAAATGTAGAATAGAGACAGACAAACAGGGAGACAAATAAAAATGTCTCTGCACACTAGATTGTGATAAAAAACAAACCCCCTATTAATTTTTTATTTATTATACACTGACATTACACGCATTACAGAGATGTCTTTAGGTGTGTATTTTTAACGGTTGACGGAAGGCTTTATTGAATACTAGCATTAATCCTCGACTTCACACGCAATTTAATAAGCGTTGAATGTGTATAGCTACTGTCGGTCGAATAATTTACATTTTCGACAACTGTAGAATAGAGACAGACAAACAGGGAGACAAATAAAAATGTCTCTGCACACTAGATTGTGATAAAAACCAAACCCCTATTAATTTTTTATTTATTATACACTGACATTACACGCATTACAGAGATGTCTTTAGGTGTGTATTTTTAACGGTTGACGGAAGGCTTTATTGAATACTAGCATTAACGCATTAACCCTCGACTTCAAACGCAATTTAATAAGCGTTGAATGTGTATAGCTACTGTCGGTCGAATAATTTACATTTTCGACACCTGTAGAATAGAGACAGACAAACAGGGAGACAAATAAAAATGTCTCTGCACACTAGATTGTGATAAAAAAACAAACCCCCTATTAATTTTTTTATTTATTATACACTGACATTACACGCATTACAGAGATGTCTTTAGGTGTGTATTTTTTAACGGTTGACGGAAGGCTTTATTGAATACTAGCATTAACCCTCGACTTCACACGCAATTTAATAAGCGTTGAATGTGTATAGCTACTGTCGGTCGAATAATTTACATTTTCGACACCTGTAGAATAGAGACAGACAAACAGGGAGACAAATAAAAATGTCTCTGCACACTATATTGTGATAAAAACCAAACCCCCTATTAAATTTTTATTTATAACAGCTGTCTATTCACAGGCAGAACTAATATTTGTCCATCCCCTCGAGTTAAAGACCGGTCAACGCTCAGCCAACAACTAAATATATCAAAATAAATTTTACCTTAATACAAACAATAATAAATTCTCAATTTCATACTCTCGTACTGTATATATTATTACTAGTCGTAATATCTTTCATTCACCATACATTGCAAAGCCCCAAGTACATGCCTCCCGCTTTAAACCTTTTGATCCATCAGCCCCAAGCCTCCAGCATTTGCTTCAAAACGAGCGCGCTTATGTATGCATATCTTAGAAACCTTATCTAGAATCTAAATTTATTTCATGCAGTAGATAAAAAATGAGTTCTATAATCAGTAATTTTTCAGGAAACATAGATTTGTAAAGAAGCGCTCTTCTCGATTTATAGGTGATCATGCCCGAGGACAAACCTTTCTAAACTGGACAATGAGGAATGACTTTCATAGATTGTGTCACTCCTATCCTTCCACATCTTCACAATACTGACAAAGACAAACTTCAACGAGACATTACATGTGATTGGGTTAACCTGCATTAAAACATCATAAGTGTACTGATAGTTATTGCATAGTGATTTGTTGTTATATGAACAATCATTCTCCTATACGAGACATCGTTGGTAGTTCAATTATATTAGTGAATTATTTAACTATAAAAATTTATACCGTAGGATCTAGTTTTTGGTTTAATAACAATATGTGAATCGTTATTTGAAATACATTAGTACGATTTAAGATGGGATACAAAATTAAAAATAAAATCTTTCCATACTCAAAAAGTACTTTGAATACAATTTTTATTTTCTAGACGTTATATTAAAAAAGGTATAAATATTGCAAAAATGAATGATTTTAAACATGATCGCTTAAACAATGAAAACAAATTATTGCCTTCAAGACATACGTACATTTGATGAATTATATAGATAAGCGTTATATTACATTGAGTTATTCATAGTTTACAAATTACATTTGAACTTTTATCGCACACCAGGTATTCTATTTCTGGTCCTGTCTGTACTTTTAATGAAGACAACTCTAGTAGAAATAAAAACATTGTTAATAATTAAACCTGACAATTATATTGGATGTTTTAAAAATAATATATTTACTTATTTTTATTTGTTATAATAATAATAATTATTTTTATTAATCACTTATAATAATAATTATTGTTATTAGATATAATAATAACTAATAATAATAGTTAATATTATTAGTTATTTTTTTAGTTATTTCCCGTGTCACAACTTTCTTTGTGTTATTTTGTTTTTATGGCTTTTTATAATTCATTTTAAATTTTAACTAGAGATCACATTAAAATATATTATCTGTATCATAATCTTGTACTTTTTTGCATAGTTTTTAATAAATATAAAATAATTTCTAATTATTAAAACTGTTAGGAATATAATGAAGTTCGTAATAACTTTTAAATTGGTGAAAGAAGTTTTGCCAGCCTTTTATATCTGCAACTAGAAATATGTGTGGTCTGTTTTGTTGCAAAATTTACCGTATTTATTATTTTATGTGTTTTACTTTGGAGTTGGAGTAATATTTTATCTACTTATAAGTAAACGAGGCCTTTACATTTAAGGTACAATTTAAGGTTAAATTATTTATATTGCAATGTTATATTACATTTTATATAGCACAGTTTCAAATATGTAGTTCACCAAAAGTCAATTATTGTTTTGGTAGTAAGTCTCCTTTATTTTGTCCGAAAGTTATAGCAAGTTTCAAGTATCTTTCGTCCTGGAAAGAGGTGAATTTTTTAATCGCAAATAAAGCGTTTTAAGGCTTATTAATCAAATTGTATCTTCAAAATATAGCTTTTGAAGGGAATTATATTTCAGTACAATACGCTAACATCTGCAATTAAAAAAAATTGCTTACCAAGTAAACAAAATAAATTATAAGGGTAAATAATTTCCGATATTATGTTACTTCTTTGTTTTAAAAATAAACAATGTAATGGAACTTGTTAAGGGAACAGCTGGGATACGATGTTGTGACGAAGATCCTGAACCGTTTCCAAGTTAAATCATAAGCGAGATTCTCACTTTCAATGATACCTATTTCACTACAAAATTGATTATAAGTGAGAGAGAAGGTTTTAAGGATATGTTATAGCAGACCAACAACTAAAATATATGTAATTAAGAGAGGATTCCCCTTTTCTTTACGTGGTTTGCGTATGTAATGTAACCTCTTTTATATAGAGATTAACTTTAATAGCATAGTAACAACAGAACTTTATATTAAAATTTTTATAATTTTTTTAAATATTATATTTTAATTATTATTTTTTTATATATATTTTTATATAATTTAATTTTTTTATTTTTAATATTTTTAATTTTTTTGTATTAATTTTTTTTATTTTTTTAAATATTTTAAATATTTTTATTTTTTTATTTTTTTTTTTAATATATTTTTAATATTTTTATTTTTTTTTGTATTAATTTTTTTTATTTTTTTAAATATTTTTAATATTTTTAATTTTTTTTATTAATTTTTCTTATTTTTTTATATATTTTTAATATTTTTATTAATTTTTTTATATATATTTTTTATATTTTTAATTTTTTAATTTTTTTAAAAATTTTTTTATATTTTTTATATTTAATTGAATCTAACTGAAAGCGATGGTTTTTTTGTATTTTATTTAAGCTGTTCAATATATATGCTACAAGTAATTAAAATGTTATGAATGGAGAGTACTACGAAATAAATATTATTTATTTATATATTATTTAATATTTAATTATTGTTTCATTTATATTAAGCGTATGTTTTACAATTAGTGAATTGACATTTATTCAACTGAGGAAGAGATCAGATCTGGCAAATCTTTATTCTGAATGTAGTTAAACAAATTGTAATAAAATCGAATGTTTCCTAATATTATGCCTGTGTATTTTTTACATGACTGTTATTTTAATAAATTTATTAAGATTAAATTTGAAAATATATCCTTATGTAGACTTATCACTAACTATTTTAATGTTTAACCAATGCATTCCAAATTCGGTGGTCTTTTAGAAACTGTAATCTTAAATTACACGAAAATGACATCTTATTTGTTCAAACTAAGATTACGAAATTTAGTAAAACTTCACAAATAATACAAATCTTACCATCCCAAGATGTTAGGTGAAAATAAATGTATATTTTACAATTATTGTGTTGTGCAAGCAAATCCAAAGGAAACAACCGGTACTGCTGCTTTTGATTAACCGGAAATGAGCAAAGACAACGAAGCTAGCTCACAAGGAGCTGATGTCGCTCAATTTACTGCTTCTCATGGGTTTAATTTACAGCAAAATCCCTACCTGGGTTTTAGGTTCAAAATAAGAGATACACTTTTTTACGAAAATGATGTTTTTACTACGTTAGTAAAATAGCTATTTCTATCTAAGCACAATTATTACAACATTAATACTAAAGTTTACTTTTTTTCCTATCATTTTAAAACTTTTAGGATAATCAATATTTAATTATTGTACTATAAAGTACATAGATTACTATAATAAATAAATATAGTTAAAAATACTATTCCAATATTTTCTATTGGAACATTTTATGAAAGAAAGGAAAACATAAGGGATATATACACCTAAATATTGTCTAGTTGTCAAATAATTAAAACTGCCACATATGATTCTAATGGACGTAAAGGGTTTAGATATAGTATTTAGTTTCCTAATTAGATATTATGCTATATGGTAATTTCCCGTACTGAGATTTCGATATTACAGTTATTGTCGCTAGTAGGTAATCTTTTACCAGCCATTAGGTTCTGCTTCAGCAGACTAGCCCTGTTCTTGGAAGTCCTTATGGTTGAAGTGAAATGTGAAAGTGTGTTAGTCTCTTATATTATATTCTGTTCTACACTAGGATTTGGCGTTGCCCACAGAAAGATCATCCAGAGTTCCGTTTTGATTTACTGGCAGATTTAAATCTCATAAGCATACATCTAATAGTAGGAGCCTACATCTGTATTATTTTAAAGTCTTCTGGTGGTGAACAAAAAATATGCACAAAATACTGGCAATACTCCTCAGTACTATCGTTTCAGTGGCGAAATAGAAAACGCGATTTACTTAGACTTTGCCACTTTGTAATTTACAAGGTTTAACAACGCCACACTACGTTTCGTAATGGGGTTTCCTATGGTACCATGCACAATTTCCGATATACAGCATCTTTTACCATTGAGATTTCCTGCTGGAAAGAATACATAAAAAACAATTGTAAATAAAAATTGGCTCGAAAAAGGTGCATTATATTATTTATTGATGTTGAATGAAATTTATGGGCAAATATGTCTACATATGGAATCTTTCTTGACATGTCGTGCCATTTGATACATTTAGATTTTGTTTATTAATTTAGGTTTTAATGTCCATATCATTGTTTAAGTAGATGTTATATAAGTCTATACACCAATTCACTATAAAATTATGTTGTATGTATTGAAATAATTACGCTACGATTGTAATATGACATGCTTAAAACTCTTATGGGTCTATTGAGTTTGGTTACATATTTATTTGTTTTAATTTTTTCTCAATGCCATCATTACTCATATGATCAATATATCAATATTCGATAAAGTGTAGTCAAAGAACATTGAGTTATATGCACCATCATCGAACTCAGTATTCCTGATAAAGAAATGAAGTTTCATGCTCAGTTTCAAATCTGTAGGTAATAGGTCAGATCGTTTTTGATCCATCCAATAATAAGCTCCGCTAATGGTCATTAAGAGAAGGGAAGTTTTGCCAACTTGTAAGGGAATTAAAACAGAGTTGCATTATCATAGTGAATGAAAAAAGGGGAGATGGACACTTTGAGGAATCAATTATCTTTAGGATCTACCTGAGGAATATGAGTTTGAAAATTTCTGGGTAAATTTTTGGTTTCCACTTAATTATTTGTATAGTTCGTGATATTAAAGATGAATATATATACAATTTCTTATCATATTGAATTTTAAACGGCGAGTAGTTTTTTAATGAGAGGTTTTCTTTTCAATATATACATCTGAAATTTTACAAATAATGTCAAAATTACTTATTATTTTGGTACATCTACAGGTGAATAAATATTTTCAGCCTGACAATCATAATTATTAGTCATATAAATGCAGATATATAAGGTTAAAAGGTTATTATAAGTGTATAATTTGTATTTAAATTGATTCCAAGAGGATGGGGTATAACCATTCACTTGCGTCTTCAGAACTCCTCAAAAGACCAGCGGCAGTTAAAATGCAGTAATACTATTTTTTCAGTTTTTTAAAGCTATACTTGTTAACCATTCAAGTTAATTCCCTTCTATAAAATTATTTTAAATATTTTAAAACAATCTAAACATATATACTTTTAATGGGAATAATCGTTTTGGGTTTTTTGACTCATAATGAATAATTCTGACTCAATACTACGTCGATTGAATTAAAAAAAGTTTAGAATTTTAATGATTTTTGAATTAGATTAATAAGGAACTGGAAGTGTAAACACTACAATATTGTCCAGTTATCAACAAAGGGCAGTAGAGTCTTTTGCACAAATATTAATAATTTATATTACAAATACTGTGTTGAACAATCATAGCCGACACAAAATTCTTCTCAATTATTTAATTTTGAATATGATATCTCTTCATCATAAAGATTTTATAGGGTGTCATCATTAATATTAAATTGGTTAAATACAATTTAATACATCCTTACATCCCTACATCCTTACAAAAATGTAGCTAACATCATATAATAAGTTTTTGGAGAATAATTATTATATTTAACTAGCGGGCCCGGCGCGCTTTGCTGCGCATTTCAATAATTTTTTGCAAAAGTTGCCCGCGGCTTCGCACGCAATTTCCCGTTGAAAACAGTACACTATATTCACTTATTCTTTTTCTATCACATTCTAAACATTGCTGAGATAATTGATAGTCGTTCCATCGTGAGCCTCTTGGGCGTATTATGAAGGTACGTACCATATTCCTGCCTCTATCTAGCTGTTACCCACGGCTTCGCACGCAAATCTTAAGAACCGAAGTCCTTATATTACTTAGTAAATTTTTTTTTTTTTACTATAATCAATTTTAGATTAAATTAGTTATATCTCCGATGCCACGATTGAGCTTGCTTTGTTGTCTCGATCGAGAGAATATGTACACACGGAGTTTTGAGAACCACTTCTGTCATACTTCTGTCAAAAAAACAACTAAGGTTGATTTTATAACATTCTTTATATTTGTAGCCAACGTAAGATAGTAATTTATGATATCTGCATTACTCTTCTGATCAAGCATGAGCATGGTTTATATTAAATAAATATTGCAGTTAAAGGTGAATTTTTACGTCAAATTTGAATTGTATTATCTGGATAGTAAAGTCTATGTTTAACAGTGATTGCAAAAACAGTTTAAACAAAATTTGTCGTTTCTCTTAAGCTTACTCTATGCTTTAAAACTATAAGTGTAATATATGTTTACAAAGAACAGCTGATTAAAAATTTGAAAAGACGTTAACATATGTTTGCTGCAATGCATTTCTTATGGGTATTTCTGTAACCAGTGGGGCGGAATCCTGAATCGGGAAAGGGATGGGCATAGCTTATAAACCTTCTCCGTGGAAAAATACATATACGTACAAATTTTCATCATGATCGGTCCAATAGTTCACGATTCCATAAAGGACAAACATACAAACATTCATTTTTATATATATAGATGACATCTCAGTGAAAGTATTTAGAGAAGTAGAATTGGTTCATGCTAATCAATATTTTAAGGGATCATAAACTTATAGATTCTAAAGGATGGAATTAATTATTTACTAATACCTCATTTAAAGCATTTAATTATGAGAACTTTTATTTTGGTCGAAATTATTACATCCTGATACTGCTCTATTGTTCATAATCGGTGTTACGATTTCTGATCGGCATTAGTTTCAGAAAACAAAAGCTGAAAAACCTTCAAAAATATATTATTAGAGTAATATTTTATGATATATCATTGTTCAGGTATAAATTCGCTCATATTAAATGAAACAAAAGTAATAGATTTGAAAATAAAATCTCAACGTTCCTTTGTTTTAACAGTTGGAGTGCACAAATATTGGTTAACGGTATCAATTATTGTGGTAGGAATGTAGAGTTATTAGGTTATAAAAATAAAAACAAAAGTGGAATTTCGGAACAATAAAGCAACTGGCTGTTGCCTAGCAACACATCAAGTGTTACTGCTCACACAATACACTGCATTTTTTTAACTCGGGAAATTGTGTATAGTTGTGTTGGAAGGCATTAATATTATATTTGATGCCGTCTCAGTGACTATAGTATTCCAACGTTTGTAATAATTTCGTGCTAAAAGAATATTGTTAAGAACTCAGCAACAATAACCTGTTCTAATAGATAGAATTAACTATTCACTACTTCCTTATTTGAAAGAAACAATAGCATGACCAAGAATTTAAATGGGAACAGATATTTCTTTATTTAGTTATCAATACGTTATTATTAATACCTACTAAGACTGCATCAGAGCTACTTGATCGGTTTCATTTTTCATAGTGTCAAATTGTTTTTGGATACAGCAAATGGAATTACAAAAAAGTATGAACAGAAAAATACATTCTAATAAATCATTGTTCGCGTATTAATTCGTAGATATTAAACGAAAAGAAACTGATAACGTTGCAGTTCTAAACTAAAAGAGACCCAGGTTATCAGTATCAATGCTAGTGACAAAGCACTTAAAGTTACTAAATCCTGTATATTTTATTATATATATATATATATATATATATATATATATATATATATATATATATATATATATATATATATATAATTATTACAAATATAATATTCAAACTGGCATAGAATTTAGCAATTTCTTCCGGTTAAATTCTCCGAAAATGAGTAGGTTTATTCTTACCAAAATAAACGAAAGTACTTTTGTTATGTTTCGCCAGCAAAAGAAAGACTTTTTTACTTCATAAGTTTTCTGTAGTTTAATCATCAGTAGAACCATAAAGAAAAAAAAGGTTTTATTGTATAGGATATGTTTTATATGAACCCAATATCTAAATCTGACGCTAGCGTTGATAAGGGTAAGGGACAGAGACGTTTATATACAAGAATCTCTATAGAGCAACTTCGCATCAACACACAATAGAGAGTAACTTCGCAGAGTATTCTCCTCAGGTTGTGATGTTTGCCTGAGTTCTATCAATGTAACCACCGTCTCCCACACAGTATTCTCCTCAGGTTGTGATGAGTATTCTCCTCCAGGAGCTTCCTAGACGCCCGAAAATGTATTTGTATCCTCGAAGACGTTCTGGAGATCTGGTAGATTCACTCCTAAGCCGTGCACTTTCTTTTCTCTCGGGCACAGTATTGACATCTCGGGTCTCTATGCCCCATTTTCTCGTACTCGTTAGCAGTGTTTAGTTGTACCGTTGGAGCCATTCTGGAGACACGGTCCGTTTGCGGTCGCTCATCCCTTTGTTCTTGCGGTAGTGGAAGTGTCGCCCTCTGTCTCTATGCCCTAGTTTATTTTATTCATTGTATACGGTCTCGAAGCTCCTGTGGGAGGTGACACGGTCCGATGGCAATAGCTTACCTCTCGTGATGGTTCCTCTCTAAACTTGTTCCTACCCAGATGCCAGAGAAGATTCTTAGTCAAAGTGCCTTGTTCTTCCGTGGATCCCACTGCAGTCCTAGAGGTTCTGGCCGAGCTGGAAGTCCCCCCCCCCAGAATAAAGTGAGGCAAGAACCAAGATCAACATCGTTTAGTTGGCATCTGTTTTCAAATGTACCCATTATATCTCATGTCTTACCTGTCCTTCCATCTACGGATTTCTCCATACTTTAATTTAATTTGAAGCTCTCTCTCCACGTAACAGTACATCGTGTGTGAATATATTCAAGAATTGCTTTATTAGTTGTGTGTAACAATAGGTCTTCTTCCGATGAAGAAAAATTAACTACTTTATTGAATAACTTTTATAACTATAAGAAGAGCACTTCTTAATACTTTAAATTGATACAAGACTAAATTTGATCAACTAGTACTAATATAAACTGTGGGAGTTTATTGTCAGTAAACAACACAGTTTTACGGTAACAATCAAAGTTAAGTGGACTCGAGCTTTAGCGTTACACCCTCAGAACTCACAGTATAATCGATCGGTCTGTCAGAAGAAATACTGTAATAGTTCGCCCGTTACCTCAGAAACTAACTCGTAAAACAGCCCTAGACCTCAGAACTAACTGTAATTAATCGCTCCGGACCTCAGATAACTAACTGTAAAAACTGCTCGGACCTCAGAACTAACTGCTATTACGCCCGGACTTTAGAACTAACTTTAACAATCGCCCAAATCTCAGAACTAACTGTAATAATCACTCGGACTCAGAATTAACTGTAATAATCGACGGAAATTTAGTACCCTTGTCAATAGTAATCATTTTATCTCCTGAGTAAACTGATACAATGAAAATTAATACTACACATGTTATGTGAAAATAAAAGTTTTGTCTTATAATATTGGTGTATTGTATTTACACACACCAGTTCTTGAATATACGATTACGACTTATTATATAAGAATTAAAAGAGTTTAAAATTGTTAGAAACCTGATGTTTTCCCAATTTTACCTTTACATTTTTAATCTCTCATTGCCTCTTTGAGGGTTAGTGCAATATATTAAAAAAAATCGGTTATATTCTTATTGGCTTGCGTTAATGAAGCCTATTACTTAAGAGACTGGTCAAACAATTACATATGTTTTATAGTTATTTCTGTAACGATATTTTGAGGAATTAACTAGATAATATAGATTTCCAAAATGGTCAAATTTCTAGTTTCATTTATATTAAGGGTGTCAATTAAGTCTGAACCTTTTTTTTATTTTTGAACCACCAATATAAAGAAATACTAAAGTTCACACGTGCATTACTGTGGTGTAGTAACGCACAACATCTGCCCAATTACCGAATCAGATAATCCTTTGAGGGGACGGGGTCACACAAGGAGTCAGACAAAATTTCTTAAATAGCAGCATAGGTCATGGTTTGTATATCAATTAAAGGTCTTTACTTAGCAGAGTTACAATGCCACAAATCGGACTTCAAAAGGTGGATTCATTCAGTTAATTATAGCTTATTTGAATTCTTAAAACAATTGAACAATGTAAAATTATTACGTTTTACAAAGGTAAACACCAATTTTTAGGTACCTGTGGGATCAAAGAGGTGTTTCAAATATGTTCCCCTCCCATCATCTGACAATGTAGTAATCGAAGCAGAGGAACCAATAAAAAAAATACTGTGAGAATGTGAAAGGGGCAGATTGAGTCATAACAGCAATCTATAGAAACTTAACGTATTGGGCAGGTATTACAGGGAAATCAAATTATGGTCCCATTATTTATCATTGGTAATTTAAATTGTGACTCGTATCTGCAATGCTCCTCAAATGAGATAATTCTGCACTACAAGTGCTTTGGTCGACAATTTCATTGAATTAGTTCTACCAACAAGATGGCGCGCACACCACACTTTGCTCTCCTTGTTAGAGAATACTTGGATACAATATCTCCTTCACAGATGGATTGGAAGACATGGTTGCAGTAGAGTGGCCTACTCGTGCCCTGATTTATCTCCGCTGGATTATTTCTTTTAGGATACCTTCAAAGATAAAGTTTATCAGTACTAAGCCTCAAGATTTGGCGCACCTAAGAAATCTCTTAGTCCACGAAGCTCAAGTATTCCTCGTGACTACCTTCAAAATTGCAGTGGATGGCTTTTACAACCGCCTTGGACCATTGCCAGACGATGGAGAGGGCGGAACTTTTTGAACAATTACTTTTGATAACATGTACTTTAAAATTGGTGTTTACTCGTACTAATAATTTGCATTGTTCATTGTTTTAAAATTAAATACTTTAAACTACTAAATGAATCCACCTTTTGAAGTCCGGTTTTGCGGCCATTGTACTCTGCTAAGTAAGACCTTTAAATTGATACAAACTGGGACCTATGTTTGCTATTTAAGTATTTTGTATGACTCTTGTGAACCGTCCCCAAAGGGATTATCCGGTCGGTGATTGGGCAGATGTGTGCGTACTATCACCAGTAAGCACGTGTTTGTGAACTCGTTGGTTATTTCTTTATATGTCGGTTTAAAAATTAAAAAGGAGGTTCCAGACTTTAATTGACACCCTGTATAACCAAGAATCGTTGTGGTAACCGATGTTGTATGCAAATTTATGAAAAATTTGGGACCTTATTTAACTTTTGTACCGAATTTACAACTCTGCTTTTTATGTAAATTATTATACACCCGTTTTAAGCAATAATTTAATTATACTTTAATGAAAATTGAAAACTAATTAGAATAAATAAATTATTTGTATTAAAGTGGGATGTAAATTATATGGAATTTGGTATAATAATGGTTATGTATCATTTGTTAAACGATTTAGTATCTTTAACACTAAGTATTTATGAACATATATATATACAACAATACTAGGCTCTTTCTTTCTCTTTCTAGGTAGCAAAAAAATATATTTTTTCTGTCGTTAATCGAGAGACAGATTGAATAAAGTTTTTTTATTAATGTTTTATATAAGATTAAATTGTCTTCTGAAACCTAAACGGTAAAAAGCGTTTCTACATAATGTATAAGCTATTTCCTTTGCTAAATCTGAAATTATTCTTATCCCGGACGAAGAAAATACTACATATGTTTGGATTGGAAGTTTAAATCGGTCAAACATCATTACTTCCGATACTTTGGGAAAAAAATTTCCTGTAAAACAATTCAGATAGTGGTAAAAATAGGATTGTGTCTATAGTATGGTTAAGCCTTTTATTTTCAGACTGCAGTCTTCAAAAGAAAAGATCATTGAAGCATTTAGTGTTTATTCCTCTTTTTCCATTATAATAAGAGTGCAACATGTAGCTGTAACGAAATGATCGTAAAAGAGCAAAACTTGAAAATGTTCAATCCATGCGTTATTAGAGGCTGATACCCCATACTGGATGACGTACTCCTACCTTGGTATTAGGAATATTGAGTGTATTTACAGTTCATAGGTTCCAAATTTAAGAACTCCATTTTTATACCTAAATAACCACTTAATTATAATGAGGTTTTTCGGGTAGGTAGTGAAACTTTGAAAGTTTTGAAAAAAATTCAGAAAATCTGATTATAAGTAATATAGGTCCACTAGTGGCTAAAATCGAACAACTGTCGCTCCATTAAGATAAAGTTACAAAATTACCAATTTATAGTTCACATTTGAAAAGGACTCCAATATAAATTTTTATACTTTGAATGAAAAGAAGGAAAATGGTTTGACATTTTTAGACGCATAGTTTTATTTTATTTTATCCAGTATAATGTATTGTGTGACGAGTTACAAAACAAGCTCACCTCGAGTTACACGAGCTACATAAAATATTTAGACTTAATGAATAGAAGCGTTATAAAACGCGAGGACGCTGTTGATGTACTCTTTACAGTTAATCTGAAATGAACACTTAAAACAGACTTGGGAATGACGCTTTAACTCCAGCCATCTTCAGGTATACTGTGGTAAAAGCGTCTCAGGCTGAGTTATTGTGTAATGAAAGTTTATGTATTATTCTACAAGAAACGCCTTTTTTGGCCTTAGTGCAGAGTTTTTTTACATAAAATTTAATGCTAATTATTGTAACTCAATCCTTTCCCCTCCAGGACGGAATTTTTTTATGTTTACTTTAATGGAAAAGTCATTACTAAGTTAAAACTAAAATATATTTTAGTAGTTGGAGCAGAAGTCAGTAGTTACAAAAAAGATTGAACAAAATCTGTGCAGTAATATCAGAAAGAATCTTCAGATATGCATACAAATATAAAAATGAATCCAATTATATAACCAACTCCTTTTCGAGATCAGTCGCAAATGGTGACTAATAAAAAGAAAAAGAATTATTTAAAAAAGTAGTATAAAATAGAAATAATTTACTCTCTTAAATATTATAAAAGATGCTATAAAACGTATTTATATATTGTGAAATATAACCTCATATCACTTATATTATTATTTAAGATTCCATTTGGGCTAAAAATCCTGAGTATGAAAGTGAGTCGTGATAGAATTATTTTTAATTTAAAAGAGAAAATTTGTAGTGTGATATAAAAAAAGTAATAAAACAAAAGCAAAACTTCTGAATAATTGTTTTTATAAAAATTAATTTGAAATAGGAATTAACTTCAATGTAGTAATTTTAGACGTAAGTCATTATAATATTAGGGTAGTACATGAATCTTAATGAAAATTATTCCAGAAAAGGACAAAACTACTAACTGTTAGAGACAGTGATCTTGGAAAAACTTTGGTACAACTTGTTTTAATCAAATGGACATTATCAGTGCATCTGCGTAATATACCCACCCTTACTTACTATCGAGGATCGTTGTATAAAGGGTGTAAATTAAGTTCTTTATAGTGAAATGTAGTCTTGTTTTCCACATGATCCATTATGTCTTAACAAGCTGCTCTACTGCAGTTTTAACATTTTAGTAATACGTGAAAATTAAATACAGAATTAGAATGTAATATAAAATAAAGACAATTTACGAAATTATGGTATTAGTTCTTATGATAATGTTTTTCTTGAATTGTAAATACAGAATAACACTTATATTAATATTGTTATGATATTTGAAATAAATGCCCAAAAAACATATTTAGCCGTTCCCTTTACATTTATCGTTTAGTGAAAAAAAGAAAACCAGTTTTCACATAGATAATGTTCCATCGATTATTATTCTAAAACATAACATAGCAGGTGGTGTTAAACGTAGCAGCGGAATTATCTTAAATGTAATAAAATATGTATACGTGCCAGGGATGGGTAGCATCGTTAAAGCGAGACCACTTTTGTTGTGCTCTCAGCAGCTTATCTGAAGTAAGCTCTGGTAGTCTAGAGATTTCAATAAGCTACTTCCTCAATTTCTGGGAATAAACTTGCCCATAAGGAGCCTCATACAGTTACCTTTGATCGAGCTTACTATAGAACATCTTCAACCTGTAGATTTGTTTCATTGCCTTTGGAGTGTTGGGATTACCTATTCAACAAAAAGGGATACTTAAACGGATATTGTAACACGAAATATGATTTTGTATCCATGGATACGTATATACTCACATAGGTAATATATTTTTATTCAAAATTGTTTGTTCTATAGTATGTTACTGATAAGTACGTTCCCTGTCAAGAAATATGTCTATTAACTGAGTGGGCGTTAGCAAAGCCTGACACATGAGTTATTACAACAATTTTATTTCGTTATAGCGAAATCACGCACTGTTAACTACGAGGGGGTAACCAAAAAAATCCGGAATTATTTTATAAAAATTATATATTATCAAATTTTTTACAATACGACCTTATCTCCTTCAAAATAATCTCCATTACAACTAATACACTTGTCCTAACGGTATTTCCATTGATCAAAACATTTTTTGTAGTCATCTTTAGAAATGGCTGCAAGCTCGAGCTTCGTTTTTTTTCTTAACCTCTTCAACGCTGTCAAATCGTTGACCTTTCAAGCCTCTTTTCATGTGTGGAAATAAAAAAAAGTCGCATGGAGCGAGGTCAGGCGAGTAAGGTGCGTGGGGCAGCGGAACCATGCCGTTTTTGGCTAAAAACTGCCTAACTGAGATGGCTGTGTGTGTGCCGGTGCGTTGTCGTGGTGGAAGAACCAGTCGCCAGTCTGCCACAAATCGGGTCTTTTCTGGCGAACACTGTTGCGCAATCTTCTTAAAATCTCCAAATAAAATGTTTGGTTGACAGTCTGACCTGGAGGAACAAACTCAGAATGAACAATGCCTTTAGCATCAAAAAAGCAAATCAACATGGTTTTGATGTTTGATTTGACTTGCCGACATTTTTTTGGACGAGGTGAAGATGGCGACTTCCATTGGCTTGACTGTTGCTTCGTTTCTGGGTCATAACCATAGCACCATGACTCATCACCAGTAATTACCTTTTCCAGAAAATCGGGATCATTTTCGAGATGTTCTTTCAGAAGGCGGCAAGTTTCAACTCGATGTGCCTTTTGATGGTCAGTCAGAAGTCGAGGAACAAATTTGGCAGCAACCCTTTTCAGTCCTAAATCTCCTGTTAAAATTCGCTGAACCGAGCTCCAAGTTAACCCACTACTCTCTGATAGTTCCTCAATTGTCTGTCAACGGTAGGTGAGCACAAGTTCACGAATTTTCTCAACATTTTCGTCCGTTCGAGAGGTTGATGGACGTCCAGAACGAGGTTTGTCTTCAATCGACATGTCGCCATTTTTAAATCGAGCGAACCACTCGTAGACCTGAGTTTTCCCCATAGCATCATCTTTGTAAGCTGTATTCAACATTAAAATAGTTTCTGCAGCATTTTTACCAAGTAAAAAACAAAATTTCACAACTGCACGTTGTTCACTTAAACTTGCCATGACAAAAAACGAAACAAGAACAAAACAGGGTTAGCGAAAACAGTCACTACGAACGAACAGAATGCACTAGGACAACGGAACTGGGGTCACTGAGCTCGCAATGGGTTGCGCGACACACGCCTAGCGGCAGGAATGTGTACTACACGCTGCCGGCTGCCAGCAATACAATTCCGGTTACTTTTGGGTACCCCCTCGTATTTAGGAAATAATAATTCCAGCCCCTATGTTCTTCAAAATAAAGAATGGTAAACAAACAGAACACTCACACGAGCCGATTTTGAATGTTGGTACTATCTAGAGAAATTTTTTTTTTTTTCGCCACCTATACCCGCCCTGTAGCCAGGCATTCCGATAGGTGCTCCCCTCCCTCTGAAACGTATTTGACGTCGGAAAGGTTGGGCGGTCTAGGTCATGATTTGAGTTCGGGGACCTCTCCCTTAAATCCGCCCTTGTGTGCTTTCTTAGCAAATATCCATATTCATAAATTCACTGTGTGATTTTTTCGCATAATGTTTTATTCATTGACTGTCTACCTGACTTTGCGGTTTCCAGAGTACGAACTGACCTAAAAACTTGAAATTTTGCATGCAGCCATATCTATATAGGAAACCCACAAGTTTGATGATAGTGCACGTCACTCCGCGTCTTTGGGTGAGAGTTAGCGGACATTTGACGTTGGTCCTAAGGATACTCTTGATGGCTGGTATGTAATTTATGAATAAAGGATTTTATAAAGAATATTAATGCAATCATATGAAGCGTTAACGTGTATATTAGTAAATAAGAAATTCAGGTATACAGTTAAAATTTAGCATGGACTTTTAGCGAACCATATTACATGGCAAGTCTTGTATATAGACTCAATATACAGTTTAGAAACAAACATATTTCCAATATGTTTAACTCGTTTTACTTGAGATTGTAGAAAGTTAATAGGCAATAATCAAACCTTATACATACCTATTTTTATAAGGTTCTGTATGCATCAAAAACATTATTTAAGCAGAGAGTTACAGTACAGTACTAAAGGGCAGTAAAGTTTAAGGCGCGACGGCTGGTAGATTAAATCCATTTATACTCTACTCTAAACGTGTGCAATTTATTCAATTCAATTTAGAAAACAGAGTATTAAAATGACCGTAAAGTTTTAGCCTAACAGTAATATTTTACTGTCATAGAAATTAAATACTTCGATAAATACTCTATTATATATAGATTAAATATGCATAAGGGGTTCGGGCGAATTTCCTGAACTAATGCGAATAAATGAGCTAAGAGGTTATATTATCAAATAAAAAATTGTCACAATTATTTGTCACGATAAAAAGTACCAAATAAAATTCTGCAATGATAGATGTATATTTCTTTCACAAGTGACGATTGATAATGTAGAATATATCAAATGTGAACACAAAAATCTGACATCTCAATACAAGATATCAAATGCCTGTGTTTAAGCGATAGTTCAAATAGTAAAATTTAAACAACATTTGCATTGTAGCCCCTCTACTACACTGTGAAAAAGACAATCGTTTAAGTGAAAAAATAGTTTGGATTTTTTTTAAGTATTGTATTCTTAAATATATAACAGTTTGTAAATACGGAAACATTAAAAAATATGATGCAGTACGATTTATAATAACGTCACTTTATTTTAACAACTACTTATGAATATTGTTATAATATTAGTTATGGATATTTAGGAGCAATCACATTACTTAAAATCACATAATTAAAATTAAAATCTACTAAAGTAGTGGTAAAAATCATAAATTTATTGTGATCTTATCATTCAGCTTTAAGTAAATTACATTTCTAATTCGCAAAATAATACAGTACAAATGGAACCCATATGATGATTACATGTCATATAATACAGGCCTTAATGCTGCAGAATACGACTGAAAGACTCCATTAAATAATAGGTATACGGCAACCCATACACTTAGAGATACTACACTAGGTATTAATGGCGGTAAAAAATGGGAAACATCAGGTTCTAATAATTTGAAACTCTTTTATTCGTGATATAATATTAGTAATCGTATATACATAGAACTGTGTGTGTAAATAAATACGCGAGTATTATAGACAAAACTTTTTTTAATGTAACGTGTGGAGTATTAATTTTCATTGTATCAGTTACTCAGGAGATAAATGATTACTATGGACAAGGGTACTAAATTCCGGTCGATTATTACAGTTAATTCTGAGGTCCGTGTGATTATTACAGTTAGTTCTGAGATTTGGGCGATTGTTAAAGTTAGTTCTGAGGTCCGGGCTGTTATTGCAGTTAGTTCTGAGGTCTGGGCTGTTATTACAGTTAGTTCTGAGGTCCGAGCGATTATTGCAGTTAGTTATGAGGTCTGGGCTGTTATTACAGATAGTTCCGATGTCTGGGCGACTATTACAGTTAGTTCTGAAGTCCGAGCGATTATTGCAGTTAGTTCTGAGGTCTGGGCTGTTATTGCAGTTAGTTCTGAGGTCCGGGCTGTTATTACAGTTAGTTCTGAGGTCCGAGCGATTATTGCAGTTAGTTCTGAGGTCTGGGCTGTTATTACATATATTTCTGAGGTCCGGGCGACTACTACAGTTATTTCAGAGGACCGTTCGATTATTACAGTGAGATCTGAGGTGTACGCGAGAGCTTCGCCACTTAACTTTGATTTTTACCGTAAAACTATTTGTTTACTGAAATTTACTCCACAGGTATCAGTCCGAGTGATCACTTTAGTCTTGTATCAGTTTAATGTATTAAGTACTCTCTCTTGCTTAGTTATAAAATTTTAATCTATAAAGGAGTTTAGTTTTTCTTTTTCGGAAGAAGACCTATTGTTACACAACTAATAAAGCAATTCTTGAATATATTCACACACGATGTACTGTTACGTGGAGAGGGAGCTTAAAATTAAATTAAAGTATAGAGAAATCCGTAGATGGAAGGACAGGTAAGACATGAGGTATAAAGGGTACATTTGAAAACAGATGCCAACGCAACGATGTTGATCTTGGTTCTTGCCTCGCTTTATCCTGGGGGGGGACTTCCAAGCTCGCTCAGAGCCTCTAGGACTGCAGTGGGATCCACGAAATAGAAATTCATTACAAGTCAATTCAATTTGCAGTTTAGCTTGTTACTTAGATAGTTGGAACCTATTAACACCAATTCGCTATGAAATTAACTGTGCAATTTATGGATAATTACTAAATATTTGTATACTGTATAATGTTTGAGAGAAGAACAACCTGAAGAACAAGCAAAGGGAGGGGAGAAAAGAAGGAAGGGGCATGATGGAGGTGTCACTAAGAAGACACCCGAAACATATGCCGAAAGGATCTTTGTGGAGAAGCTGGCTATTGTCCGGCTCGAACACCCAGAAGTGAAGCTATCGACGGAAGAAGCCAACAACCTGAAGAAAGTGCTGGGCAAACGCGCCTTTAAGGGCAAAAACGTTAGGATGTCCAGCTGTCATGTTGAAGGTGGAGCGATAGTGGTCGGCTGTGTTAACACAGAAACAAAGGTGTGGCTAGAGAAGCAGGTCAGGAGCTGAGTCCTTTCGAAGGGGTTCAGCTGAAAATGGGCCCAGCTAAAAGTCTGGTAAGGATGTTTAAAAGTATCCACTTTTATCTCTAAGGACATCGAGGTGGACAGCAAGCAAGAGCTGTTCGAAGCCCTCAAAAACCAGAATGACCTTGACACGGATCAATGGACTGCTGTTGGAGGGAAATCTGAGTACCAACGGCGAATTCCTGGTCCTTCATGTGGACGAAGACTCCCTGAAGAAGCTGAAGGACTCTGGCGATGCGCCCATTTTTGGGCAGTGACAGGATCACCTTCAAGCTGCAGGGAGGTAATGATCAATAGTGGATGACAGCGGTGCTCCAGATAAACTTACACCACAGCAGAGCAGCTACGGCAACACTCTGCCAGAAGATCCTGGCTGACGACATAGGCGTGGTCCTGATCCAAGAAACCATGGACCATTGGCAGCCGTGTGATGGGGATGAGCACCGCTAAAGGTAATTTGATATATGATTCTGGCAGTAACAAACCCTAGAGCATTGTATATATGTCAGTAACAAAATCAAATCACTAAAAATGGCACAAATGTGTTCTAGAGACACAGCCGTGACAGAGGTTCACTTGCAGACAGGTGATGGCAACATCAGAATCCTGTTTGCATCAGTTTACCTCCCATACGATTCTCCAGAACCACCGCCAACTGCGGAGATGAGGCGGATTGTGGAGTTCGGAACCCTTACGCGGAGGCACCTGATTGTCGGTTGTGACGCGAATGCCCACCACACCGCTTGGGGAGCAGCAACATCAACAATCGGGGTGAGTGCCTCTTGAATTTCATAGTAGAATCTAACTTAGTTATTATTATGAATCAAGGCCGTAAACCTACTTTTGTACAAAGAAGAGGTACAGGGGTAAGAGAAGAGGTCTCTTTAGATATAACTCTGACTAGCAACTATATTGCAACTAAAGTTTTTAAACTGGAGTGTGCTAGATGAAGCATCTGCTTCAGATCATAAGTATATCTCCTTTGACATGAGGTCGTATAAAATAAAGGAGACCTATAGAAACCCAAAGAAAACAGATTGGGTAGCTTTCAATGCAGAGCTAAAAAACAATCTAGTAAGGGAAAATGGGTATCAGGGGCAAGGGGTCGAGGAAATGGCGAACTCTTTGAAAAAACGCCATGATTAGAATCGTACCACAAAGCCTGCCCCGTGATTGAGAAAAAAAACTCAAGGAAAAAAGCATGTTGGTGGAACCAGGGGCTGGAAACCTTGAGAAAAAACCTTCGCAGAGCATATAATACATGCAAACGTGCAGGGAACTGGGATAGGTACTCTGCTGCCCTAACAGAGTACAATAAAGAGGTGAGAAGAGCTAAGAGAAACTCGTGGAGAGAATTCTGTCAGAGTATTGATAAGGCTCCTGACTGCGCAAAACTCCAAAAAGTCCTAGCTCGAAGCCCCACAAACGCGGTGGGGTAACTATACTTAGAGAAGATGGGACTCACACCACAAGGATCCTGAGGAGGACTCTTCAGTGTTTAATGAATACACACTTCCACAGGATCGTTTTCAAACCAGTGAAACAGTTGTTAGTGAATGGCGGCGAGAACCCTAGAGATAGCTCGGACTAAGGTGGACTGGAACTGTGCAAAGACTGTCATCAACTACTTAGGGATAAACGGGACTTGGAGTCTTTTAAGCCGTTCAAAATCACCAGGTACCGATGGCATTTTTCCCGCTTTACTGCAGGAGAAGTGGGGACTTGGTGATACCCCTGCTCCTACGACTGTTTAGAACTAGTCTAGCGACAGGAGTCATTACCCTCATCTTGGAGGACCTCTAGGGTTATATTTATCCCGAAGCCAGGCAAGCCCTCCTATGAGGTTGCAAAGGCTTATAGACCAATAAGCCTAACATCCTTCTTTGTCAAGACCATGGAGAGGTTCTGGATAGGCATTTAAGGGACACAGTCCTCATCAATCGTCCCTTACATCCAAATCAACATGCCTATCAGAAAGGTAAATCTTGTGAAACAGCCCTACACTGTCTGGTTGGCAAGATTGAGCAAGCTATTGAACAAAAGGAACTAGCTTTAGCAGTGTTCCTGCACATAGAAGGAGCTTTTGATAGTACGAGTACTCACTCTATAGTGTCTAAGCTTACATCCAGGGGTACGGAGAAAACTGTTGTTAGGTGGATAAGTAACATGCTTAAGAGCAGAAGAGCACAGGCATCTCTGTGCGGAATCACAAGAGAGGTCAAAACGCAGCGAGGATGTCCACAAGGAGGTGTATTATCACCAAGCCTGTGGAACATAGTTTGTGGATGACTTACTCTGGGACTCTGAATGAACAGGGTATGTATGCTCAAGGCTATGCAGATGATGTTGTTATACTCATAAGAGGTAAGCATATGGTAACGTGTCTGGAAATGATGCAGAGAGCACTGGCCATTGTGGAGCGATGGTGTGACGAAGAAAGGACTTGTAGTAAATCCTTCGAAGACCGTCATGATACCATTTACAAGAAGAAGGAAACTGGAAATCACACAGCCAGTCCTATGTGGGGGCCAGATACAGTTAAGCAGGGAGTTCAAATATCTAGGTGTCAAACTGGATGATAAAAATCACCTGGAATTGTCATCTGGAATACATAATCAGACGATCTCAGACTACATTGATGATGGTGAGACGTGCAGTAGGATGAACATGGGGGCTTAGACCCGACATGTCACACTGGCTGTACACCAGAGTCATTAGGCCAATGATGGTGTATGGCTCAGTGGTATGGTGGCCAAAAGTCCAACAGGTGACTGCCGCAAAAAACCTGTCAAAGGTACAGCGGTTGGCATGCTTGGGGACAATGGGGTGCCATGAGAGGAACACCAACCCGCTGCTATGGAAGTAGTGCTAAATCTCCCACCCCTAGACATATTCGTCATAGGAGAGGCTAGGATGGTTGCCTACAGACTGAAGTGCAATGGGAACTGGCATTATCACCATGCTAGTAAGCACTCCAAGATCGTTGACATTCTCAAACTGGATATTCTAGAAATGATGTCTGACAGAATGGCAAAGGTTACGGACTGGGAAAAACCCATTTCAAGTCAACATTGTTGAGAGGAAGGAATGGTCAAAAAGGTGAGCCTGACTACATGAAGAAGGCTCTAACCTGGTACACGGACGGGTCAAAGACTCTGAAGGGTACTGGGGCAGGGGTCTGGGGAGCCAGACCGAGGGTTAACTTAAGCTTTAGCCTAGGTAAACTGGCAACTGTCTTTCAGGCTGAAGTTACAGCCCTTGCAGAATGTGCAAGAGTTAATGTGGAAAGGGGCTACAAAGGCAAAAACATCTAATCTACATTAACTCGGACAGCAGGGCTGCTCTGCAGGCCTTGGCCAACCATGACTGTAATTCGAAGGCAGTCTGGGAATGCCATAAGGTCTTGAGATTGCTGGCGAAAACCAATAAAGTTATTCTAACTTGGGTGCCTGGACATAGAGGAATCACAGGAAATGAAGGGGCAGACGGTTGCGCTAACTTGGGAGCCAACCGTCTTCTTACCGGTCCTGAACCAACGTGTGGGGTCTCATATAACTTAGCACGTAGATCAGTTACCAAGTGGATGGCTAACAAACACCTACAACATTGGAGAAACACTGAGGGGAATGTACAGGCAAAGCGGATGCTCAAGGGACCATCAAGGAACATTGCAGCAGATTGCCCTTAGAATGAGTAGAACGGAGATCAGAAAGGTGACTGGTTTTATTACAGGTCATTGGATATTCCGAAGTCACCTGAACAGAATAGGTATTCCAGTTCAGGAAACACTGTGCAAGAAAAGGGGCGAGGCTGACGAAACAGCCAAGCACGTCATATTTGAATGTCCCGGCATTACAGAGCAAACGCTCAAGATCCCTAGTGTTCTTATGCATACGGAAGAGGGGTTGGAACAGGAAAGCATTGTTCAGAAGATCTCATGGTTTTGTAAAGGCCTGGGATTTGATACAGCTTAAACCTGGGAGAGGGTGCACAATAAGCCGGATGGCTGAGAGGCAACTACCAGGCCTAGGAAACCTGGCCCTGTGTTAAAAAAAAATAATAATAAAACAAATAGACAAAACTTTTTTTTCATATAACGTGTAGAGTATTAATATTCATTGTATCCGTTTCTCAGGACATAAATGATTACTATTGACATGGGTACTACATTCCGGTCGATTATTACAGTTAATTCTGACGTCCGTGTGATTATTACAGTTAGTTCTGAGATTTGGGCGATTGTTACAGTTAGTTCTGAGGTCCGGGCTGTTATTGCAGTTAGTTCTGAGGTCTGGGCTGTTATTACAGTTAGTTCTGAGGTCCGAGCGATTATTGCAGTTAGTTCTGAGGTCTGGGCTGTTATTACAGATAGTTCTGATATCTGGGCGACTCTTACAGTTAGTTCTGAAGTCCGAGCGATTTATTGCAGTTAGTTCTGAGGTCTGGGCTGTTATTGCAGTTAGTTCTGAGGTCCGGGCTGTTATTACAGTTAGTTCTGAGGTCCGAGCGATTATTGCAGTTAGTTCTGAGGTCTGGGATGTTATTACAGGTAGTTCTGAGGTCCGGGGAGACTATTACAGTTACTTCTGAGGACCGTTCGACTATTACAGTGAGTTCTGAGGTGTACGCGAGAGCTTCGCCACTTAACTTTGATTGTTACCGTAAAACTATTTGTTTACTGACATTTACTCCACAGGTATCAGTCCGAGGTGATCACTTTAGTCTTGTATTAGTTTAAAGTATTAAGTACGCTCTCTTGCTTAGTTATAAAATGTTATTCTATAAAGGAGTTTAGTTTTTCTTTTTTTCGGAAGAAGACCTATTGTTACACAACTAATAAAGCAATTCTTGAATATATTCACACACGATGTACTGTTACGTGGAGAGGGAGCTTCAAATTAAATTCATGTATAGAGAAATCCGTAGATGGAAGGACAGGTAAGACATGAGGTATACTGGGTACATTTGAAAACAAATGCCAACGTAACGATGTTGATCTTGGTTCTTGCTTCGAATTATCCTGGGGGGGGACTTCCAGCTCGCTCAGAGCCTCTAGGACTGCAGTGGGATCCACGAAATAGAAATTCATTACAAGTCAATTCAATTTGCAGTTTAGCTTGTTACTTAGATAGTTGGAACCTATTACAGCAATTCGCTATGAAATTAATTGTGCAATTTATGGATAATTACTAAATATTTGTATACTGTATAATGTTTGAGAGAACATAAAGTTATTAACGAGAAAAATAATCACAATTGATGATTTACAAACATGGTCCTTTCATTATTAATACCCTAATTTATGACTTTCAATAATTGAGATACATCACAAAAGGAGCTTTTAGAGGTACACTATCCTAATACGATGGCAAACTTAGAAATCGTACAGCCAAATATTTCTTAGAAGTAGGAAACCTTAGTCTATGATAATCAATTCTAGGACTTATTAGTTTGGGTGGTTTTCAGAAATAGTAGAATATCCTTAAGTGGTTTCAAAGACCAGAGGTACCAAGAGGCAGAAACTACTAGAGGCTGATATCCTCTTAAATTCAGAAATAATAAAAACTGAAAACGTTTAAACTTTGGATAGGTCGAGGCTAAAACAATCTAAATTCCAAGACATTCTAGGTTTTTAAAGTTTCTAAATAACAATATCTCCTGGTGAATAATGCCGGGAAGTCTCAAAAGACAGGTAGGCCTACATTTTATACGAAGAAAATGTGGAAGCTCTAAGGACTTGGGAACAGAAGTCATACAAATTCGACCGTACTGTTCACCGGAAGTCTTTTAAGGATATGCTAGAACCCGATATTACTCAATTGCGATTACTTGTTAATTTAAAAAATGTAGCTTCTCCAATACAAATGTGGCATCCGGTAATACATCGCCTAGAGTCTAAATGTATTTGGATCCGTGGTAAATCTATTTCTTGATTCTATTATTGAATAAATGCTGAAAGAAATAATAAATTTATATCTCAGAGACGAGAAGTTTTCAAAGACGACATAGTTGAAAATATGTGTAAAAGTTTAAACGCCAGCCTTCTTTTGAGCCTAGTTTTTTTCATTGTTTTCTTTTAGAGTTACCACGAGATTCTTCGTCCAGAGAAACAAAAGTTTTATTAAATCTAAGTTCCCTCTATCCTGCTCGAGATTTCCAAAAGTTTTTAAACATTAAAACAAATAAAATATGATAGACTTAATTAATATTAATAAACAAAATCAAAGAAGCTCAAAAAATTAAAATAAACATATATTTTCAAAAACGATTTAAAGAATTATCAAGTTCTATGAAGATTGAAGGGAGGTCAAAATTTCAACACTACATTCTAGCTTCATATAACTAGAATTTATAAACTTAGAAGTAGTATATGTTCAATATTTTTGTAAAACTAATATCATCTGGTCTATTTTCCAAAGGATTTAATTCTAGCTGTTTTATAACCACTACAATACAATGGTTGTTCAGTATTAGCACGTCACCAATCGTACATGTGTTAAAAACTCCACTCTAAAAGTATTAAATGTACCGAGTTGGCTGAAGTAGTCCTCTAGGGTATCTCCATATGAGATATGTTAGTTTATATACGTCTAAATACGTCAAATATTTTTAGGATTATTCCGCATTTATGTTTTTTTTCACCATTCCTATTCAAATGATAGTGCGCTTCTAATATCAAACTGCACAGTGACACAGTGAAGTCAGGCTTATGGATACTTGAAATTCATACTTGAAAGTATGAACCAGTTGAATCTAAAGCAATAGCCACACCAGTTTGTAAATTACATTCCCGTCTTACTTCTTGAATTAGTACGCAGAGCTATTAAATTTAATTCATGCTAACTAGACACAACATATGACGCCAGAATGAGAAAAATTACTCCATAGATGTACCAGTAACCTCCAAGATTTTGCTTTACCACCTCTTCCATACTTATTTAAGTTTCAGTAAACGCTTTCAATCTAGTGATCGGTTTTTTACAAGATGAGAATGTACTTTCAGCTAAAGTTACTCAGTCTGGAAGTTTTTAAAAACTGGTTTCAAATGTTTCTTTTACTCTCCACTTTCTAAAATAATACCATTCCTAACGATTTAACATAAACAGGTTAATAATATTAACCTAATTAGAGGTTATATTAAAACTTGAGGACATACTTAGACGGGTGGTAATGGCCTCTGTTATAAAACATACGGAATTAGATATTCGATAATTTACTTAAATAATATAGTTATATGTTACCGGTAATTTCATAAAACTACAACTTTAATAAAATAGGTTAATGCAAATTTTTTGGATGGTAACTGAAAAAGGATTACCTCTTTGTACTTGGCTTGCTACACACAAATTAAAATGACAATCAATTTACAGGGAATGACAACCATGCAAAGGACAATTTCGCCAAAATCAAGGGAATGTCTTATTGAAAATATGCCCCCTAACAACTCTGGCTTCAATTCTGGAGTTATAATTGTTCTTTTTTTAACCGTTATATACAAATTTTAAAAATCTAAATACAAAGATAAGGAGATATATTCATTAAAATTGTTGATTAATTTATATTAATCTGCACTAAAGTTATTCTTCCAGAACCAAGATTTTTTTAAACTTGTTATACGTCATTAGGTATTAACTCTACTCTGTCTTTTTATCCAAAATATAATTAATACAGTTAAAATTCTGTCACGAAATATAGATTGAAATTTGTAGCCTATATAGAAGCAATTCTTTGAGTTTTAAATTACAATACAAATTTTAATAAGGTGTATCACTGGGTTCATTTTTGGCCATACTCTGATTATTCTTTATTTTACAGGAAGTAGTCATATTTAATCACAGACTGAATCGCAAAAAAATTGTGTCTTAATGGTGCCTCCATGTTACTTTACAAAACGTTACGTCACTCCATGATAAAATGTGACGTTTACTTAAGCACAAACTAATTAATGTATTTAATTACAGACAGTTAATTCAGATATTTATTAGGCTTAAAAATAAAATCTCACACTTATTTAATGATTTACGTCATTCACGTTGCTATAGAGTTCGTTTTTGTCCTATTTATTTCCTTGCTTGGTCTGGTCTTTATAAAATAGTCAGATAATAGGCTACTCTTCGTTTATGATTATAGAATATAATGAATTTTTGGCTAACCCATTATTTTATGGCATTATGATAATCAAGACACAAGAACAAAATATGAGTTTTAAACCTATAAAGGTTATGTTATAGAGCATTACCAAAGAATTTTGAAAACCTTTCTTGCAAAACTAGGTATAATTATATCTTGGCTGGGCTGTTAGTTTACGATTTCTGCGTGTTAATAAGGAGTCATCCTAACTATTTAATTAATAATGAAATCACCTGTGTTACAAGAGTAAGAGTTGGTCTTTATATACCTAAACATAATTCAATGCATGTTATATTAGTAATTGTGGGTCCCATACCAACTGCATGCTTGATTGAAATGTAATGTTGCTGTTTCCTGCGTACTAAACACCATACAAGTTTGAGTCATTCTTATTCTAAAGTTATCTTAATCAATATTTTGTTTTAATAATAGTTCAGATTATATAGAGATAGGCAAATGAAGCGACGATGCTTAGATGAGTGATCGCTGGAAAATCCTGTTATAGTTAAAAGCCCGTGTTCCAGGCCATTGAGAGTGGCTCCAAAGTTACCTTTATTCCCTTAGTCCCCAGGTTTATTATTAGAGAGGGTTTCTAAGCATAGCTTCACTTTGTAAAGTAAAAATGTCAAGTATGTCTACACAAGATTCAAGTTATTCTGATAATCTGCTAAGTTATTTCTGCTATCGTTAAGCTGTTGTTGAGAGATATTTGTGAGCATCATCTTAGAATTAAAGAGTCTTCAGTCAGAATCTAATAGTGCAGGAGCAGATAGTAAATTTTCAACATATAAGAACACGAAACGTTTTTGTTGAAATTGATAGAGATACTCTTCATAAAAATGTAATGGATTGTCAGAAAACCTCCTTTTGGCATTAGTCGAAATTGGAGGTATAAAAAGGATTAAGAATATGGAAAGGTACTTTTTTTGTATCATGGCACACTTATACCTTCCACCAGCTATGTAACTACATGATCAGATTTATATTGCCTATATTATCTCACAGTGATACGACTTATGTCTTATGTTAGAAAAAACGTAATAAAAAATTATAGTTTCATATATTTAACCTTTTTGATATACTCTCATTTTAAAATCCATGAAAACTAGTGTAGCTGAAGATCGTAATTTGTCTCAAGACTATTTATAGAAGAACTAGGTTGCAAAACTTCACACGATGTTCAGTTGTTTTAGTTTCTCGTCCGCAATTGTGGTTTGACCTCTCTCTTCTATGCAATGAAAAAGTGTAAAACATCCTCTGATATTAATTTCATGGAGTAATAATTATACTTATTTTGAACTAACAATACAATTTCTTTATAATGCTTCAGTGCCTTTGTAGGTTTACTTTTACAATCACCTTAGATTTAAATGTAAATTTTTATTTTAAAAAATCCAACTAATTAAAATATAAATGCAAGATCACATAAAGGCATAATGGCAATTGTGTCAATAAACAGTCACAGCGTATAAAATAAGCAAATCAAGGAACGAGACGCTCTTCAACAAGATCCTTTGATGTGCACTTCAGTTAATCCAAGATGATAACTGAACTCTGACTATCAAACTATGTTTACCTTTAAACGGCCTCTGAGAGATAAAGTGGAATGAAGCCTGAGATCAGACAGGGCTGAAGTAGGTTTATAACTTCACGTAGAATGGAAAGTAATCTTGGAGATTTGTATGAAGACATGTGCTGCACACATCAGGAGAATAACTTTGCTATATTAAACTATAACAGTATAGTTAGGTGTTTTTGTAATGAACACGTATAGTACAGCTATGCATATTATATGAATAATAATTTGTATATATTATAGTATGACGTGTACGTGTGAGTGTTTTGTATGTTATCTATATTGCATCAAGCAATTACTTTTAATGTATTTGTTACTTATATGTGTATACATTTTTGACTAAATTACTAATATTCGGATCAAGGAGGCAATATTCTAATAAACGCAAATTTGAATATATATGTACCATTTGAATTAAAAAACAATTATCTATTGTTTAATAACATCAAACAGATATATAAAAAAAAATTTAATTTATTTTAATATAGAATTTGGTTAAACCTACCATTTAAACGTTAGCATTCACTATGTGAACGCATTTAGTTGGCCTAATAGTTAATTGCAATAGAAAGTAATAATTTATAATACATTTTTGTCCAGTTGCAATCAGCAGATTCGTTTTTTCCAGTTGTAATACCAACATCCGAAAAACTGAATGACATGTTTACGGTATTAACTCATGGATTGTTAAAACCAACCGAAATAACATTATTTGATAACAGTGCTTATTGAATTTAACACCAGTACTGTAGTTATTATTGGGAACAAGCTTTTAATAATTTTACGAGACACGAAGATACAGGCGGGTAAATTGCAAAAAAATTTGAACAAATATTGCATTGCGGTGATAAACCAATAACGTTCATGAAGTATGTAAAGTTCTATATCAAATTAATAATCGTTGCCGAGTTCCACCAATATTTCAAAGAGTATACAGACATACATTACTAGTTTGATAAGTATTCACAACCACATTTTTAAGGTAATTTCCAATTACTATAGGTACGATGTTGTCGTGATATCACCAAGTGCTCGGATTAAGGTAGGTAATAAAGAGTCACTCAACATATTCAATAAATGTTAATAATCGCACAGTTAAGAAACTTTATATTCATTAAAGTTTGTAGGTACGTTGTGATATCGTCAAGGGGCTCGTATAAACGGTTGAGACAATACAAAATCACTAAAAATATTTTATAAATATTAAAAATCTATCTTTTAAGAGAATATGTGTTTATTAAAGTTTGCCGGCAGGAAAGTATAACCAAAGGGCTCGGAAATAAGTACGGTCATACTGACATACACAACCTACACAATTAATAGTCGAGGCTTGGTTTTGGGTCTTATATGTGTTCCTCTCTACCCGTGGAAATAGCAGTACAGGGATATTATTTTGACTGTGTATAAGTAAATCTATGCAAGCAATAAGTATGCCAGCTATCTTTGATGCTCAAAACATATACCAGCGAATCGCAAGCAAAGGGTATTAAACACTTGGTGGTTATTCAACGTATAATGTTCAGCTGGAATATTAGATACAAGCTATCAAACAATATTTAGGTACTGTAATAGTTACCACAAGACAAAATAATTCTTTTTATACTTAATATGCATCTGTATGGAAGATATGTCTAAAAGAACGTCTTAAATATTTAGAACATCTGATAACTATATTTATTATGTAATGTTTCGTTTTGATGTTTAATTGCAAAAACTGTATTTTAGAGTTAAGTCTTAAAACATTTTTGTAACGTTTCCTTAGTAAAATTTTATTTACTGAACTTTCTTAGAAAAATAATAATTTTATGTAAATTGATACTCTACATTTCAAACCATTACAACACTCGGACGATCAGGCGTCAGAACTCGTCATGGACTGACAACACGAACTGACAAGTTGAGTTTCCTCGTCGAACCTGGCTACCCATGAGGCTTATTAACGTCCAGAAAAGAGTGTTTTGTATCGACTCCGTATGAAAAAAACTGTAAAAATACTGCATGTCTCGAATTAATGTAATTCAAAAATCTTTAATAAAAACATTGCTTTTAATAGTCTGTATTTCTTAGTACCTTAAAATATAAATGTTTAAACTTTCATGAATATATCAATAATAGTGAGTTGTTGAAGAAACAATTAATTACACTTGTATGTAACAATATACGACTTAATCTATACTTTTCTGAACTATTTTTTAATTAATAAACACTAAATACCAGGGTATGTTCTCATCCGTGACACAATGCTACTGTATATATATATATATATATATATATATATATATATATATATATATATATATTCACTTCGAGTGTATAAAAGCAGAATTGCTCTGTTATATCAATTATTAGACTTCTTGATACAAAGTTCCTTTAATATTTCGGCTTTTTGCCGTTTTCAAAAAGGTATAATAAGGTATAATACAATACAAAATAACAACACAGCAACAAAATTTACAAAAGTAAATAAATAAAAACTGACATAAATAAATAAACAAGAATTTTTGAACATGTGGTTAACACCAAAGAGAAATAAATAATATCATGAACAGAGAATGAATTTAGAACAATAATTTAGAAAAAATAATACATAATAAAAACAATTGATCATTTCATCTCTTATTCAGACCAAAGGGTACTTTTGATTTTAATATTAACTGATGTGCCTGTTCTAAATTTTCTAAGTCAATTTTGTTTCTATCTTCGGGTACTTTGCAAATACCTGTCAGTGCATAACATTGTTCAAAATTTTGTTGGTGGCCTAATGCGTGTTGTGAAACCAATTTTTCATCCTGTTTTTTAGACGAACAACGATGATTATTCATTCTTATGTGCAATGGATTTGTTGTCAATCCAACATAATCCATTGCACAATTTTTACATGTTAATTGGTAAATTACATTTTTACTTTTGCAATTAATTTCTCCTCTAATAGGGTAAGTTTTCTTTGTATTACTACTGGTGAAAAAATTGGACGATTTTATAATTTTGCAAGTATTTCATCGTTTGTCTTTACAGGGTTGACACTTAAAATTTTTCTTCTTTTCTGAATTTTGAATGTTAGTAGGTGGCAATTTGGGCCGTACCAGAAGATTTTTTAGGTTAGTCTTTCTACGAAAGACTAGCCTGGGTGGTTTTGAAAATAAGTTTTTAGTAATTGGTGAAGATTCAGGAATTTTGTGTGCCGTTCTTAGAATATTGTTTGTTTTATATAAACCAGGAAAATATTTTGTTATAAATTTTACGTCATCATTCTTTTGGGTTTTATTAACATTAGAGTGTTTAATTTGATTATTTATAAATTTTGAAGCATATTTTCTTTTGACAAATGCATTTCCAAGTTTTTCTAGATAATTTTTGAAAATCTGCACTATCAGTACATAATTTTTTGGCCCTAACTGATATATATATATATATATAATTGTATAAATGGCAATTGCCTTATTTAATTTCAATAAACGTTGAATCGCAAAAAGTACTTGCTCCGCCGGGAGTCGAACCCGGATCTCTCACTTGCCAGGTGTATATATATATATATATATATATATATATATATATATATATATATATATATGATATAAGTTAAAAAATTTATCATCTAAGTCTAATTTAGTGAGTTATATGTTTACTAAAAGTGCTTTATAGATATGTTTTGTGTCAAAAAGAAATTAAGCTGTCTTACTATATTAATGTTTAACAGTTCATTGAGTTATTTATTGTTAAGAGTTGATATATTCTTATGATTAATTAGTTTTTACAACTTCCTCTAGATCGAAACTTGTCAATATCTTTCACTCTTGGCACGCTTGAACAGCTTAGAGCCGAGACGTTATCTCTAGTGATGATAAAGTTGCTTGTCAGGCTGTAGTTTCTAATAATCCTATTATTTAAGGTACTTATACGATTACTAATTATATTCCCTTGACAAATATTTGGTATAACTAGTTCCTAAATGACTAAGAATAAAATTTATAAGGTAAAATACGTCATTATCACATAGAAGACAAAGAATATTTCATAGTAAACAGGGATGCTCTTCTCCGAGAAAAGTTGTTTAGTAACATGAATATTACTTGCACCATCCATACAACAGGGCAATTGATCTACTTCATATTGTCTTTATTAAAATTATTTTGTTATTGCTCGACGCAATTCTAATGTTTTCTGTACATCTCTAAGTGCTACATGACACTCCACCCTCCAGCTTTCCTGGCTAGAGAATTAATCGCTTTTGCCTGAGTGTTAGTGATGCCTCTCATTTGGTGTCCTAGAGAATTGCTTTATTTCACATATATCTTGATACCTAATTGACGTATGGACTCAAATGTTATATTGGGCTACATTTCTCTACCGGGTTTGAGATATGTTAGAGGTAAAATCAGATTTGGCGGTGGTGCATTTATTCCATGGGATTTGTCTGAGGTTTACTAGATGTTTAAATATTGGTCTATGCTTAACGATGAAGTAATTAAGTAAAGTAGAGAATACATTCAGAATAAAGTTTTTTAAACAAATTCAGTAAAAACATATAAACTTATTTTATAGAATAGGCCTTCACCCTCAGTGTAGCCTAGTATGTGACACGTGATGTAGTGTACTTATGTACTTATTTTTTCATTATAATAATAATCGAGATTTAGGTACAAATCGATAGATTTGATAAGTTTAGCACACCAAAAAGTAATCAATCGTGCATGCCAGTTTCAGCATTTCCCAATAATTTTTTCAATTTCAACCTAGTAAAGTTGCATTCAGAGATCAACATTCAGTAACAAATCGTGTATCATTCGTAAATTAGACTGAAAAAGATCAGTGATAATTTAATTCCAATATTTTTATTCCCTAACTATTCCAAAATAAAATTATAATAGAAAACGAGTATATTTTAATCAAGGCTCTAAAACATTTTGTCATTACACATCCCAAAGTTCAATATATCTATAATTTATTAGTCCCTATTTCCAGTAATGTTTTTAGAAATAAATACAATTATTTCATAGTTTTACAATACTAATATTATTCTGGAAAAATCTCAGTTTATTTTTACTTTTAAATTGCTCTTTTTAAATTAATTTTGTCAGAGTTCCTGCTTCTATCAAAGTAATACATACTTATAATATCGTAATTTTATTTTTTCAGTAATTAAAAAAGCGTAAAACCAGTCAAAGCTGTAGTCTGAGAATATTACAACATTTTAAAGTAAATTTTTAAAAATTTACTGCATTTCCTCAATTATTCTTTAAATATATTTCAGCAACGATTTTTCATCTTTCATAGCTAAAAAATTTTACCTATTGATATCAAAATATAATTTATTAGATCGTAAGAGATTTCAATTAGTTTGTGATTTAATAAGTCTGTATTTCATTAAATACGGCTATGGTTTAGAGAGAGGAGAGCATGATTTTAGTGCTAAAGGTATTCACGCACTTTGCAATTCTCGGAAAGGTTTAATCAAGAATTCATGTATCCTTATATTAAAGAATGCAATAATTATTTTTCGTAGAACCTGCACTTTATATTGTGATATTTTTTGTTGTTTGATTTAGGATAGAATGTAGCCAGCCACTCCTACAGCATGCAGCCGATATTGTAAATGTTTTATTATAAAGACATATAGCTTTTGGGTAGGCCGTTATATGTAACTGTGATTCAAAGTAAAATGTTTCACCAAATTAATAGAATTTTAAATATAACTATACAACCAACAACAAAGGTCATATTTCTTAAGAGAAATAATGTGTAATGTTTTTGTCTAAAAAATTTCTAAGTTAAAAAACCGTAGTGTTCATCTATAAGATAAATTGATTGATATTTTAGATGTTCGACTGCAAACTTAATTGCATAATCAATAAATACAACCAAAATCTAACCATCTAGGTCATGGATATTTCGTTACAAGCAATAACCTTACAAAATTAGAATGCTTTACTCTATTGTAAGATAACATGACATAACCTTATATTGCGTAAACAATTGGTTAAGGTTTCTAGAGGCACTTTATTAAAGATACAGTGAGTAACCTAAGTCAGTCTCAGGCTCTTGATACCACTTTATTTCCCCTTAAACAAGTGGTTAAAGTTTCTAGAGGCACTTTAATAAAGATACATTAAGTACAATCTAAGTCAGTCTCAGGCTATTGATACCACTTTATCTCGGAAGATGTCTAGAGGTAAAACATTGCTTCCAAGCCTGCTTTAAGTTTCATCACAGCTTAAGTCTATCTGAAACTGTTGATATCTCTTTATACGTGGAGGAGTCTGGATTAAAAACATCGTTCCCAGGTCTGCTTTGCATGTCCATTTCATATGAGCTGTAAAGAGTATAGGTATTAGTGTATCTGAGATGAGTTTGTATTACTGGGCTACAGCCAGAATAGTCACATAAAGTTAATAAAAATTTACCGTGTTTAAGTTTACAATACAGCAATTTAGGGGGAAATATTGCCATTTTCTTATTAATTACTCTTCCTACCTTAAGCTTGCATCTGTTCTATAAATGTTAGCTTTATATTTTACAATTAATTAATGTGAGTAATATTGACTATTTATCTTGATCAATTATACTGCAAATAGCAAAACATTGAAAATGTTGTTCTCATTAACAAGAAAATTTATTATTTGGTTTGGATTGAAATTATTACCCAAATTGTCACATACTGTTGGTTTCAAAATCTTTACAGCAGCAAAGATTGAAAATTATGGAAAGTTTTTGAATAAAACATACGTATATATAAAATTACAAAATATATTCTTTAGAGACTTTATGACTTTCTTAAAAAGGACTATCTCAATGCCACATGTCATGCTGTTTAAGCGTGACATCAGATTTTGAAATACGGCCCTTTTATCTCTAATACACCATTAAATGATTACGACTATGGTATTTATTGATGATTGTTCAATAAAATACATGATGTATTCCATTTATTCAGGAATATTAGTATTATGTTTGAAAATATTTGTTTTCTTACATACATTATTCTAACCGTACTATTCATTTGTATTATTCTCATTATATCGTATTAAGAAGAAGAGTTTAGCGATATTAAGAGAATGGTTCATTTTAGTTGCAACTTTTCATACGTGAAGAGATTGTAACCAAAAACCTTGCTGAGAATATATTTCCAAGTTATTAGTCTCGTGTTTGTAGTGTATTCCATTTAGCACACGGAAAATGCTTGACATTAAGCTACTCCTCGTATTAATCAATAATATAATATTCAGTTTCAAAATTATTTATATTTGACCACGAAAACGGAAGAACATTAAAAATAAAAAACACATATTGTTAAGTATTATTGCGTTAAATAACTTGTTTTTTATTGCCTAATATGAAAAGGCTACTTTTATTGAACAATAATTATGTATATATTTTTTGGGCAATTTATACTCTATATTTCCCTTTATTTTACTAAACTGTATATACTGCATTAATTCTATATCTCTTTCTGCGGCCTAGTGCCTACAATACCATTCCTTACTGGATTAAAATATTCACGTACAGTGACAGACCAATGAACCATTGTTTCAAGAATCAGCTGTTTACTGTACACTCACCAACCAATCACAACGGTTGACTTATCATTTGCCCACCTTGCAAGCGACTGCACGCTTGCTCAGTGTACGCTCAGTCCCGCCTGGGGCACTTATATAGCACTCTAGCCACTGCTGACCATACTTACTCAACACGTGACTTTATGCCCCATGTGTTACTCTCTCACTTAAATATTAGTTTATCTCTATTTGTTGTACATTTACATTAACATTAAAGTCAGTGCTCTGGATTGGCAATCTCTACCAGAACGTCTCTGTTCCCGGACACCCGCGTCTACCGTGCTCTACAGGACTGGCCACAGTGTTGTGAACTATTCGTTTGCGGTCGTATTGTGCGTGAGTGAATCCGTGAAGGACATCTTCCGTCTTCACGCCTGCCTACAAGACAGCAGCCTATTTCCACACTTCCTGATCACAACCTGGCCCTCAACAACAGCAGACTACGGTTACCCCTCATGAAAACAAAGGTAACTGTTTATTTTCTGCACTTTATTTGAATATGCACTGTTCATAAACTCATTATGTGTAACCTGGTGAACTCTTGTTAAAATCAGTGTGTTCGGCGTCTTCACTGCCTAGTGTGAAGTGGTCCTTCTTAATCGAGCCTCTAAAATCTTATTTCACGGTTCTCATAAACAAAATCCATTCTTTTCACATATGTTGCTGAAGTTTCTGATAGCATTGGGTGATAATCATATAATCGGTTAGGCCATGTTTTTTTTCGACTGGTACTAAAAGCAGCGCTAAGCAGACGTCGTGTTATAGAAGCCATCAATAAGTTCAAGAAGGGAACCGCACTCTGCATGGTGACATATTGCTTTCAGTGTCACTATAAAGATTACATGAATCAAGCATCAATATTAATTGTTGATATAGTTATCTGTATAGCGTTTTCATGAAGTCAGTGTCAAAGCCACCAATAATTAATGCACGTAATAAAACTACATACAATTACGTAATTAAAAATATACTTCGAAGAAATGCGGTAGGACACATTCGGACATATTCACGTTTTTTTGATGACCAATTTTAGACAATAACACATTTCATGTGAATGAATATTTAATCTTCACTATCTAATATAAATGTTGGCACTAGGTGATTACTCAAAAGATATTAGCATAAGTTGCTTTTTAACCCTCCATTAACGTATAGATACCTATTTACAATTCAATCTCATCACTATTTATTCAGAATTTGCCTACAATATAAATATCACCCCATTTGATAGATTACTTGATCAAGATTTCAATATCCCTTAACATTGTAAAGGAAAGAATATTTGACAAGACATTTGTATATATAATTTAAATTTAATAATTACATTATATCTTAAAGCTCCAAGTAAGATATAACCTCCAATCAAGTTAGCTTTGGAAGTGAGATTTTTCTTATTTGGAATGTTAAATTTTTTAAACTCTTTTACTATAGATAAGTCTATATTCTCTTATGTTGCATTTCTTTGTTTATTCAACTAAGTCCCTATATAAACTTTTTGGTATTGACTTATCATCATAAGATCGCCTTTCTTTCCAATTTGCATTCCGTTTTTATTTTGTACTCCAGAATTTTTTTTGCATACAAATTAGTTGAAAATATACTCCTAACCACCACTTTTCCGTTTATCTGTACACTATTACAACTTCCTTCTCATGTTTCAGTTGATGATGTTCTCATTCTATTATACTATGCAATAGTAACACACTGATTCATCAAAGGTAAATGCACGCAGACGTTACAAGCAAACACAATCACTTGTTAAAAACTAATATAACCTTAATACTTGTGGCTGCTTAAATTACTGCCTGGTTTAAAGAACACTACCAGTAGCGCCTAGCTCGAGTACATATGCATTCTACTTCTAATTGTTATTCGTAGCAAATATTTATTTTTCGCTGCAAAGCCCTATTTTATTGCACTTATGTTAGATCATACAATACTCTTCATTTATAATATAAACATTGTAAATGTTTACATAGCTCAGTTTTTACTTGCATGGGGCTCGACTACAATTGTACGGCTATTCATTTCAAACTCAAAACTGACCGGCAGCTGCTGTTGAGGTGAAGTTTGTAGGCGGTCAAGTTCTCAGACCACGTGACTCTCCAGAGGATTCGATTTGTCAAAGCTGTTGTATCCAAGGAATCTTTTGACAAAAGCGTTCCTTCTCTGAAGAAAATCTTAGGGAAATTTGAAATGTGTAATAATGATAACATATCTTAACCTCAGATTTTATTCCAATCGTTTACAATAAAATTTTAGGCAATAGAGATAAAAACTATCTGTACATCTCTGATATAATGTGGTAACAGGAGGTACTCGCCGGGATTGAACGGGATTAAGGAGGTAGCAGGAAGGAGCCAGGGAGAGAGTGTTGTATCCTTAAGTTTCTTTTTAAAAGCTTTTACTAAGTTAAAAATCCATGCTTTTTAAAAGGCCCCTGCTACGAGTTATCCATCCTTCTTCCAAGGTAACGTTACTATAGTATATGCAAATTAAATTTCAATATATAAATAATATAGCAGTAAATATATACGTCAGAATATAAGGCATTTCGACGAATTACTATTATATTTCGTTTCCCAAAAGAAAACGCTGTCGGATGGAATTGAGTTGAATGCATCGCCAAGAGTCACTGTTACTTCCGATTTCCACATGTATTCTGTCAATAAACAAACAATTCTCTTCAGTTCGAGGTAAATCCCAAACGCAAAGATAATTATTCATAATGAAATTATAAATTAATCAAGTGCACGACAATCCATTAAAAATAAAACTAAAAGAATAACAATTAGTTATTCGAAAGTGAAAGGTGATTCGAGCGTCTAGGTCTACTAGAAGGGTCGCTCGTCAAGGCCTATTTGCATGCGATTTACCGTCAGGAAGGATGATTTATCGGGTATTTTTCGATTTATTACGAAAGAACGAAATTACGAATACCATAATGAAGATTATTTTGATTCCCAATAAGGTATACTCATCCAAAAATAGTAGCCTCCGGATAACACCAAAGTACAAAAACTTCAAAGTACAGTGCACTGACGGAAGGTAACACCAAACTGAGCAGTTCTAAAGTCTAAAGGATTATACAGAGGTGACACTGCTAAATATGTTAAAAACATTAGGGTTAATATGGTCTATAGGGGTATGGTGTAATGAGATATTAAATATATACTACATATTTAATATGTTTAGTATACAGCTGCAATTAAAAGAAAACTTTAATTCAAGGGCGTACATGTTGCTTATAGTAAATACTAAATTTATTTGTAAAGTTACTGAGCGTAGTTACGAATCCACCGGACACACTCCAACAGGGTGTAACAATCAGCTTGAAAATTGGATTAGAGTTACTCGGAAGCAAAAGCAACTATGACACTAGTACACAATTAATAAATCTGTATCCCTTCAGGAATTTAAAACGCTTTTAATTAAAATTCGATACTCTTCAATTATTCTGTTTCAAATCCTGACTCGTGTTTTACTAAACAGTTTAACGTATTAACCCAATTATTTCGTGACTTGTTTGTCGAGAACGATATGAAATTCGTTTTAAACCAATTGATAGACTTCTGATAAACAAATATTTATTTAATTTTTAGTCATAAATTTCTACATAATACGTGCAAAATTAGTTTTTCAAACAAATTAAATAAACTGGAAGTGCTTTATTAAAACGCGTTAGTCAAATTTGAAAGAGGAGAAGTATGTTTGATGTGGGACATGACAACAGTTCTTTGGTTAAAATATAATAATCGTAAAATTCAAACTTTTAAGTAGACAATTAAGTAGTTAATTACCATCTTATTTCGTCTCCCAAAAGAAAACGCTCTCGGCTAGAACTGAGTTGAATGCATCACCAAGAGCCGCTGTTACTTCCGATCTTCACATGTATTCTGTCAATAAAAAAACAATTCTCTTCTGTTCGAGGTAAATCCTAGAGGCGAAGATAACTATTCATAATAAAATTATAAATTAATCAAGTGCACGACAATCAATTTAAACTAAAACTAAAAGAATAACAATTAGTTATTCGAAATTGAAAAGTGATTCGAGCGTCTAGGTCTACTAGAAGGGTCGCTCGTCTAGGCCTATTTGCATGTGATTTACCGTCAGGAAGGATGATTCATCGGGTATTTTTCGATTTATTACGAAACAGTAATAAAGCAGTTAATTTAAAAACCGTAACACAGTGAGATTTGTATAATTTATATTTTTAACTAAATAAATGGTTCCTATTGCTGCTTTATATACACGTTTATTGACACTGTAATAAATTAATATTTATAACAAAATACATTAAAAGAAATTATTTCATAGGAAATACGTTATTTTAAACGTGTCACTTTCCAATTATTCAGAATATTCTGTAATGTACGTTGTTATAGCTTGCAGATTTTTAATTAAAACTGTAAAACATTCTTATTCCAATAAAAATGTATCTTTTACACATAATTCACGTCTTTAACTGAAATGTTATATTAATAATATCATAACTTATAATAAAGAAGACAATTTTAAATTTAGCTATAGCACGAGAAACATTGATAAAAGCTTTTTTGTATTGGAAGGTACCATCACTTCCCCCTCAACACATTTTTATGTCAGCTGATTTAAAAAACATGTCTCTCATCGTTCCGTTTGTTTACATCCATTATGATCTTCGGAGTTCGATTATTCTGTAGGTTTTTGTATTATTACTATTTTTGACTCAAGTTTTGTGCCATAGTGTACAAGCGTGTTGATTTGCAATGGGAATATAACAGATTCAGGAAGATATAAATATAAAGATGAGTAGTAAAAATTGTTCAATTGATAAATTCAATCTAATATCCCATTACTAGAGTAATTCCAGAGTTACAGCTGGCAACACCGCGCAACAACCCAGGCTTAAGAGATAAAAGAAATTTGGAGACGAAGATGCTCAAAACGAACCCTTTACCGACATTATTGAAAAAGGCTACAGGCGCCCCTTTTCGTCCGGCGCTCCTGGGCGGTCGCCCAACCGCGCCCTACCCTAACGCCGATCCTGACTGTTGTGTTCAACGTATTGAACTTCATTATGAATTATTTATTCTTAGTAATTAACGTGAGTATGTTATTCTACAATTTTATGAAATCTGCAATTGAGCTTTCCCCCAAACTGTACTGAATAGTTTAGAAGACGTTTTATAAAACAACGCTCAGTACAGCTTAAGTCTGCATGAGACTCTTAATACTGCTTCATCCCTGAAAATGTTCGGAGGTAAAGCATCACTTCCAAATCTGCTTTAAGTAATAATCATAGATTAGTTGTAAAGAGTACTCGACTGATAGCTTGCTACTTATGCCCCCTCTCACTCTTAATGGCTAATATTTGCCTTGTCCAAAATATCTCTATACTATGCATCTTGTTTTATAATAAACTAAAATATTTAAAATATTTTATGTTTTTAAAATTCCTATAATTTTAAATTTCGGTATAATATTTGAAAATTTAACGTTTTCAATATTTCAGTAGTAATCGTTTTGGAAAATATGAGTGTAGTCCTAATCCATAAATTATATATCATCCCAGAAAATAAACTAAATGTTTAACGGTTCGGGAATATAAAAATGTTTCCCCTAATTGGCACTTCAGGATTAGAAATAAAATTAAATTTCCCTTTGTAGGTATATCCGCACAAAAACTCAAGAGAGAAGTGACCTATAGATTTGACATTTCTACATGTCATGTCAAAGGCATGTTCGATTATAGGCTAATGCTAGTCCATTAGGTGTTTTGACATTTTTCATATATATATATATATATATATATATATATATATATATATAAAAACTATATATATATATATATATATATATATATATATATATATATATATATATATCAACTCATTGTAACTAGTGCAGTGAAATATTGTGTTCCTAATTTAAACTAAGCCAGTGTTTTAGAATCTCAAATACTAGCTAGAATAATCATACTGAATTGATGGAGAGGAAAAGAAAAACACACACACGTTATTTAACCTTTTTTGCACTAAAGGATTTTATTCGTTCTGTAATATACTTTACCAGTGGAGATGTCATGGATACTAGCACTTTTTGATCCATATTTGGGAATGATAGCATTACCTTGTTTAATTTAAATTATATTTTATAGTATTCTTATTTATTTAAACGTACAACATTTCAACAACGAGAGAGGGAGAGAGAGAGAGAGAGGGAGATACTTTGTCCCTCAAATAGGAATATGACTCTGCTTAGCGCTTTGCTTTCGACATGATCTACCACTCCTCTACATTACTCCTCTGTGTATGTGTCTTACACACACATTTACTTTTCTGGTAACTAACCTATCTCATCTGCTCTTGCTCTCCATTCTCCTTTATTATTTTACCTAGTTTGTTATCCCTTGTTGTTTACCATTTATGTGCCCCGTTGTGCGTACTAACATGTACATTCTCGC
Source organism: Homalodisca vitripennis (assembly GCF_021130785.1). NCBI lineage: Eukaryota > Metazoa > Arthropoda > Insecta > Hemiptera > Cicadellidae > Homalodisca > Homalodisca vitripennis. The sequence goes on along the minus strand of NC_060214.1, from coordinate 78,004,142 downwards.
GAACGTAAACAAATCCGTCGGTGTGGATTCTGAGGCACCTCTGAAATTCTCTGTGATCTCTTTCACCTGGTCCAAGGACTCTTCTTTTGGTGGTCCTCAAAATAAAAAAAACACCTTCTATCGGTGAGTGACATCGTTACCACATTCCATTAAATGTTCTAGCCTTAAATGGTCTTATAAAATTATATAAAACTGGAGACTCCGACTAGTCCTACGATCTTTTTAAAGTTATTGATTGAAATCACAAAATTATTACATTCATTATATTGATTTATTTTAATTATTCTCTTTACACGACATTACTCGTATTTAGTCCTACACGCTGCGTTACAATCAGCGGCATATCGATATACACTTCACACAAAGTCTATTAATTGATATATTAAGTAAAATAAACTTTATTTCAAATGGCTACTAGCCATCAATTAAGTTGTTTCTCTTAGTGAACTTTTAATATTTTTTTTCTTTTAACTATTACCTGTTTTAGAGCAAGCACTATAAATGTCTTATGAGTTATAAAAAGTTTATTGATATTGTTCTATGAAGAATAATAACTAGGGCTATAACTATTCCTTTCCCAACCTTTGGGGAAGTAGAGAGTGATGGGGAATCTCTTATAAATATAAAAGTGGTGATGATACCCTATAAAAAGGAATGATCAGCCTACATCAAGAAAAAGGTTATCGAAACATGTCACATGATATATTCAAGAAGTTTTCTTCGAAGGCAGTATCATATTTTTTTTTATTTTAATACATTATTTATTATATTGTTACGTAATACTATATGATATTACTACGTAATATAATATTATATTTTACTGAGTGAAAGTATGTGGATCCTTCGTTAGTATTATTATTATTGCAATCTGAACCTTAAAATTTTAATTTAATGAAAACGTCTGCTCAATTCTTGTAGGTCTTTTTAGCACTTTAACAATCTGTGCCATAGTATCAAGAAATTACTCATAACCTAACAAGTGGCGTATCATTACCGCCCTGAGATTAATGATGGTCGACACGAAACCAATATCATAACCTTCCTTTTAATTGCGACACGTTTCTTCTTTGAATAAACTTTTTTACCGCTTTATTAAATTATTTTAAATTTATTTGTAGAGGTAGGTTGCATGCAGATTTATGACTTTTTATAGCTATTTCCACAAAAATAAACAATAAAAGCAACAAAAATCAAGCAAAACGTGTACTAAAGTCGTATTTTTTGGTAGAGCAAGTGCATTAAATGTGAGCACTAGTTATGTATTAATTACAGTGAAGTTGAGATAAAAACAGTTATTCCAATACTCTATTTTTTGATAGATTACATCCCTTTGGAAGGGTTAAGACCATTTATTTGGTTTCCTTAACAGCATAATTTAATTTTGGAACAATAAATAGATTAGTCCGGAAGTGAATTTAAATGACCGGAACAGGTTCATATTGTACGATATACTTTCGTTAAAAATCTAAAAAAGGTAAAAACTAGCTAAAACACTAGAAATATCATCTTATACTAGACAAGTGCTGGTAGTAGACGCTTTTTGACCCAATGAGGTCTTGAAAACCAAAATATGTATATATTTTACAGACAAAGTAAATAAATTAGACCGAAAGTGATCTTAATCAGCATGAACAGCCTATTTTCAACCACAGTAATTTAAATCGTACTCAAGTTATACATTTTCTTCATCGGAAAAATGAAGAAATAATGCATGAAGTTGATGCAAGCTCACTTGAAAAATCTTAGATTGAAAGTAAATTTGAAAACAGTTGAAAGAAGAAGCTAAAAGGTCAAATGTTATTTTCGTTGATATATATTTTCTTGATTTGGACACAAGGCAAACTCTTCAATGGTACTAGAAATATCTTAGACAGGAAGTGAAATTAATAGATGGAAATTTATTCTGTTAAAACAAACTATCAGTTGTTGTGGTTTCGCTCGCAATTTTGTAGGGTTTTCACCTGTATGAGTACTTCTCGTTCTAGAGAATGATATTTTCGATTCTAATGTTGAGTTGAACTTCTTCCCACTCTCAATAAAATTTTAATAATTGTGATTAATTTGGATTTCATTATTTTTGTTCCATAGCTGATTTTGCTTCTTTCTTGATTAAGAAAACATACATACATACATATATCTGAGAAGGCTCTTCTATAAAAAGACTACTAATTTAGGTTTAATAACAGTCTTTAAATATAAATTAAAATTGATTTTGTCTTTGTTTCATGATCAAGTAAATTTATATAATATTTAATAACTGTAACATATTAAAAGGGATTTGTAAAGTATCAGAAGTTCTTCCAAAATTCTATTACACAATTTTGAACAAGCGTATCATTTAATCACTAAGTAAAAATTGCCTTTTGGTTTAGATAAGAAATTATAATTTACAAACTTTAAAAAAGTCCAATAAGTGGAAAAAAATGTATAAATTTTGTTATGAATGTAGAACTCAAAACAAAAAAAGATTAATATTTTATTTTAATTTTAAGCTGTTAGAACGCCTACTTTATATTTGTTAATCTTAATTTAAATACAAAACCACTTCCCCAATTTTCTTATAATATACCTAGGAGATAAAAAATTATACTATAAATTTAGATTTAGATTAGAGCATTTCAACTGATAAAAAAATGCATTATAAATTTACTTTTATTCATTGCTTGTAAACATAATATTTATATCTTTTTTGAGAATTAAATTAGTCTAAATATTAAAGATTGTATGAAATCTTTTTCTTTTATTGTTTTACCAGATCTGAGAAGCCTAATTTAGTCAAAAGTATCTTAGATAAAAAATCAAAATTCTGTGGTAAATCAAATTTTCTTTAGTAATGTAAAGTAATGAATTTGTTACGTGAAGCTAAATTTATTCACTCCAGTTGTGAAATGTAAAATTTTTCCAACGGACAAATTAAGTGTAATGGGCCAATGAAATTATTCGTATATGTCAAAGCGTAACTCAAGTATATGTGTATTAAATGTGCAATTTGGAAGCCAATTCTTAGATAGAAAAAGTGGAAACTATTGACAAATAACTTTTAATTATTCTGTAATTAGATTTATAATAAAAGAAAACGTTTTCTGAAAAAAGCTGTTTTCGTTTTGCTGCGAAACAAACTAATGAACACTTTAAAATATTATTAAAACGAAAATATAGAGAAATAATTTAATTTATTATGCATTTTATCCTTGTTATATACTGATAGATCTTTTTAAATTTGACTAATTCGTTTTAGATAAAAACATGCTTATGATATCATTATATTTATTTTTAAGACTGGTTCTTTTGTGATTTTGAACACAGATTCAGAATATGTAGGACAAAAAAAATTAATCAAGTTTTCAGCAAACGTTTTTAACTAATCTCGTTAAATTCTCGACAAACAAGATTCACGTATTAATTAGGTTAAACTGGTGTTCAACAAAACAAATATGAGTGAGGATTTTGAAACAGAATAATTGAAAGATAAAGAGACTATAATTTAAACCGTTTCACTCTCCCAAAGGGGTGAAAGCGTATTTACAGTGTACTAGTGTTACAGGTATTGTGTGGTTCCTAGTAACTCTCGTCCATTTAACCCAGTACCTAATATTTGCTAGCTGATTTGTGCATATTGTTGAAATTCATTCGTATTACAAGAAATGTTCTAGTCTTTGTGGTCATCTTCACGACTTAATCCTGATCAATTCGTTTCAGATGAATTGCCGGCATTTTTAATATTGTTTGATTGATAAAATTATAATCTGTCATAAAATTGGTAAAAAATCATCTTTTCATTATTTTATTATATATGTTACCTATTGCCTCGCTCGCAAATGAAACATGGGTGTCAAATTTGTCTTTTTACTCTATTTATATAGATTTGAGTAGAGAAAACGTGTGATAATAGTTTAATCTCATCACAATATACACACACCTATTTTTATATAACTACTTATAGACTATTAAACTTTTAATTCCAGGCCTATTCTGCACTAATAATCTGTTTTGAAATGAAATTGAAGTTAATGAAGATTATAAATTTTTATTTTAAAACCATTCCAGCACAGGAGCCCCAATCACCTCCTATCAAATCCCATCAACCTCATTAAGATTACTCTAAACCTCAAGACACGCCTAACTTTTTTATAACTAGTCTGCATAATATAAAACTGGCACCAAATTAATTCATAGTATTCTTCTCTTCTTTAAGTTTTGATTTTCTAAAAAACTGGGTGAATAGTGTGACGTTTACCCTTTACTTTACTTTCAAAACTAGTTTACTAGTGTAAAGCTTGGCGCTTTCTCTGAAGACTGTAGCTTCTTTCTGTCAAGAACTCGCATAGTGAGCGTAATAATACGAATCAAACGAATACAATTATTTTTGTAAGCTTCAAATTTGTGTTTATAAGAATTTAAGCAAATGACTTAACCTAAAAAGAGTCAAAACTCTAAAATATGTGAGCTTAACAGGTGATGGAATTTTGGGCTATGAAAATTAGAAATTGCAACTTTCAGTCACCAGTAGGAATCCATGATAATTATCTTTACATAGGAGAAGAATATGAGGAAACCTTTTATTGTACTTATGTCTAAAAGGACTTTATCGTTTGGCTCCGGAGTGACAGAATTTTCATAATCGGTTGGTAGTATGAACTACCTACCACCTGTCAATATCCAATGTGAAATGGCAAACACTATATCACGTTCATGTAAACTTGAAAGAAGGAACGCTAGCTCTGTTCCAGCATTTTCTGTCAAAGCTGGTAGGGCCATGAACTCCCTCCTGCTTCGGTTAGCAAACTCTTTTAACTTAAAGGAAACCCACCACCCCTTCATCATCCTCCCCACCCTCCCCTCTTCCACCGTTCTATTTCCCTTCTTCCTTATGGTGGAACATCCACCCACTTTACCAGTCATCCTCCGCATCAGAGTTAAAACGTACCTGACAGACTATTTTACCACAATGTCTCTACAGTCACGATTAGTGATGTGTCACTTCTGCACATTCATGGGGTTACCTAGATGTAATTGATACATCAGTTTGTGCAGTTCTTGCTGCATCCAGTGTAACTTCAACTGGAAGGTGTAAGGCAAAAAAAATTAAACTCTCCTAGTGTAATGAGAAACATGGCTTAAATATTGTCTAATGATCAATAATTTCTTGGTATACTAGTTATAAGTGCTCTTTGTATATTACCGTTTAAAATCTAAGAAATACAGACAAAGACATGGGTAACATCAAGAATATGAATGAACTAAACAGAAAATAATATACATACTAAAAATGAGTAAGAATATTTATAAGGAATTGTTCCTTATTTTATGTTTTATAAATTTAAGTTATGAGGTTAATAACTGCCGTCTCTTGATAGACTGATGTGCCGTGAAATGTTGCACATTGATTATGAAATATATCATATTAAGTATCCCCTGAATATTAAATGGCAGTTTGCCATCTACTGTCACGTTTTGGCAGAGCAAACAGAGCATGTTCTCTGAAGCGTGCAATATTGAGATGGCTGTCACACACACTGACAAGTCCCTCATGTCATCCATTGTACACCTGTCATTTGTCAATCATTTATACAAACACTAGTCTATAGTTTTATAGCCAATTGACCTAATTTTCAACTGATCAAAAAGGATTTCTCTGTATATGACTTTTCACTAGATACACATCCCTTATGTTTAGTTACACGCATCAAGGAACTACGAAGTTTTTTTAAGTGTTCAAGAATAATTGTATCAGAGTTTTTAATTATACACCTAAAGCATATACTTTAAAATACTCCTACACCTTTATTTTAGATATGAGTGTTAATTCTTACTTATAATAAAATAACCAAAAATCCACACTAAGAATGAATTTTAGTAAAATAAATGTAAACATATATGGAGGATTTATAATAAACGCTGTAAAAAGTAACCAAGCGTAATAATATCAACAGCCCTGTTATAGAATTATTCTTATCCTAACTAAAAAAATAATTTAGAAAAGATTCTGGTGCAGCTAGCCCCAAAAGTTGCCATAATCTGGCACGAAGGAAAACAGGATGGAGAGATGAAGAGGATATTTGATTAGTATGGTAAAACAAGTTGAGTTTGGACTATAGACGAACAGAATAAAGTATATAAGAAAGGGAGTCATACTTAAGGTAAAACATGGATGGCTGAAAGGCTGCTGAAATATAAAAGTATATAGCAGTAAGGGAGAAACTGGTAATCTTTAATGTATAATCTTAACACGTAAGACGAGTAAACCTAAATGCAGAAGTACACGGAATGAAAACAATATGATTGAAATGAACAAATAAGAATTTAGATAAAGGGAAGCCTAATTGTTGTATTTTTGAGTAACAATGTGAATGCAAAGGAAATAATAAAAGAACGTTCTATGCTAACTGTGCTACAGAGAGACAACTAGTCTGTTTTTCTACACCCTTTTAATATTTTTTGTGATCCAGAAATGTCACTCAAGGATAATGCTGCTCCAATATGTCTCAACATCATGATACGTAAACTAATAATTGTATTGCAAAATAACTAATCAATACACGTGTTTTAAAGCAGAACATTTGAGTAAATTTCGGTTGATCACTCAACTACACTTGACTTGAACCTTAAAATAGTTTTACAATTTCCCTCTTTAGTTCAAGAAAAAAAGTAAAATTCATACCTGTAATGAAATAGCTAGAAATCCACACTTATAATGTATTTTTGTAAAATAAGTGTAAACGTATATAGAGGATTCGGTGTGATAAGGATTAGGTGATCGATTGTATATGTGATAATTATAAATAACTTAATATGCATAATTATCAAGCTTTGAGTGTTTGTATTGTATTACCACGGTTGGTGTAGTTGATATCACTGTATCTATTCATAGGACAGGACATGGCAACCTATAGAAACATCTTATGAGGGTGGGCTTTAGCAAGACTGACGAATTTAGACTCTGTGGAGAAGAGGAGTAATCAGCAGAGCATATTTGGTTAGATTGTTCTGCCATCTTAGAAACTCGCAAAAGATTCCTAGGAGCATATTTCCTCAGTCGCAAGGATATCAGAGAACAGGACCCCTCAAATCTGATAGGATTCTGCAAAAGCCTAGGACTTTGAGGAACCAAATTTAAGTAAGGGAGGCGTAAAGGTCCATTTAGAACTAAGCGTGGGGACAAACCGTCTTTTTACCTCAGGACAAAAAAGTATATTAATATGTGATAGCTCAAAAGGTAACTCTGCTATTTTCTATTAACTTTTTCTTTAGTTTTGAAAGTTAGTCTATTTTTTTCATAATATTGCATTTCATAATAACATGTATTTAATATTTAAAAAAACTAATGATCTAGTCAATTAATACCAAAAATTATTTATTTTGGTAACCAAAAGTAACTGAAATTTCAAAGTTAATTTATTTCATTGGAATTTGAAAATATTATCAATGCATGTAAATTAAAACATAAATTATCACAGATTATTAACCCTATGTCTAATGGAAATAAAAATTACAATATGCATCGATAAACAAAATTCCTGTATATGATTCACAACTTTAAAATTTAGATTTATCAAATGGCTCAGAAAAGGAACGATTTTTAATATTGAATGTTTTTATAACGAATTATTTCCACTATAAATGTTTTTTGTTGTCGAAACTTGCTAAATAAATTTTATTCTGTCAAGTTTGTTTTCTACGGTGAATGATCAAAAAATACTATATGTTTTGTTACTTATTACAATGCAGAATGTCTGAGGTTCTACCAAACAGTCGTATTTCCAACTTAAATTAATTAGAGATAGTACATAGTCTTGTGGGAAATAAGTGTATACTACCACCAGTTAGCCGCAGCTTCGAAAGCAATTTCGTAGCCTTTGTAAATGTGCAAGCACTTCTGGTTCGAGTGCATAATTTTCCTGACACCATAGTAGAATTTGACTTATTATAAGATAAAAAAATATAAATACATGCATAGGTCACAGAAACCTACTTTAATGAAAAGTCTACTAAGTACAGTCTACGTATTGTATAGTGTTTTCCAAAATTTTTAAGGTCTTCAATTAAACCACTTATGAGGTATTCGACAGATAAAACATAAGTTGTTAACATTTTGATATTTTTAAATGCATTTCAAGTTCGTATCTTCAAAAGATAGAATACTTTAGGAGGTTTAGGTCTATAGCACTAATTTGATATAATGAGCACCGCAAGTAAAAGATCGAGAATTGGCAGAGTAATAACTTAAAAACCTTAATAACTTATTTTCCAATGAACAGAGGACGAACATTGAAGACAGCTACATTCCTCTAGGGTCCATTGGTTATTCGTTGGTGGCCAGTGCCATCAATATTTCAGTACCTTCACTACGAGGTGATTCCCCAATATATCTAAAACCCTTAAGTGTCTCTGCATGGTTCACACTTGTTCATTCACACATGTTTTTCTTATAGGTAAATAAGCTAGAAACTATTAATATGTAATTGTGGGAAACACGTCTACAGCCCTTGATTAAAGGTGAAAGGGCAGGTATCTATAAAGATGAAATATATATATATATATATATATATATATATATATATATATATATATATATATATAAAATTTCAATAAACATTGAATCGCAAAATGTACTTGCTCCGCCGGGACTCGAACCCGGATAGTAGCACATTCACCCGGCAAGTCAGAGATCCGGGTTCGAGTCCCGGCGGAGCAAGTACTTTTTGGATTCAATGTATATTGAAATTTAAATTAGGCTATTGCCATTTATACAAATTTAATGTATATATATTATATATATATATATATTTATAATATATATATATATATATATATATATATATATTTATTATCTTGTATACAGATGATGCCTATTTAAAAGCCAATATATTTGCTATTCCTGATTTTTGCAAGTGTATCTATGAAGTGGTTGTGCTCACTTCTGCAGTGACAGAATGTATTGATGGTGATCAGATAGTTGGTGTCTAGTAAAGTAACTCTACTGATTTTTGTTAGTTTCTTAAATTTGTATCATACCGGATTTTGTGAATACTGAAAAAAATAAAACAATAAAGATTCAAAAGGTTTCTATTATCTATTCAAAGCTATGTGCCAAATTTTGTTTCTTTATTTTAACTGGGATTAGAAATAATAATGTTTCATGAAAAATATATAAAATGGTAGCTAGCCACGAAACGAGGTATTTTTTGGCCTTGTTTTAATGATTATTTTTTATTTTAAAAACTGAGTAATATCAGCCACTGAAGTTTGTAACATACATTTATGAGCACCCTGTATATACCTAATGCAAAAATATGTAAATTTTATTCAATCTTTATGTAGATGTGCCACGCTGTATTTTGAAAACTCTAACATTTTACTTTCTTCTCATGCATTGTATATCATATAATGTATTTAAAGCGTTTCATATAGAAAGAGTTATGACTTTTATAGGATATGCCAGAGCAGATAATTGTTTCACAATAACTGGATTCACCCCCCTTAAGGTGCAAACAATTAAGAATTAAATTATTATTTTCTTTGTAATACAGTTTTTAATTTTAAATTATTACTAAAGAATGTTACACAAATCACATTTAGCTGTGTATAATTTTTTCCGTTCTTTTAAATTATCTAGAAATTGATGAGAAAGTATTTAAAATAGTTATTTCCAATATTTTAATAAGTTAGGGTTTTTCCAGAATTTTATTGTCATGCATTTTTTATTTCATTATTGAACAAGTTATGCGATTAAATATTTTGTGACTTAATCTTAAAAAGGTTTTAATTACCCGTAGGGTAATAGGTTACCTTAAAGTTATTGGTTTTTTTCCGTTCTTAGTATTGTAATTTATTAAAACTAAAGCATCTTATGCGTACATTTGGGACTATATACATAAGAGAACGTCGTTAGGAATATTTGTAATTTAAACTATGTATCATTATAGATCTTCTGAAATTTGTTCGTATTAAATCCTACATCATTAAGAATATAATTTAGTCTTATAATATGTCGTACTTGTCATCTTGCGTGTATTGTTATTTTATATAAATGATTAGTACGTTTTCCTAATATAATTAAGAAACATTTCTTAAATAATAAATCTTTTTAATAAATATTGGGTTTGAATAACATAAAAATGATATTGAAACCAGTCACTGGATGGTTTGATCGTAATAAAATAATAAGTTGTAGTTTAATTAGAAGCCTCTTTTATAATTTTCGTGCTAAAAAAATTAATTGAAGTTACAAAACAACATTAAACTAAGATATATAATTCAGTTTCCTAGAAAATTAAAGTGTTATCCTATGAAAGAATGTTTTCATTGACGTCCTTCTTGTCTTACTTAACAGAAAATTGCCGAAGGATATGATTTTATCATTTTTAATATCGTCTTCCTTTCATTGTCATGGACTGGGAGGCGGTGATAGTGATTTTAGAAAAGTTAAATTAAATGCGTTTACAGAGGGGCTTTTATGTTCGTCAAGCAAACTATAGAGGAAGTTTTGGTCATGGAATAGATTGGAAAATTTCTCGACGTCACTGAATTTTAACCTATGATCGCTCAAACTAATCATGATGGTGGACTTTTACTTATTTTATTATTTATTTTTCAGTTTGTAAGTCACCCGCTACGCTATGGAATTTTTTAAACTTACATTTAAAAAAATACAAAATAATTTTTGAAATTATAAATCTTCAAATTTAGTCGGAAAATATATTAAAATTTTCTATTTACTACAATGTTTTTTTTCAGGATTATATGTTGTTTATCTATTTTAAACACAATATAAACATAGAATTCACCTACAAGTACCAATTGTTAAGAATTTACGTAATACAGAAATGTCTACTAAAACAAAAGGCTTAATTTAACACCAGTTTGTAAATTTTGTACCGGTTTCCTAAGTGATATCTTACGGTGTCTGGTAGTCAAATTATATGTTTAATTTACCTTTAAATAAAAGAAACGTCGTAGCTATATAAAAATTCAACATAAAGAAAAGAATCCTGTTTGTTGTCATTGCACAGTGTTTGCCTATAAGGATTAAATGTATTAAGAAAGGTAGATAAGAGAATACTTTCTGAAATCATTTTAAAAATGGGATATTAATTAGCATTTCTGTAAATTAAACTTGATAGAACAATCCTTTTACTTGTAAGATATTTAAATTTTAATTCCTTAAAAGCTTACGCAACAACTTTTGTTGCAAGATGGTTTTCAAAAAAGGTGTACTTCTTTGAATTAGAATACATTAAATTATAGTTAACTTCTTGTGTCAAAAATAAAATGGTACTTAAAGTTTTACTTTTTTATAGAAATCAAATAATATTAAGTATATAATTTAACTCAAATTATAATGTACTTTTCTCTATTATAAACAATGCTAAATAAAACTGAACTAAAATGTTTTCTGAAAATTCATCGTACTACTTATGTCACCACCTGTTACTGTTCGTACAGACCCAAAGTTTAAACTGTAATTTAACTACGTTTCATCACAATTGTTTATCTCTTAATGTATAAACATTATGCTGACTCTTGAATACTGAATGGTTACTACAAATAACTTTTAAGTAATGTTAAAATTGAAGATTTATTTGAATAATATTTTTTAACGACATGAACTATATTGAAAACTTACGTTAGTTATAAATTTATTTCAAATCTTCTTATTTCTATGTCTATCAACATTACACAATATACCTATAAAAGAATGCTAGCATTAGTTAAAAACAAAACTCCCATCTGAAAGTCGCAATTCCACTATAAATAAGCTACTCAGGCAAAATCCCGCCCAGACTAGGTGGATAAAATAAAAAAAACAAACCACTAACATTTAACTGAGCAAAGATACTCAAAAGACTCGGAAAATTGCGTGACGTAGTTTTTGTACCACTCCTTCCACTAACCACCTAACTATTAGCGACCCCTTTATTTGGCCTCCAACTACAAAATCAGAGAGAACAAAGTCAACACTCATTGTAAACCCGTTAAGAGAGTACACAACTAGGAAACCTACTGTCTTACCGTATCACCCTATATCCGCATACAATTTCTTTAAAAATTACATCTTTTAATTTATCTATACTTTGACATTACTAATTAAAATATAATGTGTAGTTTAAAGTCAAAAAAATGTGAAAGAATAACGAAAAAAGTAAATAGAAGTAATAATGTATCTTCTATTTTTGCAACAATAAATACAAACCGATTATTCTTATCAAAAATCTTAAAAGATATATGTACGTACATTAAATGTTTATTCGAACAGGTAGCATTTTAAATGTTGTTGTAAAGCCACAGTCTATAAGTTACGGTGGTATTTTAACAAATATGAAACAGTTAACGTGACATTTACGTAACAGTTGTAGTAAAAAGCCGTTATGTTGCATATACATAGATGCTTTAAAGTATTTCACATATATTTACGAGATTTAAATAGTGATACGAGATAAAAAAGTTTTATTTAGTGAAATATTTCTTTACTCGATTTGGGAGTTTATTGAAAATAAAACAATATCAGCTTTTGTATATTAACCAATGTAAAATATTTTGTTTGTTATTTTAAACGACGTGATTAGAGATAAAATATTTCAATTTAAAAAGTTATAATATAAAATTTTTTTTAACTACACGTAATAACTACACGTAATGTGAAAAGCGAAAAAGTATCCATAGCCAGCATAGTAAAATATTCGTCATTGATAAAATAAGTGAACAAATTAAAAATTTCGATTATAACGTTTTAGTCTATAATAACTCAATAATTGCAGTTTTTAACCTAAGATAGATTTAAAAGTCATTTATAATCAATAAGAATTATAAGCAGTAGAAAATGTAATTGTTCAAACCCATATCGTGACAAACTTAAATAAAGCTCAGCCATATATCGTTCCTTTGTGAAATTGGTATTTTTAATGAATAGAAAGTGACATGGAATGCTATTTGTTACAAGTATATTATAAACAATAAAATACTCGTATTATTTTTCATCGTTTTGTCAACGTAATCAACTGGGTTATGCACTCTTCCTGATACAGTGTACTATCCTTAGTAATCAACATTACTATGTTACATTACCGTAATCTTAAGCAATCTACTATTGAGTTTCTCCCATAACTGCACTGAGAAGTGCCGAATACAATTCTATAAACCAACGGTCAGTAAAACTTGTCAGTTTGAGATCACTGATACTTGTTTATCTCTGAAAATGTGATTATTCCCAAGTCATCATCTCAGATTAGCTGCAGAGAACAGTAAAGTAGATATATGATATTATTTTATGTATTCTCATCGTTTTTTACTCAAATATATGATGAAGACCGAATACTTTAAAGATTATGCATCTCGTATGTTGAGTGTTAGTGAACATTCTATATTATTTTTATGGGCAATCATGATGGCAACAAGAAAGTTGTAATATGACTAAATGTGTATACCAACTGAATCAATTAATTAAATGGCATATAATATTTTACTACTTACAGAGTAAGTACTCGTGGAGTTTAGAAGTCAAATTATGTTCCTCAGCCACAAGTTTTACAGTATTGAACTACAAGACGACGAAACGCATCCAATTTGAAACAAAAACACTCCATGTCACTAGTGTAGTAAATGGATGTAGGCTATACTTAAATTTTTCTTTTTAGACTCGTTTTATCTAAAAGGATTGCAATCCAGCATGTCCATTAAAATAAGTATATTACTACAATAATAATTGGAAGGAGAATGAAAGGAAACACGCCATGCATTACTTTGCAATAAGAATATTTTAAAGACTGGAAAGAAAATCTTCTCATTTCCTTTTTACGCCACTTTGGTTGTGCATAGCATAGCTTGCTTTGTGAGTTTTACTCCTCAAAGAAACGGAAATTTCTAAAGATCTTGTCCCTAATAATAGTTTCCGTCTCCTGATCGTATACAGGTAGAATAAGATTTTAAGCTCAGATAAGCTAGTTTTTGTAAACATTTGATTTATTACGAAAGGTAGTGATAGATTAATAACATTTGAAAATATATTTTGTTTATCTTTACATTTATATTAGTAAAACTTAAAATATGCTGAATATTAATCAGTAAGTCTAATTCTATTACGTTCAGCTATTATTTAGAAGCTATATGAATGAAAATAGTTAACCTAAAAAGGGCTATTCTATGAGAGCATTTATTGCAATTAAGAACATTTTTAGTCTTTTAGTATTTTAGTCATATTTATTCTATGGGTATCATTAGAACTAAATTAACTACGTCAGCCTCTAACTAGCAGCACACCATGGGAATATAAATTTCTCCTCCTCCTGAATGAAAATTAGTACCACAACCATATCAGGGTCGAGTAATTCGAACCCATCGCAATCCGATTGGCCACATTGGGGTCCTTCTTCTGCCCCGGATGAGCTATATATCTACCGTTACGCAATGGCAAGGCATAGAACTCTCCGTATTACTCGTTTGCAATACACAGGCAAGATGAGCCCTGGACATCAAATCGAATCTCATAAGCAGCGATGTACAGGTATTTGCCATCTGTTTTTAGAAAGAAAATAGATAATTTCGATATAACTAATTTACCTATAGATTGATTATGTAGACTTCAGCATCCGACTGTCCGCTTACATAGTGTCAGTTTGACCCCAGCCGCTCTCCGTTCCTTGCCATAGAGGTGTGTTGAACACTCAAGTATTCCGTCGATACTGGTCTTAGTAGCATAATGAATCATCGACAGTCCATATTATGTGTTTTAATATTGTACGAATATCATCTGCATTGCAGAATGAAGCACTCGCCGCCTGAACCTGTCAGAATCCTTATCGTCTCTACCATGTGACACTGAGAGGAGAATCATTGCTTCGCGCCCAGCAGCTGCTACACGGAGAAGCCTTGGAATCCAATCGACTTTACTTACCTCCTGGTTACAGCTTGTTCATTGCAGGTAAAATATGTCCTGCTCTAGAATTGGGTTTTAAGTGCAGATGCAAAAACTAAATTATTACTTCAATTAAAGTTGTCAAAGTAAACTAATCAAACATTCATTTTAATTAATTAACTATAACTGATTACTTGTTGAGCAATATTAATAGGTTTACTAGGTTTGATTCCTTTATAAATGTGTACCAAACATTTTTATTCTTGTGTAACCTTTGAAGAAATAGCCTACGTAATTTCAGGTCATCATAATATTGGACATTCCAATACCAACAATATAATGTTGTTGTGCTGGCTTGAGAAGAATATATTTTATAATATCCTGTAACCAATCAACGACATCAACATCCTGTGGGTAGAAAGCAATTATTGAATTGGTAACTAACCCAACCAGAAAACTGTCAATTAATGTTTATTACGTCACGTTTGAGATATTGAATTGTATAGAGAGGATGATGTTGACACAATTACTTCTGAATGTTTCTTATAGCAAATTATTGATGAGGAACTTAGATAAAAGTTTGTACATCTTGAAATAAACTGTTTTTATTCTTACGTCACAAGGCACAAGTAATGTAACGAAGTGCAGGGAAAATGTACTTATATACGAAGTAACTAGGCTTTTTTAGTAACATAATACAATATTTGTAAAATACAGTAAGTAATCATAAAGAGCAGGGCAATGTGTAACAAATGTTTCAAAACATTTCATGAAATAACCCAAAGTGTAATGAAATACGTTGGACAAATAATAAAAATATATATTAATAG
Source organism: Homalodisca vitripennis (assembly GCF_021130785.1). Classification (NCBI taxonomy): domain Eukaryota; kingdom Metazoa; phylum Arthropoda; class Insecta; order Hemiptera; family Cicadellidae; genus Homalodisca; species Homalodisca vitripennis. The sequence goes on along the minus strand of NC_060214.1, from coordinate 77,988,461 downwards.
TGCCAGTTATATAAGTATTATAAGAATAATACGACATCAGCTATAAAGTTTGTTCATGGTGATTGGTTTGAACGAGTTCACCAGCACAGAGAAAAAAGCTAAAGAATAACAAGATGAAGCAGATGCATAGAGGACGACCACACTAATAAGAGGGTCTCCTAAGAAATATTGAAACAGACGCTCCCGGTGGCTTCCATCTTAAAATAGAATGGCAGGACACAACAAGAAAAGGGTTATCGAAACTTCTTATGTGACCAATGTCTGTGTTCTGAAGAAAATGTATTAATTAGATGAATCTTTACCTACAAATACTATTAATGCAGTTTAATGTCTGCATTTAATGGAAACACCTTGTAGGTCAGATTAGCCCTTTACCATTCTATCCCTTAGCGACAAGAAATAGCCAGAGTCCTGACAAGTGACGTGTCATTACCGCCCTGAGATAAATGGTGGTTGAAACGCCCTGAAACCAATAGCGATAACCTTTCTTGTCCTTGTTACACGTCAGTTCTTAGAATGACTCTTTTCACACACAAAGTTTACCTGCAATTAAAATTTAGGTAGACATTTTAAATGATTTCATATCAAAGTTAAATTTATTCACTCCAGTTGTGAAATGTAAAAATTTTTCCAACGGACAAATTAAGTGTAATGGGCCAATGAAATTATTCGTATATGTCAAAGCGTAACTCAAGTATATGTGTATTAAATGTGCAATTTGGAAGCCAATTCTTAGATAGAAAAAAGTGGAAACTATTGACAAATAAACTTTTAATTATTCTATAATTAGATTTATAATAAAAGAAAACGTTTTCTGAAAAACTGTTTTCGTTTTGCTGCGAAACAAACTAATGAACACTTTAAAATATTATTAAAACGAAAATATAGAGAAATAATTTAATTTATTATGCATTTTATCCTTGTTATATACTGATAGATCTTTTTAAATTTGACTAATTCGTTTTAGATAAAAACATGCTTATGATATCATTATATTTATTTTAAGACTGGTTCTTTTGTGATTTTGAACACAGATTCAGAATATGTAGGACAAAAAAATTAATCAAGTTTTCAGCAAAACGTTTTTAACTAATCTCGTTAAATTCTCGACAAACAAGATTCACGTATTAATTAGGTTAAACTGGTGTTCAACAAAAACAAATATGAGTGAGGATTTTGAAACAGTATAATTGAAAGATAAAGAGACTATAATTTAAACCGTTTCACTCTCCCAAAGGGGTGAAAGCGTATTTACAGTGTACTAGTGTTACAGGTATTGTGTGGTTCCCAGTAACTCTCAACCATTTAACCCAGTACCTAGTATTTGATAGCTGATTTGTGCATATTGTTAAAATTCATTCGTATTACAAGAAATGTTCTAGTCTTTGTGGTCATCTTCACGACTTAATCCTGATCAATTCGTTTCAGATGAATTGCCGGCATTTTTAATATTGTTTGATTGATAAAATTATAATCTGTCATAAAATTGGTAAAAAATCATCTTTTCATTATTTTATTATATATGTTACCTATTGCCTCGCTCGCAAATGAAACATGGGTGTCAAATTTGTCTTTTTACTCTATTTATATAGATTTGAGTAGAGAAAACGTGGGATAATAATTTAATCTCCTCACAATATACACACACCTATTTTTATATAACTACTTATAGACTATTAAACTTTTAATTCCAGGCCTATTCTGCGTTAATAATCTGTTTTTGAAATGAAATTGAAGTTAATGAAGATTATACATTTTTATTTTAAAACCATTCCAGCACAGGAGCCCCAATCACCTCCTATCAAATCCCATCAACCTCATTAAGTTTACTCTAAACCTCAAGACACACCTAACTAATCTGCATAATATACAATTGGCACCAAATTCATTCATAGTATTCTCCTCTTCTTTAAGTTTTAATTTTCTAAAAATACTGGGTGAATAGTGTGACGTTTACCCTTTACTTTTACTTTCAAAACTAGTTTACTAGTGTAAAGCTTGGCGCTTTCTCTGAAGACTGTAGCTTCTTTCTGTCAAGAACTCGCATAGTGAGCGTAATAATACGAATCAAACGAATACAATTATTTTTATAAGCTTCAAATTTGTGTTTATAAGGATTTAAGCAAATGACTTAACCTAAAAAGAGTCAAAACTCTAAAATATGTGAGCTTAACAGGTGATGGAATTTTGCGCTATGAAAATTAGAAATTGCAACTTTCAGTCACCAGTAGGAAATCCATGATAATTATCTTTAAATAGGAGAAGAATATGAGGAAACCTTTTATTGTACTTATGTCTAAAATGACTTTATCGTTTGGCTCCGGAGTGACAGAATTTTCATAATCGGTTGGTAGTATGAACTACCTACCACCTGTCAATATCCAATGTGAAATGGCAAACACTATATCACGGCCATGTAAACTTGAAAGAAGGAACGCTAGCTCCGTTCCAGCATTTTCTGTCAAAGCTGGTAGGGCCATGAACTCCCTCCTGCTTCGGTTAGCAAACTCTTTTAACTTAAAGGAAACCCACCACCCCTTCATCATCCTCCCCACCCTCCCCTCTTCCACCGTTCTATTTCCCTTCTTCCTTATGGTGGAACATCCACCCACTTTACCAGTCATCCTCCGCATCAGAGTTAAACGTACCTGACAGACTATTTTACCACAATGTCTCTACAGTCACGATTAGTGATGTGTCAATTCTACACATTCATGGGGTTACCTAGATGTAATTGATATATCAGTTTGTGCACTTCTTGCTGCATCCAGTGTACCTTCAACTGGAAGGTGTAAGGCAACCAAAATTAAACTCTCCTAGTGTATGAGAAACATGGCTTAAAAAATTTTGTAATGATCAATAATTTCTTGGTATACTAGTTAGAAGTGCTCTTTGTATATTACCGTTTAAAATCTAAGAAATACATACAAAGACATGGGTAACAGCAAGTATATGATTGAACTAAACAGAAAATAATATACATACTAAAAATGAGTAAGGAATATTTATAAAGAATTGTTCATTATTTTATGTTTTATAAATTTAAGTTATGAGGTTAATAACTGTCGGCTCTTGATAGACTGATGTGCCATGAAATTTTGCACATTGATTATGAAATATATCATATTAAGTATCCCCTGAATATTAAATGGCAGTTTGACATCTACTGTCACGTTTTGGCAGAGCAAACAGAGCATGTTCTCTGAAGCGTGCAATATTGAGATGGCTGTCACACACACTGACAAGTCCCTCATGTCATCCATTGTACACATATCATATGTCAATCATTTATACAAACACTAGTCTATAGTTTTATAGCCCATTGACCTAATTTTCAATTGATCAAAAAGGATTTCTCTGTATATGACTTTTCATTACATACACATCCCTTATGTTTAGTTACACGCGTCAAGGAACTACGAAGTTTTTTAAGTGTTCAAGAATAATTGTATCAGAGTTTTTAATTATATACCTAAAGCATATACTTTAAAATACTCTTACACCTTTATTTCAGATAAGGGTGTTAATTCATACTTATAATAAAATAACCAAAAATCCACACTAAGAATGATTTTAGTAAAATAATTGTAAACATATATGAAGGATTCCTAATAAACGCTGTAAAAAGTAACCAAGCGTAATAATATCAACAGCCCTGTTATAGAATTATTCTTATCCTAACTAAAACATAATTTAGAAAAGATTCTTGTGCACCTAGCCCCCAAAAGTTGCCATAATCTGGCAAAAGGAAAACAGGATGGAGAGATGAAGAAGATATTTGATTAGTATGGTTAAAACAAGTTTAGTTTGGACTATAGACGAACAGAATAAAATATATAAGAAAGAGAGTCATACTTAAGGTAAAACATGGATGGCTAAAAGGCTGCTGAAATATAAAAGAATATAGCAGTAAGGGAGAAACTGGTAATCTTTAATGTATAATCTTAACAACGCACGTAACGAGTTAAACCTAAATGCAGTAGTATGTACACGGTGGGGGGGGGGCGGGGGAATGAAAACAATATGATTGAAATGAACAAATAAGAATTTAGATAAAGGGAAGCCTATTTGTTGTATTTTTGAGTAACAATGTGAATGCAAAGGAAATAATAAAAGAACGTTCTGTGCTAACTGTGCTATGGAGAGACAACTAGTCTGTTTTTCTATATCCTTTTAATATTTTTTGTGATCCATAAATGTCACTCAAGGATAATACTGCTCCAATATGTCTCAACATCATGATACGTAAACTAATAATTGTATTTCAAAATAATTAATCAATACACGTGTTTTTAAAGCAGAACATTTGAGTAAATTTTTGTTGATCACTCAACTACGCTTGACTTGAACCTTAAAATAGTTTTACAATTTCCCTCTTTAGTTCAAGAAAATATGTACAATTCATACCTGTAATTAAATAGCTAGAAATCTACACTTGGAATGTATTTTGGTAAAATAAGTGAAAGCATATAGAGGATTCGGTGTGATAAGGAATATGTGATCGATTCTATATGTGAGAATTATAAATAACTTATTAGGCATAATTATCAAGCTTGAGTGTTTGTATTGTATTACCACGGTTGGTGTAGTTGATATCACTGTATCTATTCAAAGGACAGGGACATTGCAAACTATAGAAACATCTTATGAGGGTGGGCCTTAGCCCGACTGACGAATGTGGAATCAGCAGAGCATATTTGGTTGGATTGTCCTGCCATCTTAGAAACTCGGAAAAGGTTACTGGAGCATATTTTACAGTCCCAAGGATATCAGAGAACAGGAGTCCTTAAATCTGATAGGATTATGCAAAAGCCTCTGACTTTGAGGAACCAAATTTAAGTAAGGGAGGCCTAAAGGTCCATTTAGAACTCAGCGTTGGGACAAACCGTCCTTTTACCTCAGGACAAAAAAGTATATTCATATGTGATAGCTAAAATGGTAAACTTTGCTACTTTCTATTAAACTTTTTCTTTATTTTTGAAAGTTTGTCTATTTTTTCACAATATTTCATTTTGAAATAACATGTATTTAATATTTTTTTAACTAATGATATAGTCAATTAATACCAAAAATTATTTATTTTGGTAACCAAAAGTTTCAAAGGTAATTGTTTTAATTGGAATTTTAAAATATTATAATGCATGTAAATTAGAACAAAAATTCACACAGATTATTAAGCACATTCCTAATGTAAATGAAATTTACAATATGCATCGGTAAACAAAATTCCTTTATATGGTTCACAACTTTAAAATTTAGATTTATCAAATGGCTCAGAAAAGGAACGATTTTCAATATTGAATGTTTCAAAAACAAATTGATTTATACTATAAATGTTTTTTGTTGTTGAAACTTGCTAAATAAATGTTCTTCTTTTAAGTTGGTTTTATACGGTGAATGGTCAAAAAATACTAAATGTTTGTAACTTATTACAATGCAAAAATGCCTGAGGTTCTACCAAACAGTTGTATTTCCCAGCTTAAATTAATTACAGATAGTACATAGTCCTGTGGGAAATAAGTGTATACTACTACTAGTTAGCCGCAGCTTCGAAAGCAATTTCGTAGCCTTTGTAAATGTGAAAGCACTTCTGGTTCAAGTGCATAATTTTGCTGACACCATAGTAGAATTTGACCTGTTCCAAGATAAAAAAATATAAGTACGTACATAGGTCACAGAAACCTACTTTGAAAAGTCTACTAAGTACAGTCTACGTATTGTATAATGTTTTCCAAAATTTTTAAGGCCTTCAATTATACCACTTATGCGGTATTTGACAGATAAAACATAAGTTGTTAACATTTTGATATTTTTAAATGCATTTCAAGTCCGTTTCTTCAAAAGATAGAATACTTTATGCGGTTTAGATCGATAGCTCTAATTTTATATAATGAGCACCGGAATTAAAAGATCGAGAATTGGCAGAGTAATAACTTAAAACCTTAATAACTTATTTTCCAATGAACAGAGGACGAACATTGAAGACAGCTACATTCCTCTAGGGTCCATTGGTTATTCGTTGGTGGCCTGTGCCATCAATATTTCAGTACCTTCACTACCAGGTGATTCCCCAATATATCTACAACCCTTAAGTGTCTCTGCATGGTCCACACTTGTTTATTCACACATGTTATTCTTATAGGTAAATAAGCTAGAAACTATTAATATGTAATTGTGAGAAAAAATATATATATAAAATTTCAATAAACATTGAATCGCAAAAAGTACTTGCTCCGCCGGGACTCGAACCCGGATAGTAGCACATTCACCCGGCAAGTCAGAGATCCGGGTTCGAGTCCCGGCGGAGCAAGTACTTTTTGGATTCAATGTATATTGAAATTAAATTAGGCTAATTGCCATTTATACAAATTTAATGTATATATATATATATATATATATATATACTATATATATATATATATATATATATATATTTATTATCTTGTATACAGATGATGCCTATTAAAAGCCAATATATTTGCTATTCCTGATTTTTGCAAGTGTATCTATGAAGTGGTTGTGCTCACTTCTGCAGTGACAGAATGTATTGATGGTGATCAGATAGTTGGTGTCTAGTAAAGTAACTCTACTGATTTTTTGTTAGTTTCTTAAATTTGTATCATACCGGATTTTGTGAATACTGAAAAAAATAAAAACAATAAAGATTCAAAAGGTTTCTATTATCTATTCAAAGCTATGTGCCAAATTTTGTTTCTTTATTTTAACTGGGATTAGAAATAATAATGTTTCATGAAAAATATAAAAATGGTAGCTAGCCACGAAACGAGGTATTTTTTGGCCTTGTTTTAATGATTATTTTTTATTTAAAAACTGAGTAAATATCAAGCCACTGAAGTTTGTAACATACATTTATGAGCACCCTGTATATACCATAATGCAAAATTATGTAAATTTTTATTCAATCTTTATGTAGATGTGCCACGCTGTATTTTGAAAACTCTAACATTTTACTTTCTTCTCATGCATTGTATATCATATAATGTATTTAAAGCGTTCATTATAGAAAGAGTTATGACTTTTATAGGATAATGCCAGAGCAGATAATTGTTCACAATAACTGGATTCACCCCCCTTAAGGTGCAAACAATTAAGAATTAAATTATTATTTTCTTTGTAATATAGTTTTTAATTTTAAATTATTACTAAAGAATGTTACACAAACAATCACATTTAGCTGTGTATAATTTTTTTCCGTTCTTTTAAATTATCTAGAAATTGATGAGAAAGTATTTAAAAATAGTTATTTCCAATATTTTAATAAGTTAGGGTTTTTCCAGAATTTTATTGTCATGCATTTTTTTATTTCATTATTGAACAAGTTATGCGATTAAATATTTGTGACTTAATCTTAACCCATTGCCTACCACTGTCATATTTTTAGGACATATTTAAAAATATTTTATTTTTTAATATATAAAACTAGGATAATAGTTAAAAAACCATCTTGTGTTACTAATTATATACTGAATTAATATTTGTAACACTTTTATTGTCAAATTTTTAGGTTTAAGCCCCTATATTTACTGCCTTTAAATAAGTAAAAAAACTACTTGCGAACCTTTCATGATACATTTATATGTACAATAAATGTTACTTATTTTTATTTGAGCTAAACAACACAAATCTCTTATTTATATAGTCATATTTCAATAAAAGTATAACTTTTTCATGAAAAAAGCTTAAACTTAGCTCTCAGCCATATTTTTTTAAGCTGTCTTATAAATATGACAGTGGTAAATAGCAGTGGCTTACGCCTGCTCCAGAGACTAGTTTACAACCTGATCTCTCCCCACCAGAGTCTCAATGGAGTGCCTGCAGTTTACTTTTGCTGAACGTTGTCTTTACTGTGATGAATCATTTTAGTTCTGTGTTTTTTTATTAATAAATGTGTATTTTTACTCATAAAACAATGGCAAGTACATCACACATAACGATTGAAGAAATACTTCTTTTATTAGGAGATTTAGAAAGAAAGTGAAGCTAATGTAGCTAGTGCTAATGTTGTTGTTTTACCGCCACAAAATTGTCGATTGTCTTTACTGATGAAGAACAGTTTAATGATGATAATACTGAGGATGTGGATATTTCTGAGGTATGTGGTACTTTAGAATTAGAGTTGAAGCAAAATAATGATCTAGACTGGTAAAACGTCAAATGAAAGCAAACCTACTAAAGGAAAACCCGAGAACACTAACTCTAGAAAAGTATTGAAAAGAAAGTTTAACAAACCACATTAAATCCACTGATAGTAAGAAAAAGAAAGGTCAGTAGAACTACCCCTCGGACTTGGAAAAAGTGTCTACCTGAGTATGGTTTTCCAGCTAAAGGAGATGGTTCTTTACAGTGTCTCAATGATTTAAAAGAAAGGTTTCATAGCAAATCACCAGTTGAAATATTTGAAAGCTTACTAACAACAGACATAATGCAAGACATTGTTACTCAAACTATGAAATACGCTTTAGAAATAAAAAAATAACCAGTTGTTTGCCTTTTCAGTTGATGAATTGAAGTTGTTTATTGGCATTCTTCTGTTTATCTGGGTACAATTGTTTACCTCAAGTTTCACTTTATTGGAGTACTGACAAAGGATTTAGGTGTCCCCATTTGTGGCAAATGCAATGTCAAAAAATCGTTTTTGGCTTATAAAATCTTATATTCATTTTGCAGATAATGCTATGCTCAGTGATGAAACAAAGTGTGATAGAGGTTTTAAAGTGAGGCCCCTCCTGGAAAAAATACAGCAATCATTTGCAAAGTTTGGTGTTTTTGAAGATAAACTTGCTGTTGATGAGATGATAATAAAGTATTTTGGTCGAAATAATTTAAAGCAGTTCATCAGAAGAAAACCAGTACGCTTTGGATATAAGTTTTCGGGCATTATGTGGTACAAGTGGTTATTGTTACAATTTTGATCTGTACTGTGGTAAAGATCAAGGATGTGAAGAAAATATTGGATTAGGCAGGAGAGTTGTTCAATCTCTTTTGTTTGTTGTTGATGATCCTTTGAGCTACGAATTATATTTTGACAACTTCTTTACGAGTATAGAATTGCTTGAAGAACTCTTTGACTTAGGATTCAGGCTAGTGGGACTATAAGAGAAAATCGAACACAAAAATGTCCCCTACCGGACAAAAAGGAAAGGAATAAAATAGGTAGAGGAGGCTATGATTACACTAGTGATCTGGATAGTGGAATTATGTCGACAAGGTGGAATGACAATAATATAGTAACAGTTGCAACCAACTTCGACAGTGTTGAACCCCTGGCCAATGTTACTAGGTACAGTAAGGAAGAAAAGAAAAAAGTCCCTTTCCCAGTCCCCAAAAGTATTAAAAATTATAGTAGTGGGGGGGGGGGGTGGGGGGGGGGGGGGGTGGGGGGGGGGGGGGGTGGGGGGGGGGGGGGGTGGGGGGGGGGGGGGGTGGGGGGGGGGGGGGGTGGGGGGATTAATGGTAACAGAGAGAAAGTTGTTATGCCATTAATTAGAGCTAATAACTTAGATTGTGTTAAATTATACAGTTTAGAAAATATGTTTTTTTTGCTATTTTAAAAACCAAAGAAAAACATTTTTTCGTGCGTTTCTATTTTTATATGTATATAGGCTTATTGTATTGTTTGTTTATATTTCAAAATTTAAAGTTTAGTCAATTACAATATTTTTGTTGTGTTTAGTTTTTAAGCGATTCAATCTAATATTTGACACATTATAATTATAGCGATACAATTTTTTTTCTTGATAAGGTGACGTCATTGATATTTGTAATACATTAAGTTGAAAATTCGACTTACAAATAGTTATCTGTTAATGCGCAGGCAGATGTATATTTGCATCAATTGCATATCGTTCCATAACGTTCAAATATTTGCATTATTTATACAGTCGATATTAAACATTATAAAGAGTAAAGCGATCGAAACTGAACATTTACGAAACTAGTGTGAAGTATGAAACATTATTTAATTGTTACTTGTTAAAAAACTTACGGTGATACGCTATACGGCTTGCTAACAACACAAACCAAAAATTACATTATAAAACTCAAAAATCAAATTTTTTTTTATAAAAATTAAAACATTTTAATACTAAGTTAGTATTTGTTTACTCAAAGTAAACGTATAGCCTATTAAAATAAGGTAGTTCATAAATTAAATGATAAAAACTCATTCTAGATAAACCCATGTACAGTAATGCATTTCAGCTGTACTTTGTAGTTCAATTAATCATTATTTTAAAAATATATATATATATATTAGGAAGCATAAAGTAGAATATATCAGCGTATTTATACTCTTCACTAAATGAGATTGATTTATCTAGACATAAATGGGACGCCGACATAATAGAGGATTAGGTTCAAGATTGTCTCTTATTCCAAAAACCATATCAAATATTGCATGCTTGGAAACTCGTCATCATGAAAATAATCCCAGTTTTCTACCTAATTGAGTTTATTGTTTCTATCGAAATCATTCTTAAATGTCAGTCTGCATCAGAAAAAAACAAGACTTTTCACTATACAAGTAATTCGCCTTTCATTATATCTATCTTTATTCTCAATTTACCTTTGAAATTATTGACGGCTACTGTTAGCAAAAAAATAATCATTTACGATTTTGAAAGAATTAGGAACAATTATGATATGGATAAATTAATAAATGGTGAATTGCAAGTTCAAAGAAGCAAAGTATATTTAATTGGTGACTTTGGTGGTGGAATATAAAATTGTAATATAATATATTGTAAGGTTTTCATAAACAAATGTCTAATACAGGATTAATAAATAATCTATTTTACTTGTTTCTGTATTGTAAAATTTATGTCATTTAACTATCTCGTTATAAATGATCAACTAATTTGTATATTACAGTGTGTTAGAACCTAATTAATAACTAGGAATACGATACGTAGATTAAATATCGGCATTTCTTCTAACAGCTATTTTAAAATTAGAATTTCTAAAATAATTATTTATTTATCCGTTTTCCACCCATATTATACATTCGATAATCGTTTTGTTCATCATAATACTAATTATCTACGTATAAACAAATTTTGATTATCTATAGATTTAACTCTAGTTACTACTTATCTTCACAGCTTTAACAAAATTTACAATTTTCCAAATCATTTTAAAATAACTTTTTTATCACATTATATAAAATGAAGTTGAAATCGAGTGCAAAAAACAACATATATATATATTAAGTAGATATGAATGTGGGGTTTCCTGGCTCACTTTCTTGGGACAGTCAGAAAGAATCAATGTAAAAATACTGTCCATTGAAAACAATAAAAATAATCTAAGAAATCTAACAGAGAAACCCACGAATGTAAAATACTGTCCATTGAACCATAAACAGAAAATCTAAGAAATCTAAACTAGGAAACACACGAAGATCGGGAAAATAACCGAATCTTTAGCTGTTTGTTACTGTTCATTGTAGGCTTCTAATTTTTCCTTAAGCTATTTTTTAATGAAAAAATCCAGAAACTCTTTAAATAAAAAATCTTTATATATTCCTACAAAGTTAATTGTAACACAGTCTTTTATTCATTTAATAGTTCTTTCTTCTTTCCCAGTAACAACCAAGTGTAATTTTTTCATTTTTTTGTTCAACTTCTTTTAATCTTTTTTTCATCCAAAACAGTCAAAAATCTGTTTGGCAAGTGTACTTTACAATCTTCCAACTCGGCAATTATTGTAAACCCGAATTTATCTTTCATTTTCTCCAAATTCACAATTTTTGTATTTCTTATTTTCTTCTAATTCTATTAATCTCTTGTATTCTTTGAATGTTAAATCACCAACCATATTCAACTCTTGTAACAGCGCCATTTACATAGAAAAAAATTAATACTTCTAACACTTTTAAAGGTGAAAAAATCAAAACTATACTTCCAAAATACACACAAAAAAACCGGGGTTTTGACCCTAAAAAAACACGGTTTTTTAGGGTCAAAACCACAGCTCTTAAGGTGCATATACTAGAGTTTTTTTGAAAAATCCTGAAAAATCTACTGAATTTCCTCTAATTATTGCGAATTTTTAGCTTTAAAAGTTGATAATGTGAACGATATTTCTCGAAAATTCTGTTGTAAATATATTAAAATCTTAATGAAAAATCTTGGAAAAGTTAAAGAAAAAAATATTGAAAAAATAGTATTATAGAATTTAAATTACCCCCTACAAACCAATATAGTAAATAAAAGTACTTTTATTACTATAACTATACTATTTTTTCAATAATTTTAAGTCTTTAGTTTACAGATTTTTTCTATAATAAATAGAAGAATCTACAGCTGTTTTACTACAATTTGTTGCTGATTTGTGTAAAATTCTAGTAAAATTCTCCACTTTTCAAAGTGTTAGTTAAACAAATTTTTCTTCTTTAAATAGAAGAATCAAAGGCTGTTTAAACCATAAATTGTGCTGATTTTTTATCAAATTTTTGATAAAAATCCTTAGAAAATCTACTGAATTATTGCTATTTTTCAGCTTAATAAAAAGATATTTCACTAAATAGTAAAACTTGGCACATTCAAATTTTCCCTATTTAAATGGAGAGGAAAAAGATATCCTGCCCGTACTGCAAAAAAGATGTTTTCGAACATCATTTTACCCGACATTATAAGTCAAAAAATCATCTAAAAAACAAAGAACTTTATGAGAAAGAACTAAAATTATTTGAGGAATTGGGCTAAAGAAAATCAGATTGTCGATCATGAAAAGATGTACAATATAGAAAAATTGCGTGAACTAAAAGAAAAATTTTAAGGAAATTAAAAAAGATTCTCAATCTATTTAAAGATGAAAAAATTCAATCAATCGCTGAGAAATTGTCCATTGAAACAAACGATAAAACTAAGTCTGAAATGATCGAAGAAATTGACAAAACTCTTAATGAGAAACCCGAAAATATCATTGATGTAGAAGTTTTATCCTCAATACACGGTCTTTTCAAGCAATACATTTTAACAAATTTAAACGATAATTCCATGTCAATTTACAAATATCTATCAATTATGCGGTCAGAAATTAAAAGTTTAATCGAAAAATTTCAAGAAACCGTTAAAAATATGAAGGGCTATCTCTCTTTAGAATGCGAATACGAACGAACTTTAGTGAACGGTGAAACACAAACTTGCCCAATGTACTTTACTATAAAAGCAGACGAGATCTTCGATATAAACGACTTTATTACTAAAGCAATTTAATAAATTAACACATCGAGAACAAACGAATCATCCAAATAAAGGTTCTGGATGGACATTAAAACGCTGCAAACAACTAGTTTTGAGCCTTAACAAACACGAATTTATGAACGCAGGATCATATATCGATTTACCAAAGAAAATCAAAGATAAAAAAGCTTGTATAAATATAAAAAATAAAGATGATTATTGCTTTATTTATTCTATCCGATGTGCTATTGAAAAACCTGAAAAGAATGCTGATAGAGCAAAACAATACGAACAATTTGTAAATGACGAGATATTTTCAGGTTTCGAGTATCCAATGTTCCTTAAAAGATATACAATCATTTGAAAAACGAAGTTTACAATTCTAAGTACAAGTTATCCGAAAATGTCAATAAATATCTACAGTTATGATGAGAAATTTAACATTGTTCCGTTGCAAATTTCAGAAATGTATGACGCCGAGTTAGAAGTTGATTTATTGTATGTAAAAACAAGAAGATAAATCTCATTATGTTTTAATAACCGATCTAAATAGATTAGTGAGTTCACAGTTATCCAAGCATAAAGAAAGGAAATTTCTATGTAGGAGATGTTTAAGCCATTTTCTACAAATCTAGAGATTTAGCAGACCATTTAGAAATTTGTAAAAATCACGTCACGAAGTTTGTAAGCCAATTATGCCATTTCCAGGTCAAACAACTAAATTTACTAATTATCAAAAGAAGTTTAGCCATCCGTACGTTATTTATATGGATTTTGAAAGCATATTAGAGAAGATTCCCACATGCAAAAACAATCCGCAAAAATCGATCACAACCAAGATTCAGAAGCACATTCCTTATGGTTTTACTCTATACTTAGTGTCTAATGTGACCAATCGTATGTACAAGCCGATATGTTATCGAGCCAAAAATGAAGAAGATTTGCCAAATGTTCCTTCAAAATTGTTTGAAGAACTCAATAAATTATCGAAATACATAGCTAAAAAGTATAATTCTAAAGAATAAAATACCTATGAAATTGACCGAAGAAGAAGAATTAGCGTACCAAAAATTCTAGTCTTTGTCATATTTGTGAATGTGAGGGGTTTTGATAATCAAACAAGAAAAAAAGTACGAGGATCATTGTCATTTAACAGGTAAATTTAGAGGTTCAGCTCATTTATCTTGTAACTTGAATCTCAAATTTCCTCAGAATATTCCAGTTTTCTGTCACAATATGTCAAGTTACGATACTCATTTGTACGTAAAAGAGTTGGCAAAACAGTATGGTAATGTTGATTTGATTGCAAACACCGATGAGAAAATATAAATTAATTCAGTAAATTCAGGATATGGGATATGAGTTTGAAGATGATAAACCTAGAAAATTCATCAAGTTTTCTTTCGTAGACACGTTCAGATTTATGGCATCGTCTATAGAAAAGTTAGCTAAAAACCTCAAAAAAGATGATTTCAAACATACAAATCATTTTATACAAGATGGTCTGAACGCAATTCTAGATAGACAACCAAATGACGAAGAAGAAATCTTTAAAATTCTATCTGGAAAAGGCATATTTCCTTACGAATTTATCGACAGTATTGAAAAACTTGATTACACAGAAGAATTGAGAATTCAAGATTTCTATTCACTTTTTGACAGATGAGAGCATATCTGAGAAAGATTTTCAACACTACTTAAATGTATGGAACAAATTAAAAGTAAAAAATCTAGGAAATTACTCCGATCTCTATAAACATTCAAGATGTTCTATTGCTCGCTGATATCTTTGAAAATTTTAGGAATATTTGTTTGAATTGCTATAAACTTGATCCAGCACACTATCTAACAGCTCCCAGTCTTGCATGGGATGCTATGTTAAAATTAACGAATATAGAATTACAATTAATTAGTGATTATAATATGTATTATGATGATCGAAAAAGGTATTCGCGGAGGCATTTCTCAATGTATTAAACGATATGTGAAAGCAAATAACAAATATTTAAAAGATTTTGATAAGACAAAGCCCGAAAAAACTATTTTGTTGTACGTCGATGCAAACAACCTTTATGGGTAATGGACTTATGTCAAAATTTACCATATAACGAAATCAAGTGGATGGATCCTAAAACGTATACAACAGCAGAATGGAAAGAAACAATTTTGGAACTCACTGGCGACGAAGATTATGGATATATTTTAGAAGTTGATCTTGAATATCCAACAAATTTTGCATGAAAACATCACAAAGATTTACCTCTTGCTCCAGAACATTTTAAAAACAAACTTTGCACAACTCTTTTTTAAAACAAAACAGAATATGTTGTTGTTCATTCTAGAAATTTGAAATTCTATCTAGAACAAGGTATGATTTTAAAACATGTGAATAGGGTTTTATTGCATTTTGATCAGAAACCTTTCATGAAAGAATATATCGATTTTAATACTAGTAATGAGAACCAAGGCTATAAGTGACTTTGAGAAGGACTTTTATAAGCTTATGAACAACTCGGTTTTTTGGAAAATCGATGGAAAATGTAAGAAATAGATGTGATATTAAACTAGGAAACGAAGAATTTTCAATGAAACAAGCTAAGAAAACGAATTTCAAATGTTTCAATATCTTTGACGACAACTGTATAGCGAGTCACATGTAACAAACAAAAGGTTAAATTTAACAAACCGATTTACATAGGATTTTCAGTTCTCGACCTCTCAAAATTGCTAATGTACGAGTTTTATTACAACAAATTAAAAGAAGTTTGATCCAGATTTGAATCTGTGTTACATGGATACAGACAGTTATTTCTTAGAATTGAAACGAGATCCCTTTAATAAAATTATTAAAGAAAATATAGATGATTTCGATACGAGCGACTATCCAAAAGATCATGAATGTTTCACTACTAAAAATAAGAAGGTAATAGGGAAATTCAAAGACGAATTGAACGGCGAGATATTAGAAGAATTTTGTGTGTTTAAGATCCAAAGATGTACTCGTACAAATATCTAGACAAAAATCCAGTTAGGTGTAAAGGAATTAAGAGAAGCGTTTGTAAATAAAACAATAAAATATCGAAAACTTAAAGAGATGTTTTGTTCGAAGATAAAGAAGAATTTAGGGAGATGACTGTAATAAAAAGCTAATAAAAACATGAATTGTACAACCGTCACTATAAACAAGTTAGCACTGAACGCTAAAGATGATAAGAGAATCGTTCTAGAAAATAAGATCGATACAGTACCTTATGGCTATAAAAATGAAGCAAAATCTGATATATTAGATGAGTTAAATAAACTTGGAAACTTTGACATGTAAATGGAAGATGATTTGATTCACTGCCACAAAATGCAAGAAAAAAACGAAAAATATAAGATTCCTAAAATCGTTCAAACTCAAAACGGGTTGTATAGAATTGCAGCAAAATGTTTCAAAATGTAAGACAAATAAGAGTAAATTTATAAAGAATCCAAATGAAAAACAAGTAAAGAAAGAATCTAAGAATAAGGAAAGAAATCGAGATTGAAGCTAGAGAAATTCATCATGCACCAGTACGAAAGAAGTTTAAAAAGAGAAAAATTATATAACATTAGGAATTGACGATTTAATGGGGCCAGCAGAATTTAGTTATAATGTCTAACTATTCGGATCAAAATGAATGGATTCAAGTATATGTTAAATGTTATATTGATACTTTCTCAAAATATGCTTGGTCAAGAGCTATCAAAAGAAAAAACGGTAAAGATGTTTCAAAAGCCTTCCGAAGATATAGTAAAAGACGCGATAAAGATCAATCACAAACCGCCAAATCTACTTCATACAGATAAGGGTTTAGAGTTTAAAAATAAAAGAATTTAAACGAAGTTTTGAGAAAATACAACATTAAGATTTATCATAACTGAAAACGAAGAGAAATCAAGTAAATTGTAGAGAGATATAACAGAACTCAAAATGAGAGAATGAAAAGTAATTTTTGAGATTAATAAAAACTTTAAATGGATCGATATTCTTCAAAAAATCGTAAACAATTATAACGATACAGTTCACAGCACAATCAAAATGAAGCCCAAAGACGTAGATAAGGATGCAGAAAAGGAGTTATTAAGAGACCGTTTTCAAGTATGTTCCACCAGAAATTCACACGAAAACTAAATTTAAAGTCAATGATCATGTAAGAATTGTTAGTAAAAAAACAAACATTTTCGAACAAATATAAGAACAATTGGTCAAGAGAAATCTTTGTGATTTATCAAATTAATAACACAGATCCTGTAACTTATAGTATAAAAGATTTAAATAATTGAAGAAATAACCGGGAAAGTTTTATGAATATGAATTGAGAAAGTCAAAGAATTTTTTCTATATAAATGGAGGCTCAAAAGAAATGTTCAATGTGCAAAGAAATAAAAGGTTTTGAAGCTTTTTATAAAGATAAAAGTAGAAAAGATGGAATTATTTATAATTGTAAAAGATTGTTATAGGAAGTATCATAAAGAGCTGTATGATAAAATAGAAAAATTAACTTTGGAAGAGAAAGAATGTCTTAAATGTAAAGAAACTAAAAAAATTTCAGAGTTTAATAGTCATTCACTATAGTAGAGATAAGAAAGACCTCATATTGTAAAGATTGTGTAAAGAAGAATCACCAATAGATTATATTATGAAGATACTCAATGTGAATGTGGAAGAACTATAAAAATGGTTTAAATTAATTATCAAAAACATTTACAAACAAAATATCATAATTCAAGAGTTTTTTAGTAAAATTGAGTAACATTTTCATCGTGTAATTTAGATATTCTATAAATCAGTCGAGATTCAGTCATATTTGTGGTAAAATGATTTCCGTTGTATAAGATATTCAAAGATTCTTTCATTTGGTTATACAGATTGATAGAATTTTGGTTCGTCCATCAATGAACAAAATCCTCTAATTCAGGATAATTTATTTTTAGATGTTTTAATCGGTTTTGGTATTTCTCTCGTTTCTTCCTGAGCTCTGATAACGTAATAAGGATATTCCCACATGTGATTCTTTCTTAATTAACACAAAAACATGGTGTTTTTTTCTTATCAAAATCTTTACAAACAAGATCTGGTTTCATTAACTTCCATTCGCAATTCTTGATTCTCTATTTTCAATGATTTCATTTCATCTTTAATTTGTAACTGTTTTATTTCATCTTTTAAACTGCTTATTTTCGTTTTTTTGAGTTTGTAGTACTCACCATATTTTCTAATGGAAGGTAATACTTCTTTCGTAACCCAATTTTTTAAACAATTTCGCTTCGCTTCTGGTTTATGCGATCTCAAAATTAAAGAATAAAGTCCAGATTCATTAACGAAAACAGTGTTATTTTGGAAGTTTGAAGGTAAGCTATTTATAGCCCCCCTTATATTTAGATTAAAATAGAAGTTTTTATCATCTTCGTCAACGTTTATTCTGATCGTTTGCATAGTATTTTCATATTCTAGAATTTTTGCTACGTCCCTTTAGCCTTAAACCAGATCACATTGTTTTCGTCAACAATCGTAAAAGATATGTTTTGTTATTGAATATAAGTTGATTATTGAGTAGGTCTACAACTGACTCCATTTAGAATAGAAAAAAATTTAACAAGCAATTTTTTTATTTTGAGTATAAAGTCCAGATTTCATTAACGAAAACAGTGTTATTTTGAAAGTTTAAAGGTAGTCTATTCAAATAGACCCCCTTGAATTTATGTCTTTAAACATTGATTTATCATCATCAACGTTTAATATTATTGCTTGTCTCGTGTTTTCATATTCTAAAATTTTTTTGTAAGAGCGTCGAATCGACGCCCTTGTCAGAATCTATGGTTTTCAAAGCTTTTTTTGTATTTTTCTTTAACATTGTCTTTATTCGTATTTTTTTGTGAATATTTGTGAGGTGGCCCTCGAGGGCTACCTTATCTTTTAGATAAAAGTATTGGTATTTATCATCATTATCAACTCGTTTTGAAAGTTTGAAGGTAAGAACGATTCGTTCCCCCCTTGATTCATCATTCTTTCGACAATCTTAAATATATTGTTTGTTTTACTCTCATTATTTATTAAATTTCCCTCAGAGTCTTTGTATAGTTTAGAACGATTTTTTTGAATTCTTTTAATATTTTTTCTAATTGGAATATAATCGATTTCATTCGGTTTTTCACTGATTTTTGATCCATAAGCAAACATTTGGGAAAAAAGTGTACAAAATTTTCAGATTCTTTGTTGTAAATGTTCGGTATGATTTTCAAAACTAGGTTCAACGAGATTGCAGTGCACTTCAATTACATCGAAAGGTCTAAATTTTGGCGTTTTATTTCCTAAATATACCTGATTTGGCTCAATAGTTTCTTGAACAAACCCTAACAAATCTACAATAATTGCTGAAAACATTATTCTTCACTGGTGATTTTTATTTGAATTTTATTAGAGAGATAATTTTTTTTGCATTTCAAACTTGTTTTCGTCAAAGTTTAAAGATTTATCTGATTGTTTGAATGTTTTCAGATAATTTTTAAGGGAATTTTTTATTTGATCGAAAGTATAATATCCTTTGTTTAAACCATAATATTTTGTTATGTTCTTCTCACTAAATCCTATACAATAAGGAGAACTTTCACTAATATTTATTACAAAATTGTCAGAATAAAAAACCGCTTAAAACCGATAAAATAATTTGGATTCTTCCTCTAAGTGTATAGGATGTTTCCAAGTTTAAAACTAAATTTAGAGCTTTCTGAAGTCAACTTGAACAGCTTCATTTTATTCGCTATTTAAATGGGAGAAATTTTTAAAGCAAAAAGATCAGATAAAACTTCAAAACGTTTGAAGAAAATAAGAAAGATCAACCAATCAGATTGTTAATTGTTGGTTCAAGTGGATAGTGGAAAAACAACTTTAATTATTGAATTTTATCTACAATAGGTTGATTCCTTATTCCAATTTGTATGTTTTTAGTAAATCTTTAGAACAAGACGCTTATAAAAAAATTGCAAGAAAGATTTGAAAATATTGAGAAAAACTTAAGCAAAAAGGTATCACATTTTTATAATGCCTCTGAGGACATAGTTCCATTAAGCGAGTGTAAACCCAATTCGTTTAATCGTTTTCGATGACTGTATTTTAGAAAATCAAGACGTTATTAAGGAATATTTCGTAATGTCTCGTCACAAAAATATCTCTTGTATCTATCTTTCCCAATGCTTTTCAAAGGTTGATAAACAAGTTATTAGAAATAATTTGAATATGTTGTGTGTTTTTTAAGCAAGACGATCACTATTCGAGAAAGATTTACAACAATTATGTGGGATCTGATATGAGTTTTAAACCACTTTAATGAATTATGTGATAAAATTTGGAAAGAAGACTATGGATTTTTTAACTATTAATTTAACTTTGAAGCCTAAAAATGGTAAATATTTGAATAAAATTTTCTAATATAAATGCTGCTCAGTGGTCTGGCAAATCTACTTGATAAAATATTTGTTACAATTATTTTTACATTATCTTTACTTTTTATTTACATTATGAAAACAACTGAAAAACGGTAAATCTGTTCACGTTTTTTACGTTCCACGTTCACGTTTTTTACGTTCCACGTTCACGTTTTTACGTTCCACGTTTCGTGTTCCACGTTTCAAAATTTTTCCTAAATAAATGGTGAACGTAACTTCTGAAGAAGCGAAAAAACTTGATCAAATCGAAAAGAAATTAATCAAAGAATTTAAAGAACAGATTCGAATTGATGAAGAAGAACAAGAACTTAATTCAAAAAATTAATCAACCTGTAAACTTCTGCAATAAAAAATGTTGAGGGCAAAATTGAAAATGTTTTAAGCGATAATCAAAATTTTAATGAATTTGGTTTCCAGTTGTACGACAATTTGCCGATATTTCGATTCCAGAATCTGAAGTAGAAAGAGTTTGAATTGCCAAAATTACCATCTTCAACACCATTTAGACCTCGAATCATTGAAGACCTCTACCATAGTTGAACCAATAAGTCCTGGAACAACGGATATAATAATTGGTGAAATTGGTAAAAAAATTCCTTCCTAGAGTAAAAGGATGATAAATTTGGTTTGTATTGGGATAAAAAAAAAGAAAAGTTTTATGATTGAAATTTGCCCGTGAATTTTGAACATAATGATATCATTATTAATGAAAAAACATAGAAGGAAGGAACTCAAGGTTTATGGAGATTATTAACAGACTATGACGCTCCAAAAGATAATTTATATTCTGAAGAAGATTTGAAAAAGTATACAGAAATTGTAATGGGAATCTGACTCAATTTACAAAAATAATGATCCATCTACTAAGAAGCCTAAGTCAAGTAGAGGTAAAAAATATATCAATTTGATTAAACCAATTTGGGGAAAAACGAATCGAAGGATCAGGTGTAAGAAAATACAATGATAATAAGATTGAGTACAGATATATCGACGATTTGACAAAACTTCGATGGAATTATTAATTATATTTATGCTCAAGAGAAGGCTGGAAACAACAATTTTTTGAACGAAAAGAAAGGCGATTAAAGATTTTATTTCGAAACAAACTTGATGAACTTGATTGAAAAACCTGATGGAATTTAAATATTTAAAGCGAGTTTTTGCCAGCAATAAGTTCATCTATGATTGAAGGTAGCGGACTTTTGAATGATTTTATCAACAATTTACCTTTTGAATTACACGTACCAACTTATCAGTATCTGGGGCCTGGCACAAAACTCGAAAAAAGACTACAAAGAGGAGATCCTGGTATAAATAAATTAGATCAAGCTGCTATGGAACACGATATTTTTTTAATGCAAAACATAGTGACACAAATTCCAGACATATAGCAGATAAAGTTTTGCAAGATAAGGCAATGGATAGATTTTTATCAAAAGATGCTAGTTTAGGTGAAAGATTTGTTGCACTTCCAACAGTTGGAGCAATGTTTTTGAAGAGAAAAACTAGGAATGGGAATTGAAGAGAACTTGAAATTTTAACTATATAAATGGAGGTGAACGTAAATTTCAGCAAAAATCAGAAAGAAAAAATAAAATCCGCTTTTAAGAAAAAAATACCCGTTAGTATTCAATTTAAAATAGATCAACTAAAAAATGGCGAAGATAAGATAGTTTTTAACAAATAGACAATACAATAAACTCGAAAAACATAAGAAAAACAATAAAGGAACCAGAATAGAATTTTCTTATAATCAGTTGAAAGAACTTAAAAATGGTGGACTTTTGAAAGATTTATTAGATTTTGGAGAAAATTATTCCAGTTGTTAAAAATGTTTGTTCCTTATGTTCCGTAAAGCTGCTCCAATCGTTTAAAAAAGATGTGATTCCATATTGTTCGAAACATTTTAAATTGGTTAGATAAACGAGTTGGAAGATGTTTACAGGATCTGGATTAGATGAAAAAACTTTGAATTACGTGAAAACAAACATTAAAAAAAATTTGAAATCAAACCATTAACATTCGGTGAATTGGAAGAACTCTGCAAAAACATTAAACATTTTTAGAGGAATTTTCATGAGAGATACATTACCTGAAAAAGTTAAGAAATTCCGAATGTGGAATTGTGAATTTAGACTCGATTTTGGGGAGTGGAACGCATTGGGTTTGTTATTATAAAAATGATAAGAATGCATGTTATTTTGATTCGTATGGAAGAATTGAGGACAAAACCACCTATAGAATTGATCAAATATTTGAAAAAATCAAGCGTCTACTACAATGACTCTCAGATTCAAGACTATAAAGATCCCCCAATTTGTGGTCATTTATGTGTTTTTTGTTTTGAATGAACTGAGTAATGGTAAAGATTTTAAAGAAGTTGTTAACAAATTATTGCTTAATAAATATGGATTCACAAAATATTTTTGACGTATTTGGTACACAAATTTATTCAAAATGTAGATAATAGTTTGAATTTTGATAGTTTGAGAAATGAGTTTTGATAACAAGTTAGAAAATTTATTACAAAACCTTCCAGATTCAGATATGTTTGCTATCGAGATTGAAGATTTTAAAGCAGAATATGATAACAAACTTGCAAATTTCATGAGTTCAAATGAAGTTGCTGATAAAAATAAAAACATTGGAAAAAGAAGTTGATGATGGTGTAAAAGAATTATTTACCAATTTAATGTCTCATATCGAAAAAGCTGATAAAATTACTGAAGCGAATCAAAGATGAAAAGAATTATGTTAGTTTGGCTAATAAAAAAAGAATTGTCCGGTGTTCGACCTGGTATTGACAAACATGATGTTGTTGTTAAAGAACAAATTTTAAAACCTCTAAAATTATCAGAAAACATCGATATTGTTGATTTACATGATCCGAATGTTAAAAATTGCCTTAGATTTTAAAGGAAAAAGAATTAGCGGTGTTAGTAAAGGAATTAATCCATTTGATGTTGTTGTAATGATTCAATTAGAAGATCCTATTAAAATGTTTAATGAACTAAAACAAAATTATGAGAATCATAAAAAGCATGTTAAAGATTTTACATCAGAAGTCTATGACAAGTTAGAAGCCGAGAAATAGAAGATCAGTAGACGATGTTGGTGAAATTAATGAAAAACTTACAAATTTTAAAGAGTCTTATTGATAAGTTTAGTTTAGATGCTACGAAAACTTTTGAGAATATTGGTCATAAATTTGTTGAATACAATGATTCTTATGCTGTCAAATTTCAAAAATTACAAGAAAAACTTAATAATATGGAGGAAGATCTTACTGAAATAGGTATTCGTGTAGGGTTTTTAATGCATGATAAAATTTCCTTATATAAATGGCGCTCATATACTGTGTGGAGGTGTAAGGCAAAAACTGAAACAAATGAATATAAAATACTATGCAAATATCAATGGAGTTAAGAGAATTTCTGGAAAATGTGCTGAATGTAACGCAAAAAAGAGTCAATTTATAAAAACTTGAAATTTTTTCTTAATAAATAGAGATGGCGGGACATTACAGTGCTTTCGATCTTTTTAAAAATGCAACACGAAAGAGATTTGAAAAAAGAACATTGGGATGACATTTCTCAAAAATATGAATTATCCGAAGATATGATGAGATTATACGTAAACAAATTGAATTGGGTATACACATTGCAAAATATCAAAATCTGTCCCCAGAGTTCATTCAAGAAAATATACATTATCAATTAAAAGATCATATGTCTGTTCTTTGTCTCTATCAACACCGATGAGTATAAAATTTTTGGATGAAAATAAAGATACAGTTGATTGGAACAATATTATAGATAGCGGTTACTATCCTGTGCAAATTTTATTGAAATATGTGACCGAGATCGCAAAATTAAGGAAGAGAATCCCGAATATGACGAAGTAGATCATTAAAAATGACTCTAATCTTTTAATTATTTTACTAAAATTTATATCTTTTTCTTATAAAAACGTACATTAGATCGATGAAAAAATGATATCTTTCTTATACATGATGTTTAAATTTTCTCTTATTAAATGGTGGACTACAGAAAGTATGCTATGTGATATTGAAAGGGTGGAGTTTAAAAATTTCTATCCAATTAGTAAACAACATTTGAATGAACCGAATAAAAGAACTGAGTTTAATATTGATTTTGGAGATAACTTTTGCTCGTCTAACTTCCAGTTTTTATATTTCTGGAACTTTAACAAAACAAGATTGGTCAAGCATATCTTGGAACTGATAATGTTAGATTAATCGATAATTTTATACCGTTTTTATTTTCTAAGATTTAGACGTAAGTGAAAACAACAATGAAATTGAATAGAAGAAAGTCCGAAAACTGTGGACGTGCCAATTAAGCACAATTAAAGGAACTATTTCGTGTATTCAAAAAGTGATGTATATTTCCTCAAACTTCTAGATATGGCTTTTGAATCAGATTTTAAAATTTGGTGTTTTTTGAAGCAGCATGGAAATTTATCTCAATTTTGGATTAGGATTTTTTTGAAAATGTTACTATTTCCCGATCCTATAAAGGAGGATTTTATCTAAGTTTTATACAAGAGCAGAAGACGAATGATGGTGATTCTGAAGACCTGCAACTAGGAAATGTATTATGCCCTGTTGATGGAAAAATAACAATGTACACAGATTTTTTTATTAGGAGGTTTCCAATGATTCGATTATAAAAACCATCACGAATAAAATTAGGTTGTATTGATGAAATTACAAAAAGTCAAAACATTATGCTTTAATTTTCTAGATTGGCAATGTATTGAACAAAAAGGTTATTTCCGGAAGCAACTTATTCGTTCGATATCAACAAATATTTATAGAAATATCTTCAATCCCAAGTTCGTTATCCATAGGTTTTTTCCAAACAGATAGACAGAATGAATTCAAGAAAAGAAAATCCTTGCAAAGTTTGATAGTTTGGATGTAAAAAATATCAGAGTAAAATTGAACGTTTCTTAATTAATCCAGATGAAATTACAAAGAATTTAAACATTTCCGGAGGTCTTCTTTTTCCAGAATCATGTAACAGATTATATCAAGATTTTAAGAAAGTTTACTGTAATAATAAGGGAAATGTATTACAAATCCTAAAGAATTTTTTATGCGGAATAGAACCTATTATATGTCATTTGATACAACAAAGAGTTTGACAAATATTATCCTGGTTCAAAGAAACGATGAATAATTATACAATATGAGGATTTTCAAAAAGCTGTATTACACAACGCGATTTTGTTATGTTGTTGTTTTGGCGTCTGGAGAAATTTTTTTAGCCTATGATAGTGATTAAGAACGATATTAAGAGAAATTCAGTTAGTATAAATGATGTTCATAATTGTTCTCTTTACAATTCCTTCTACTAAACTTTAAAAATAATACTCTTTCGCCTGATGAAAAATCTCGATTATCTTACCCGTAAGTAAATCGTTTGTAATCATAGACAAAATATCCTAAATAGTTTTTGAATAATAAAATAAAATAATTTCTTTTTATCTCGGTAAGTTGAAATATAAACATAAACATTTTGCGGCTGAAAAAAAAAATATCATCGGTCAGACTTAGTTTCCATAGCTTTTCCATTTATTTCTATTTTTGTAAAATGGAAGGAGTATAATGCCAACATGTTACAAGTGTTTTATAATAGAGGAGATAATATTATTGATAAAAGAATTAGTTTTGTAGAGATTTGTAATTTAATTTTGTATGAAAGGACACCTAAACCTAAGAAATTTTCGAAAATAAGCTAACACATTTGAAATAATGCTTGCTTAGAAAAATTTACAATATGGAGATAAGAAGCAAACAAAATTTGTCTCAGAATTTAAGAAAAAAGAAACAAAAATTTATTAACTTAATCGTCTTGGAACCACGTTGACCAAAATGAATTTTTTCCCTTTTGAAAGAATACATTATGTTTGCCAAGGTTTAAATGCACACGTTATATTATGAAGAAAAGATTATTACCTATGAATCCTTTTCACTATTTAGACATTGAATTTAACTAACGATTTTAACCCTTAAAGCGCCAAACAAGTTTTCAGCTAAACCTCTGGATTAGCCGCTCATGTTATTTATAAAAAAATTAAAATTAGATTTTCCTCAAAACGCTAATTTTAAATATTTTTCTTTTTTTAGGTAACAAAATAAAACAGAAACTCGCAAAAAAAAATATCTTTTATTATATTTATTGCTCAAAATACACATGATTTAATACGTAGCGTTCCAGCTCCTTTATAAATTTTACCCAATGCTTACTGTTTCCTTTTATTATTATGTATATCAATGATGACATTGCGTGCTTATATGTACTAGAATAGAACTAGAAAATAAGTATATTACATATTTAATACAAAGTTATAATAAAAAATTAAATTTACATGCCAAAAATTTGAAAACCAAATATTTTCCAAATTATTAGTCCTCTAACGGGTGTTATTTTTATAATAAATAACAAAATGGTTTTTAGATGTTTATAGAAGTAAATAAAATATTGTAACACTTATTGGAGTAAAAACAAGCCTAAATAAAAAAAATAAACATAAATGTAGAATTTCGGAACAAGAGCTAAAATACATAATTATAAATATAAGGAGTAAAAATATTTCTATGAGGAAAAAAGACTTTTATCGCCATTCAAGAAACTGTTTATTTCAAAAGTTTATAAATATATAACTTTCATAAAAAGATGATCATATAACACATAAAACCACACAGTAGTTTACCGATCAACTATTCGCACTGCTTCAACAGGATATGAAGAAGAACACAAGAGCTGCCCGGCGCGCGGCGAGGCAGTGACGTACGCATAAATGCGCTTGCGGCGTTGAGCAATACTACCAAATTGCCAGCTGTTCAACAAAAACCGGTGTCAGTATCGATCGTTAAACACAAAGATTGTCACGTGATGTGGCACAGCCCCGCTACACTACTGTAACATACACCCCTCACAGTCTAGCGGACAAACTCTGAACTAACAGTGCAAAATAGTAAAAACAAGTATATTGCGCGTCTACGCGCTTACGGCGTTCAGAGCAAAGTCGATCCTCGCGCGCATATGCGCTTACGGCGCTTTAAGGGTTAAACCTGAAATCTTTGATGATTTTATAGTACATTTGGAGAAAGTAAATGAAGAACCTCGTGAAAAGAATGCCGGTTTTACTCACATTCTCCCCGACTTCTCGAGTGATTGTTAGCAAATTTCATTATTTCCGTTTATAGATTTTTTATTAAGATTTCTGATTTTTTTCATTAAAACAGCTTAGAAATTAGAAGCAAACATTGAACAGTAAAACAGCTATAGATTCGGTTATTTTACATTCGTGATTCCTTAGATTTTTTTATTGTTTCAATGGACAGTATTTTACATTGATTTTTCTGACTGTCCCAAAAGTGAGCCAGGAACCCCACATTCATATCTACTTATATATATATATATATATATATATATATATATATATATATATATATATATATATAATATATATATATATATATAAAAACACTAGATTGCTTTGAAATTAAAAACATATATAAATTACGTATTCCTATAAATATAAGTATAGTATTCCAATAATCTAAGTAATTACATACTGATTCAAATCAATCACAAAGGATGAAGCAAAGAACAAAAGGCATTCAACTATACGGATTTGGACTTTCTTTATAATGAGAAACATTAATCTTTGCCATTTTGAGGCTCCATTGGTGTGGACTGATGTACTGATATGAGTAACATAATATGTTTGTTTTTAATAATGTTAACTTGTACAAGTGGTGTTGAAAACCACGGATTCATTTTTATACTTGAAAGTATATAATCATATTAAAATTGCTATACATATGAACCCAGGTATCCTCTCATCATATTATATGCATATTTCAGGTTATTAGCTTGTTATTAACCGTGCAGAACAATGTAATAGTAATTGATTGTTTATTACATAGTTAAGATTTTGTAGCTTGATGATCCAGGAAGAATCAGTATACCATATTTAGCACATAAGTATTAAGGATTGGTCCATACCATCAGTTTAATTTACGAGTTTTAAGAAATATTGTAAAACCAGCTCATTATTTACAATGAACTAAAACCATAAATTAAATAATGGACAATTCCACTATTCACTAGCAAATATATAACAGAGAATTCCAATTTAACTTTCAACACAAGCATCTATTCTATTTCCATTCTATTTGGATGAAACCACAAATAGAACCATACAAATTAAATATTTAATGTTTCATGAGTAAGTATCAAAATAAATAAGTTATACATTACCATTTTATGAAACAATGAAAATAGAACTCTCCTCCTTAAGTCAAATTTATCTGTATTAGGTAAAAAAGGTTTTTAACAAAAAATGTACAAAGAATAGACAAATTCTTAAAAAAACGTTTCTTCAAAAAGTATTATTTAAACTTTATTCTGCGTTCCACTTTAAATATATCACTATAAGTCCCTGCAAAATTTGATTTTTATTTTAACGTGCATTTTACATAACTACTAATATATTACTTCTATTAGTTATTCTATTATTAGTCATAATATTTTACATGGGTTAGGGCTTTAGGAAATATCTGTAAAAAAATTCAAATGCATTATGCGTTCACACATTCCTATATTAAAAGACTTCTTAACGGTGTATAATAAACAAATACCAAACCATGCTAAAGAAATATTTTTGCAAATATTGTGCATTTTGGTAAAAACAGAAACCTTTTGTCTATCAAGACTTATCACACAAACAGATATTCGGACAGACGGAAAGAAAAGCTCCTTGACATTCATATAATATGATCGTCAATATTGTGCATTTTGTTAAAAATAGAAACCTTTTGTCTATCAAGAGTTATCACAGAGACAGATAGGCGGACAGACAGAACGCAATGCTTTCATAATATTCATATGTATGAACGTCAATAACGTGCATTTTGGTAGCTATACAAAAATTTTAAAATATCCACCTTTTTCTATCAAGAGTTATCACAGAGGCAGATAGACGGAGAGACGGAAACGAATGGTCTGTGATATTCATATATATGAACATAAATAACATGCATTTTGGTAGCTATAAGAAAATATAAAATTTTCCACAATTTTGTATCGAGAGTTTTTATCACAGAGGCAGATAGACGACAGACGGAACTAATGCTCTGTGACATTTAAATATATGATGTTAATTAACGTGCATTTAGGTATCAATACAAACCTATATAATAATTGCCACTTTTTTCTATTAAGAATTATTATCGCAGAGACAGATAGGCGGACAGACTGAGCGAATGCTCTTTGACATTTAACTATATGATCTTCTATAACGTGCATTTTTGTAGCTATAAAAAAGAACCTATATAAAAAAATTTCCCATCTCTATTATATCAAGAGTTTGTCCGCAGAGACAAGATAGGAGCCGGACGGCGGACTGGAATGCTCCGTTTACAATTAAAAATATGATCTTCAATAACGTGCATTTTGAAGCTATAAGAAAACTATATACATAATTAACTACTGTTTTTTCGAGAGTTATCGCAGAGACAGATAGGCGGACAGGACGGAACGAAAAATTCGCTCTGTGACATTTGAATACTATAGTGTTTTGATATATAGTGATGTTTTCTAAGGACTACCAATTTCCAATATTCTTCTATGATAAGTTATTAGACAGGCCGCGGACAGACGTAATGGACTTACTGCACTTTCTCACTTTCGATTTCTAATGATCGTCCCAATAACTTTTCAATTTTTGTACCAATTAGAAACCTATATATCAAGTTCTCCGAATATATCTTTCATCGAAAATAATAATCTTTCTGTATTATGACAGACGTATAAAACAGACCGACCGAATTATCTTGTTTACGTGTCGTATCTACGTTCGGCAATAATGTGCCAATCTTTTTACTATGGCAAAAACCCTATATACCAAGTTACACTTATCTTTCTACCATGGAGGAAGAGACTTTGGAGTCCCATAACGCATTATCTAAAAATTGATACCAAAAAGTTAATCCAGGAATCAGAAGTATTTATAGTGGTTGGTTAAAAGTATTGTTTTTAGTAGTCGATACTTAATCCCCCTTAGAATTAACAAAATTAAGGTGATATGTGTACTAGCACATTTATAAATATAATTTAGCTATTTCCTATCACCACAAAAAACGAGGAAGAGTTGAGTAGTTTGTATTTGTATTACTTAATGTTCAGAGTGTGATTAGGTCATGAGAGCCCCATCTGAGCCTGACCTTCAAGCGTAAGATGGGGTTTCCTGACTAATCCACTCTAACATAAGTAAAAAAAGTGGATTTTTTTTACTTAATATTAGAGTGGATTAGTCATGAAGCACCATCTTAAGAGTGAAGATCAGCTTTCAAAATACTAGAGTGCTGTATAACGGTCCTAATCAAGCCTTGGTGACCCTACCACGTGGTCTCCGTGAATGTTTATACCGTATTCTAACAAGAAACCAGTGGTGCGATGTTTACACGCATGTGTACATGTACCAAGATTGTGGCGTAGCGGTGACTATCTTAGTCCTATTTAACCCATATGATGGACAAATCCTTCAAACCTAAAACACATTGTTTTTTGTACCCGTTTAATATTTCGTATATGTATTGATTGATTTATATATACAGATAATTTATTTAAATTAAATATGCATTACACCATGAATTAATTCGGTTTAGTATTTTTTTAACACTTTATTTTGAAACATTTTTATTTTTTTAATTTTTATTTTAAATACCAAAATTATATACAAATTACGAAGGAAAACGTATGATTAGTTTTTTTTTAAATGCCTGTTAATCATATCTTTGAAATCATAACATTTCAAACCCTGATTTTAACGATCATGTTATAATGTATTTGAGATGTTTAAACAATCGGTCTCATTGGGGGGAAAACTCAAGTTTTTTATCCTCTACAACCGGCTCTTAAATGGAGTTTAAGGCTCATTCGGGTAGGGGGGAGCTTCTTGAAATAGTGTCAACTAACATAGATCCACGTTTAATAGTAATGACCTAGCCGGCCTCTAAGTGGAGCTGAGGCTCTGAAGGATGCTCATCAAATAACTTTAAAATAGCTGACATATCTTTCTACTAATGTAATATATTTTGGCTTTCAAATATTAGGAGGTTTAGTGTAATTTTTCTGAAAACAACGATAAACCAACATTAAGTTAATTTATTTGGGTTACGAAAAAATTACTAATTATTGTATTTCTTAATCGTTCTGTGGCTAAAATATTAAAACTAAGAAAAGTATATTATGTGTTATATGTTTAAAATAAACAAGTCCATACAATAATATTATTATCAGACGTGGTAAACCTGTGTATGTAAATATATGTTTCAAAAAGAAAGCAATTATCATTCTAATTAGCAATTTGTCATATAAACAACTTCAAGATTCCTTATTTGCTAATGGATATTCCAGTGTTTGTTTAGGAAAACAATTAAATTATAGTAGCAATGTAAAAGTTTATTTCAATCCCGAACTTGGTCCTGGCACTATTACTGAATGGGTTTTTAATTAACAGTTATGATGATTTTAAAATTTAATTCAGCCGGTTCCTCTTGTTTTCTTTCTTGGACATTATCAATGGACTGTAATCGGTTGTATTAATGTTCTGTAAAATAGGTTTACTTGTGTCTTAATGGTGTATTATGAAGGGAGCGGGGAATGAAGTAATATACCTATATTCATTTTTTTTAGTTAAAATGACATACAATAATTTCAATTAGGTTCATAGTTTAATTAAGCCAAATTAATATGATAAGAATTAATGTTATTTCCCAAATTGAAATCCCTTTATAAAATATGTATAAACAATTACTTGAGTGTGGTTGAGAACTAAAATTGGACCACTTGTAGCGTGGCCTAGTTGTACAAAGGTAAATTATAGAATACAGTTGTGAAAAAAAGTAATATTGGAGTTTAAACCATTTGGTTTTAAAAAACATTAAGCCAAAGGGTCTATACCCGTAACATTGTTAGGGTTTTAATGTTAATTTTTTAACGTGGATTAAACGACATGAATTATTTTATTATTAAATATTATAAATAAAAATTAATAAACCAAAAATAAACACCTTGTTTTTATAGAAATATATTTAAACTATTGTATTGCAAGAACTGAATATATTCGTTTTCCTATTATAATCGTTACTGATATATTAGTATACCCTTGACTGAAAAAGAACGCCAAGCGACTATTTTGTAACAATAAATTTTTGATATATTTTAGTGCTCTTAATTAGGAGTGAAATTTCATTTAAAGATTTAGGTTGATGTAAAGATACTAAATTTTCGTAACTCCCATTATATTGAGCAAAAATTAATAGGCCATAATTGTTTTTGTATTTACACTTAAATAAAAACTATTCTTTCAAAACCTAAAAAACGGGGATTATTAAAAAGTATTTATCTGGCTGGTACAATGGAAAGAAAGGAAAGAAACTGTAATATATAAAAGAAAGTCATCTCGCAAAACAAAATTTTTACAGTTTTTCTAAAAATTTTTTACATATATTCAATGATTTTTAGGTTTCTTCCCAGCATAGCATCAAGGCGTAACTGCAATCATTTAATTTGACTAGTGCAAAATATAGTGATTCTTATTTGTGATGTTTCAAAAGGTTTACTTAAAAAGTGCGAATTTTTCTACGATAAAATTCATCACATGGCGTATCAAAATAATATTGCTGCCAGTCCACTTATAACCTAAATATTTCCAAAGAGTTTTTTTTACTTTTTTCTAAAGGATATACAATCTGCACATATTGAAGTATTGCCGGCTATGGGTAATGGAATATGAGAATTGAGAGAGTTAAGTACAAAAATGTGCATAACCAATTTGAAAATTTTTAGTCTTAGCAACATTACCTGTTATATTAATTAATAGAATACCATTGTCCTAACTAATCATCAGTTTTATAAAACTTTGTACTAAAATT
This sequence comes from Homalodisca vitripennis, assembly GCF_021130785.1. NCBI lineage: Eukaryota > Metazoa > Arthropoda > Insecta > Hemiptera > Cicadellidae > Homalodisca > Homalodisca vitripennis. Next base: position 77,954,810 of record NC_060214.1, on the reverse strand, counting down.
TAGAAGTACCTTTATGAGTAAAAAAGAGCATTTTCATAAGCAAAGGCCCTTGCGATAGTTTCCAGAAATAGATAACAGGTTCTGTAAGTCATTAACAAAAATTGAAAAAGGAAAAGCAGACGTCAAATTCTGGAATCTTCTGAAGTAGCTCCTGTCCCTAACTATGTAAAGGTTACTAAAAATCGATTATTTATTATTTTACTTAGTTGTTTTAATTCCCTGTTTTCAAGCTGCGAAACCAGGTTAACAAAGCCAACTTTAATCACCCCCCGTAAAAGTTTTCCATTTTATTTAAAATATGTAATCTTCATGATTACACATGTTTTAATGCCTTTTTTTGAAAAAAATCAAAAAGGCCCTGTTGTATTTTTCCTCGTTTCCTCGTTGGATTCTCAGTTCGTTGAAAACTTGGTGTTTAAACTCTTGTATGGCATTGTCAAAGCTCAGTATATTCCAGATTAAAGTCCAGCAGTAGGAGTAATTCTACCAGTTCTTCATCGTAATCATACGATGCAACGTGAAGGTAGGTAAACCCTGCCATAGTCCACGCGGGAAAAACTAAATTTAATACTCCATTTTATTATCCGTAAATCGATTCCTCTTAAGATGCCGACAGTCTAGATGACATTTTTAAATCACATAAATTATTAAGGTAATAAGCTATTTCACTAAAATTATAGACAGAAAATTTTTGGGGGGGTCTGGGGGGGGGGGTGGGGGGGGGGGGGGGTGGGGGGGGGGGGGGGTGGGGGGGGGGGGGGGTGGGGGGGGGGGGGGGTGGGGGGGGGGGGGGGTGGGGGGGGTATATTTAAAATAGTGAATGGAATAACTTTGGCCTGCTAATATATAACAAGCATGGTATAAATATATATACATAACTCATATGTGACAGAGAACGGCCAAATAAAAAAACAATAGAATCGGAAAAAGTAAGCGCTCTGTGGTGTAATGTTAGCACATTCATCCCAGCAAGTGAGAGATCCGGGTTCGGACTCCCGGCGGAGCAAGTAATTTTTGTGATTCTATGTTTATTGAAATTAAATAAGGCTATATTTCCATTTCTACAATTTAATGTAAATAAAAGTCGTTTGACAGGTATTTGGTCTTCCGGTCATATGTTAGTTTGCTTATTTAAAACGCGTATGTGAAAGATACGGCCAAATACAAAAATAATTGAATCGGAAAAAGTAAGCGCTCTGTGGTGTAATGGTAGCACATTCACCCGGCAAGTGAGAGATCCGGGTTCGACTCCCGGCGGAGCAAGTACTTTTTGTGATTCAATGTTTATTGAATTTAATAAGGCTATTGCCATTTACACAATGTAATATATCATTATTATATTGTACGTCTGGTTTTTTGTACGTTTAAGGTGCCATTATTATATTATATGTAATATATATACAGGGTGATTCATGAAGTTCTCCTCCCACTTCTACAGCACATTGTACTAGTAAAAATAATGAAAAAAATGTTATATAAACATAGGTCCGAAAACGCTTCGTTAGCGAGTTACAGCTAGCGAAAGATTTCGCCCTGAATTCCTGGGGTAAAGAGTAAAATAAAGCCATACTGAACTTTTGGAAAGGTTAATTAAGTAAGAAATATCGTGGATTCTTATGGTATTTTTACCTGATAAAAGCTAATAAAATAGGTTTCAGAACTATACCTGTAGTAGTTGAGGATTCAGGGTTAAATGCAAAACATTGGGGCACGGAACAATGTTTTTTTTAAGTTTGATGTACAATAACTTTGTTAAATTGGTAATAACAAAACAGTAATTGTAGAGAATTTAATTCTGAGAAAATTTATATAATTAAAGTCTAAAATAAAACAGAAAAAAGTACCAAAAAATCGATTTTATTCTGTATAATACATTACTAGTTTTAAGCAAAATTAATCAGGTTGGGGCAACCGTACGCACATTTTTATAATAGATGTTCGAAAACGAGGCCATCATTATCAATAAATTTTGCAGCACGTTTGTGTATTGCTTTAGTTGCGTTTCTAAATTTTTCAGGACTTCCCTGTATCTGCACACAGCCGAATCCATAATAATTAATTCATCCGCGAGAAATTCACTTTTGTCTTGTATAACAATGTCTTTCATCCATCCCCAGATGCAATAATCCAATGGAGATAGATCTGGTGATCATGGTGGCCAAGGTGAGGCCCTCAAACGACCAATCCCAGTGTCCAGGAAATTGATGATTTAAGTAAGCAGAAAACGGCACGTGAAAAGTGGGGAGGTGCTCCGTCATGCTGGAAGTACACATTTTGTCTGAGATGTAAAGGAACATTCTCTAACAGCTGCGGCAACTCTTCTTGAAGGAAATGCAAATAGAACTCAGCAATTTAGGCGTCCAGGTAATATGAAAGGTCCAATCAGCCGATTGTGCAAAAGGCCACACCAGACACTGACGCTAAATCGGTGTTGAAAGTTCTGTTCCACTACCTCATGTGGATTTTCTTCTGCCCATGAGTGTTCATTGTGGCAAGTTCTTGACACCATCCCGAGTGAATTGTGCCTCATCCGTAAACAAAATACGCTTGTAGAGTTGATTATTAATATTCAAAAAGTTGCAAAAACTCCAAGCGAAGCGGACCATCCCCTAGCTGTAGATGTTGAACCTTTTGTTTATGAAACGGATAAAATTTGTTTCGATTAAGTGACCTCCACACCGTTGACTGCGAAACTCCTATCCGCCTAGAAATACGTCGTGTACTTACACCTGGACTGCGATGAACAGCATTAATAACAATATCATCATCAAGTTGGACAGCTCGTTCATAATTGGTTCTAGTACTTGGTAGTGATCCTGTTTCCCGAAGAGTACGAAAAGTTCCTGAAATTGTTTTGGTATCTGGAATCCTCCTATTAGGGTAACGTAGTTCATATTCTTCCACAGCAGCTCTAGCATTACCATTACAGTAACCCAAAATAAAAACCATATCAGCGTATCCCTCTGATGTAAATAATAAGGCATTTTTTTCGCTGAATAAACAATCGAATTATAACTCACAGAAAAATTGCATTTAATAACACGATTCACAGAACCCGATCTCCTGCTGTATGTTGCAAAACACCACTTATACACAGTTCTAACGTAAACAGTACAGAATACCATTGTTGATCAGTTGTTATTCGTGCGTTACCCCAACTTAAGAAATTAATAAAACACAAAACTAACTGCATTTCGATGATTAGTAAACAATAATGGGAAAATGTTTGCTTCATTTATTTTCGAAATTTTGATGTAAATTTTTATAAAAAAAAAATACAACGTAATAAAACATGATACTTTTATTTACAAACAAATTTATTTAACAGTTAATCTTGTTTTCTCAATTTATCTCATCATTAAGGAACAAACATTTTGTTTTTGTTTTATTTTAACTAAATACCGTACGGTATTTCTTTACAGCTAGTAATGTATTATACTGAATAAAAATCGATTTTTTGGTACTTATTTCTGTTTTATTTTAGACTTTGATTATATCAATTTTTCTCAGAATTAAATTCTCTACAATTAATGTTTGTTTATTTTATGTATTTATTACCAATTTAACAAAGTTATTGTACATCAAACTTAAAAAACCTACTTAGGTTTTAGAATAACTAAGATCATGTTTTTTTACATCAAAAAGATACATCAGGCACTACTTCTGTTAAGTCTAACCTAAAACGTTAACGTTAAATTTTAAAACCATTCAAATTATATATAAAGAATAATAAATAAAAAGAAATTGAAATTAAGTTAATAAATTAAATATATACTAAAAAGAATTTGTCACTAAGAACTATAATTGTATTAAAGTTCAAACTTATTAATACGTAAGACAATACTTATTAATAAGTAAGTCTTATTAATAAAAAAAAAAACTTTCCGTGATGAGACTTCCGAAAAACTGCATTAATAAATCAAAGTGATGAAAAGTCTTTCAAGTATTTCAACTGATATAAACTATTTAATTTTCTCCATTGAACAAAGCAATAGACATTTTTAACAAATGAAAATTATGTAAATATAAAGATTTGATTGCTCTACTATACAACCTAACTGAATTTCCAGTCGAGAGCAATATTGTCGTTGTCACAGGCACAGCTGTTTAAACTGTATCAGCTGACATTGTTCTGGTTGACACGATTATCTGAAGCCGTCCAATCATTCACCCAGCCCTACCCTACTCGTGCTTTTGAACTTTGTGATACTGTATTTCCATTGAAAATTTATAAACGAGTGATAATAAAACATTTTTCTATTCCTTTCAAATTTGACTTGAATTTATAATTTGACTTTATTACGTTAAAGCAATGTGTATTAGTAGAGTAGCCTATACAAGTGTTTAATGGAACTAAGAAGTATAAACAATATATAACAAATTTATATTTGTTAGATGTAAAATTTTAATTAAAAAATCAAGTAAATTTTTTTCAGGTACTCTTGGTTAGGGTTAAGAAATAACATTAACAAAATCATTTAAATAAATTAACAATGTACCATACACACACTAAGCTTGGTACTAAAATGTTTTATAAGGTCTGAAAATACAGATTACCCTAGATCAACATTGGGTTTTAAATTTTATTTGTGTATTTGAGTGCAAATATGTAAATTAGGTGAAGAAGAATACGTTTAAATTACTAATGTAGGTGAATGTTGAGGTATTGTTTCTTGTCAAGTAGTTTTTAATTTTCACGGAACTGAGATTGTGCAGCATTATTACTGAATTCAAAATGTTCTATAGGGATTGTTTTTAAATATAAGAATAATTTATAATCTCAACGATCAGTACAAGATAAGTTTTTATTACCTACCATTATGGTATTTCAATAAATAAGGCACACAAATACAAAAGAGTACTACAAAAAACACATTCAAAATTCTTATCCTTTTACTTTTGAAAAAGAAATTTGTATTATATTTAAATTTTCGTTAGTAGTTTTGAGATATTAAGTAAGGAATAGGCATAGCAACTGGATAGATTAGTATGTATATACAGTGCAATAAAACACAGGACTAAAGATATGATATTAATTCTAATTTTAAACACATTAATAGACAAATACCAACAAATATACTGTAAAAGATCTCTCATTATATTTGAAATAAGGGTTAAAAAGGTTCAAATCACATGAATATTTCTAATAATACAAAAATAAGTATTTATGAATGTTATATAATACAACAAGTAAATATTCTCGTATATCCTTAAATTTAAACTACAATGTTATACCATAAAACTTAAATCCCTCTGACATACAAGTTACCACCTAACTTTTCAATGTTAAGTTATACTTTTAAGATGCATTAAATATCATTACCAATGCTTCTAAATGACAGAGTGAATTCAAGCCATTAGGTTACTCTAATGAAATTATTCTTTAAATGTTATTACCTAAATAGTTTTCTTTATAAAGATATGACCACTAATTGATACAAATATTATAATAATAAAATAAGAAATACAATAAAACGTACTATGTTGTTGAATAACATGACTGCTAAGTTAATGAATAACATTCATTGGCTAAGTTTGGGCGAAAGATAAATTTTATTTCTGTTCGTATGGTATATATATGTTTCTTTGCTTTGCCTGTCGATTAACTTTTTCACGATTTGTTTTTGCTATATGGTTAAACATAACCTTTCCGATGTATACACCCTTAATATGCTTAGTTCTAAATTTTTTTATGCCGTAACTACTTATTAAATTAACTAACTAACGGCCACTTATGAAATTAATGTACTATAAATTTTACATTTAAGTATAGAGATCCAAGTATCATATTCCTTTCAAACAACTTTGTATGGCAGAAATCCTCTTGAAATTCTGACTTCATAACTATTGCATTTTATTGTGCTAGTGTAACTATTTTAATAAATATACAAGAAAGGGAGAAACAAGGCAATCACAATTATTTATCAGCTAAACAGATATTGCACATTCCGTAGCTTCCTCTTCCGTATATGTACACATCGCAGACAAGTTCAGTTAATATTTAACACTATCACATCGTTCACTCTATAAAATATTCTTGAAACAGTAAAGGCAATATTTTGTTTAGTAATATAGTATATACTAATGAAAAAAGTATTAAATATATTCATACAACATTAAAATATGTATATTTTTAGTTAATAACTATATACTACGTGTAATGAACACGTTATAATAAGGAATGTTTTAACATTTTGACGATTTGATCATTAGATACTCGTAAAACGATATAACAAAAAATCCAAATATGTATAGGATGATTCATAAAAAATTAATAACGAAACAAATATAATTGTAATAAGGAAGATTTAAAAACTTTTTGATAAATGTGACGTTTTGCTAAATATTGTGGAGGTAAGGATTTTGAGTATAAGAGATGGGTAGTAGTAAAGTTTTTTAGACTAGAGTAAGAATTAAAAAAAGGATATGCCAAATTTTTTTAAAAATATTTATGTTTTTTACGTGACAACGTCTTAAATTAGGTTGCGGCTAGGAGTCACTCATGAAAAAGTGTAACACCCGGTAACGTTACGATGCCCGTCTGCTTTATGCCCGCCGCACGGGATCCGCACGGGATAAAGCAGATAACTGTGGGTCCGCCGCACGGGATAAAGCAGATAACTATGTTTATTCGTGAAAATGTGGAGTGCTTAGATTTGTCATTTTACAACAACTACATCAATAAAGGTAAATAATTGTACTCTGATATTTTCATTATCGTAAACTATGATTGATTGATTAATTGTTAGATTGACACAAAAGTTGAGAAACTGAGTTTATTATAGGTTATGGTCATACTATTGATAAATGGTGATATTGTTAAGTAAATTATTAGTTTAAATCACTCTGCAATCAATCGTAATTCAGTCGATTGAGAAGAAACATCGCGTATTGCTAGTCAAAACATTTAAAATTAAAAAATTATAAACCTCTAACCTGTCATAACAGTGCGACCAAACAAACGAACTAAACCGACCAATCACCACGCGCGGAGTTAGAATTTAACTGTGTTTAGCAAGAATTTCAAATTCCAATTTTAGTAAATGTTTTATTCAACTTTACCATCTACAATAACAAATTTTAATAAATTTCAAATTATGTACAATGTTTTAGTAAACAAAATATATTTCTATAGTTAAAATTTGTGCAATTCTTATTTTCATTCAATTCCTTGTTCCTATTGTGCAATTTAATAATATTCATATCAATAAATATTCTACCGAGAAAAAGACGTTGTCACGTAAAATCTTCGCCGTAAAACCGACTTTACAGGCAACCATAATGTTTTTTATTTATTTAATATAAATTTATAAGGCACTTTGAAATTAATTTAAAATGACACTGCACACAGTGTCTAGCGTGCTTTATAACTTGACCATACTTTCTACATAAATATTTCACTCCACCTTAAATTTGTACTTTTAAAAAAATGTGACACTCGAAAGAGACTACTGCTTTACCACAATACAGTATTGTGTAATATTATAAGCGCAATTCTTTTTACAGCTGTGAGCTCAAGGAATATTCTTGTTAAAACTACGTGTTCTCGTATCTATTTTTAAGAGCTTGACGTGTTTATTGCCATATACTGTTTTATATTTGCTTTAAACGTATGCGGAAGGTATTTAATATCTATAAAAAATGTATATCCTAATCTTCGAGAAGTATTGTATACCTATTCTTGTAGCATATAGTTACTATTAATTCTAAACTTTAGCTTTTCTTTCAAAATAAAACGATAAAGAATATATTTAGTACAATTTACAATGGTTTAAGAGTGTTTTAAAATACATAAGGAACAAGCAAATGATAAAATATTGATTAAACTATTTAGTCGATAAACAATTTATTTACCGAAAAAAAGTCATTAATATGTATATGCAGAGTAATAAATTTATCATTATTAACAGTTTATAAAAAGCTAACACTACCTGTATAAATCGGTTTCTCCATTTTCAAAACAAATTCCTAATTCGTTAGATTGGACTAAAAATTGTGAAATCACATTAAATAATAAATAAAAAAAATTAAAAGACTAAACAGGTTATTAAAATTATAGAATCCGTTAAATAAAGTTTAGCACAAGAGAATTATTGTACATCAAATCTCAAAAACAGGAGATTGAAGTAAACTGAATCGAATATTGACTTTACTATAAAATAAATATCAGCTGTTTGAAATATATAAATCATTAATAATATTATTTAATCAAAAAAAATTTAATCGAAATCAAAACTTCCTGGTTATTCTTGTGCATTTTCTTGGATCATGATCCTCAGACTCAAAAATGACCATTAACCAAAACTATATACATATAGCGATCATATGCAATACAATATTGTAAACATCAGTTTCTAAACATTTTATAAAATCAAGTGCGATTTATATTTTTTTACGCAGAACAAAATGCTGCAGATGGCCGTCAAATGATATGCTGTGTTTAGGGTGAACAGGAGCTTTACGTTACCGCTAGTAAACTGAACATCTGGCTGTAATTCCTCCCTTTGGGTAATCCATTTACGTTTGTTTTAAAAATAACATTCTTTGTAAACTCTGTAGATAACCAAATAATTAATTTTAAACATGTAAGTTATTCAGATATTAAAAATTACTCATAAAAATATAATTTTGTTATACCATGTAACAAAAACATAACTTACATTTAATATTTGTTTCAACGAAGAAAATTAAATAAACTGAACTTAGTATGGTGAATATAGTAGAAGAAACATTTTTTTCATTAAAATAGCTGAAGTATATTGAGATAACACTTTGGAATTTATATTAAGTTTATTATTTTTATTTCCATTTTCATTATCTCTAAAACTATAAAAAAAAATTATATTTTAGAGTTTCATATAGCTTTAACATGATATTTAAACTAATATTGGCTTGATCCTCAATTTGTCCATATGGCTCTTAAAGTGGATACAGATTTATTTCAGAAATATTAGTGTTGATTATTGAAATTTGTACACAAAATATTTGTAAATAATTGCTTATTATAACAGCTTCTCTATGACTAAATGTTAGGATTCTAAAAATAAATAAATTACTAATTCCGTCATTTAAATTATTGTCGTTTCAGATGTGTCGCGTAACCGGCCTCGGTGAGGCTGCTTACATAATTACATGGTTATAGTTCAATCGCTAGACCATATTTGTTCCTTGTCTCGTTTTAAAAATGTCTTATAATTGAAATACTTTTTCCAAAATCTCACTTTTGTTTGATTATGCTCGTTATAATTATGGATTCGAATAGTATAGATGTTATTTTTCTATAACGATTTACCAATTCTGAGCAGTATTTATTGGCATTTAATAGCCCCTTGTGTATAAAATTTATAGCCTTACCTCGTTACGATGTAAAACACAGTTACTATTCCAAAACAAATGTTCCCTTGTGTGTGTAGTTTTATATATAGTTTCTATGAGCTACACTAGCTGCTAATTTTTTAATGGTCATCTAATATCTTATATCCCCGATTAGTCAAAGGTTAATGAGTTTTTGCCTTACCTATCTAGTATAAAATTGGGTTGTCGGGGAGTCTTGCTATGGATATTTTTACTCACTTCCTTGTAAAAAATCTCTACAGCCTACCTCGCGTGGTTGTGATATAACTGGTATAAGCACATTGTGAATTCTCTCCCTCGCTCTTAAAACGTTTAACTCAATCTGTCTCTTTCTGTGGTGCATGAATTTAGTCCAGTTACTGTAACTAATGGTGGGTTTTTTATTTTCCACTTCCTTTATGTACGCTGTCACGTTCAAACATAAGATTGGATTAATACTTTCCAAGTACAGGCAAAACTTAATTGAATTTGTATACCGTATGGTAGATGAAGAAAACTACAACTCTTTAACCTGCCTCAATACACTTTTTTCTCTTAAAAAAAAAATGTTTTATTCATTTTATCTTAAATACCACTAGGGATGGTATAGTATCAAATCTCTCTTCTGTTTATTATATTTATATTTTCATTCATTTAATTTTTTTTCTAAGATTAGATTAATATTTAGGTATTGTAACAGCCTCCTCTTCAATTAACTTGCCTTTATTATTCATCACTCTGAGCGAAATTCACCATGATGAAAATCGATTTTATATAAATAAAACCACGCGTTGTGAAAAATGTCAAGTCTTAAGTTAGTTTGTTCACGAGATATCATGCGGAATGACAGTCAGACCGGAATAATGTGTTTCAAGCCTCTACAGTTAAAACTTTTGTTCATTGCTATTGATCCATTTAAAATCATCAAATATATTTTATAATTTTTATTTGCCTTGTTTAGTAACCAAGTTATTATACTATATCAGTTAAAAGAAGAGGTGTATTTCCACATGTGACCTATCAAACAGTAAATCACTGAGCTACAAATTTTCTAAATTGAAACCACGTCCAGTAAATTCGTGTTTTATTGACTTTGCGGTCAGAGCGGGAAACACAATGTTTGTGTTACGGATAACTGTCATCATTTAGAGGTAAACACATGTAGAGTTGATATATTGAGCATTGTGTTTGTATACATTTGTTTCATCCCCTTTTTATTACATTGCTGATGACGTAAAATTAGTCAAGAATTCATTAATATACAACTGGCCATGACACCTGTCTTTTGTAAAAAACTACATTGAGCTAAGCAGTTATGTTGCTTTTAGTCTACTGTTTCACATGCTGTTAACACACTCATCAAATATTAGTGTATTAATTAACGTAATATCATGTTATTCCCATTAACCATATACCTCACATAATACTCAATACATAAAATTATATTCAAAATGTAATCAAATATATATTGAGAGAGAGAGAGAGAGAGAGACAATTTGACAATTTTTTTTATTTTACCTGCCCTGGCTTAGACCAATGGTCCACTCTTCCGCCAGGACAGGCCCAAACATTTTGCTATTTATAATTCATTTCAGTCGTGGAAAAACATCCATTACTTATAAACAAGCAATTTTACACTGTATTTCAAGCAGCTTCCATGGCTATACCTTTACATTGCATGCTTGTTACTAATTTATCCCTGCAGTACACAATTATATGATAAATTATAAATATTATTAATAATACACATATTTTTTAGTTCTTTAGACTCATTGCACAGTTAGAAACATTACAAATCAGACATAAGATTCAAGTATTACATTCAATAAATATTCCTCTCAAAGTAACATAAACACCGCAATCATTTGACAAAATCACATGCATTTAAACATACACAACAAATAGTTTAATACATATTCATTATAATTCATACAACACGAAAAGAAAACAGCATAAAACCAGTTTATTTTCATAGTACATAAGTTTATTTTAATGTATTATATATCTAATATATATACAACCGCATGTGTAACTGACTGACTGACTCACTCACTCACTCACGTAATACTAATTCTAACCTACTTCCAGATGAGTTAGAGACTTGAAATTTGGTACACAGATAGCTTTTTCCACGTGTAACCACCAGGAAAATCCCGAAAAGTGAGAATTTTTTCATTTTCAACCCCTCAAAAAAATTCCCAAAAAAATCGCGCATTCTTCACCCCTGCAGGCATTTTTTGTAAGCCCGATAGCGGGCGAACCGTTGGAGCTAGCTCGGATCTGACGGAAAATTCATAGTCAGAAATGAAGTGAACTACAAAAAAGGTCTAATGACTTTTTGCTCTATCCTTCCATGGTTAAGCGACAAAACGCTCGAACATTTGAAATTCCCAGAGATTTTTTTTCGATAAAAATAATGTTTCAAGCCCGATAGCGGCCGAACCGTTGGTCGTAGCTCAAATCTGATTGACCCATCAAATTAGCAAATTGCGCGATCTACAGAAAAGGTCCAGTAATCTTTTGCCCTATCTCGATTGGTTTTGGCCGAAAAACGTGATTATGTACAATTTTTGTTGTAACTTTTTACGCGAAACTTTTGTTTTTGGGGTCGATAGCGGTGAAACCCTTGGTCGGAGGTCAAAATAAGACTAACGTTTTATTTAGGAAATAAGATGACCTACAAAAAAAGGTCCAGTGACTTTTTACTATATTTCCCTTAGTTTGACCGCAAAACGCGATTAAGTGAAAATATTGGACATTTTCGCCTAAAAATTTACATTCCGGGGCTTGATAGCGGCTAAACGGTTGGTCGTAACTCAAAAACAAATTTTAAACGGGATTTAGGAAATCACGTGATCTACAGAAAAGGTTCAGTGACTTCGGGAGTTGGCTGAGCGTTAGCTAAGCGTCAATAGTAGATAGGGACAGAGGAATATTTATTATGTTCACAGACACAATACCCTCTAAAAAAGGCCCAAGTGTGTCATTAACCCCCGGTAATATTAACCCCCCCCCCGGGGATTTCCTGGTATGACCCTGATAACCTCCTGTACATTCAACCCCCTGATGTGTTAACCCCCCTGGTAACATTAAACCCCCCCAGGGAATTTCCTGCCATGAACCTCATGTCCGAATTTTTACCAGTCACCAAATCCTCTTAAACCCCCCCCCCCTGGGAAGATCCTGGTATACCAGATAACCCCCTGGAGACTTATCCCCCGGTAACGTTAACCCCCCCCTGGGAATTTGTTCATATGACCAGACAATATCCTGACGAAATAAACCCCCCCTCTTGTCTTAACCTCCTTAACATTAATCACCCACCCAGGGAATTTCTCGCCTTGACTAGATAGTCCTCCTGTGATATTAAACCCCCTGTTCGACTTAAAATACTGCCTTGAGGTCGGTTTTTATTATGTTTATACTAAACAATTCAAGATAGCTGACCCGTGCAGACTTTTCTCCCGAGCTCATTTCTGGCTAAACCATAGGTCGTAGATCAGATCTGAGGGCACAATCGAAAGACAAAATTAAATTTCCAACAAGAAAGGTCCAGTCACTTTTTGTCGTATCTCTAACGGTTTAACCGCAAAATGCCCTCAAAGTCAAAAGTTTTTACGAATCCGGAAAAAAATCTATGAAAAAGGTCAATTTTTAAATCCCTTGTCATTTACTTAATGTCCGGACTTAACCAGTCACCGAATTCCCGCTTATCCCCGAATTTGCAAGCGTTTACTTTGGGGGCCTGGGGGCGTAGCCCCCAGCGAGCCGAAGGCGAGTATATATATATATTTATATATATATATATATATATATATATATATATATATATATATATTATGTTTACAGAATGATGCAGTAGTTAATCATATCTAGCCAAAAAATGATTCTTTAGACTTTTTTAAATAAAGCTACACTAGGAGCATATTTAATATTGTCATCCAAGTTGTTTAATAATCTTAATACTTCTTACACGATAAGACGTATTATATATTACTGTTTCTTTGAATTGTGAATTTAAAAGTTATATTACCAAATCATGTTTGCCGACCATGCACATGGTTCATCATTATATATTGATGGATTAAATAATCTGGATTTTCGAACATAAACATTTTATACATCTGTAACAGATCACTATACTCAATTCTTTCATTTTTCTTTAGCCAACATAGATCTTTAAAATAAACAGTAATATTCTCATCTATTATTAAATTGAAAATATAACAAATACATGCATTCTGGGCCCTTTGTAGCTTTTGCAGTTGTTTTATTGTGTATATCACAAAATACGGTATTTGAATAGTCTTAATATGTTAAAATATGTGTAGATACAAGCAATTATTTTATATTTACAGTTGGATTGAATCGTAGCCTCTTAAGCCTATACAAACTTTGGTATACTCTCTTATGAATATAGCTAACTTCCTCCGACCATGACAGCATATTGTATAATCAAACACCTAGGTTATCAACAGTATGCTCAGAATTAAGTGCAAACCCATTTATTTTTATATGCGAAATTTCATTTATGTTAACATGAGATAAAAGACGAGGTGTTCCTAATATTATCTGTTCGCATTTAGCTGCATTCAGGCTTAGCCCATGGTCAGTGCACCACTTATGTAGCATTGCAAGATCAGCGTTTAGACGGTCAACAGCAATATTAATTTCATCCAACAGACAGTGCGTGTACATTTGCATGTCATCAGCATATAGCATTGTCTTACAAAAAGTCATTGGTTCATCTATTCTATTTATGTACAAATTAAATAATAATGCCGACATTGTTGACCCCTGAGCCACCCCTACAGGGTTACACCTCCATTCAGACAGTATACCACTTTGAGCTTTAACGCTTTGAACTCTATTTACTAAATAAGAGCAGAACCATTTAAGAACTATGTAATCAAAATTATATGTTTGGAGTACAGACAATAGTAGCCTATGGTTGACACACTCAAAACTCGACTAAAGTCCAAGAGCGTTAATGTTGTTAACTTCTTCTGATCCATGGCTCGTCTGATATCATTTGTTACTCTTATCAGGGCAGTTTGAGTGCTGTATACAGGGTGATAACAAGACTGGTATTTAAACAGGATTTTGTTTACATTAAAATATTCGCTAAGCCGTTTATACGCAAGCTTATCAAGAATTTTCCCTGGAACACACAGAATATTTATAAACTTGTAAGCCTAGTGTTTACATTCTAAAGGATTATCAATCTTTTTAATGGCTGAATTATAGCTCTCTTCCACTGACTAGGATAAACACGATTATTAAGTTAGTAGTTAAAAATGTAACATAAAACATATTTTATTTAATAATACAACACTTTGATGAATTTTAATGGTATGCCATAATTTCCCACTGCATTAGTGGAAATGTTTTTAATCTCACTATAAAAAATTATTCTACAGTAACATTAGTAAACACACATTTATTATGAGTCTCTCCTAGTTCCTTCTTACTCTTGTAATATTCAATCAGGTTATTGTCCATACCATTATTAACACCAAAAAATTAATTATTAAGTTCAGTTTTGTGCACCTGGAGGAAGGGTTTAAACTGGAACATTTACATTTAATCAACCCTTCCTATCAATGCTGTGGTTTGTGTACTTTAAAAAAGTGACACATCTATGAGTTTGAGATGTAAAAGTCTAGTCTTATAGTATCGTAAATTAATCTATTGATAGTGGACAACTTTCAAAAATAGTTTTTAACAATCCTATCTTTTGACAACAATACAAATATTTTTGATAATAGGAGATGATAAACTGATCTGAAAAGGACTAGGACCTAAACACAAATATGTCATAAATATGCTTTAGACCCATTAAAAAATACCGGTTAAATTAACGTTTTTACTTTATCATTGTAACATGCAAATATTTTGACATCCTATACAATTTCAACTATACGATAATAAAAAAATACCTGAATATCATTTCTAAACAATGGACTAATCATACACATACCCAAATAACTTTGTGGGTGGGAGGAAAATCTCCAGCAAATGATGAAATCTGCTTGTGTATTGCTTGTGACGGTAAAGTCTACCGTATCCGAGAGTGACGTTCCATTTGTAACAGGAGCAATAGAGCGGGAAAAGTATCGAAAGATTAATGGCTTTAGTTCCGAAGAGGTTCGTCAGCCGAGGTAAATGTTGTAAGGCAGTTAAACGTTGTGTTCCGAAATAAGGTGTGAGGCGTTAGTCCGCTCCATTACAGTTTTGATAACCAATCAAATACGGTTATAACTTTCAATGCTACGTAATATTTACTTTACTGCGTTATTAACAAATAATAATAAAAATTTAAAGGCAATAATAATACATCACTAATAAAATAATATTTCTTTTGTTATACATTTTAAAAAAAAATTATAAAATGTTTAGTAAAGTTCATCAACATCTTACAAAGTACCAAACAAGTACAGTAGTCATCATGCCACCTATTACTAAATCTATTTACAATTATATTTCATTGTATTTAGCACATATTTTATTTAAAAAAAAACTACTATATGAGGTTAAAAATCCTGGACTCTACAGTTTAGACAGTTTGTAAAGTAAAGTAATATATAGGTGAGTATAAACGGAAGGGAAGTTGTCGACGTAGCGTTAAAGTTCGCTTGTATTACTCAGTATTCTCTATGTTTTGAACATAATTCTCTACTTATTTTTACTTCGTTTATTTAGGTTTTTAAAACGTGTATATTTTATATTACACAAAATTTTCTTTTCCAGTCTTTACTTAAGAACCAGTCAGTACTTTCTTTAAACATTACCTAAATTAATCTCCCCCATTTTTACATTTACATTGTACGTATGATTCGATATTTTACATTTTTTTGTAATAAATGACCAGATTTTATTTACATGCTTTGAAAGTTTAGATTTTTTCATTCTAAATTATAACTGCAATTTTATTATGTGAAGTAGAGCTTTGAAGTACAAGGACTCAGCTCCCACGCAAAGTTATGACATATCTAGGAACTTTGTCATGTCAAACTATGGTCAATGTCCAACAAACAACTAAGTAAAAAGCTAGCATGCCTCGGTGCTGACTTAACAAAAGCCTAGCAGTTGCTAGCTTTTAAATTGAGAAGTTGTGTTTTATTTCACTCGGTATTGTAAGCAAGTGCTAGGTTTCCGGAAAAATCCTAGCAAACTCCTACCCCCTAGCAACTGCTAGCTTTTTATTCACACCAAACCAAGCAGTAGCTTAAAAATCTCTTAGACTTAGCAAATGCTAGGTTTTATTCACTTCACCCAATATATAAGTTGCACGTGATGAGGTAAATAAATTGGATTTGATTTGAATTAGCACTTAGGTGTTATACAATTTACTGACTCTATTATTAAATGGTAAAGTCTATAATAATTTCTCAAAAAATTTAGATTGCCCTTCTGAAATACTTTCTTTCAACGTTCGTCTATTAACAATAGTAGACATTTACACTCCACTTTAAATTTATAATTAAAATTTACAAATTTTATTTACAACTGACACTTCGAATAAAACAACTACAAATTTAAAAGTGAAACGAATCAAAATACATCTACAACTATTATTATATATCCAGGTTGCATAACACCACGTGTCGTAACAGGCTTTGCTGGCAACATATAAAACATTTCAAATCTATAGATCATTCAGTTTTAGAGATAGCTTCAGCGAAAATAATAATTCTACAATGTGGACAAACATCATTGAACTTAACATTGCATATGTGCAGATGAAATTTCATGTACAATTTCTTAGTCTCTAGATGAAATTTGTGTCAAACTATCTTGGCAAATTATATATTAAGAATGCTTTCATTAAATTTTGTTTTATATCAGCGGTTAATAATAAATTTCTACCGACCAAGACGTCATACAATAATGTTTTGTGAGTTTCAATTCTCAGACTAGATGTGTTAATAAATCAAATTGTTTGAATCGCTTACGTGCGTTTTGATTTTGTTCACAAATTTATTTATGCTCATATGGTAGATGTTCCCCGTGTAAATTGATTAGTAGTATTCTAATATTTCCTACCTGACAACTCACTCAACATATGACATTCCGAGCCCTAACTTTTCCGTATTTCAACGTACGGCACTCGATGAGTCATCTTTTGCTTAAGAAATACAATCAAAGCTATCATAACATCACACTTAGCAATAAACCATTGCAAAATTATTTATTATTAAGTGAGCACAAATAGTAAAGCATATTGAGGATGATTATTAAAGAACGACAAAATAAATAGTATAATTTTATTTTAAGTACTTAAAATATATGTGGCTCTGTTTTTATATAAAGTATATACAGAAAAAAACTTTATGTTTCGTTTAATACAAATTATAGGATCAAAGCTAATTATGTTGTCTTTTTTAACTTAAAACTAATTTTTAAAATGTTTTGCATTAAATGCAAATCAAGAAATAATATTATCGTGCAATGTTTTCAGTTTTGTAATATTAAAAAGTTGTAAAAACTTAGTTTTGTTAATTAATGAATACATCACAGAGCATCTATACGTTTAAAATTAAATAACACTACTCTATAGTTAATTAAGTAAGCATTATGTTATTTAAGATTGTAATGTTCATTAATTTTAGAATTGCCCACCTCTATTTAACTACTAAGACTTAATTGGATGCCCGCATATTTAATTAAGTCTGAGTTACCTCTCGTACATATATTGGGTAATATAACTACTACTTACTACGTGTAATCTATGTTTACTCTTCCATAACACCACATTAAGCAAATGCATTAATTTTGAGTAGAAAAGGGCAATGACCAAAGGTAAAAACGCAAGGGCCTACCAATTTAGTTCACACAACTAACATTTCCGCCAAGGTCGCCCGAAGAAAATGTAATGTGCAAAAATCATTCTTTTATGTTGTAATTTCTATAGACCCGTAGTAGGCAGTCCTCTTTCAGTTGTCCAAAGATTAGTGATTTGCTAAGTAGTCGTTTGGCGGAGGGAGGTGGACTACTTTGGATAGCGAGTTGTTCTTCCGGTACGTGTCACTTTGGCGAATGTGTGTTTTTTCATTTGAAGACAAGTCGGGAAGAGTGTCTTAAGATTTTTATTTCTATTAACGAATAGTGATTTTATATTAAATGTATAAATGAATAATATACTTAGTTACTGTTAGAAACAGTAAAACACATGTTGAATATTGAAACTTTGGGGAAAGCCTTTAAATAATCGTTAACGAAAACATAATGCTTCTAATTCTTTTTTATTGTTCTCCATACATGAGGTGAATATTGTTTATCATTACAGAACTTCTAATTGTGTTAGTATCAAGAACAGAAATATTACCTAGCAATAATATAACTCAACACAGAGGGGAAAGGAACACAATTTGAGATAAAAGTGTCCACTTTGCATGGCTAGAAACATATCTTAAAAGCTTGAACATTCCGTAAACACCCGCAAAGTACAGTGTTTAGTGTTTAAACTGTAGTTACGGCTTACTTTGTTTACACATGTAAAAGATATATGGTTTGAATTAAAATTGTTCGTTGTAACGCATTAGTTAAACAACTCATATTCGTACACTCAAAATGATTTATTTAGTGAGTGATAATCATTAAAAGTTTACAGACCATACACATCTTGGGATTATGAACTTGGCTAACGTCAAAATAAATATGCTTCATCTAAGTAGAAAATTAGAAAAATATAGTATCGTCATTAAATTAGGCATTACATAACTATTAAAAAATAATAAAATACATAAAGTCGTATTTTGAATAATTTTAAAATTATTTTTGAAGTACTTCGATATAATTCAAATGTTTAAGGAAGACAATGCCCAATATTAATTTAAACTACGATCTTGACATTTTTTTATATTAAAGATTTAAGGATCGCGATAGCCAAATGCCCTAGAAAAATGTGGCATTTTCCCTGAGCATGAATCTTTTTGACCATAAACTTTTTAGCGCAGTGAATTTTGTAAATTTATTATAATTAAATATTTTGAGAAGCGCTGATAAGAGTCATAGTAATGGTAAATTATGCAAAACATGTAACATCACTAATATATATATATATATGATTATGTGATTTGTTTGTTTTATATATATATATATATATATATATATATATATATATATATATATATATATATATATATATATATAACATACAAATCACATTGACGTAGTAAAAAAAGTAAAAAACCTGGTAATGTTTAAAACAAGTTAAAAGTATCTCTCAGTGGTTGCATGAACATTTTTAAGCCATAGCTTAATTAAATTTAGAGATGTACTGTGAATATTATAATATCCCAAAGTTAATCACAGACATTGTATTGGGAGGGTAATTGTGACATTAATTAAAAGGTAGATTAATACCAAACCCAATGTTATATCTCCTGTTTCCCTCAGTTTATGGACTTTAGTAAGGCTATGATGTTAGCCGCGCAATATTAAAATACTATAGCTACAAAATATATGATTACCTTACATGTTAAAGTTTAATGAACAGTACTGAGTTTGTTTAAAACATAGTTTATTCGATTTAGTTAATTCATTTATATTGAAGTGAAGATTCGTGTGAAATGGTAAGGACAGATAGTCTTTTAGTAACACCTATGGACAGATAGAAATAAAATATCTCCAGCCCCCTCGCTCAGCGAATATCTATGTTTTGGATAATTTATGTTAAATTACATCTGGAAGAAAGGGGTTTTGGATAGTAAAACTCGTTAAATTAGTTATACAGTTTTATCTAACATAAATAGTACGGAAATGGTAATATTTTATTATGTTAAACACAGTAACATTACATATAGATTTTACCAATACATACAAAATAGAGTAAGCAAACTTGGTTTAACTCGGGTATTAACATGTTCAATGTGACGCCCATTCGGTTTGAGGTTCAATATAGACATTTGCCCGTTCAGGCTACACCTGTTCCGTTCTTGTAGGTTTTACATAATTTGTATGAATAGGGGTTGTTCCATTCTCCTAATAGGCATAGTTTATTTTTTCTTCTGAGTTGAACAAAGGTAGATAGTTGGTCCTTGCGGAAAATATTTTCTTTCAACATTCCCCAGACGTAGGTGTCCGGTGTTGTAAGATCGAGGGAGTGGGCTGGGAATTGGAAAGTTTGTTCTAAGGTAGATGAGACGATTGCCAAATTTGTGTTGGAGGAAAGGAATGTTGTTTAACTGAAATGTGACTGGTTGCTCCATCTTGCTAGAACCACTGTGAATTTAACGGCAGGTTTTGTGCACGACAAAATCTCCTAAGTTCTATCAAAAAATTTTCAAGAATGGCCCTTCATGTCCATTGTTGCCTTCAAAAAAAATGGTCCCACTATACCTCTCTCCTAGACACAGCGCACTAAATGGTTACACCCTTACTATGCTGTGACCTCTCTAAGACAATTTCAGGACCATTAAGTAAACATTCATCTGTAAACCACGTATCACTCAGAAAAGCAGGTTCTTCATAGCATATTTCTAACATTGAAGCACAGTACTGAACTCTGGCTAGTTTTTTCTACAGTTCAAAGGTTATCTAATGTGTATCATGTAGGGAAAACCACCAATTCTTATGAGCTTTCTTCACATTAACGTATTGCTAATATTCAGTTTAAGAGAATCTCGCATTAGGCTTCTTTTCGGTGACTGTAACACTTGCTGCAACACTCTTCCATGGTTTTCATTTGTACAGACAGTAGTTGGGCGACCTGAAAAGCCCGTCCGCTGTGTCAAAACACTACATGTTCTTTGGAATATTTCAACAACACTAAGAATCACAGAATTACTATGCGAATTTTTGTGTAAATGTTCTTGTGACATTGCGGAAATAATGCTTTACGATAAAAACTTTTTCTACCGTTGTTAGCAACAAGTTAGCATAAACTAACCTGAAATAAGAAAGAAGTAATGACCACGAAGCCGTGGCAACAACCGAAAATTAAATCAGCTGATCGAGAATGCAACTACAGCTGAATCAGTTTCAGTACTGTTTATTATGGCTAATACTGTATGATACATAATAAGTCATGTATTGATTTTTACACCTGGAGTGTATTAGCATATTTTCTGAAAATAAAATTCAGAGAAGAGTAGTGTTATATTACACCTCGTAAGTATTTCTACCCTTAACGTGGTTATAATGGGTTGGGTTGATTCTTTAAACTAAGTAGAAGGTGAAGTGGAGCTGAACTCAAACTTCCTATTAAGTATCAGTATAATTACTACACTAAGTGGTACGACCCACTTTGCATAATCAAAGAACATTACGGCGAGTATTATAGCGATAATTACATCTGCGGGTATTTAATTAACTCCTGGTAAGACAGTTGGTCGAGTTTTTTAAAATTAACTTTAGAGTCATTCACTTTTCATTTTCTTAATAAAACCTGAAGTAGTATTCCACAATGTGAAAGAATAGGTATGCATTGTTCTTTATATTAAGAATATATATATTTGCGAATTTATATAAGTAAAAAACAGCACAATTTCAAATATAGTTTTATTTAAATAGTATCCGATACTAACCACAATTATATCTCACAAAATTGCAACGAGGATTCTGTTATGTTAATGCTCTTTTTACTTAATTTTCTTAATAACTTCAGGGATTTTTCTACCTTTAAAAACGATGACCTATGGACATGCATTTTCGCGCGTACATCACTAAACTTTAAAACTTCAAGAGTAATAATATTTATCACAATACTACTAGGGTCATTTAGATATTGTTTTAATCCAACTATTTTTGAGAAAAAACTATTATTTTGTGTCGATAAACATAAACAAGTCACCAACTGACTTATGCCTTATTCACGAAAAATATTTTATAAAATGCCACTGTTAAAAATAAACTAAACTAGTATATAAGCAATTAGCAGCCCTTCCAATTGCTTATTTTATTACACAATAAGAGCTAGTGCCCTGACCTTGGAGTACATGTTGGATCAGGCATCACATCACACCACATCACACCAATATCTGTAGCTATGTTCTACGAGCGATAAACAATGTGTAGGCAACGAAGGATCCATTATTAAATATGTATATGCTACATCAAAGTAGATAATTATAATTCGCTTCAGTTACAACATACCTCAGAATTTTATATTACTTATTTTTATAAAATACACGTAAATTAAGAAACTAAATTGAACAAATGTGTTAAACTCGTAGTTGAAACATGTATTGGGCAGAGAATAATGTATTATGTACTAAATATACTTTCAGGAAATTATTTTTGTCTATATTTATTTGCATGGCTGTATGTTTCCTAGTGCCATAAATAGGTAACCTAGAATAAATAAATCTAGAATTGGAGCTCTTTTTAAAACGATATATATGTGCAATATTACTTTGAATGTATTAAACTAACAAGCATTTATGAAATTCATTCAAGCTGGGTCATTATATGCTATACTTGTCGTATTTCATTTATTAGAATGGAATGTAAGTTAAAATACAATAACCTTTTTTACTGTTAAAATAAATATAATATAAATGTTTTTATTATTACATCACATTTTCCAACCATATATAAACATGCTATAATCTACATAAGTCATTTTTTTGTCTCATATATATATATACACACGCACGCCGGGAGTCGAACCCGGATCTCTCACTTGCCGGGTGAATGTGCTACCATTACACCACAGAGCGCTTACTTTTTCCGATTCAGTTATTTTGTATTTGGCCGTATCTGTCACATATGCGTAGTAACACACACACACACACACACACACACACACACACACACACACACACACACACACACACACACACACACACACACACACACACACACACACACACGCACGCACACACAAAACACACACACACACACACATATATATTTATATACATATATATATATATATATTTATTTGGATTAAACTTGAAACACAGCTAATTTAAATTTATTATTCAAACGTTTTATCTATCTCAGTGTTTAGGAAAGGTTACATGTTTAATTTTCTTGTTTTGATACCATATTTTTTTGTTGTTTGCAATGTTTTTATAACCTTCATTCTTATATTTGTTTATATTTTTTGTATACATGCTTTTGATGATGTTACTGAAAAGTAACGAAATATTAAGCATTTTGAGTAGAAGAAACGTGCTTTGTTTTCTTTTATAACTATATATATATACATTAAATTTTATAAATGGCAATAGCCTTATTTAATTTCATTAAACATTGAATCACAAAAAGTACTTGCTCCGCCGGGAGTCGAACCCGGATCTCTCACTTCCCGGGTGAATGTGCTACCATTACACCACAGAGCGCTTACTTTTTCCGATTCAATTATTTTGTATTTGGCCGTATCTGTCACATATGCGTATTAATACACACACACACACACACACACACACACACACACACACACACACACACACACATATGTGTATATACGTAATTTGCAACAGAAAAATATATACCTATTTAGTTTTGATAACAGTTATGGCCTTAGGAAAAACCAATAACTATTATTTCAGTTTATTTTAGGGGTTAGAAATTATTACATGTTTCGCCTGAAGTTTTAATTGGTAATGCCCTAACTTTCTAATTATTCGAGCTTACGAGCTTTATTTTAAATAAATCATCCCATTGCTTGAAGTGTTTCACACAACTTGGCATATAGCTATTATTAATTATTTAAAAATAAATTACAGAGACTCATTATGGATTAAGCTGGGAATAGGTTATGTCTTTCTATCAGTGTTTCTCTAAAGAAACTAAAATACATTATTACAGGTACGTATTAATTCAACGGTGTTTTTATTAATAAATACAATTTATACTGTAAATATATACGCAATACGTATAAATCTGTAGAGTAATAATGAATCTTTAAATAATTTCTCAAGTGCACCTTTTTTCCAAGGGAATCTGGCACAATTGATCTAGTTGTTCTTTTTGATATTCATAGAAACCATTGTTAACTTTCACTCAGTGTATTATTATAAAATATTCCAGAAATAATATAAAATATCAAAATATTAACTCTTGTTGACACTTACAGTAATACTTTTCCTAAGAGGGAGAAACATTCGTCTAAATATTGAAGGCCATAGTAATTAAACAGTGTGTGATCAAAATTAAAAGAAAGATTGCAAAGACAAAATTAAAATGAACTTTTAAACTACAAATTTTGTCTTTAAATACATTAAGTACTTGAAGGTAATTAGCATCTTTAACATTGTGATAAGATATTTACATAGTATCTGGAGCAAACCCTGGAAACTAGACACTAACACGCATCAGCATTATTTTTCTCTCGGTATATAAACTTAATTTAGACTTCTCTTTACACTAGTTAAACCTTAACTTTCAATTCTCTGCAATTCAGATTACAACTTTCTCAAACAATTTATTAATGTTTAATTAATTTCCAATTCACAATTTACAATAAAACAGTTCCAATTTTAATATTAATAAATTACTACTTTTCCAAATCTCAATTAAAGTTATTAACAAAGCTCAATTTTAATTCACTTTTCTTGCAAACATGAACCAAATGTAACTTGGGATGATTCTATTATGCTCTATGGTTCTTTGAAAATAAGTTATTCAGATTGCTCTGTAGTTTCTATGAATTTCCCATAAAAATGACAACAAAATAATTTAATATCAGATCAAGAAGACTATTTCAATAAAACGTACAATATATTTGGTGGTTACCTCAAAATACCTCGCGAAAAAAATTAATTAAGAAACACGGTGCACTGTAATCAACTTACTCACGAAAATAACCAAAAGAAGGGCGAAAATTATGAGCGGGCGCTTAAATACTTCCCTTTCCAATCAACTTTGCAGGACATCCGCGGTGTTCTCTCATTGTTCCAGCTGTATCAAACCAGGAGAACAAATACTCGTAACAAGACAAGTTCTAATCAATTCAAGGCAGTCAACCTGCTACATTACTCTTTCTCCTTTACTTCTAAATACGACGGCCCTCCATTGATAAAAGAAATTTAAGACCAATTAGCAATTAAAAATGTTTTTAAAACGTACATCATTTAGTTACCCCACCAATGTTTTTAGAATAGACAGAACAGTTTAACAAATTATATTGGATCGTTATCAAAGGAATGTAGGACAATGACTCGAGATAGCGAACCCTAATACCCTCACAATTCTAATTTTACTATCTACAGCAGGTCAGTCTTTTCCAGTCCAAGGAATTTGTCCTTTCCGGTCTCCTCCTGTCGACGTCTATCTATGTACGTCCTGTCGCCACTCAGTTACTTCAGTCAGTTCGTGAGCGTCGATGCAGCCGTGTCGTACCCTGAGTCCGTAGCGTAGCAGGTGGTGACCCGCTGTTGGAACCGCCGCCGTCCGCAGCGTGTGACCGGTAATTAGTGGAGTGCCAGTGTTGTTCCATCTCGCACCTCCACAGCATTTCACATATCAACAGAACATTCTCTCTTACTATGACATAATTCCCCTTTGTCACCATTTATGTCGGAATTACAGAGCTTGTCTCGTTTCGTTTTAAACAAATTTTTAATTTTTATCCAACTCGAAGATTGCTCATTATTTCCTTCATAAATTTTATTAAAATATTTAAGACCCTTTATTTAATTACTAACACGTTATTTACATTGTATTAACAAGAGGGGGGGGGGGTTGACCTAAATTTCTCTCTCTCATTCATTCACTACAAACAAATAACAACATGAAATTGGACACACAAGAAGGAATGTTAGTACATCAATAATATAATGTCTTTATACTAATATCAGACAGTATAATGGTTGTAGACACTATTATTAAATACTACATTTCTTAATTTTAAAGTCCTGAGGCCATGTAAAATTATCCTCTTCATATAAATATTTATTTATATGTCATAAAAATCCCCTTTTTCTTTTAATACCTTAAAGAAAACACAAAACCTTGACTTGGCCTATGGTTACTCAATCATGACATTTTACTATGGGGGTGTTATTTTTTTTTATTTTATGCTGAAAGAAAAAATTTACCAAATGTTCTTAATTTGTCCAAGTGGTTCCAATTTAATTTTCACTTAAGCGGGTCCTCAAATCTTGTAAAAGCACTCTTTTCAAAATTTTTAAGTCCTTGGTGTGCTGTATTATAATAATCACAATCCTGTATGGTCCGTCAAATTTCCTATCTAATTTATATATGTGTCCCAGGTATTTTACAAAACACTTCATCATTAATTTTAAACTTTCGGTGGTTTCTATTACAGGGCCTTAACTTCGAATTTTTAATAAACTGTTTATTTAAATTTTCCAACGCCTCGGCATATTTTTTTGACATTTTTCCTTTGGCACTAAATTTACAAAAATAGATTTCAAGTTCCACTTTAAATCCAACTCATTGTTTGGTTAAAAATTAAACATTAAAGAATATGCGCTATACCCGGTTACTGTCATTCACACAGGATTTAACTGCTTGTTAAATTGTACTTAAATCAGAGTCCAAGTTTTTTTTGCAATCACTATTCAAGCAAGTCAAAATTGAATTTAAGTTTCTTAAATATCTTTTCAGAGTTTTACCCTGGGGGTTGTACGGATTGTAGTGATTAATTTTAACACCGCATTTGAAAAGATTTGCCCTTAATTCCTCGCTGTTGAATTAAGTAGCGTTTTCGCTCACAATAACTTCTGAGAAACCAAAGTTTTTAAAAATATTACTCTCTAAAGTTTACAACACCATACCTGAATTCACTTTCCTGAGAGGCACGACCAAATTGCACATTGTAAAGTCTTCCACCGTGATTAGGATGAATTCATCCCGCCTTGAAGATCTAGCAGCGAGGTCCAAATACATCCATGAAGACTTCCTGTAGTGGACGTATCGAAATGCCTGGATTGCATCTCACCACGGTCTCGCCAATTAATAAGTTTGCTCCATACTTTTCTAAGTTTATCTACAGTGTTATCAGTAATTGCTTCCACACCACGGAACCACAATTCATAAATTAAATCGTCCTTCCTTAAAAAACCCACTTTGAGAGCCATTTTTTGGTTAAATAAATTTAACTTAACTAGACAACACAAGTTCTTGCCAAAGTTTTCTAACAAATTTTATAACAATTTGTATAAGTTTATTAAAATTCACTGGATACTTTACAAGCAGAGTGGCGCAGTCAATATAACGACTAGGATTGTAGATATTTAATTTTCCAGAGTATTAATATTTAAATTTATCAATGAGACATCCACGACGATAATAAAATATTTTTTGATTAGCAAGCTCCTTGTGAATATTTAGTGCAATGTATTACTAAATTGGTTAACTATTAAACATTATCTAGTTTGTCTAAAATAAAAATCACAGTTGTAAATAAAAACAAGGATTTATTTTAAGCTCGCAAATTAATAAGTTCAACGTTTCAGAATTTTCATCACTCTATTTTCCACAAAGAATTTACAAACCGTTTTAGTAAATTTAAAAGTTCCTTTGGCAAGAAATAAAAATATTAATAAAATATGTCAAACTACAAAATCAGAGCTCTCTTCTAAAATAAAATAATAAAGTTTTAAAATAAAATTGAAATACCACTTGGAAATAACTAAAATAAAAATGTTCACTTCTAAGTACACTCACAATTCAAAAAATAAAAACTTAGACTTCTCTTTACACTAGTTAAACCTTAACTTTCAAGTCTCTGCAATTCAGATTACAACTCTCTCAAACAATTATTAATGTTCAATTAATTTCCAATTAAAAATTCACAATAAAACAGTTCCAGTTAAATATTAATAAATTACTACTTTTCCCAATCTCAAGTAAAGTTATTAACAAAGTTCAATTTTAATTCACTTTTCTTGCAAGCATGAACCAAATGTAACTTGTATGATTCTATTATGCTCTATTGTTCCTCGAGAATAAGTTATTCAGATTGCTCTGTAGTTTCTATGAATTTAATTTTTTCCTATAAAAATGACAACAAAATTAATTTAATATCCGATCAAGAAGACTATTTCAATAAAACGTACAATATATTTGGTGCGTACCTCAAAATCCCACGCGGAAAAAAATTAATTAAGAAACACGGTGCACTGTAATCAACTTACTCACGAAAATAACCAAAAAAAGGGCGAAAATTATGAGCGGTCGCTTAAATACTTCCCTTTCCAATCAACTTTGCAGGACATCCGCGGTGTTCTCTCATTGTTCCAGCTGTATCAAACCAGGAGAACAATACTCGCAACAAGACAAGTTCTAATCAATTCAAGGCAGTCAACCTGCCTCCCTAACAATTTAAAACTACCAGTACTAACTTGCCAAAGGATTACATGTTCGTTTTTACCCTGACTTTTCACAATCTAATCTAAAATTAAATCCCAATATTTCGATCCCAAAATTTTTATTTAATTTAAGTTTTAATTTAAAAAAATAAAACAATGTAGCTTTAAAAACACTACACGATCCCTATAGACTTACGATTTATCCACATTAGCCGAAATAGTAAACTTTTAGTCAAATCGTTATATGTATTGAAATAATATAATTTAATACTGCAGTGAAATTCGAGACAGTTTAGAGGTATTTATAAAAATTAGTTTGACTCTCCACCAGAAGTGACAGTTATTTAAACTTTAATCTAACAATGATAAAGATATCGAGGCTATCTTTATATGAACGGTCACCTATCTGAAGATTGTCAGCCTTGTGAATTGGAATGACTTTAAAAAATATATTCTTAAACTAGCTATTGTGGTAAGGTTTGATTTAATGTGATGTTGAGTTTAGCTCCAGCTCACGTTCCTCTCACTTCAGAGTCGGTAATCTGACATAGACTTGACTTCTGAAAATTTGCGTCAAGTTTTTCCGGAGTCAAAAAATAATCAAAGTCGAAGAAACTCAGAATGAACTCTTTACATCACTTCGACATCAGAGACACCTAGCATACAAAATATAGTGTAATGTAGGTGAAGGGATATTCTAATTGTCTCGTCAGATACACGATAGATCATTATATGGACACGGTGTCTGAGTATTTCAAAATGCAAATTCAACGTAAGTATAATTCGACTTACATATTTGTTTGTTTTTATTGCAATTTTTTATATGGTGTATACTTAGTTACATTTACAGCGTTTTATATTTTGTTTAAACAGTAAATATATCCGAAATATGAAAAGGCTATAAAAAGGTTAATTAGTCTTTCTTGTAGAGGTTTCTTGTGCGGGTTTTACATATAGGGTATTTTAGACTACTAGTGCAGTTTCTTTAGCAGCTAAACAAACCGAGTTGAATTATTCGTTTCAACATATATTCCATTTGTAGATGCCAGAATGTTGATTAAAATTAATTATAACCCAGACAATGCCCACAGGGCCACTTTTGTGGGGTGGGGGTCGATTTTGGAAAATTTCCAAATGGGAACATATGACATGTTATACCAAGGTGCATACGCGCTCATGTGTCTGTAATTTTATCTTATCTGAAACATAATATATACAGGTATAGGATCGTAGGTTACATATGGAATGGAATTTGGTTAATTTTAAAAAATCGGAAATCGTAAAAAGGCATAAAAAACTTATTAACTACTTAATGTAATTTTGAATTCACTAAAATATATCTCAAAATGTAGCTCTAGTCTACTGACGTCATACTCTAAAGGAACAATTAAAACCAACCATTCTTCAATTGAGCAGTTTCTTGAGAGGTCATGGCAGATCGGCACTTTATGTTAGATCTTTAACCACTATACATCGACTGTTTATATCTGATATGTCTTAAAAGTATGGTTAATGAATGTTTTATATGTGTTAAGTGATTTTCAGCTCATACTATCATTGTAAGAAAAAATATATAAGAATTATATTATATATAGCAAGAATAATATCAAACAAAATGTTATTTACTTCCAATAACAATTCAGTTTATTGAAATAAACCATTAATTTTTCAAAAAGCAATATACTAATGCCATATGATGACAGCTTTCAAATTAGTGTTTAAAAGATAAGAGGAAATTTTTAATCTGGAATTTAAAATGTTCTGTGTTTATTAGGGGTACTTTACTTTAACCAGCTCTTGAAGCTTTGTTATAAGATGTTGTACAAAGCGCGAATGCAACGTAATATTACCAGTATGAATTATATTTCTTTAGCATATAAACTAAAAAACCAGTCTAAATTATAGATTTTTAAGACCTTACATCTGTTATAGTATATTGACTAAAGAAAGTATGAATTGCGTAACAGAGATTTTCAACTCAGGTACACACTGTTTTACGGACTTAGTGGCCATCTACATTGCATACTATTATTATACTATACTCTAATCTGAAGCCTGATTACGTGTAGAAGGTCTGGTACATGGACGGGTAGAAAAATATGAAAGGAAGCACGAAACTTACAGACCTACAGGCAGCTTTAGCTGTAACCTAGGGAAATTGGCAACTGTTTTTTTCAAGCTGAAATCACAGCCCTTGATGAATTTGCGAGATTTAATGGGGAAAAATGCTATAAATGCTTAAATATTTACAATAACTTGGCCAACTATGACAGTATCTCAATGTCTTGTGGCCATGATATCACTGTCAAAAACAAATTAAGTTATTTTAACATATGTGCCTGAGCACAGAGTAGAATCATACGTAATGAGGAGGCAGATAGTTGTGCTAACTTAGCAGCCAATTGACTTCTTATTGGTCCTGAACCAACGTATAGAGTTTCCTGTAGCTTAGAATGGAGATTGGTTTCAAAGTGTGTGTTTTATAAACAGGAGAAAGGTTGGAAAAGAACTGAGGGGAACGTCAAACCAAAGTGGTTGATCAATAGACCACCAAGAAACATTAGACAGATGACATTAGAATGAGTTGAACGGAGATCTGTAAAATTACTGGTTTTATTAGAGCATATTGGATATTCCAAAATCACCTGAGCATAATGGCACTCATGTACCGAAAACCCTGTGGAGGAATGTGGACAGGCTGATGAAACGGTCATATTCGAATGTTCGTCGCTAAAGAGCCAACGCTCAAGTTTCCTCGGTTTTACTTACGCACAATGCCGAGATATGGAGTTAGGTTAGCACTGTACAAAAGATCTCATGGTTATGGTGTCCTGGAATTTTACACAGCTTAAACCTGGAAGACGGTAGGCCTACTGAATAATAAGCCTAATTGCTGAGTGGCAATTACCTGACCCTCTGTTGGTTAAAAATAACAATCATCTGCATCAGGGAAATTCATGTATTTTTCCATAATGCAGCATGGCAGAATGTACTGTGTGCCAGCAAAACAAAACATTTCATATGCTTAAAAAAAACACAGCGATGGAGTGTACCATAATTCTTAAACTTGACCACGTTGAAATGCCTATGCTTAACTGTATTTTGTCACATTTGAGTGCTGTATATTTTTTATACTCAAGAGAATCTAATAATTTAATGAAATGTGTTTAACATAACAAAACCTTCATATTTAAAGGAGATATTTCAGAAATTACTATTCAATACTAGAATATATTGAATAAATGGATATTTTAATTTAATGTTTATTTAATATAATAAATAAACCGCTCTGATATTTATCTTTTTAGACTTATTTTTATTTTTTTGAACTTTATTTACGTAGGCTACTAATTTTTTATATTATTTGTAATAACATTCCTAATATAATAGTTTTGTTTTGCCAATTAAAATATAAAATTTAAGTAAAGTTTGAATTGAGCCTTTTACTTTTTTAGGAGTTTTAACTTTCATTAATGCATTGTTCTATATTAGAATAGTAATAGTTTTACTAATAACTAGTTTAATAAGTTGATAAAAATACCATTATTTCATCAAATTCTTTGTTGATTTTAATTTCACTTTACATTGGGATGTTATATAACGTTTTGTGTGAAGGAAACAGGATTTTTCCGGACATTTGCCGTCAAGCGCAAGTAACACGTCTCTATCCAACCTTAGCAACAACCCGACCGTCCCGCGACGACCCCGCCGCGCCAACAGCCGCACAGTTTTAATTTTACAGACCCCTATGTACACAATTTGATTATAATTTAATACATTTTATTGCCATGAAACTTTATAATAATTTTAAACATGACGGTTGTAAAAGAATGTTCAACGATTTTAAAATAAGTAAGTTTTTATCGCTTACCGCCGCCACGACCCCGCCGCGTCAACAACCGCAACGTTTAGTTATACAGGCCCTTATATACACAATTCAATTGTAATTGATTCAATTTTAATTGTAATTACAATTTATAATAATTTTAAACGTAGCTGACTTAAAAAAGATGTATAAGAATAAAATAATATAAGTTATTTAACTATATCTTTCCGGTACCGTAGGTGTTTCTTTCGCTAAACTAAAAATTGATAACACAAGAAGTACTAACCTACCCAAATTAGTACTATTGAAGTAAAAGAATCTGTCTGTTGCTTTAGATACTACTTAAATTGAAAATAAACTTAAATTGTCAGAACCTAACAAAGTACTAAATGAAAAAGGGAATTATTCATTGAATTATGCTTAACCTTAAAATAAACT
The DNA here is from genome assembly GCF_021130785.1 of Homalodisca vitripennis. Taxonomy (NCBI): domain Eukaryota; kingdom Metazoa; phylum Arthropoda; class Insecta; order Hemiptera; family Cicadellidae; genus Homalodisca; species Homalodisca vitripennis. The sequence continues at coordinate 77,921,984 of NC_060214.1, read as the reverse complement.
AACACATTTAAGTAAAGATCTTTTTAATAAACAAAAATTTATAATTCTCATTAATGTAGAAAATTATATAAACCAAAAAAATTCAACAAGAACCCACGTTACTTACTGGACCAAGGACACTTATCGGACATGGACTTAAATATGGTTATTCATACGGTAAAAGCTCCAAATCCTCAACAGATTTTACAGCCGTCCGCCGGTGAGTCAACGCCAGCTGTCCTTCCTGATTAAGATGCGGCAGTCACGGGTCCAGGCGAATGCGATCTTCTTCTCTTTCACGAGACTCCTAGCCTTTCCGAGGATCATCTTGTTGTAGGGGGTGAGGTGGTCGTTTATGTAGACCCTTGTTGGCGGCCAGCTACTGTAGAGATTCGTGGCAATTAAGTATCGACGATGTTCCCAGGCAGCGCGCATCCATCCATCTTATAGTCTCGGGACACGAGCCTCATGATGATTGTGGAGTTGCGCCGTTGCTGTGACTGTGGCAGTCGATGTAGCGCAGAGATGTCTCCCCGGCAGAAGCGAACATTCAGACACTTAGCCAGACATTCGATTAATGCGTAGATGTCTTCTTCCTTCGAGTATGGGACTCCAACAATTTTCCGGGTTGTCTCTTCGGGAATATTGTTCGAGGTCTTGCATCTTCAGATCTGCAATCTGATCTCTTCTTCAGATAAATCTTAACCTAGTTTGTAGTATTACGTAATTAGGTTAGTTCTTTACCTGAAGAAGAGAACAGATTGCAGATTTTGAAACGTAGTGTTACTGATTTATTGTTTCACTGAACGATGGCAAATGTCCGGAAAAATCCTGTTTCCTTCACAATCATTCCATCCTCAAAAATAACTTTCAAACAAAGAATAAACGTTTTGGTAACTTATAAAGCCCCATGTCACCATAACAGGATTATTTGACCAAATACTGCATGTAGTAGGGCATAAGACGGAACTCCTCTGTTTCAGCAGTAGTTTACCTTACTATATCAAAATATCTTGTACGAAAATAATGCTTTAATTTATGAAAATAACATTATAAAAACAACTATCATCACGTGGCATCAATGTTATTTTTAACATTTATTATTGATTTTGTTAGGTATATAAGCTGTGTTAAATCTTTGAAGCAATTAAATCTATATAGTTTACATTAAACTTAAATGTTTCCATACGACCGGAATTAAATTTGAACTTTTACTGTTTTCCTAACGCAATAAATAGAATTTTTAATTTTAAAATTTTATAATATGTTTCAAAAATTAATAATTGTGACTTGTTTCATTAATGACAAGTTATGAGGAAATTCTAAATAAAGTACTTATTAACATAACGAGCAGTAAGTGTGACCATTATTCTTTCACATTATCCAACACTACTCCATGGCTTGTTAAGAAAATAAGAAGTAATTGATGAGTACAAATTGCATACTTTTCAATTTGCCCAGCGCTATTACTGTGAGTTAATTAAGAGCCCATAGATTTAATTATCTTTGGGATACTTGCCGTACATTACTTTATAATACAAAGCCATTTGAATCTCTGATAGTCTAATTATTGCAGTAAAAACTGTATTCTAAAATCTTTTTCTCTAATACCTTCTTCGGCTAGACCATATTATTATAACTTAATGTTTGAAGAATTCATAATCCATTTTTTTAAATGATTGATTTTAAAATAGTTTATTTATGTGAAGCACTTTTTTTGGAATAATGAACCTATATTTGTGTACCGAAAAGTTGTATTATACTGTTATAAATCCTTTATTATTAATATTTCTATTATTATAAAAATTTATACAAGAATGTACGATAGAAGCAAAATAACTTAGATAAATAAAAATGGGAGCAAATGAAAGGATGTATAATATTTATTATATATACTATAATATTTAACAAATGGAATCAAATTAAATAAAAATTTCCGGCTTTGAAAGCTTGCTATTAAATAACAGACAAACACATTTTTATGAGAGATTATGAAATAGATTGAGCATTGATATGCATTATTGGAAAAACAGTTTTAAACAATAAGTTTTTTTTATAAAGTAGAGATATTTATTGAAAGGCTTGGGTAAATATCATTTAGATTTTCTTTGGGAGGATAAAAAAGTAATAGTAAAAAGGCTATTGAGATAACAATATTTTATCTTCCTTTTGTTGAAGGCATTGAATAAACTTATATAAGATTACAATATTATTGCAGAATACTAATTAAAATAGTATGGATGACATACAACAAGTTTTATAGACTCATAAGTCTAATAACAACAATGTAAATCAAGTTACAGATGATGTGAGGTTATATAAGATTTCAAGTAAAGACAGAGTACGAGTTGAAAAATTATCAAATTGTTGTAAATTATAACACAAAACAACGTTACACAAAATTTATTTTTGTGGGATAAACGTAACACAAGAATTTCTCTTTGAGTTTTAGAAAACAGCTATTTTGAGACGATTGTATAAGAGTAAAAGGAAAAAGTAATAAAGTTACCGTTAAATTTCTGTCTTCTCGACGCTATAAAAAATATTATGCAAATATGTTGCAGAAAACCTGAACAAATACTTAGACGGCAACGATATACGAGTACTTAATAATAAACAGTTAAGAATTAGGAAAGATTACAGTATAGAAATGTTAATTCAAGATTAATTAACCTTGTCATACATATATACCGCATTGCCGAAACCTGAACTACTACCCAATATTCATCACTGTTCGTTTATCTCCACTGAGATTGCTGTGGAGACGTCATATAATTTTTTCTTTAAATATTCATAGTTACAATATAATAATTTGCTTCTATATACAGAATATTTGAACAAGTTTGTTTCAACAATGTAAATGAAGAACATGTTACCGTACGATAAGCGAATAATCTCAATGTTTGTTTTATTAAGAGTAAATGTGTGTAACGGTTACTTACTACACTTATCCATAAAACAAACATTGTGTTCCCACCTCTGACCACACACGCACAGTAAAAAAACTAATTTTTACTGTATGAGAATTTTATTTAGAACATATATGAATCAGTGATTTAATATGTGGTGGGTTGAAAATAAAATTACATGTACGTGTTTTACAGGACATAACAGAGGTATTAAGCAAGACAGTTAATATTGTATATTATTGGTCATGAGTTGCAATTCTACCAATAATAATTCTACCAGATAAACACACTAATGGTGTCTTATCCAAGTATTAATGGTGTTACTATCGTCTGAGTGAAGCCTAATACTCTAAGGGATGGAACAACTTTCATTTGTTACAGTCTGTATGCTGATTGTGACGATATCTTAAGGACGAACTCACCTATATATCTGTAATTTTGCATGAAGCTGCATTTCTGTAGATTACAAATGTGTCAAATTTCCCTAAATAGGAAGATGTTTCGAAACAAAAACTATAGTATTTTTATTGATTTTTAGTGGTTCCTATAACCATTATTTTAGATTTTCCACGGATTTGAGTACTTGTTTTATTTATAAATTGTATATCTGATGGCATAGTAATGTATAAAATACTGCTTTGAACAAAATAATCTTTAGGCCTACATGTTTAGGTCTGTGAACACCTAACTTAGTTAAAAGTCGTATATTTCTAATTCTTGCAATCTATTTCCAGTCTAAGTCATTTAAGGTGCAGTAGTATCGTTTTGAATTGTTGCATGATATGTAAAATATATACACTAGTACATGTTAAATTATATTTCGCTCAAACAGACACTGCAACATTCTTATAGATATATCGACATAATTTCTTAGAATTTAAAATATCACTATATTATGCAACATTCGTGTTAAAATATAATGGTCGACAGTTATAGCATATCAAAGCTAGAAGAGTTTCTTAACATTCTCGACATCGGAAAATTCAGTCTCTATGGATGTTTATAATTCTCATAAATTATCCCTCCCTTTATATTTTACGGACTATAAGGTACGTGTGTCAAATTGAATGTTTGTTACAAGTAAATTTTTTCTACGGCTTTTAATATCGTCGGAAATTTTAACATAATTAGTTCTTAGGGATTTCACTTTTAAACCCAGGTAAACTGTCATAGTAAAATGGTAAAATGACATAGTTATGGATCCTCATGACGTTGAAAAACAAAAAATACAGTTCTCCTCATGCTCGAAAATGTATTTCACGCCCTATGGTTAATTTGAACTGCATGCAGTCACATGTATTTCGTTTGAGAACTTAAGAGACTATGTGTGTAAAATTTCATCGTTGTAAGACATTGTGTAGCTTAAAATAAAAATATGGTTCCTATAGGGTTGCAGCCTCATTATAACCCGTATGGGGATTGATATTTTAGGAAATGATTTAGTTTTTTCTATTGAAGCAATAAAGGATATATTTAGCAAATTTTATCATCCTTAGGTGTCGAGAGAAATAGTGATGGGTGAGTTAGTTATGGCCTTCGCCTTATAGAGTACATCTTACAATAAAAATTTTATAATTACTAAAGCAGATTATTGTGCTTCCAATACATTATATATTCGTTTTATGTAGTAGCCAGTAACAGTAATCTGAAATTAATTGAATCATGGTTTTCTGATCTCAAACAATTGATATCATATATATTACAATATATATGTGTGGTTTACTATTCGAGCCACTAAGAAACAAATCGTCCAGCCCTATATCTTGTAAATAAACACCTCATTCAGTAAATACAGGTGTTTTATTGCCTGTGTAGTCAGGCTCGGGGAAACAATGTTTATTCGGTGTATAACTGCTATAACAAACCGTTAAATGTATTTACTGTTAATATAAAGGGTATTCTGTGTTTAAATATTTATTTTTCATTCACTGAGTATACAGGGTGTAAATTAAGTCCTGATATGCCTGGATGTTATACCAACGGATTGAGATAAGGATTTAAAACGTACACCTTAATTATTAAATTTCTTTTTTAAGATTTATTGAATGATAAAAAAGTTCCCCTTCACATTCAAAAGAGGGTACGGGGGTGGGGGTAAAATATAAATAATTAAATTGCAACCCCTATCTTGTGACATGTACCTCTAAATTTTAATTTATAGGAAACAAAATAACACTAAGAAATCGCCTCTACGCCGTTTCTAGTAAAGGTTTTGGGCAAATAACACAAACATAATAATGATAGGTGATAATGCCAATGGCTTGAGCATTTGAACACAATGTATGCGTGATAAATTTTAGTAAGACTTTGAGGTGCCCAGCTTATCCCTTTGTACCCCTGGTTATCATAGATTTGGTTCTTCCGTTCTTGCATAATTTGGTTTTGATGTCTTTACCTAGATGGCATGAAAATGAAATTGGTTATTTGCCCAAAAATTTTGATAGGATCGTAATGTATCTTTTATGTCATTGTTTTTCGATTTAATATACTTTTAAAAGGACATGTCAAAAAATATGAATTGCAATTTTAAAATCTAACGTTAGCCCTTTCCACCGTACTCCCGTTTTAAAAGAATGGTACGTTTTTCATCATTACAAAATCCAAAACTAAAATTTTAATAGGTTTAGTGAAGGTTGTATACTAATATCTCAATACATGACAGGAATGTATCTAGGCTTATCAGGACTTAACTTACATCCTTTATATTTACATGGAATAACTAATATAACTAAAATATTTCTTTTTTGTAGCACCAACGTTCTATGAAAACAAAAAAAGCTTGAATATTTTTTATTTTAGGATTATAATAAATATAGATTTATTTTGTATTAATATTATATTTGAATTCGTGAGTAGTTATATCAAACTGACTTTTTCTACTAAGTAAGGTTAAACCTTACTTTTCAATGAACAGGCCACAGTTTAATTAGAGAACAAAGTATTTATTTAAATCCAACAAAGCTAATTCTACAATAATGGAGAAAAAACTAGGTTACTGCCAAGACTATCTGGCACGAGGCTATCTGTGGCAAAACATAACAAACAAAACCTAATTACAACCTTTATTATCCATTCTCTACTTTTAATCTTATGAATACGTCTTTTAGTAAACACAAAATTATAAATTAAATTTGGACTTTCAAATTGTCTATAGAAACTAAGATTTTCACCCTTTTATTTACATCCCTTCATAATATACAAAGGCGAATTACGCTAGAAGGCGTTTCGCGTAATGGGGTTCACTGAGTTTTTTTTTCAAAATGTCAAGTCAAATTTTACATGTAATAAGCCTAAATGTTTTATTATATCATTTTGTTTCCACATCTATTTAGTTTGCGATTATCTCATATCCATTAAGGTTACGCACAAGACTTTAAAAGACTAAATTAGTTGACTTTCCCGATAGTGAAGTTATTAAGAAGAATAATATTGGATTTCAGTCATTTACATATTATGTTCAAACAAATATTTTAGTTTTATTTCCAGTTGAGATCTAATATTATGTAAAAAAATAAGCTAAGATTACTTACATAAACAATTATATTGTACTGAAAAGATAATAGGTTTTCGGACATTTATTAAAAAACATACATTAATTTCGAACATTGAAATCTATCCTCTCCTATACAAAAAATTCAGGAAAACGTGTACAAAAATTAAAATTAATTATAGTATGGTTTTAGCTAAAAAATGTATAACGGTGTTAAATATTTCGATACTTGTCACCCTTTAAAATGATATATTATCAACAGTAAAATTCAAACACATTATTCATTATTGTGTAACATTTTTAAATAATTTAAATTTCTTTTTATTAAAATATAATTATTATTTTACATTAGTACTATTTGCTAATTCAGTAACAGGAAAAAAATTGGCTTCATTTAGCGAATACATAAACGCTGATGATCGCAGTAAATTTGTCTTTGTGGACAACATTCAAGGACACTTTATTTAAAAATGTATTATGCTTACATACATCCCATACAAAGTTTTATTTTCCACCTGGCTTATTACTTGTCCATAACTCAGAAAATAGAAACAGAAAAATATTACAAAAAAAGTCTCAAATTTGAGTTATGCCTATCGAACTTTTGTTTGGGTACCTTATCTCTCATTTGTCGTAATTGTTAAATAAGCTTCATAAACAGGAAAAGAATATTACAATTATTTTTCTATGTCTATTTTTGATGCTAATAATAAGTTTTACATATTTTAATAAATGTATTCAAATTATTTATCTTTTTGTATACTTAACCTATGCCTTATAATGCAAAAAAACCTGAGAGGTTAACTGCTTATAACAGTTTTGATATACCTAGTTTCATGAAAAAAAAAAAACAATGGTGAAACACTTACGTATTCCTCTTAGTTTTTTTGGAAAGTATATCTTATAATAAAAAATGTAAGTTTTAAAATTTATTACTGATTAATGCCATATATATAAACCTATAAATTTGTGGAGGGACAATATTTAAAATCTAAAGAGCGCTGATTAGAATCTTTAAAATATTATTTTATGACTAGTTAAGATACTTATAAGGCAATTACAATGACCAAACCCCTATTAAGTGAAATTTTGAAATTTTTTTTTTCATAACAAAGTCTTACATTGATTTCAGATTAAATTGACAATGTATGAATGGATAGTGTGACTTAAATAACAACATTATTTAAGTTTAAAAGTTCTAGACGTTTGCTATGAATGTTAACATGTTTTCGCAATAAACATTTTTACTTTTTCTTTGACTTTGAAGGATTTTCGAACTCATATTTATTAAAACTTTTTTGTTAGTTTTATATGTGGAATAAAACTCCTCCAGTTTATTAATATATCCGTAAATCACTTTACATTATCATATGATGAAAATCTCCACAAATCACTTATATGAAAAATTCAACTGGCTGTAAACGACTATTTAAAAAAACTATTATGTATTTTAAAATCTAAAAAGATATTAACAATATCATAAATTAAAAATTAAAATAAACCAATAATCTTATATCTCTTTCGTTAGTTAATTTTTTAACCTCACATTGTAGTCTTTTAGATCTGCAAATTGGAATAAATTATAATAAATGAAAATGAAACTTCCTGCAATATAAAATTAAAAGTTAACTAACGATTTAGATTTGTTCAGAGAAATTGTGGAAACAATAGAATTTAATTCAAATATATGACCCTATTATAATCGCATTTTGAAATAAAGTTATTTTTATAAATGTTTTCGTAGCTTTAAATTTGTTTCTCTCTTTTTTATAAGCCTATCACTTTTACATTTACTCATAATTACAATTATTAATTGGATCCAACAGTTTACATACTAATATTGTGTTATAATTTGTGGAGCTCTCTTTTAAACAGCTAAAGAAAAAATTTTGTCGGTTTGGTAATGGCTCGTTATCAAGGACCAGAAAGGTTAATCTGAGAATCGACTCATCGTCTTTACATCCTTAGCAATTTCTAAAGACAGGTTCTGAAGACTTAAAATTTGATACATAGGTTCCTCTTAATCCAAGAAAGAAATTACTGATATCTTTCTGAAAGCTGAATTTTGGGTAGAAGTGCAGCATACTTGCGAGTAATCACATTCTTATACTTGTATTGAAGGCTACAGTAAAGGGAAAAAACTGTATATACGCATTTTAGACGAATATAAATATAATCAATTGTATCGTATTGTAAATAACACATGGCGCATGAATTAAATTGAATTGTAACTAAATTAAACTGATCTACATTATTATTCCGTAGTATTTAGGTATTATAATTTCCACAAAATTGTTATTAACTTCAAACTGATGTGAGGTAAACTCTTTGAGATTATAATAAACTTCGAGTAAAACAATAGTGATGGTGAACTTGCGAAATCCGAGCGTGACGGCCCATTAGTCTAGGAAGCAATAGAGCAGAAAAGTAAAAAAAAAGATTCATGGTTTTAGTTCGGAGAGGCTTGTTAGGCCTACTGCATACACGGTAGTGGGTACACGTTTTTTATGAATGAGTAAAGCCATGTCTGCTATCGGCTCTAAAAAACAGTAAACAATGTTCGCTCAGGTATATATTCTGTCGTCGAGATTTTTCTTGTCTACGCATGTAAACCGATACACCATAGAATCAAAGGACTTGATAGAAAGTCATGAAAGTCCTGCCAACTAAACAACCAAATATCGTATGTTAATATTAAGCTTTATTTGCTAAAATATTATGATTTAATTTTAATTTTGTAATCATACAATCTAAAAATGTTCACTATCACTCAGATGAATTCCAAAGAGTATAACACGAACCACAGTTAGAACTTGTTTTTCACTCTATAGAAAGAAAACTTCATGCAAAATGTTAAGTCTGCATGTACTCTATCTTTCCCGATATCATGAAATAATTGCGATGACACAAATTTTTTAGTATTGGGCCTGGTTTTTGGGCCTTATACGAATAATTTAGGGCCTCGTACAGTGATAACGTATTTCGTGGATATATCTTAGTTTCAGCCACTGTCATACGAATAGTCAAATATATTTATTACGTCACGTAAGTAAATATATCCAATAATGTCAATCAGGATTCAAAATAGCTTCTCCACTTACATAGCAAGAGGAGAATTGTAACGGCGAGGCGCAGCGCTGTGGAGATCAAAATTGGCTTTTTTATACTTGCTACCCTAGTTTATACAATTTAACCATGGAATATACATAAATTAACATTAAAGGAAATATTTAAATGATTTGAAAGACATTTATTGGAGTTTATATATTTATTTCAACATGTAAGTTGAGCATATAATTATTTAATTTAAATTAAATACATTTCTCAAACAATTAACTCAACGCAACACCTTTTACAGACGCAAACTTATTTCCGAAAGATTTTTATGATACTGGGAGTTCAAGAAAATCGATGACAGTAGGGTAGTAAATAAACATGTTTTAAATTATATAACTATCGTTTATAGTTACTATTGCAAACCTAATCAAACTTAACTTCATGAAAAAGCTAACCAACATCCCTTTTTTTACTCATGTAAACTAACAACTAAAGTTACAAGAAAATTGTAAAAATAATTTATTTTTTACCTGGTTTTTGGGATTTAAAGAATAATTTAGGGGCCCCGTACAGTGAAACGTATTTCGTGGTTTTTTTATTTTTAGTTTCAGCCACTGTCATACGAATAGTCAAATATATTTATTACGTCCCCCTAATAAATGGGGGGGGGGGTGGGGGGGGGGGGGGGTGGGGGGGGGGGGGGGTGGGGGGGGGGGGGGGTGGGGGGGGGGGGGGGTGGGGGGGGGGGGGGGTGGGGGGGATGAGAGCTAATTAATAATAATTTAGAACTGAACTTAATTCATACGTTCTCCTACACTTATTTTTTCTTAAATCGTAGTATCTATCGTTATAAAAATCATGTAAGTAATACCTCTAGAAGCTGAAAGGTTAATTAGTTACTTCCCCTTGGAAGAAAAGCCACTTTTTCAGTTAAAAATGGGTAGGGGGAAAGTACTTTCTCGAGATTATGATGAAAACAAAAATAAACAAGGGGATTTTACCTACTCCAAAAGTCTTTTACAGTAAACTGGACCTATCGATCAACCCTTATATTTCGATATCAGCAGTTACGGATTATCTCCTCCTGGACAAACTCTGAGTTACCCACATGTGCGTTACACATAGTTTTTTTTTCTATATCTAGTTTAGGTGTAAATGGAACTTAAAAAAGTAAGAGGAAACCCTTCTAAAATAGGGAAGAATTATTAAAAATATTTTGATTAGATTGACCTGTTTAGTACAAACCTTCAACAGGCTCGAAGTCATGGCCATCACTGGCGATGGCAGTGATAGTGTGGCCGTCAATGTTGATGTCCACAGGGCAGTTGTGAACCCCTGAGTTGATTAACCGGAACCTGTACTTGAGGCCCTAAAAATCATGTTTATATATATTAAAAAAGGTTATGGGTGACACTTAACAAGCTTCGCTGAGATTCAATGCAAAACGTTAAGTCCATAGTTGAATTAATTTCCTGAGTTCCCCTGGGGAGAGAATCGTAGGCAGAAAGACTTTTTACATTCTTCGGGAAATAAAAGAGGAATTTAGGCCAGGATTAAAGCTTCGTGTGTTACTAGTTTACATGATTTTCAGAGGTACCTAGTATGTTTAAAAATTCAATTATTTTGAGATTTCATGTTGTAATCGTCGTTATCATTTAAAAACAATAAAAAGATTTTTCAAAATTTAGTCAAATACCATGGCGAAACATGCATTAATCAATGAAATCTAAGTAGTCTTTTTGTAACAAAACTGTATATTCTTGCTAGGATACATGTCTATTTGTCAGTTGGCCTTCCCGATAATGTGCGGGCAGGCCTTCATATGGACAGACAGGCACAAATTTAAAGATATACAAGTGATAAGCTTCGCTAAAATTAATGCAATAAAAATGTTATCATCTGGGCCGGGTTATTAGCGGAATATTGTGCGGATATGCCATATGTACGGAATATAAATATTGGTTTTCCTTCTCTTTCTGCTATATTTTATTAAAGAAAATGATCATATAATTTGTATTTTAAAATACACTAAATTAACTTAACACTTAGAATTATCTTCTTGCTTTACAAATAGTGTGTTAGGATAAATCAAGGCAGATGTGAATGATGTCTCTTATAAAGCTCTTTGTATTATTCATTCCCAAGGGAAGTGGATCTGATTATTAAACAGAACAAGGGGAAGAGCCAGTGCTGTTCAAGGTGGACAGTACTGATAAGAAGTACTCAACTCAAAGCCAGGGAATTATCCTGCTCTATATTATTCTCTGGCTTGGGATCAAAAGGCATGTAATCATTCACCTGCTGGATTTCATAACTTAATGAATGTACTGAATTATTTTATTTGTACATTGACAATTCTGACAGTTCCAAAAGTGTTGTTTCATATGGCTTAAAATATGTTTTATGTGTAGGAACTGCAAGAAATAACATAAATAAAACACAATCGTTTTACACAATTACTAAATTTAATGAAGGCCATTAGTAGAATATAGGTATTATTAGAATGTCTGGAAGTTATAATTAATCTTATCTTTCAAAAATTGATAACAGCAATCATTTCCATACGTTAATATGACTTTTAATAATCAGAAATCAGTTGCAATACAAAAAAACGTTTACAATGATACATTTTATGTAATAAATACTTATTTGCAAATTAAAAAAATAAATCTTTTGCCCTTTACCTTCCCGTATGGCGGGAGTATGTTAAACAGTTCTATTGTCTACGTAGTCTATTGTATGTGAATTTAAGATCAAGATGTGATCAGCAATAAAATAGTTCTTTCGCAGATATAAATATCAAGATACAGGACATACAAATTCATTCTGATTTTAACTTTAAGTACCCCGCCTATAGTGCCTTTTCAAGGCATACATTGATGATATTCTCACGCACGCTCTATGCGCCTCGCCGCGCCTCACCTTTCAATAAATACGTTTTTGGCTAAGATTTATTTTAGTTTAAGTGGTCCTAATCAGAAAAAATCTCTTTAGCTAAAATGTTTACGAGGTAGTTGAAAATTTAAAAATTTCCTAAAATAGTAAAATTAGTAACTTTCCTGGACTCCATATTTTTATCTGCACAAAAACTGGAAACACGTTTAGAAACCATTCATTACAGAACTATGAGAAAGATGTATATTTTTTTAAATGGTATGTAAAGGCAGAATGAATAGTATTCGCAATATACAGTAAAATTATGGTTTATTTGTTTATCTATAATACTATATGACATCACTTTGAAAGATTTTAGAGCATTCCCATGCAAAATGAATAAAACCAGCTAGTTTGATTTAAAAGACTGTTTCTTATTGGTGGAGTCATCGCGTGGTCCCGCCTGTCTCCCTACCCACGGTCTAGCAGTGCCCCTAAGACGTCTGAGCAATTAGTCGTACCGTTGAGAAACCGTTCTAAATATATGGTCCGGTCGCGGTCACTCGTAGTCTCGCAGTTTGTTCTTTCTTTGGGAAAGGAACGTTATCTTATTGCCCTGGATTCCCTCTTTCCTCGTCCTCGTAACACGTCTTACTAAAGGAGTCGATTCTGAACATCATATGCTGCGGTCACTGTGGATCACAGAGACATATTCCTTTTGTTCTCGAATGTAGTAGGTCTCATCTTGGTCTTGATACCCCTTTTTCTTCGTACTCGCTAGCAGATTAGTGCCGTTCTCAGTCTCAGTGTTCATATTTTTTATTTCTCGTACTATTTTGTAGTAGAAGTTTCGCCCAGGGTCCCGACATGAACCCCCTTCATGAACGCGGTTGCCGCATTCGGATCGCACTGAATTCCCATCATGTCCTTTGGACAGATGGTTCCTCCATAATTGTGTCCCACCTTGATCACAGCAATAATATAAAGGTTCCATTGATCCGTTCTTTCATGGACCACTGCAGCTCTGAAAGTTCTGAACTAACTGGAAGTCCCTCCCTCCTCGTATCAAGCGAGCCAGGAAACTGTATTAAAATCGGTGGGTTTTGAGTATGTACTCATTAAAACCCTTTTTGACTCTTGTTAAAACTGAATTTCTATGTCCAAATTTAACTGATTCATTTTATTTTCAATCGTTTTCTAAATACGGTTCACTTTGATCATCTGAGACTATGCCCCTTTGTTAATTGTTATCCTGAATTGGAGAAAGATAACCCCTCAGGGCCAAATCTCTCTTGCACTGCTCAGATGTGCAATAAGTAATGCTTATTTACTTTTGATATTTATCTCTAAATACTGTATATTTTAACCTCCCAGGCAGGATCTCTTTATTGTATTTGTTATTCAAATATCTCAAACTAAACACATAGTAATGTCAAATACGTCAATTTAAATCGTCGTTGATTAGACTTGCGATATTATTACTTTACGAAGAACTATAGAAAGAGGGCATAGCTTGACGTCAAAGGAGATAAAGACGAAAATTCCGAATTCAAAGTAAACTTAACTTTTCAACTGCTTACATATCAGTAATAATCGCAATCCAATTATTTTATGATTTCCCGATATATTTCCAAAAATCAGCCAATTTAAATATTAACCAAGAGTTAAAGAATGTTTCCAGAACACAGGTAAATGTGTCTGGGGCAAGAATAAAATAATTATCGAATCGGCTGGAACTATAACCCTATAACTATTTTATTTTATGAGATATTTTATCACAAAATTAAAATTATTTAAAAATAAATTAAAAACTTTTCAAGAAGTTTATTGTATGAGATGTGTAATCTACTTACACGTTTATAATACGACAGGCAGAACTCCGTTGGTAGAAGAAAAGAACAGATGCGTACTGCCAAATTAGTGTAATCTAAACCGCGAACTGCGGACAGAACTTATACGTCTCAGGAAAGTGTTTCTGAATAAAAAGATTTGAGCCACTATTACATCAAATATCACAGAGTAAGTACATTTTTTTTAAAGAATGCATCATCTAAATTTCATTATTTATCTGTTTAGCCAGTTTAGGACTCTTGTATAGAATGTCTAGCTTCTGATTACCTCCTCCTATCAGAGTGTACTTCAAAGTTACCTCAACTCTACATCATATCTGTGATCTGTCTATATAACACAGCCTATTTTGGGTCTAGCGGAGGTGAATGTAGTTTTCCCTTTTAGTTTTCACATGCTATATAAAATTGGAAATTTAATTCGTAAATTTTTACGATTTGATAAGATGATTTGTACATTGTTTTTCACTCTATTTCATTAACACACCATATTCAACCACAAGGCCAGAAATAATTCTATCTCAGAAGGTATTTTATGGGAATATAATATCATTACTGACAACAACATTCTATTGTAACCACCGAGCAACATAGTGCTGCTGACAACGCAGCGAATGAATCAATCTATTTAATGGACCTGCCAGCTGATGCTTCAATACCAATTTAACACAGATTTCACCACATGAAATATGTTCCACAGCATGAACACACAGCCAGGCCTAGTACTACCACTAACTGGTCAGACCGCATTAGTCTACCAGTTAATTCCATTTACTGTTCTTCGTTACAAATCTAGTGATTCGTCCAGCTCCGAATTGCCTTTCATTAATCACTAAAAGTAAATAATAACTCCAATTGACGTTACATCAAGTGTAAAAGAGATCATTTGGTCTTACTGGTATGAAGACCTGTAAGTGGACGAAATAATGGAGAAATAATCTGTTTGAATATAATAAATAATATTTAAAGTTATCATCTCTCTTCCTTTATGGAGGTCAAAAACGTCATGCGGGCCTTTAAACGTGTCCCCTGAATCCTGCAGTAACGTAGTTCTTCAAGGACTTTGATACAAATATTAAACTTTTACTTCTAAAACTAATCATAATTGGTTATTTGTTTGTCTAAGATCTTGCCTTTTGCACAGTGAAGATAGCGAGAGGTGTATTGGTGAGCTGTACGGCATCGTTGAAGTATCGTCCCCTTCCATTTACAAGGATAGTTAATCCGGCTTGTTATTGCCCGAACTCTGAATGTGCCACTGGAGTTTGTCCATGCCGGTCACGTGGGTCCAGTCATTGATGACAATGGTGTGCTCTGATAGATCCTCGTCGTAGAGGAGAGAGGTTTCAGCATCCATAGGGGCTCGGACGATGAGGGGTCCAAAAACACCATCACTTTTTTGTACACCTGATTAATACACATTGTTTATTTTTAATATCGTTTACTGTAACAGATGTAACCATATAGAATTATATTCAGTAATGCTTATAATTTGAATAAACCTATTTACATACTTCGTTTTATAATAATATAGTAATATTATGTTTATAAACATTTAATACATAAACCATAAAAAGACACACAGTAAAAAGCAAAGGATAAAAGGTTAGATTTTTGACAGTTAAATAAGAATCAGTTAGTTCTGAAAGAAATTTTTTTTATATCCGCAGTCATTGCAAATTTTGTGAACATGCATATTAGGAATTGTCTTCTTACCTAAAGAATAGGATAGATTTATATCCTCGAAAAGTTGTCTTTTACAGTTTGTAACATATAACGATGGCTAATGTCCGTATTCCTATCATCCTTTGAAACCTTTTAACTTCAATAACAAACTTTATAAAAAAACTGAAATATAACTAATTTTCCAGTGATTTTGTTTATCCTTACGTAGAATCAGCAAGATAATTAATAATATTTGTAATATATTTGTTATATATCCAACACTTTTTTTACCATAAATATTACAAATAATGAAATATATTTATGGCTAATATTGCGTTCTAAAATTTTTCAAAGATTCCACTACAACTGTCAGATAACAATAGCCTACTAGCTAAAGTTATATAACCCTTACAGTGTCTAGGACCGATGAGTTTCCGCTTTTTTCCAGAGTATTCAAAAGCAGCATAAATTGCTACATGTTATGGTAATGAAAATTGTAGTTTTCGAACACATGTAATACTCCAACTCACCTGTTGTATGGGCGTGCCAGAAGTGGGTTCCACAAGGTTCGTAGCCCCCATAGTATACCGGAATTATAGAAATAGGGCGATATAGGACACTGTGTGATGAAGGGTACCCCATCCATGTAGGGTGTCTTGACCTGGTGGTGGCCATGCCAATGTATCGAAGTGGTCTGGTCATTCATCAGGTTTCTCCACCTCCACCTCCACCTTGTCTCCGTAGCATACCTGGCGGATCATCTTGTTTTGAGAGAATGATGAAATGGATTGAACCTTGATATCTTTGTAGGGGTACCTTCACTACTGCACAGGAACTACTAAGAATTTTAATAATGTTTTTGGATTCTGGATTCTGGAATAATGTTATTTTATATGTATACATATATGAAATTAGGTTTATTTTATAGATATCAAGGGTACTATTTAATTTAAGAACTGGTAAGGGTACGCCACACATTGTGTTGCATAAGGCTTAGCTGAGGTTGCATTAAATCTTTTTGATGTGCGAATTTTATTAATTCTAATTCTTGAGATTTCCTGTTGAGGAATTCAATTACGGACGGTAATGTAGAATATTTTTAACTTCCAGCAGGAAAAATTTAAAATGTGTCTGACTATTGAGTCTGCCTTTAATAACGCTCAGCAAAATTCTATGGTTGCATATACAACTTCGTAAAACATACTATTTTATATGTTTAAATGAGGAGTCACACAAAGTCACAAAATTATGTAACCTTTTCTCAATATTTCTTCCTATATAATGTAAAAAATCCCCAGTTTTTTCCTTTAAATCAGGTTTCATAGCAACTTTCTCTAAAAAAATGTTCATGTGAGTTCACGAAGCCAAGAGTGCGCTAAAATTAAAACAAAATTTTAAATATATTTGCTCAAAAAGTCTTTATTCTTATTTTCATCGTTGCAGTTATAGTTGCACATAAGACCAATATACAAATATTCACTAACGCTCAGCCCAATCCCGTGAAGTGACATTCACTATTACCGAACTCAATGATGCTAATTTATACATGAACGTTCTTTCAGCATTTATTCAAATGACTGGTAAACGTAAAACCCGTTTTTTAAATATTAGTTACTAAATATGGTACTTTATAATTTGCATATGACAGGGTAATATGAACTGAAAGTTTGGCAAGCGGATGAATAAATAAAGCGGGATGAAGGATGTACTAAACATATACCATAAAGGCAGTTTATTTCACGTTTTAAAATGAAAGTCATGGAAATAGCATTTTAATTCTGCTTCTAGGAGTAGAGTCTGAATAATGTTGTATCTAGTTTAATACTACTAAATATGTATAGGTCTCTATGTTTCCACAATTAATAGTGTGAAGGAAGTTAACTCTATTTTAATATGTCTTTAAATGATCAACAGGTTTCTTAGGAAAATAAGGAATCCATAGAATTAAGGCTCTATTAGTACTCGATGTAAAGATGCTAAATGTGTATATTTTACTTATAATATAATATAAAAATGTATCAATGTTTTAATATTAAATAATATTAATCGTGGTATAATAATGTGGATCATATTATCTAGTACGGGCATTGACAAAACTTTATATTTAATTTAAAATAAAGAAATGAAAGGAAAACGAAAATAACAAAAGATATAAATACTTTTATTTAAATTTGATTATTTCAATCTACAATTTTGTCTAAAACAACAACAACAACAGATGTTAAACCAGCTTATCGTTTAAAAGGAATATAAAAATCATGTCATAAATCCAGGGAATATCAATTTCTCTTGGATTGCTTGTAAAGAATGTATTCAAAAACTCACGTCGTACAATATAACTTCCGTATAAAGCTCTTTCATATCTCAGTAAAAAGTTTTAAGTTGGGTTGACGTTCATCCTTCTGAACGCAGCATTACTACTTACTCGTGTGTAAAAAATCAAATCTTAACTCAACTAGAACTTTCTCTAACTTTTATCCAATTCATGTATTGGTAGTGATATAAAATGTGTTTGACAGAGAACCGCGAGCTGTGCAACATAAAACTTACCCATTTAAATGATTTATTTTCTTTTATAGGAATTTGAACCTTCTTTATGCTTTATTTCAACTTTGAAATATTTTAATGCATGTCATGTTAACTCACTTTTCATGTTATCCATTTAGATATCCTGCAATATTTTACGACCGAATAAAAGTTGCTTCCTACATAACACATACATTATTGAGAATTATCTCAAAACTTTCGTGTGTATTTTAAATAATTCATTCCAATCACCGCCATATCCTACCACATATATCTTTAAATATATGCCATATGATATAAAACAATACTTCCAAAGATGTACAAGACGTTAGAACAAAACAAACTATAATCACGCATGTACTTTCACACATACCAAAACCTGACACTCAACGCCAGATCAAGGAAAACTGTCACGTTAAGTTATCCGTCTAAGCGAAACCTGGAAATCGTCAAAAATATTTTCGGCTGTACGAAGGCCAATTGATTTTAGGCTATTAATTGTTCTTGTGTTGTGCTCTGCAGGAAGTCATATCGATAGGACAGTCTAAATACGGAAAAAATTATGAATATAATTTGTGAAGAGATTCTTCTTTAAATATGTTTAAAGGCTTATCGTATCGTAATACTATTAATTGTGGTGTTGCTTAGTAAGTTTCATAAAATTTTATAGCTATAAATGTAAATAGCATTTGAAATGTTAACTATAGACTAATAAAGCGACCTAATACCTCGACACTGGGACCAGGCATTTGCCTATTGACGACCATAATAGACCTTTGGATGCCATCGGCCGGGACGCAGTCCTCTCTATAGCAGTCGGACAGGGTCTGGGGGCAGTCATAGCAGGCTTTACTGAGAGCCCAGTACCACTCTATGGAGAACCTGTAGTAGCACGTCTTCACGTCCCCTGGGACACAAGGACGCTGACAGGGATGTGACTCTTTCGCTTGGTAGTGCCAATCGTTTTCACCCTTAGTACCGGCGACTAGCGAAATTATATAAAACATAAAGTATTGAATATGTCAAAGCAGATGTTTAAATATATAGTAAACCAATTTCATTCTATTGCCACACAAAATACGCTCATAAACATAAACATACTTTTTTATATTAATTGATATACATTTAAAAAGTAGCAATTTGTTGGGTAACGTCTAAAAACTTTTGATTGCATACATATTAATAATAAAATAATACCGAACTTTTTTCTTTACAGATTATACTGTAAATTTATCAACTACGTGTAAATGTATATAATTAAAACTGCTGTATTGGCTCTTACCTCCTCGATAGAAGCAGAAACATATTGTGATCAATGCCAGGCATTTAGGGTGTATCATTTCAGCTTAAACAGAATATAATCCTTAATCAAATTCTTTATAATCATAAGAAAAAACGTCTTACTATGTAAATTAATTTTACAATTAATTATGATGCTTTTTGTGTTAGATAATGCATTTTTTAATATTTTGTTGTTTACATTTGTACGAATCTTATGAAAATGGGCAAAAACTGTGTTGCTCACACTCATAAATAATATGATGATCATTGGTTGTTTAAAACTTCTGCTGTACGAATAGTAAGTTCAACTCTATTTCACAATCAGTTTTGTTAAAGTGTCTGAAAACTGACATTGTAACAAACATTGAATTCTACAATCTAAAATCAACGTCTGTCTCAAAATATTCAACAAGTCGGTAATGAAAGTCAAAAAGAAGTCTTTTAGACATTTCTATATGAAACAAATCTAGATTTTTAAAAGTGTTATCTAGATGAAATGGTTGTTCAGATACGATCCAAAATAATGGTTAGCAACCGAGTTTTCATCATAAAAATTAGCTACGTGTTCGAAGTAGATTCCACAAATCACCTCAATAACAGCGTAAGATTTCACTCCATGAACTAAGCAGAATGTGAAATCAATTAAAATCGACCACTCATCGTAACGGAGTCATCCCACCATTGCTACCTTATTTTTCTGTATTCCGAATTCTTTTGATTTACACATTTAGACGAAAGGTAGGTTAGCTTTTGACTTTATCTCCCTGAAATAAGTTTCTCAAAGAGATAAAATGCATATTATATATGCAATCACGGTATAGAACAAAATATTATTATTTTCTATCTATATATGAGAGAAGACAATACTTCCAGTAAAAACGTTATTTTTAAATCAAATTTGCCTTAGGAGTCCATTTAATGCTGGTTCAATTGTTTCTGACTAATAATACAGTTAATGTCGCTTAATAACGCTAAAGTAAGAAAATTTTGTATTTAGTTTTATTCAATATCATAGTCAACAAAACTTTCATAAGTATTACCAATTTATTTAACAACATGTATATTAGCTAACTTTCTTTTTTCAAGGTAAATTATATAGTTACATTATTGTATTTTGTTACCGTTAAACGCAAGACTAAGTTTTATATTACATACAAATTGATCTACATACTTATTATTCTGGCGCCTCATACGAAACTGTAAGGCATCCAATTATTATCTACGTATTCACATTCACATTGATTAACCAAACTGTGTCTATTTGACATAATCAATCTGACTTACTTAATTAACTCATACTTGTTCAAGTCTTCATTTATCCGCCAGCTGTAGTGACAGTTCATGTACGCTATACTAGTACGGTTGTCTTCATGTGGTCATGAATGTTATGACACATATTTTTAATATTAATTTAAAATTAAAACTTTTTGAGATGCGATTAGTTTAAAATCACCACGTATTATCTCAAAATTTAAAATTTGGATGCAATAACTACAATTTATACAACATTACTGTACTGTACTTAATTTAAAATTATTGTATAATACATTTTATTTCTTTTCTGGTAAAATATTATTATATCATAAAAAAGCAATACATTTCGAGAATTAATAATGTTTATAAAAATAATTTTGTTCATCAATTAATTTGAAAGTAAAGCGTTATAGTGTATCCACTATAAAATATATATTTAAAAAGGTACATCGAGGTTGAATTATATCAGCCCTGTGTATTGATTTATTAGTATTGTTGATTTGTAATTATACTGGTGTACTATTCTCTATTACTTCAGGTTATTTATACAGTATAATTATCGAATAGGCAAATATTTTCCCAGAGTAATATAAAGAAAAACAAATAAATTCAATTATAATATGCTTTACAATACGTGGTCCAAAGAACTGTTAACATAATACCTGGAATTCAAGTGCAACAATATCAGTAAGATCTTATAATATGTAAAATCTCTGGTTTCTTTCTTTAAAGTTTTGTTACTGTCGATGGAAGGTTAGAGGTATAAACTTCAAACAAAGAATATAACAGGATGTTTGGACATTGGCCATTGTTTATGCAAAGATTTTATGCAATGTTAAAAAGATTGGAAGGTTGCCTCTTAGTTTAGATGGGATATATAGTAAATTACAAAAAAATAAAATAGGAGGAAGAAAATGTTTTAAACATACTAAAAACATGCTAGAAGTTTATTCCAGACATTGTCACTGCACAAAAATGCAAGTTCAAGCACGAGTCACGATTACAATATTCACAACCACACCTAAGTACAAGCGAAAGTCGAATACTAACATGAATATTGATTTTCTGCCCTTCGTCTACACCACGTAATGTTATCTGAAACATATTACTTCTTTTTACTTTCGGTTCTTTATTTTTATGTATTATTACTCACCCACCTGAAGAATAAAATAGATTCCAATCATCAAAACCGTTTTGTGTTTTACCTTTTTAACATATTATTGGTGGCAAATATCCGAAATCCTGATATCTCTGGTCTTGGAATTTTCATACAATACGATTAATAATTACGATTTTAGAAGTGTACTCGAGTGCTTCACTGCGTATAAAAATGCCTTAAATCCTCGTCCGAGCGCACAAAATTAAACTAGTTTTAAAACCTAAAAAAAGTGTTTTGGAAAATAAATACATTTTCATGTTTAGGAAAGTAGCTATATTAATTAAATTCTTATGTTCGTAATAAAATTGTTGTTCACCATGGATTTATTTCCCTAATTTACCTACTTGGTTGTACTATAATTTAATTTAAATGCATACTTTTTAAAGTTAAATACCGAATTAGTTTTAAAGCCCATTTTAAACCATAGATGTTTAATAATTTCTTACCTGAATGAATGAAAAAGGCATTAAATTCTTTTAAAGAAAAAGTTTTTTAGTTGCTTAGAGATTCTTCTTAGAGTATAGGTCCTTTAGTTAGGTTTGTTATATGTAATACTTAGTACGAAATTACTTATTAAAATCTTGAAGGTTGAAGTTATGTGCACACTATAAACAATAATTCCCTTAATGTTACTGGTGACTGGAGAAACAGTAAAATCTAATTTTAAACTTGTTTTAGAAAACCCTTGACCTCAATAAAACTATCAATTATCCTATATCCTCCTGCGATGAATTCGTTCTTTAATAAACGAATGAACCAAAAACTGTCAAAAGACTTAAAAAGCATTAAATTACAAAATATGCATGTGTATATTGAGGATAATTTAGGTAGCATAAAACGATACATAAAATTATATGTAACATTAAAAAACACTAATGGGTTAATTTGGCTGGAACCTAACTCTAACACTTTAACTGGTGACATTATTTAGTTTTATGTTTCAAATATTTTATCATTCCCAATACTAAAATACTGAAACATGGCTCGTTTTAATGTTAAGTAATATTTTTCAAACAACTGTACTATTTGTTAAAATTTCCAAACTGAAATTGAAAGCCTTTTTCAATACGAATTAAAAATAATTTAGATTACTTATATCAACAATGTTAAGGTCTACCAGATTACCTTTCTGTTCTGCAACATTTAAATTTGTTAGAACACGACCATAAAATCTATAAATTAAAGAACTATAATAACATCATTTTTGATAAAAAACAAATCTTATATAAATACATTTTGATCTTAGCGATTTAATTACGATTATAGAACCACATTTTTTATCTCTTTAGGCCAGTACTCAGGCCGGGTTTAAAAAATAATTTTACGGAAGCTCGCTTCTTCAGGAAATCCGGCCGCAACATTTTAGAAGGCCTACCAAAACTTAGTAAGGCCCTGATGAGCATTTTAAATACATTATTTTAACTAAATCAGTGTATGTGTGTGTGTGTGTGTGTGTGTGTGTGTGTGTGTGTGTGTGTGTGTGTGTGTGTGTGTGTGAATTTATTAAAAAGCGGGTTCGAATGTAAACATTAACAACACATCCATCTGACACACAAGAAATAAGTTTTAGAACAGCTTAAAGAGTGGTAGGCATCACTAACGCTCATTAAAAGACCAGATAGACAGATTTAGATACTCCATCATAGACTTCAACTGAGACTGTGGAAAAATAAATGTTCATGCAAGCTGACTGGTTTATTTTATGGATAGTATATTATTTTTCTACATGCATTTACTATATAACTGGAAGTAAGTTAATTTAAAAAACAATCATAAAATTACATTACGTATATCATAACAGTGTTTTCAAACCACTTACATGCAATTTTCTTATTATTTAAAAAGAAATATTTACTACTTTACTGGTTAGCTGAACACAAAAGTTTATATAGACTAGTTTGTATAGGCTTAGGACACAGTAAACTTACCTAATTACAATTCTCCTTGTGAAACAGTGAACCGAGTTTATTTCACTTCTTTCCTAATCAACCTGTCCAAAAACACTACAGGTTGCTTGTTCTGGTTCATGACGTTAATTATGATGTGTTATCAAAACTCTACTGTCATGGTATGACCTAGTGCAAAAACGTGAGTAATGGCTTGTATCGCAGTTAAGAATTTTAATTGCTAGACGATAGTCTATCTCGGTCTTATGCATGCGACATCGGATTTTGTGCCTAGATCAAGGCTTTAGTGACCTATATTCATGGTCACTGATTTTAAAGAAGCAAACATTTAAGGCAGAGTTTATTAAATATAAACACAATTGAGTAAACAATGTTGTTAATCCTGAATATTAATTTACAAAACTGTATCCGAAAGATTAGTAGCTGATCCATTCTTTATTTCCAATGAAAAGGTAATTTCCTAACTTAGTTTCTACACAACTAAACAAAGTCAACTTAATAAAATTTAAAACGTTAAATGATTACGTAAACAGATTAAAAAATAAACCACAGTAAGGTTCCTTCGGTTTCAGTTTTATGCTTGAAGAACAAATATTTGCTCATTGAGATTACATTTAATCTCATGAATTATTGGTAAATAATTTTAAAGTGTTTGTTTTGGATAATAGTTTTTGATTAGGATTTATTAACGCTATAAGTTTAATCAATTTAATTTTATTAAAGTAAATTAAACATTCCGTAAGGGAAAAATCAGGTTAGTGTAACCTAGTCTTAAATCGTTGTAGTAACAAAAAAAACGTTTCTCCAACACTGTTGTGCGATCTGAGTGAATGGGTAACATAGGGGATAAATTGCAGAGCATCTCAAATACATTTGGTAATAGAAATCAGTGTAAAGTTGATATAGAAAATTTTTAGTTATTATACAGTAACAGAATTATAGCGTTCTGTAGTTCGAGTAATCGAGATAAGAACCCTGGCCCCGAGTAAACGGTTACAGTTGTGTATTGATAGAGGTATCATCCTTATTGCAGGCACTTAAGTCAGTAATTACATGTCCAACATTTAGTGATTACATAGATTATATTTGGAAGGTCTCAGGAGGAGGTGATTACGCCGGCTTGATACTCGGCGGTATGCAAAGTGTGGGGGGGGGGGGGGGTGGGGGGGGGGGGGGGTGGGGGGGGGGGGGGGTGGGGGGGGGGGGGGGTGGGGGGGGGGGGGGGTGGGGGGGGGGGGGGGTGAACCACTCCTAGGATATATTTTAGAGTTAAATTCGGTTTCTGCGTTGCTCTAGAATTAGACATAATACATTTTCTTTGCAGATGTAATTAGCCCACTTGCCCAAGAGTAAAAACATAGTGAAGTATACGATTTCTAGCATGAACAGAGTTCAGAAAGATAATGTGTGTGGAATCTAAGTCGTTAAAAGGGAATTTCAAATCACAGGAGAAACCCTTAATACGTTGGCAAACACAATGTCCATATTCACTATCGTTTTACCTTACCTTGTTTTGCTATTTCAAATTATTAAAATTCGTTATCTATTATATTTTTAATTAAATAAACTATTCTTTTATCTTTTGTTAAAAATTTTTTTATATATAATTTATAGTTGCGTTATTTCCATTGGAAACGTTTATGCTTTATTTATTGTGTCCTTAGTTCCTTTATCTACTCATATGGCTTTTCTAAAGGTGTAGTAAGTAATATATTAATTCATTGTTTGGGAAAGCAGCACATTTAATAAAAACCCTAGTATTTTTAAAATTGGGCTATTTAAACAAGGATCTAAATTCATTTTATCCAATTTATTGATAAATGTAACCTTATTACACATTGAATCATATTAAATCATTGTATCACATTTTTTATCGGACGGTATTAGTGAAATACAGAATATAATGGCAACATAGAAATTATGACTCTGAAAAACCATTCTACAGAAAACCCACCTTGGCAAACAACACCATTACATACCACACTTCGATTTCTGGAACCATCCTCCCTCTTTTTTTTTCATAAAAGAGCTGCTTCGGTCCTCTAAGATCACATGATTAATTAAATTTACTTCCAAAACCTTAAAAAAAAATGATGGACAATATCACCGAATAACAACTAGGAAATAAAAACTACAAAAAGACATCAGCTGTTTTAAATGGATACTTCAACTTAATTAATTGGACAGCATCTATTAAAAAAAACTAAAAGAAGACTATTTATAAAAAAAACATCAAGAACTACTGTAAAGAGCGTATCAAGAAGAAAAAAGTAAACTGGAAATCTCTATGAATTATAGTTCATTTTCTAAGGACAATAAATTTCTCTATATAGTAATATATATAAAATTAATGCGTTAACTTTACAAATTTACTGTGAAGATTGTGATAGTAGTTTACATTGGCCCATGACAGAAACGAATCGATTTAAAATTATATTAACATAATACGAAATATATTATTACATTAAAGGACAATACTCAAATAATCTGTTTATTTCCAAAAATTTATTAGTCTAAACAAATAACACTGTTTAAATATTTCACATTATTAAAAACCAAGTGCTATAAACAATAAGAATTCGACGCTTATATAGCATTATTCATAACATAACATAAAGATAAAATATTAAATAATGATTTTGGACCGATTCAGAATTCACCCTTCCTTTAAAATATAACTAAATTCTGTTTGATCTAAACTTTTACATATATTAATATTTAATTCGTTTTACTTTTACTGAAACAAATCTTGTATTAAGCTTTATTCAGCTGACCATTTTTTAAATTCTAAAATAACTGCTTGTAGTAAGTAGGCTATTAACCCAGCAGGGATCACTTCTGAGCTGGTTTATACCTTCTAATTGAACCTACCACTCGGCACAGCAAAAACCGATGTGTCACTTAAATCCGGGCAAACTTATGAATGTCCAGGAGCGGCAAAAAACCGCAAATGTTGAGATTCTGGGTTGCAAGGACCAATTCGATAGGTCTAGTATACTGCGAGAGATAATAGCTGGAGTTTAGTGGGGTTCGTTCCCTAACTTTTAGAGATTCTTGCTAACCTCAACAAAGGGCTGTGCCATCTCCTGCCTGTTTTGACTGGAGAGGCTGGTTCAGAGCTATTTATATATATTTTGTGTAATTATTATATACAAATTTTAGTTAACCCAACAAAATAGTAGCTTACAAACACTTTATCCCTGAAGATGTTTAAGTTAAAGCATAATTCCTAAGTATATTTTGAGTGTTCATTTCAGATAAAACTGTAAAGAACCGTTCTTGACCTCAAATCGAAATTTAAAGCGGCTCGTGTAGCTCGAGGTTATTTTTTATTAATCGTTACACTGTACATTAGACGGGATGTAAGAAATAGAAATACAAAATTATGCGTCTAACGATTTTCATTTTTTATTCAGAGTTTACACATTATGTAAGAGACCTTTTAAAACAATGACCATTAATTGTTAATTTTGAACCTTTATCTTGACACGAAAACAGTTGTTTGATTCTTTGCACAAGTAGTTATATATTATTTACAAGCGGATTTTATGTAATTGTTTAAACAAATAACAAAAATTGGACTACTTAAACAGCATAAACCTTATTAAAAAATAAGTGGTACTGATGTATAAAGAGAGTTCTTTATATTTGGAACCTATAAGCTGTAATACACCCAATATTCCTAATGTAAGGTAGGGGAACGTCATCATTGGCTGATAGCAACTGATAAGGCTGGATGCACATTTTAAGTTTACTCGTCAGGTCATGTCGTTAAGGCCACATCTTGTACCCTTTATAATGGAAAAACAGAGGAATGGACACTAACATGAACACTAATATCGCCCAGGCAATAAGAATGTACAGATTTTAGTGAAGTCTTCAACAGCGCAAACGAAGAGATTCCAAATAGTATTAAATCAAAATTTACCACAAGTCACATTGCTTTACAGGTTAGCTTGGTATTTAGGTTGCTGGGACCTTTTAACTCAATTCACTATGAAATTAACTGCACAATATATTTTTAATTACTAAAAATGTGTAATATACTGAATATGTTTTGAGATTTCAACGAATTATGAACTCAATATTACCTACACCTTCTGGTGCTTCTCTTAATCAATTGGTTTTAGCAATTTTTGCTTTGTATTTCTATTTGCATTTCCAGCAGGCATATGGATATTACCTAACAACTAGTAAATGTACAATTTACAGTGTTTGCTGAAAAAAGTCCCCTAGTGCGTCTCCGTATGAGATATGTTATTTTATCTTTAGAAAACGTCAAACCATTTCGAGGATTATCCTTTTTAAGATACATGTTTACCCTGTTAAATAATCTTCTGAAAAGAGGAAATAAGTGGACATGTCTTTATGAATGGTTGCGGATATATCACCATTTTCTTTTATTAAATTGTATTCAAGGGATGTGTTGTTATCAGAAATTTGTTTAAACAGAATTAAGAGAAAGATTCCTGCAGTATTAAAGCATGGAAAATGTTATTTTATCACGTTTGTAAATTTAAAGAGTTCTAGTGGATGGATTATAACGTGATTGTAGATTTAGGTAAGAAATAATAAAACCTGTAATAATTTTAATTTTTAATATTATTGAACTGATAAGGCTTGATAAACATTATTATGATTCCAAAATCAAATGTATAGTTGTATTGAATATTAGTAATATTGGTTTAATAGTAATAAAAACAAATGGATATGCAAATGATACCCGCGGGAAATTCTGGTACAAAGTTATCCGGCTAGAAAATAGGTTAGTAATACTTTAGTCGTATAAGACAAATGCCAATTTTTTACTTTGATCATGAGAATTTTTGCGCAAGAAATATATTAGTAAAATGAAGGATCAAATTTACACTTACATTCCATAATAAAGGTGTCTTGTTAATATTCACTGTTGTTCTTAGTATGCAGAGAATATTTAATTATAACTAGATGGAGTTCAGTCGTTTTAGTTGTATGACTAGCAGTAGTTGAACATGAATATATCCATTAAGTGGATCTTAATAGTAGTCCTTATAAGCTTGCTTCATTTTATGATATTTTACATAATATAAATCAGATTTTTGATATGGAACTGAAATATTTCTCCACGAACAGTGGTCCTACTCTTGAGTGGATTCAGACTTGTTAATTTAAACATGGCCTTACAAATTTAAAAATTAAACACCCCAGTGAACTTCTATTTCGTTGAAAGTAAGAAAATCTCGATACCAAATTGGTACCCAGTCATTTCCTGCAGCTAGTTATCTCGCTGAATGCAGTACCTTTGAAGTTTTGCAAGAACTAAAGAACACGATTGTTCATCTGGTAATACCAAGAAACTCTATATCTAAAAGTGCATGCAATATTTTGCGATATTGAGTCCCATCAGTTATTTGGCATTCGATAATTCATTCCCATAAAGTATGGACCAATTATTTTTTGTGACGAGACGAGACGCTGTTGCACTTAGTGTAATGCAGATTTAGTGAAGAATTTAATCGCGAGATTCCATAGCCCATATTCCATATTTCTGTTTGTTGGCTACACCATTTAAATGAACTGCACTTTATCGCTCATTATCAGATTTTAAATGAATTCATGTTATTCTGCACCAAATCATAAAATCATACTGAGTGTGGAAGTCAGGTTTGTAGATCTGGGTACCTAAGTCTGAACGAGTTGAAGCCAAAGCAGGTGTACCACATCAGTTTTAATTCTTACAGGAAATTAGTATATTAAAAATCATACAAACTTGACAAACCTTATGATATCAGAGGGAGAAAGATTATGCCATAGAGGTACTATGAACCTACAATATTTTGCCTGAATATAATGTAATATATTAATCTTCAATAAGAACTTCTTCAGTTATGTGTAATAAACATTTTCTATATTTCGGCTTAAGCCGTCTTCAGGAAATTACAAATATTATATAAATAGGGCTATAAGAACAGAATAAACATAAAACATCAACACAGAAAATGAAATAAAAAATCATTTTAATATAATGTAATATAAGAATATAAAGTTATAAACTTATAACTTTATAATAAATGTATAAGTTAATCTAGGGATGAGTTTTTTACAAGATCAAGAATGTACACTCAGCCAATGCAACTCAGTCTGGAAGTCTTATAATAATACAATTCCTAACCATCTAACATAAAAAGGTTAATAACATTAACGTAATTAGTGGTTATATAAAAACTAAATGGAAAATGTTACCGGCTCATAATGTTCTTTGTCACAAAACATATTAAATGAGGATAATCTGTAATTTAATTACATATATATATTTATTTGTTATTGGTAATCTCATAAGACTATGACTTTAATACAATAGTTTAATGCTAATTTTCGGAGGGTAACTGTAAGAGGAATATCTCTTCGTACTTTTATGTTACACGAAAATTACAATAACAATCTATGTATGGGAAATGACAACATACCAAAGATAATTTATTCAAAACCAGGAAAATGTCTTATTGATTATATTATTTGTAAAAACTCTGGCTTCAATTCTGGAGTTATTTCTGTACTCTGTTAAAAAGGGCTTCTTAGCCCCAACTTAACCTTGTAAAATATAAAAGTCCAATTACGTCTACATAAAATTCAAGTTGTCTGATAAATCTGTTGGTTTATTTCTGCTGACGTCAAGCTGTTGATAAGAGATAGTTTTTGACATTATCTTGGATAATGCCGTTCTTCGTTGGATAAAGAGTCTTTAATCAGAATCTAACAGTCCTAAGCAGCAAATTTACAATGTATAAGAACAAAATTAGTTTTTTTCGTAATTAATAGTTATTCCATATAAGAAAGTAATGGATCGTCAGAAGAACTACTTTTGGCACTATTGAAAATTGGTATCATAAGAGTTAGGAATATCGAAAGGTACTTGAGTTTATCACATCATGGTTTTTTAACTTGGGACACTTAAAAACCTTTCATCATGTATGTAACTACATAACCAAATCCCTGAACAGACTTTTAAAGTAGTAGTTTCAATTGCTATATTATCTCACAGTGATATAACTTATGACTTATGTTGGCGAAAAATATGATACAAAAATTGTCGTTTCATATATTTTACCATTTTGATATACTCAAATTTTCATCTTAATCAAAATTACCGTAGCTGAAGATCGATATCTGTTTTAGGATATTATTCTATCTATTTCTAGAAAAACTAGGTTGTCATTCCTCTTTTCACGATTTCCAGTTCATTTAATTTCACGTCTACAACTCTGGGTTTTGCCTTGTCTATTCCATACAATAAAAAAGTGTAAGCATCCTGTTATACTAATTTCTTGGAGTCATAATTATACTTATGTTGAGCATACAATACATTTTTTCTATAATGCATCCGTGTCTTTGTAATTTGAAACGAATTTAATGGATGTACATGAAAAATCAAATTAAAATACGTACAAGCAATGTTTGTAGGTTGACTTTTACAATACTACATTAAAGTGTAATATTGTTGTTTTAAAATCAAACTAATTAAAATATAAACACAAGAAGAAATAAAGGCATAATAGGAACTTGTATCAATAAAACAGTCACAACGTATAAAATATGCAGATCATGGAACGTGATGCTGGTGTTCAGCAAGATACTTTGCACTTAACAGTTTAATCCAAGATGATCACTGAACTCTAACTCGCAAACTATGTTTACCTTTAAAAACGGCTTCTGAGAGATGAAGTGGAATGAAGCCTGGGATCAGACAGGGCTGAAGTAGGTTTATAGCTTCATGAAGAGTGGGAAGTAATCTTTAGGGAATACTAGTGCTAGCAACAATAGGAAAATAACGTTGTTGTATCAAGCTTTAAGAGTATAATTAGTTTTTTTTGTAATGTATTATTATAGTATAGCTACGCATATTATATGAATAAAAAATTAGTATATATTATAATATGAGGTGGAATATGTAATTGTTTTTTTTTTTAACTACATTATATCAAGAAATTAATTTTAATAAATTTGTTACTTATATGTATAAACATTTTAGACGCAATTATTTTTAATTCAGATCTAGGAGGCAATGTAGTAATAAACGCATATATATATATATATATATATATATATATATATATATATATATATATATACCATTTGAATTGAAAAAATCGTATTTTTATTGTTTTCAACAAACATATAGGTTACAAACATTTTAACGTAATTTAAATTTTAATTTGGTTAAAACGACTATTTAAATGTTAGTAATACACCCTTCAAACGCTTTCAGTTGGCCTAATTATTAAGTGGACCTCGATAGTTGCAGTCTGCAGATTTGTTTTCCAGTTGCGTATTAAAATTCCGAATACATAAGTGACAACTTTAAGGTAATAACTTAGAGATTGTAAAAGGAAACCGAAATAGCATTATTTCCTTATTAGTGCTTACTCATCTTTAACATCAGTACTATGGGTGTTTTTTATTTTGGGAAGATAATATTAATACTTTTACAAGACATTAAGATACTGGTAGGAAAATAGCTAAACAAGATAATCATAAATATTTGAATACAGTGATAAACCGATGATGATCAAGAAGTATGAAAATTTCTGTGTTAATTTAATCGTTAACGAGTTCTCAGCAATATTTCAGAAAGGTCCAATTAGATAAATAATCAGAAAAATATTTTTGATATCATTTACCATTACTACAGGTACTACGTTGGCACCGACGGTCATGGATAAATGTAGGTAATAAAGTGTTACTCAACATATAATCAAATAAATATTAATAATCACTCTCTTAAGAAAAATCTATATTTATTAAAGTTTGTAGGTTAAAATGTGGTATCATCAAAGAGCTGGGATAAAGGCTCAAAAAATAAAAGAGTCACTCAGCGTATTTCATAATCAATGAATCAATCAAAAGACATATTTATTTCCATTATGGTAAAAAACCTTTAGAAGTAATAGGAGCACAATTTTTACATGTATATATACTTTCTTTATTAATTAACAGCTAAACAAAAAAAATTGCAAAAAATTAAATACAGAATGAGTCCCATTAACTCAAAAATAATTTTCTTAGGGAAATAACAAGTTTAAATAATGTTGTTTACTAAAAAAATAATTGATTTAGTAATTATAAATAAAGATAAAGCTCATAGTGGTAAAAAAAGAAAAAGCAATATGAGGTTATAAATGAGACTCAATATCAAACATACTTATCCGTGAATGTAGGTAATCGAAATAAGGATAAACGACGAACTGTTAGATGATAAGAAATAGAAAACCGACAGACAAACGGACTCCTCAGTCAGAGCAATGCTTGATGCCTCTGCTAATCCTTTCAGTTATCCTACCTCCAAACTAATCTTACCTACCGCACCTCTACCTACCACGCTGGCAACCAATACCACACGTTTACACCCACAAACACCCCCCCAACACACACACACACACACACACACACACACACACACACTCACACACACACACACACACACACACACACACATACACACACAAAACTATCACCATGCGATCACAAATATAAAAATACGCTTCCGTTCTGTAATCCAATTTTGGACATAAAATTCCTGTAATCAGATGTTATAATCCTTTCCATATAATCACGACCCACACTTTTTAACCAGTTTTTTACTTTTATTTTATAAGACGATAAATGTATATAAAAAAACTTATCCTTGAGAAATTCTGGTAAATTTCTATAAATAATGTGAGAAACATAAAATATATTTATTTTTAATAAGGTTCTCTATTTAGCCTGGAGTGTGTGTGTGTAAATATGGAGAATGTAAAATTTCTTGTTGCGTAATGGTGAGTCGGAAATTCGAATATACTTCCCGTAATTTTGGAAAATATACATAACAAATACTCTAACAAAACAGTTGTCTTATATCCAAAACACTCATTTCGGTGAACAGCACCTCCGATGCGTAATGCCTATTTTTTCCCAGTGCTGCTTTAAGTATTGCATAAAACATTAACGATTGCTTTATAAGGAAATGAATATTCATTAAGGGGAGCACTTCGCCCTATCTTCGTAATGTTAACATAGGTACACTTATCTCAAGAACTACTTGAGGTATCTTCATAATTCTTTTTTTCCTTTAAAGAGGGGCTTCTAGGGGAACACGTGGAACCTATATAAATATGTGTATATGTATGTATATAAATATTGAACTCAGTGAAATGTGATGTTTTTTAGTGGTTCCACATATGTAAAAACTAGTGCTACAAAACATTACAAAAAAAATTTCATATTCCTACCATTTGTAGTTTTTTGAGAAAAATGTACTTTTGTATTGGAAAACCGCAACTTTCGGAAAAACACAA
The DNA here is from genome assembly GCF_021130785.1 of Homalodisca vitripennis. Taxonomy (NCBI): domain Eukaryota; kingdom Metazoa; phylum Arthropoda; class Insecta; order Hemiptera; family Cicadellidae; genus Homalodisca; species Homalodisca vitripennis. The sequence goes on along the minus strand of NC_060214.1, from coordinate 77,887,723 downwards.
AAAAACGGAAAAAAAATACTGCTTTATTACCTTTTTCAGTACATTCCAGGTGCATAGGCTGGCTGATCTCCTTCCTGCTCCTCATATTCATCCTCCAGACTTCTTCTTTTTAGTAAGTTTTTCTTCTGTCTAATTTTTTGTTCTCTATATCTTCTTGAGCTTTCTCTGCCTTCCAAATTCGCCGCCGGTCAAGCTTTTTCATTGCTGTAATAAAATGCTGCCCTGGTGACACTCCTATTTCTTGAAATACTTTGCATTTGCCAATGTAGCCATCATTAAAAGCTGTAACAGCTTCATATATGCCAAATTTCAAAGTTTTAATCTCCACAAATGTTCTTTTAGGTATGTAGGTCCAAATGACATCTCTGCAAACCATCATTATCCGATACAGCTTCTTGCACAGCACTTTGCATTGACTTCTTACACACTAACTCAGCAATTGAACCCAAGTAATGCTCATGTTCATATATATCTCAAAGGCGGAGGTGTGTAAGATTCATAAAAGCGCAAATTTTTCTCCGCGCAGCCACTCTAAACCTTTGACCTATGTTACGCATAGCATAAAACCAAACGAAGATTTAGGTCATAAAATGTGTTAGGCCTATCAGACTTTGCTTCATTCTGATTAGTGTTAGGGCCTGACTAATTCAGAGTTTTGTCACAGTAATAGTGTTTTCACAATCAGAACAGCTGACTATAATTTTTGATGCTAGGCCTACAATGTGTTTTTACTTTGTAAACAAGTTGGCCATGGCAATTTTTTACACACTGAAACGTTACTAAGAGCCTCATTCAACAATCCTATATTAACTATACAGTTTTCAGACTCATCATTTTCATTCAATTGGTACTGTTTCAAAAAAGGACTGACCTTCTTAGAAGATGCACTTTGAGGTCTTGGCCTATCCACATTTGGAGTATTGGTACCTCGATTGTTACTTGATCCTGAGAAACTTAGGCCTAGGACTAGTTGGAGGGTTATGTTTGATTTCCTTTGAAAACGCGTTTCTTGAAAGCAGGCTTTGAACGTGGCATGGCATTATAAAATTCACTACACTTATAACAAAAAATACTCAGAACTCTCCACTAAACTCACAAAAAACCATAATCATTTACGTAATTTTCACTCTCTAAAACAGAAATGTCAGTAACCAAAACATGTATGCTACCTAGGTTATAAGCAATGGTTATAAAACAGATGTTTTGTTGGTTAGTGTAAGTTGTTGACATAACAAACTGTCACTGCCAACCAAATCATGACATGACTGCAACGAAGTAGTACTATAACAGCACCATTCAAAGTGTGACTGCTACAGGCCCGAAACTGCCTGCAGGCCTATTTAAAAAAAAATATTTCGGACACTTCTAGTCATCATAAAAAAAATTTAATACCACCATTGTTATCGGGAAATTCCAAACTTTAATAAAAAAAAAAAAAAAAATTTGTAATTTTTGAGATTTTTTACGAAGTGCTCCCCTTAACACTAAACCTGGGGACAAATGGCACAAAGGTGACTTTCGGACCACTCCTAAATAATAATCAGAATATGGCCATAAATGAAACCTCTGGTACACCTTCTTAAATTTATATTGAATACTAAAAAAAAATTGTTTTGATATAGGCTACAATTTACAATCAACATTTTATGACAGTGTTTTAACCATATACATATTTTTATATCAGGACAGTGTAAAGTTAATATCTCTTCAGTCTTAACTTTACTAAAGTCTTAACTAAAGTTAATAAGATCTTTTAGTTCAGGAAGATTAAGTTTAACTCAATTAACTGCCTTGCTATGACAGTGAAATATATTAGTACAGATTAAACTACGATTTAATGGAAATAAACCTCCTCAAATTTGTATTTTGATTTAGATTACTTTGAGTATTGAGGTTTAAAGGTTGTAGGTAGGGAAGTATCGCCAAAGGGCTCGAATATAAGTATGGTCATACTGAAATACACAACCTATACAATTAACAGTCGCAAACATTCTGATGATGAAATTTTGACTTGCAGTGCGCATTGTTGAATCATGGATAACTTAAGTTTTGGTTTTGGGCTTTATAAATATGCATCTCTAACACGTGCCAATAACAGCATATGGATACTGCTGTATTGCTATATATATATATATATATATATAATTGATATATCTATAATTTCAATAGACATTGAAACCGCAAAAAGTCCAGGCGGAACAAGTACTTTTTGCGATTCAATGTTTATTTAAATTAAATAAGGCTATTGCCATTTGTTCAATATTTAATTTAATATAGATAAGCATAATCTAGCCCAGACGCATTTAGGTATAAGAGAGAGAGGGAGCGTGGTCCCAAATCAGTCGTCCGCTGTTCCAATCAGCGCCACACCCCCTGATATCTTAAAGGGTCCTGTCCTTGAAGTATTCTGGGCGCTCTTCCGCTTTGCGACTGCTGCCCGTTCGGCGAATAGCAGATACCCCTCTAACCAACCAGGGCGATAGCGTCCCCTGGAGCGAGCCGCTTCCCGGCATTCTGAGTGGAATCATCGGCCGGAGACCATGTAGCTCTACAGTTCGTGGGTCACTCTTTGTGCTCGACCCTTTCGTATTGACTTTGTTTTCAAGTGTTTTTCTTTAATGTGCATTACCATCCTCCTCCCACACTCCTTTGGAGGTAATTTCAGGGTATTAGTGGAGAAGACAGTGTCCAGTGCGGATTATTCGTCGTTCTACCGCGGCCGCCAGCGGTGACGCCCGTTCGCTACGCGCCAATTACGTCGCGCCTAAGCACTCCTGTCGTTGCTGCTTCCCCCTGTGGATCTCTACACACAGCGAGTTTTCCAAGGTACTGTTAAAACTCCATCACTTGTGTTGTATTCTCCTCTCACCTCTTGTTACCTGCCCACTTTCCCGCCATTCTGCACCATTGTTTTATTTTTATTTTCATAATTGGTCCTCCGATTATTAATTTTTATCTTCTGCCCGTACATTTTTGGTCCTCCGGGCCGGATGATTGTGAATCAGTCCTGTAGATTACAGTAATTTGTGTTGTAATTAATTAATTGTAACAGGCGTCGTTACGCCATTTTGAATCTGCCGTACCGACGCTACCGGCTTGTATGGTGGCGCTGCGAACGTGTTGTACTGGTAACATTGTTTCTTCTCTCGCGCAACTAGATCGTTGACGTCAACAACTATTACGTAATTGTCCGTAGGCAGTCTAATTTTACGACCGCCCCTCAACAGCTGATGGCCCGATCGATACTTGAATGCACGGCCTCCGCTGCAGTCAGCTGTACCGGTTTTTGATACTGCATTTCTCTCGCCGTAACGGAACTCTGTTTTATATCTCTGAATAGAGACTCGGACACGAGTCCACCCATACTCTCTCTCACATTAGTAATATACTAGTAATGTATTTAGTTAACAAACAGGGCAATATCTGGTTTAGTTAATTGACCACTCTTTCTTTGATAGTATTAATTAACTCACAATAATTCTCCATTCCATTAATGTAACTTTGTGCTAGTGGAAATTTAATTGTTCCTTGTAATTGTTTCTAAAGCAATATATTGCTCACTATTCAATTTGCTATTGAATAACATTTCGCTTTGTTCCATTGTAATTTACTTGTTAAATAAGCAACCAATTAATTGCCATTCTAAGTTTCTCATGTCAATTTAAGATTTAACTTGAACTGATTTGCTCTCCTTTTCATTTCAATTATATCATTGTTGTTTCATGTTCTAGCGTAAATTATGTTAAGAAGTGTTAGATTAACTCTCTGATCGATAGTATTGGTGATTGTAGGTCAATTCTATGGTGTACTCTTGCCAAATTATTGAAAGCAACATTTCTTATCTCTAACCTACATATTAGCTACTTATTTCTCTACACTCCATTGTATTTTGTCAATTTTATTTTAAAAGTTTTCATTCACCGTTCTCTACATTGTGTCTCTTTATCAACCTGATTAACTTAGGATACCTCTCACGGGTTACTTAATTGTTTAATAACAATTACTCACTGTCTCTCTTATATTATTTTTACTAATAATTGCTCCATTTAAAATATTTTCTCGCCTTAGGGTTACATAACATTGGTACTTAGATTAGCTATTAAGGTAGCTTAGGTGGACATACCGGCACTTAATGTAATCTAATTTTGTCTTATCTCAACTTAACTTGTTCCCCCCTTTCGCTTACATTGATTTGTTTACATTACGGTATCCCTCCATTGTTTTTTAAATTATCTTTGTTAATTGTCTCATTTTATTGTTTTGTGGCACTATCGGGAAACCTTTGGTAATTCTCATTTGTAAAACTGCTTTGCCCCTTTCGATATCACAATGGCTCCCAAGGAATTCAAATACGAAACTTATCGTAAATCAACAGATCTTATCAAATCTCGTTTTGCTTCTCTTAACGAAACCGTCACGAAAATCACTACCAGCGCTCCACCTTTGACACCAGTTCAAATCAGACAATTAAACACAGTGTTCGCGGAACTAAAGAAGAAACGCGCGGACTTTGAACTTAACCTTCAACGTGTCATCGAAGGTGACAGTGAAGCAGCGGATCAAGATACTCTTTCCAAAGATCAGGATGAGGTTAACGACCTATATGTCGCTATTTCTAGCTTGATCGAGGTTCATCTTGTCACTGAACCCACAACTCCCGCGTCCTCATCACATTCTGATCATCCCGCGTTGTTCCCCACGACGGTAACTGGAGTCAAGTTGCCTAAATTAAACTTACAGACGTTTGATGGTTCTCCTATGAAATGGATTTCATTTATCAACCTGTTTGACACTACAGTACACCGCAGTGCTTCACTCTCTAACGTCGCTAAGTTCCAGTATTTACTGAGCATATTGGAAGGCGAAACCTCTGAACTTAGTGAAGTCGCTCAATCTCACCCCCGCCAATTACCTCATTGCTTATCAGTTGTTGCGGGACAGATATCATAACATACGCCGCCTCACTACTCTCCATCTAAATTATATACTTGACAATGCCCGCAGTCGCTAGCAACAATGCTAAACAACTTAGAGCGTTCATAACAACATTTTATGAACATTCAGAGTCCTTGAAAGCCCTGGACTGTGATATCGCCTCTGATAATCCTCTATTGTCAGCTCACTTGTTGCGCAAACTTGACAGCAAAACTGTCCAGAAATTGGAACAGTATCGTGAGTCCCAAAGAGAGCCTGGCGCCGCTCCGCATTCCCTCCCCAAGGTCACGGAGATTATAACATTTTTAAATCTGGAATGCTCCCAGATTGAAGACGCTAGCCTTCACACACCCACTCTGAGACGAAAATACTGTCTACCTCTTCCAGACCGAGGGTTGAAAAGCGTGTTCAGTTCGCCTCCCCCCAAGCAAAATGAATTTGTTAGCTACTGACGCTAAAATTAATTCAAACTAAGAAGCTCTTTGTTTTTGTTGCCGGAAATCTGGGCACAAAATTTACCAATGTCCTCTGTTTAAGGACAAGTCTCCTAATGAGCGGTACAACCTCGTTAAAGGTAACCAGCGGTGCATTTCATGCTTGGGAAATCATCCGATTAAAGAGTGCAGATCCAAGAACACATGTTCGACTTGCCACAGGAAACACCATTCGCTTCTGCACTTTAATAACAGCGCCGATAGGCCTAGCTCTTCCGCCACTGCGCCTCTACCCCCCCCCCGCTAGCTGTCAACACAACACTGACTTGTGGCCGCGCGCTCCCACCTCTCTCACTGAAAACAAGCACCGTGCTGCTCTGTACAGCACTGGTCAAACTCACTGCCCACAATGGCCAGTCATATATTTTTCCGCGCCTTATTGGATTCTGGCAGTATGTCCGACTTTGTTTCTGAGCGTGCTGCTCAGCTGTTAGGCTCACGTCGCCAGCCTTCTAACCTCACTGTTCATTGGGTTAGCCCAAAACATGACTAACACCAGAGGGTCACTAGATCTCAATCTTGAAACATTATCGGGACACTTAATTGCCCAAAACCATTCCTTCCATGTACTGGAAAAAATCTCTCTCGAAACTTCCGCGGGTAGAACTTAACCCGGAAGTACTCATGCGAACAAAATCTTTTGTTCTCGCGGACCCGACCTTTGGCAAAGCCTGGTCCAATCGATGTCCTCATCGGCAACTCTCTCTTCCCTCAACTGCTTACCAATGAGCGACACTCTCTCGGGGCGAATATGCCTTCTGCTCTTGGCACTATTTTTGGATATGTGATTGTTGGAAGTGCGCCGTGTCTCTCTACCGCGCAAAGAACCTCTAATCTCGCCATCTCTCTCCTCTCGACCACAGATACTGACCTCCACTCCTCCCTTCAACGATTTTGGACACAGGAAGAACTTCCGATCTGTAGTAAAAAATCGGAAGAAGAAATCGCGGTGTGATAAACTGTTTGAGACATCGCATACACGTGACTCGGAAGGTCGCTATGTAGTCAAGCTTCCCTTTGTTGACAACCTCGCCCACACTAAATTGGGAACGTCAAGGTCAACCGCCGCTCATCGCCTGGAGTCTATGGAGAGGCGGATCCACGCCAGAAATAACTCCCCCCTGAAGGCGCTCTATATCGAGTTCATGACCGAGTACGAGGCGCTCGGACACATGAAATGTCTTCCCCATCCTGATTTATCTGCTCCGCATTATTTTCTCCCACATCATGGGGTAGTGAAAGAGTATAGTAGCACTACCAAGCTTCGTGTTGTTTTTGACGCCAGTGCCAAGACCGGCTCAGGCCTATCCCTCAACGACGTACTTCTCACCGGTCCAAAGTTACAAAATAATATTTGTGATATCCTTCTCCACTTCCGGCTGAAAAATTTTGTTTTTTCGTGCGACATCCGGCAGATGTACCGCCAAATTAAGATTCATCCAAACGACCAAAGGTTTCAGCTCATCCTTTGGCGTGAAAACCCCTCCCTTCCGCTCTCTACTTACCAGATGACCACGGTGACGTATGGTATGAACTGTTCACCCTACCTCGCCATAAAAACACTCCGACAATTGACACAAGATGAAGGTTCCAATTTCCCTCAGGCAGCTCACATTCTGAAACACCATAGCTATGTGGACGATTTGATAGCCGGAGCGTCCACTGAAGACGAAGCTCTCCAACTTCAACATCAGCTGATCGAGCTTCTCCGCTTAGGCGGCTTTGAACTGAGGAAATGGGTTTCTAATTGCCCAAAAAATTACTTCAACCATTGCCTGCCTCTCATCAAGAATCCCCTGTGTTTCTTCAACCTTCGTCGGACCCTCTGTTCTCCATCTTAGGTATCCATTGGTCACCTGTGACAGACTGTTTTAAATATAACCTCAACTTCACATGTGATGCCCCGACTAAGCGGAAAGTGCTAAGTCTGATCGCTCGGATTTACGACCCGTGCGGTTTTTTGTCCCCTTGCATAATGATAGCAAAGCGCTTCATGCAAGTGTTGTGGACTTCCGGTGTATCTTGGGATGAACCCTTGTCTCCGACCTCGCGCTAAAATGGCGAGACTTTGTGATCGACTTAAAAAACATTGTTGAAGTGTCGATCCCTCGGCCGATAATGGCCACCCCCCTCTAGCTCATGTGAACTACATGGTTTCTCGGACGCATCCGAGACCGGTTACGCCGCTGTTGTGTATATAAGGTGCATAAACACTGATAGTGAAGTGAGTGTGACCCAAATAATTTCAAAAACTCGTGCTGCCCCGCTAAAACGAGTAACTTTGCCGCGATTAGAGTTGTGCGCGGCTCACCTCCTGGCTAATTTAGTTCATTATGTACAGTCTCAGTATTCCAGTGTATTAAGTATTGACTCTACAACTTTGTGGTGTGATTCGACTGTGACTCTGTCCTGGATACATACTCTCCCTTACCGCCTCAAAACGTATGTAGCGAATCGTGTAGCTCAAATCCAAGAGCTCATTCCTCCCTCTTCTTGGCGTCATGTGTCTAGTGCTGACAAACCCTGCAGGACTGTGCTTCTCGTGGGATCCTCCCTTCGGAACTTGTTCATCACACTCTTTGGTGGCACGGACCCTTGTGGCTGCAACTACCTCCTCCAGATTGGCCCACTTCCAGTTTTTCTCCGCTCGATGATTCTTCCTTGGACGAGTTGAAGCCCGTTCCGCTGTCCGTCTTCGTTGCAGCCCTCCCAGCCTCCTTGGGATCTACTCACTCGTTTCTCCTCCTGGACCAAGCTGCTTCCATGTGTTGGCGTATCTCCTCCGGTTCGTCTCTCATAGCCGCCGGCAAGAACATCATGTGGGTCCTCTTTTCTGTCGTCGAGGTGCGAGCTGCTCAACTTCGCCTCTTCCAATTAGTTCAACGAGAATCTTTTCCTGATGACCTGGCAGCCCTTCGAGACAACAAGAACTGCTCCATCAAGCTACAGCGCCTTGCTCCTTCATTGATGCTGAAGGACTCCTCCCGTGTTGGTGGTCGACTAAAGCTTGCTGACTTGACGGAAGAAGTGCGCCACCCCTGTATTTTGCCTAAATCTCACCATGTTTGTTAACTTACTAATAGACCACACTCACCTACAAAACTTACATTCAGGGGTTCAATTAACCATGTCCCTTTTAGCCCAGCATGTCTGGATTCTCTCTGCTCGTAGTGTGGTGCGCTCGCGCATTTTTCAATGCCTCCCTTGCTTTAAACAAAGACCCAAGCCTTTGTTCCCTCTCATGGGTGATCTACCCAAAGCCCGCATAATTCCCGCTCGAACCTTTCTTGTCGACAGGCATTGACTATGGTGGTCCCTTCAACGTCAAGATTCACAACCTCCGCTCTATCCGACACACTAAAGCTTACATCTGTCTCTTTGTGTGCCTAGTGACTAAGTCTGTACATATAGAAGTCGCCACTGATCTGTCCACGGACGCATTTATAGCCGCACTCACACGTTTTGTTTCACGTAGAGGCCTATGTACCGACATCTATAGTGACTGTGGTACAAACTTTGTTGGTGCGAGAAACTCTTTACAGCAACTAATCACTTCCTCTGGCAAGCTCCAAATTCACCAATTTTCCCTCGGCCAAGAAAATTAACTTTCATTTTAACCCCCCTGCAGCTCGCCCACCATGGCGGCCTCTGGGAAAGCGCCATTAAGAGCGCCAAATTTCACTTGAAAAGAGTTCTGAGCACCTATGTTCCCACTCTTGCCCAATTTACCACCCTCACTTGCCAGGTGGAAGCAATGTTGAATTCCCGCCCGCTTACTGCGCTCTCCAGTGACCCCAACGATTTACAACCTCTCACTCCGGGGCACTTCCTGATTGGAGCGCCGCTAGTGGCTGTGCCCGAACGCAACCTTGCAGATTTGCCGGATAACAGGCTGGCTCATTGGCAGCTAGTGCAGGCTTGCTCCCAGCGAGTGTGGAAACGCTGGAGCAGGGAGTACCTCCATTCCCTCCAGCAAAGACTTAAGTGGGAGCGGCCCTCCCGAAATTTACAAGTTGGCGATCTAGTATTGGTCCAACAAGACTCTCCCTCGCTGTGTTGGCCCCTCGCTAGAATAACTAAGCTTTTCCCTGGACGTGACAGTGTAGTGCGTGTGGTAGAACTCAAGACCCCCCAAGGTACCTTCACACGCCCGGGCAGTCAAAAGTGTTCCTGCTGCTGCCGTTCTTGTCACCAATAGCTTAAGTCTATCTCAACACTTTAGGATAGATAGTTAAGACCTAGTTTAAGATGTTAGTCTTTAGCTTTATTTCTCATGTTTCTTTCTCGATCATGCCACTTTGATTTGTTGAATCCTGATGATTCAAAGCCGCCGGTATGTTCAATATTTAATTTAATATAGATAAGCATAATCTAGCCCAGACGCATTTAGGTATAAGAGAGAGAGGGAGCGTGGTCCCAAATCAGTCGTCCGCTGTTCCAATCAGCGCCACACCCCCTGATATCTTAAAGGGTCCTGTCCTTGAAGTATTCTGGGCGCTCTTCCGCTTTGCGACTGCTGCCCGTTCGGGCGAATAGCAGATACCCCTCTAACCAACCAGGGCGATAGCGTCCCCTGGAGCGAGCAGCTTCCCGGCATTCTGAGTGGAATCATCGGCGGGAGACCATGTAGCTCTACAGTTCGTGGGTCACTCTTTGTGCTCGACCCTTTCGTATTGACTTTGTTTTCAAGTGTTTTTCTTTAATGTGCATTACCATCCTCCTCCCACACTCCTTTGGAGGTAATTTCAGGGTATTAGTGGAGAAGACAGTGTCCAGTGCGGATTATTCGTCGGTTCTACCGCGGCCGCCAGCGGTGACGCCCGTTCGCTACGCGCCAATTAACGTCGCGCCTAAGCACTCCTGTCCGTTGGCTGCTTCCCCCTGTGGATCTCTACACACAGCGAGTTTTCCAAGGTACTGTTAAAACTCCATCACTTGTGTTGTATTCTCCTCTCACCTCTTGTTACCTGCCCACTTTCCCGCCATTCTGCACATTGTTTTATTTTTTATTTTCATAATTGGTCCTCCGATTATTAATTTTTATCTTCTGCCCCGTACACCATTTCTACAAATTTAATGTAAATAATAAAAGTCATTTAACTGGTATTTGGCCTTCCGATCATATGTTAGTTTGGTTATTTAAAAGCATATGTGTTAGATGCGGCCAAATACAAAATAATTTAATCGTCTAAAGTGAAGGCTCTGTTGTGTAATGGTAACACATTCACCCGGCAATTGAGAGATCCGGGTTCGAGTCCCGGCGGAGCAAGTACTTTCTGCGACTAAATGTTTATTGAAATTAAATAAGGCTATTGCCTAATTTATATAAATTAGATATATATATATATATATATATATATATATATATATATATATATATATATATATATATATATATATAATTTGCTCTTTTGTACAATATAATACAAATAAAGTTAATTGGCTTTGCCTTTTTTTCACTAAAATCAACGTTTCACTATATAGATTTGCCCATTTATTGTCTTTTATAATATCATTGAACAGGCTAGTGAAGGCATCAGTACGGTCAAAATAAGGATTTTTACCTATTCATTTAAAATAAACCAAAGTATGAAATTATTTAGCGTCAGCTTATTTATATAATTTAGGTGATTCACTGCTGACAATTTCTTTAATAAAACAGATTTTTTCTATATACCATGAATAATAATCAAAGAATCCACTCTGTGCTGAAGGCAATGTCAGAGCTAGAATTTTTCAAACTATTTCAATCCTACATTGTAGGCAAATACATTTCCAAGCATCTAATATCAGTGTTTTATAATAAATTATGGTAAAAAAAAACATTCTAATTGAAATGTGTGTGTGACAAGATTTAAAAAACTACTAAAATTGCATAAATTACTGGGTTACAAACGATAACATTTACCAGGACACTAATGACTTCATCTGAAATACATCAGACCGTTTTCAGCTACAGAGAGGTCTCACGAAACATTTTCACTTATCACGGAGTGACAGATGCTGTTAAAATTGCCTTAAATAATGTGAAAAATATGAGTTTTATATTACCTACTCAGTAAATTCAACATTTTATGATTTTATTTGTTTTTCAAAATTTTCAAAATTATGCATTAAATAATTAAATATATACCTATTTTACCAAATAAAAAATAGTTTACACAAACTTATATTTATTAAATTGATTTAAATTACCCTTCCCATATTTATAACCACTTTCACCAACTCGACAAAACTATTTTCTTTACAAAATGTTTTAGTTAAATACGAAGGCAAGAATTCAATAAATCATTCAAATTATTTTAATGCAAGAGGGACTTAAATTCTTTTCAAATTAAATTAGTGATCGGCAATCTTAAAGTTGCCCTAAATGTCAGGTTTTATTAGATTCTAAAATAAATACAAATAATAGTTAAGATTTTGATTCCATATGTTGGAATACAAAAGCCCACTAAAAAGTCTAAGAGACACCAGCGCGGAAACCACCGTCTATAAGTTTAAACCAAGCTATTGGAAATTTTTTTACATAATTTTATGTAAAATTGCTAATTTAACTTTTTCTTGTGAATTTACAATTTCAACCTATAATGAAGATTCTAAAACAAATGTATCCCTAAAAATAAAAATATTGTGCTTGCCTTCAATCGTGATGTATCAGTTATCATAAACCCTTCAGGCTACATCAAAGAAGCCAATTTTCAATAGGAAAATAAAAACACCTGTTATATATTAAAAACGTATAAATCAACCCAATTTAATAGATACAATTATAATTATGGAAGTATTGAAGCTACAACAAGCATAATTATATAATTATAAATTTTTTTGAGAAAACTCGAAATGATTATTACATTATCTAACCAATACTTTAATAAGTATAAATCCACATATAACAGTTTATTTATCTATTACCAAGGTTCGCTATATGAAAATACCACCACCTACAGGACACCTTAATATTATATAATATTACGTAAATAATTCTTCATTTTTATGAGTAACCAAATCAAGATTCCGAAATCCCTAAATATTTTAAAGGAAACAATTATTTGAAAAATGTCTCTAATTTAGTTATACATGTTTGAAACGAGTTTGTATTAACATGTATGTTCATATTACCTTTATATACAATAATTGTACTTTGTTTTACTCTACACTTGATTTGTAAATTATAGCGTGGAATCTGCCTTACTATTTTATGCTTTCTTTTTTTAGATACTTTTAGAATAAACCTACACAAGAATCATAACATTAAAAATATATAATAGAGAGTTTATTTTAAATTCAAGCGCACTATTAAAAATGTCATTTCGTTTTTACGGATTTTCAATTGTTGATGCACTGATTCCATTAAATTAGGCAATAATAACATACTCATTTCCTAAAGGTAAATGCACAAACAAATACAATCACTTATTAAATACTAATAAAACCTTAATTATGGTGGCCTACATGACTGCCTGGTTTAAAGTACACTACCGGTCGCTCCTAGTCCAAGGACATTTACTTTCTAGTTGTAATTAATATTATTTACAGTGAATATAGATTTTTGCTGAAAAACTCTTTTTTACTGCATTGGTGTAGGATCATACAATCCATTTCCCTAATAATCTCAATATTGTAACTGTTTACCTAGCCCAGTCTTTACTATATATATATATATATATATATATATATATATATATATTACTTATTACTATTATATAGCCCGGTAGTTTACTACTTACTGCCTAACATACAAATATAATATTTTAACCTCAGATTTCATTCCAATCGTTTACAAAAACACTAGATGCAGTACAATTAAACCAATATCTCTACACGCCTGATATATTGTGTAGCATGAGGTACTGGCCGGGATTAGAGGGTATTAAGGAGTTGGAAGAAAAGGTCCAGGCAGAGAATTTTGTATAATTAACTTGTTTTAAAGGCTTTTACTAAGTTAAAAGTCCATGACTTTTAAAAAAACCTAGCTAAGCGTTATAAATTCTTTTTCCAAGTTGACACTACCGTAGCATAATAAAATAAAATTTTAATTTATAAGTATTCTTTGCAGAAATGGTATAAGAATATAAGTCACTACGACGAAAGATTATCGTACTCTGCCTCCCAAAAGAAAACGATATCGGCGATAATTGAGTTGAATGCATCTCCACCAGTCACTGCTACTGCCCATCTCCACAGTTATTCTGTCAATGAAAAACTGACCTCTTTAGTTCGAGATAAATCCCAGAGGCGATTCATGAATAAATTTTACATTAATCAAGCACATGACAATCAATGAAAACAAAACCTAAAAGAACATGAATAATGTATTCGGAAGTGATAGGTGGTTCGTGAGTCTACTGTAGGTCAACTTGAATGGCCACACGTCTAGGAATATTTGGACGCGATTTAGCGACGTCGTGAAAAATATCTAATTGAACTGAAAAAAATATAAATATAAAAAAATGAAATAAAAATGAATAATCAATAAAAATGAGGTTTATAAAAATCTGTATCATAACATAATAGAATTTAAATAATCATTTCCATGACTCCGACTTAAAGAAAGGAAGTATGACTCATTACATATTTTTTCGATTTATTAAGAAATAAGGAAAGTAATTCTAAAATAATGGAGGTACTTTTGATTTGCGATAAGGGATACTTGTCCAAAAATAGTGACCTCCGGAAAACAACAAAGTACCATAACTTCAAAGTACAGTAGACGGAAAGAAGGTCACAGTACATTGAGTAGTCCTAGAGTACCAATTCTACTGAGGTGTTGCTAAAAAGTATTTGGGTTAATATCATATATAGGGCTAAGATATATTGTTCTACGTTCCTCAGTCAGTCCCTGGATGTCTCATTCTGCACTCAGCATATTTTAAGCAGCTGACCTCTTCTTATACTAGCTTTAAGAGCGAGAAATACTAGTAGACGTAAAAACTAATATTATAAACTGTAACGAGAGGTTAAGCATGCATATATATATATACATACATATATATATATATACATATATATATATATATATATATATATATATATATATATATATAATTGCAATAAACATTGAATCACAAAAAAGTACTTGTTCCGCCGGGAGTCAAACCCGGATCTCTCGCTTTGCCGGGTGAATGTGCTACCATTACAGGTTCCACTCCCGGCGGAGCAAGTACTTTTTGTGATTCAATGTTTATTGCAATTAAATAAGGCTATTGCCATTTATACAATTTAATGTATATATATATATATATATATATATATATATATATATATATATAAATTATATATATTAAAACGAAATATTAATTTAAACGTAACATTAATTTTACAGATTGCATGTCACTTATAGTCAATGGTTGACCTGATACAATTGTTTGAAAAGTTATCACGAGTAATTATGTATCCACCGGAAACACTCCAACAGGATGTAATAAACAGCTTGCAAACTGGATTAGAGTTACTCGGAAGTAAAAGCAACTATGACACTAGTACAAAATCAATAAATCTTTATCCTTTCAGGAATTTCAAACACTTTCAGTTGAAATCTCGTTACTCTTCTTCAATTATTCTGTTTCAAATCCTGATCGTGTTTTGCCGAACAGTTTAACGTATTAATCCAATTATTTCTTGAATCTTGTTTCTTGAAAACGAAAAGATATTCGTTTAAACCCACTGAGGGATTTCTATTTATTCACAAAAGCTGTATTTCAATTTTTATCATAACATTCTAAATAATACGTTAAAAATCCATTTTGAAAGTAATGAAGTAAAGTGGAAGTGCTTTATTAAAACGTATTAGTCCAATTTAAAAAGGAAAGAAATATGTTTTATCTGTGACACGACAACAGTTGTTGGGTTAAATATAATAATCGTGAAATTAAAATTTTAAAATAGTATTGAATATTTATAGAATAAAAACTGAAAAAATGTTACGCACCGTGAGATCATTATAAATAATATTTTTAACTACATAAATATAGGTTTGCACAAAGTTTCATATTATTTGTTATATTTATTCTGGAGTTACGTTTATGACATATAGCCATCTAATCCTAGTATATTTCTTAATAGGCATGTTTATTGCTACTTTTCCAAATTATTAATTATAAATATAAATTAAAGGAAATACGTTACTTTAAAGAAATTACTTTGAATTTATTTAGATTATTCTGTAAGTGACGTTTGTACAAGTTACAGTTTTTTTAATTATAACACTAATACATTTTTATTTTAATAAAACATTATTTTAATAGATTTATATTGAAAAAGGGTGTTTGGCACATAATTCACGTGTATTTATGATAAGTATTTAATCCATAATTTATAATAAAGAAGACGATCAAATTTTGATATAGTACGAGGCACATCAATGCAAGCTTGGCTGTGTGTGGGAAGCTACCACCACTTTCGCAATCATCACATTATTATATCAGCTGATTTTCAATACGATGTGACGAAACGATGTCTCGCTTCATTTAGGTTGTTTGCAATCATTATGATCTTCGGCTTTCTATTATTCAGCAATTTTTGTTTTATTATTATTTTAGACTCACATTCTGTGTCGTGGTGTAGATACGTGTTAGCTTACTTCATATTAGTTTCAAGTTATATAAAGTTAAGATTTTATACCAAGTGTTTCAACAATTAGTTAAGCTAAGAAAATTGAGAAACACAGCCTGAGATATATTAAAGTACTAATGGTTACTTCTTGAAGCACAAAAATATATAAATTTTTTAATACGTGTTTTGTATCCTGGGTTGATGCCCGCCTAAAATAAAAAGTGTTTATTTTTTACTTACATCCTATATATTTTGAAACCTAAACTGCACTACAGTTCCAATGGCTGTAAATTCTAAAGTGAAACAGTAAATTAAATTGATTCTTAAAATTAAAACTAATGCTTTCAAAATTAATAGTTATCTCCTTAGATTTTTAAAACAACGGACATTGTAAATGCTATAATGTAAATAATGTTCAAAGTCATTGCGCTTGGTCTACGGAACATATGACTTTTATTGCAAATATTACCTGATTTCTGTTGTATGTATTATGTAATTTGGCAAAATAAATCCACATTCGTCTTCATCACAGGTCACATTATACTGTTTTTTAGTAGTTTTACTATATAAAATTTAAGAAAAAAATTGTTTTATTTATTATTTACTTCCTTTGTAGTAATTCTACTATTCTAAGATCAATACTTTGATATGAAATCATTTAAAATGTCTACCAAAATTTTAATTGCAGGTAAACTTTGTGTGTATAAAAAGAGTCATTCTAAGAACTGACGTGTCACAAGGACAAGAAAGGTTATCGCTATTGGTTTCAGGGCGTTTTCAACCACCATTTATCTCAGGGCGGTAATGACACGTCCACTTGTCAGGACCCTGGCTATTTCTTGTCGCTAAGGGATAGACTGGTAAAGGGCTAATCTGACCTACAATGTGTTTTCTATTAAATGCAGACATTAAACTGCATTAATAGTATTTTTAAGTAAAGATTCATCTAATGAATACATTTTCTTCAGAACACAGACATTGGTCACATAAGAAGTTTCGATAACCCTTTTCTTGTTATGTCCTGCCCATTCTATTTTAAGATTGGAAGCCACCGGGAGCGTCTGTTTTCAATATTTCTTAGGAGACCCTCTTATTAGTGTGGTCGTCCTCTATTGATCTGCTTCATCTTGTTATGCTTTTAGCTTTTTTCTCTGTGCTGGTGACCTCGTTCAAACCAATCACCATGAGAAAACTTGACAGCTGATGTCGTATTATTCTTATAATACTTATATAACTAGCACTATTAATATATATTTTTATTATTTGTCTAACGTATTTCATTACACTTTGGGTTATTTCATGAAATGTTTTGAAACATTTGTTACACATTGCCCTGCTCTTTATGATTACTTACTGTATTTTACAAATATTGTATTATGTTACTAAAAAGCCTAGTTACTTCGTATATAAGTACATTTTCCCTGCACTTCGTTACATTACTTGTGCCTTGTGACATAAGAATAAAAAACAGTTTATTTCAATATGTACAAACTTTTATCTAAGTTTCCTCATTAATACTTTGCTATAAGAAACATTCAGAAGTAATTGTGTCAACATTATCCTCTCTATACAATTCAATATCTCAAACGAGACGTAATAAACATTAATTGACAGTTTCTGGTTGGGTTAGCTACCAATTCAATAATTGCTTTCTACCCACAGGATGTTGATGTCGTTGATTGGTTACAGGATAGTTATAAAATCTATTCTTCTCAAGCCAGCACAACAACATTATATTGTTGGTATTGGAATGTCCAATATTATGATGACCTGAAATTACGTAGGCTATTTCTTCAAAGGTTACACAAGAATAAAAATGTTTGGTACACATTTATAAAGGAATAAAACCTAGTAAACCTATTAATATTGCTCAACAAGTAATCAGTTATAGTTAAATAATTAAAATGAACGTTTTGAATTAGTTTACTTTGACTAAAGTAATAATTTAGTTTTTGCATCTGCACTTAAAACCCAATTCTAGAGCAGGACATATTTTACCTGCAATGAACAAGCTTGTAACCAGGAGGTAAGTAAAGTCGATTGGATTTCTCCGTGTAGCAGCTGCTGGGCGCGAAGCAATGATTCTCCTCTCAGTGTCCGCATGGTAGAGACGATAAGGATTCTGACAGGTTCAGGCGGCGAGTGCTTCATTCTGCAATGCAGATGATATTCGTACACAATTAAAACACATAATACGGACTGTCGATGATTCATCATGCTACTAAGACCAGTATCGACGGAATACTTGAGTGTTCAACACACCTCTATGGCAAGGAACGGAGAGCGGCTGGTGTCAAACTGACACTATGTAAGCGGACAGTCGGATGCTGAAGTCTACATAATCAATCTATAGGTAAATTAGTTATATCGAAATTATCTATTTTCTTTCTAAAAACAGATGGCAAATACTTCTACATCGCTGCTTGTGAGATTCGATTTGATGTCCAGGGCTCATCTTGCCTGTGTATTGCAAACGAGGAATACGGAGAATTCTATGCCTTGCCATTGCGTAACGGTAGATATATAGCTCATCCGGGGCAGAAGAAGGACCCCAATGTGGCCAATCGGATTGCGATGGGTTCGAATTACTCGACCCTGATATGGTTGTGGTACTAATTTTCATTCAGGTGGAGGAGAAATTTATATTCCCATGGTGTGCTGCTAGTTAGAGGCTGACGTAGTTAATTTAGTTCTAATGATACCCATAGAATAAATATGACTAAAATACTAAAAGACTAAAAATGTTCTTAATTACAATATCTGCTCTCATAGAATAGCCCTTTTTAGGTTAACTATTTTCATTCATATAGCTTCTAAATAATAGCTGAACGTAATAGAATTAGACTAACTAATTAATATTCAGCACATTTTAAGTTTTACTAATATAAATATAAAGATAAACAAAATATCTTTTCAAATGGTATTAATCTATCACTACCTTTCGTAATAAATCAAATGTTTACAAAAACTAGCTTATCTGTGCTTAAAAATCTTATTCTACCTGTATACGATCAGGAGACGGAAACTATTATTAGGGACAAGATCTTTAGAAATTTCTGTTTCTTTGAGGAGTAAAACTCACAAAGCAAGCTATGCTATGCACAACCAAAGTGGCGTAAAAAGGAAATGAGAAGATTTTCTTTCCAGTCTTTAAAATATTCTTATTGCAAAGTAATGCATGGCGTGTTTCCTTTCATCCTCCTTCCAATTATTATTGTAGTAGTATACTTATTTTAATGGACATGCTGGATTGCAATCCTTTTAGATAAAACGAGTCTAAAAAGAAAAATTTAAGTATAGCCGACATCTATTTACTACACTAGTGACAGGGAGTGTTTTGTTTCAAATTGGATGCATTTCGTCGTCTTGTAGTTCAATACTGTAAAATTTGTGTCTGAGAAACATAATTTGACTTCTAAACTCCACGAGTACTTACTCTGTAAGTAGTAAAATTATTATATGCCATTTAATTAATTGATTCAGTTGGTATACACATTTAGTCATATTACAACTTTCTTGTTGCCATCATGATTGCCCATAAAAACTAATATAGAATGTTCACTAACCACTCAACATACGAGATGCATAATCTTTAAAGTATTCGGTCTTCATCATATATTTGAGTAAAAACGATGAGAATACATAAAATAATATCACATATCTACTGTACTCTTTTCTGCAGCTAATCTGAGATGATGACTTGGGAATAATGACATTTTCAGAGACAAACAAGTATCAGTGATCTCAAACTGACAAGTTTTACTGACCGTTGGTTTATAAAGTTGTATTCGGCACTTCTCAGTGCAGTTGTTGGAGAAACTCAATAGTAGATTGCTTAAGGTTACGGTAATGTAACATAGTAATGTTGATTACTAAGGATAGTACACTGTATCAGGAAGAGTGCATTAGCCCAGTTGATTACGTTGACAAAACGATGAAAAATAATACGAGTATTTTATTGTTTATAATATACTTGTAACAAATAGCATTCCATGTCACTTTCTATTCATTAAAAATACCAATTTCACAAAGGAACGATATATGGCTGAGCTTTATTTAAGTTTGTCACGATATGGGTTTGAACAATTACATTTTTCTACTGTTTATAATTCTTATTGATTATAAGTGACTTTTAAATCTATCTTAGGTTAAAAACTGCAATTATTGAGTTATTATAGACTAAAACATTATAATCAAAATTTTTAATTTGTTCACTTATTTTATCAATGACGAATATTTTACTATGCTGGCTATGGATACCTTTTCGCTTTTCACATTACTTGTAGTTATTACGTGTAGTTAAAAAAAATTTATATTATAACTTTTTAAATTGAAATATTTTATCTCTAATCACGTGGTTTTAAAATAACAAACAAAAATATTTTACATTGGTTAATATACAAAAGCTGGTATTGTTTATTTTCAATAAACTCCCAAATCGAGTAAAAGAAATATTTCACTAAATGAAACTTTTTTTATCTCGTATCACTATTTAAATCTCGTAAATATATGTGAAAATACTTTAAAGCATCTATGTATATGCAACATAATGGCTTTTTACTACAACTGATTCGTAAATGTCCACGTTAACTGTTTCATATATGTTAAAAATACCACCGTAACTTATAGACTGTGGCTTTACAACAACATTTAAAATGCTACCTGTTCGAATAAACATTTAATGTACGTACATAATTTTTAAAGTATTTTTGATAAGAATAATCGGTTTGTATTTATTGTTGCAAAAAATAGAAAATACATTATTACTTCTATTTACTTTTTCTTCGTTATTCTTTCACAATTTTTTTTTGACTTTTAAACTATACATTATATTTTAATTAGTGATGTCAAAAGTATAGATAAATTAAATGATGTAATTTTTAAAGAAATTGTATGCGGATATAGGGTGGATACGGTAAGACAGTAGGTTTCCTAGTTGTGTACTCTCTTAAACGGGTTTACAATGAGTGTTGACTTTGTTCTCTCTGATTTTTTAGTTGGAGGCCAAATAAAGGGGTCGCTAATAGTTAGGTGGTTAGTGGAAGGGGTGGTACAAAAAACTACGTCACGCAATTTTCCGAGTCCTTTTGAGTATCTTTGCTCAGTTAAATGTTAGTGGTTTGTTTATTTTATTTTATCCACCTAGTCTGGGCGGGATTTTTGCTTGAGTAGCTTATTTATAGTGGAATTGCGACTTTCAGATGGGAGTTTTGTTTTTAACTAATGCTAGCATTCTTTTATAGGTATATTGTGTAATTTTTTAATAGACATAGAAAATAAGAAGATTTGAAAAAAATTTATAACTAACGTAAGTTTTCAATATAGTTCATGTCGTTAAAAATACTATTCAAATAAATCTTCAATTTTAACATTACTTAAAAGTTATTTGTAGTAACCATTCAGTATTCAAGAGTCAGCATAATGTTTATACATTATAGAGATAAACAATTGTGATGAAACGTAGTTAAATTACAGTTTAAACTTTGGGTCTGTACGAACAGTAATAGGTGGTGACATAAGTAGTACGATGAATTTATTTTCAGAAAAATTTTAGTTCAGTTTTATTTAGCATTGTTTATAATAGAGAAAAGTACATTATAATTTGAGTTAAATTATATACTTAATATTATTTGATTTCTATAAAAAAAGTAAAAACTTTAAGTACCATTTTATTTTTGACACAAGAAGTTAACTATAATTTAATGTATTCTAATTCAAAGAAGTACAACCTTTTTTGAAAACCATCTTGCAACAAAAGTTGTTGCGTAAGCTTTTAAGGAATTAAAATTCAAATACCTTTACAAGTAAAAGGATTGTTCTATCAAGTTTAATTTACAGAAATGCTAATTAATATCCAATTTTTTTAAATAATTTCAGAAAAGTATTCTCTTATCTACTTTTCTTAATACATTTAAATCCTTATAGGCAAACACTGTGAAATGACAACAAACAGGATTCTTTTATTGGATGTTGAATTTTTATATAGCTACGACGTTTCTTTTATTTAAAGGTAAATTAAACATATAATTTGATTCCCAGACACCGTAAGATATCACTTAGAAACCGGTACAAAATTTACAAACTGGTGTTAAATTAAGCCTTTTGTTTTAGTAGACATTTCTGTATTACGTAAATTCTTAACAATTGGTACTTTGTAAGGTGAATTCTATGTTTATATTGTGTTTAAAATAGATAAACAACATATAATCCTGAAAAAAAACCATTTTAGTAAATAGCAAATTTTTAATATATTTTCCGACTAAATTTTAAGATTTATAATTTAAAAAATTATTTTGTATTTTTTTAAATGTAAGTTTAAAAAGATTCCATAGCGTAGCGGGTGACTTACAAACTGAAAAATAAATAATAAAAATAAGTAAAAGTCAACAACATCCGGGTTCGAGTCCCGGCGGAGCAGGTACATTCTGCGATTTCAATGTTTATTTGAAATTATATATATATATATATATTCTTTATAGATACCTGCCTTTCCTTTTCACCTTTAATCAAGGGCTGTAGACGTGTTTCCCACAATTACATATTAATAGTTTCTAGCTTATTTTACCTATAAGAAAAACATGTGTGAATGAACAAGTGTGAACCATGGCAGACACACTTAAGGGTTTTAGATATATTGGGGAAATCACCTCGTAGTGAAGGTACTGAAATATTGATGGCACTGGCCACCAACGAATAACCAATGGACCCTAGAGGAATGTAGCTGTCTTTAATGTAATAATGTGCTAATTCTCGATCTTTTACTTGCGGTGCTCATTATATCAAATTAGTGCTATAGACCTAAACCTCCTAAAGTATTCTATCTTTTGAAGATACGAACTTTGAAATGCATTTAAAAACCATCAAAGGTTTAACAACTTATGTTTTATCTGTCGAATACCTCATAAGTGGGTTTAATTGAAGACCTTAAAAATTTGGGAAAACACTATACAATACGTAGACTGTACTTAGTAGACTTTTCATTAAAGTAGGTTTCTGTGACCTATGCATGTATTTATATTTTTTGATCTTATAATAAGTCAAAATTTTACTATGGTGTCAGGAAAATTATGCCACTCGAACCAGAAGTGCTTGCACATTTACAAAGGCTACGAATTGCTTTCGAAGCTGCGGCTAACTGGTGGTAGTATACACTTATTTCCCACAAGACTATGTACTCTACTAATTAATTTAAGTTGGAAATACGACTGTTTGATAGAACCTCAGACATTCTGCATTGTAATAAGTAACAAAACATATAGTATTTTTGGATCATTCACCGTAGAAAACAAACTTGACAGAATAAAATTTATTTAGCAAGTTTCGACAACAAAAAACATTTATAGTGGAAATAATTCGTTATAAAAAAACATTCAATATTAAAAATCGTTCCTTTTCTGAGCCATTTGATAAATCTAAATTTAAAAGTTGTGAAATCATATACAGGAATTTTGTTTAATCGATGCATATTGTAATTTTTATTTCCATTAGACATAGGGTTAATAATCTGTGATAATTTATTTTTTTACTTACATGCATTGATCTATTTTCAAATTCCAATGAAAATAAATTAACTTTAAAATTTCAGTTACTTTTGGTTACCCACAATAAATAATTTTTGGTATTAATTGACTAGATCATTAGTTTTTTTAAATATTAAATACATGTTATTATGAAATGCAAAATTATGAAAAAAATAGACTAACTTTCAAAACTGGGGGGGGGGGGGGGTGGGGGGGGGGGGGGGTGGGGGGGGGGGGGGGTGGGGGGGGGGGGGGGTGGGGGGGGGGGGGGGTGGGGGGGGGGGGGGGTGGGGTGTGACTTTAACTCTTTTCACAAATTTTTGAAATAAATATACCCAGGCTTCATTAATACTTAAGTTCATTTTACAATGTATATTTTAACACTTTAACATCGAGGTGGCACCTTGTCTGTTGTGCTAAGTATGGAAAATGTGATAAAAACTTGTTTGATATAAATTACTTAAAGCAATTAACGTAAACGTCATTTTATATGTTCAGTACATGCCATACAACATAAAAATAAGCAACAATATAATACAAAAATATATAGTAAGGGTAAATAGTACAAATCATATGGTTTTATTGAGCTGCTTGGATGATATAACATCTTAGATTAAGAGCAAACCGATCATAATTATAAGTAGTAATGTGTATAAGTGATTAACTTTAATTAATTCTTATATTCAAATAATATAATAATATAACGAAATGCTAAATTTTAGGGGATTATTTAATGATTGCTCGCATCACGTCCTACATACATAAGTCCTTGTATATATTTTATAAATTAATTACATATTATATATTATACATAGATTTATAAACTAAAGATTTTCTTTTGTATTGATTTAAATTAAATGGTTTCTTGTCTTTACCTAATTTAAAACTAATGATGTTACCCATTAAATCCTTATGATGAAGATATATCATATTCCGTAGTAAATACATGAGATAGATATTGTGACGGCTTTTTTTAATTACACCATTTGTAAAATAAATGATTAATATTTATGCAAAGGCTTCTCCTGTCCTTTGTTGATAACCGGGCAATATAGTAGTGTTTACACGCCCAGTTCATTCTTATCTACTTCAAAAATCATAAAAATTCAAAATTTTGTTTAGTACTCAATCGACGGATTATTAAGAGTAGGAATTATTCATTATGAGTGAAAACCCAAAACAATTAATCCCATTAAAGATTTTTTTTATTTAGATTATGTTAATATATTGTAGATAGTTGTATATTAATGAAATCAAATGAATAGTAAAACAGTGTAGCTTTAACAAAATGAAAAAATATAGTTTTACCGCACTTTAAATGCCGCAGGTCTTTTGGGGAGTTCTGAAGATGCAAGTGAACTATTACACCCCATACTCTATGGAACCAATTTGAATACAAATTCCACTGTTATAACTTATACCGTATATCGATGTATAACTGAATTTATCTGACCAATAACTATAGTTGTTAGGCTCAGAATATTGTTTTTCACCTGTGAATATAACGAGATAATAAATAGTTTTGTCATTTCAATTTCAATTTCAATCTTTTTATTGTCGTAGACATGTATTACATGTATGACAAAAGTCAGTAGTACATTATTAATAAATAACATATAAAAATACAATATTTGTATGAAAGTCAAGCTGAGTAGGAACTAATTTTACATTAAATAATAAAAGAATACAAATGATTATTAAAATAGAGTTTAAGCTAGGAACTCCCCAACCGAAATAAAAACAACCCTCTAATAGGTATTCTTTTAGTTGTTTTTTAAAAATTGTTTTTTCAGTTATATTTTTTAAATGACTAGGGAGCTTCCAAAAAAACCTAGCCCCTGAATTTTGAGGCAGTCCACCCGCCAGAGCCGAGCGATGTTGGGGTTGTCATACTATGTAATATGTTAGATGCAAATATTGAAAACAAAACCCCACATTAAAAAACTACTCGCTTTTTACAATTTAATATGACAAGAGATTTAATATATTTCCTATTCAATATCCCAAACTAGAAAAATTTATTATAGGAAACCAAAGAATTGAGTCTCAGATTTACAAGTTTAGAAACAATGACGTTAGTGATGGTGCATGTAACTCAATTGGATTTGGCTAAACGTTGTGGAATATGTTTATATTGATCTTATTAGTAATGATGGAAATGAAAACAAATGAATATATAACCAAACTAAAAAAAAACCTTTAACAGTTTTCAAGCATTTCATTCTGCACTTGTATCGTGACTATCTGAATAACATACTACAACATAATCATATAGTGACTTGGTGTGTAGACTTTTATTAGATCTTCTTCAACAATGATATGGACATTGAAACCCAAATTAATAAATAAAGATCTCAATGTATCATGTGGCAATACATGTCAAGAAATATTAAATATGTTTAAAAGATGTGCATGAAACTTTAATTTCACATTAATGAAGAATATAATGCATTATTTTCCTGTCTTTTTTGTATGAATGTTTTTATGTATATCTTCCCGCAGGAAATCTCGATAGGGAAATGAACGGTATGTCCTGAAATGGTAGTAACTCTGTAGTGTGGTGTAATTTCACCTTGTTAATTACAAAGTGGCAAAGTCTAAATGTATCATCGTTTCCATGACGAAACTCAAAGCTTAGTACTAAGGACTGCAATATTGATTGGAGGGGATGACTGATTGCTAGCAGACACGTGTGCAAGTCGGCTCTAAAGTTTTTATAGTTTTAAGTATTTAAGGTATTTTCTGACAGTTTTTTTTGGAAAGTGGTTTCATTACACGCGTAAAAACAGTAGGTATTTTTTATCGAGTCACTAAAACTTTTTATAACGTGTGTTAGTAATTCGCTTATCAGTACAATATTTCATGTACCGATCGCCGCCGCAGCTCAGATCCGGGTCTAAAGGTGAGCCTGTTCCATTATCTGGCGGAGCTGATAAGCAACGGTCCGAGCGCTCCTTATCTGTGACGTCCGACCCCGGCCGCTCTACAACACCAACAATGCCTGCCACCGGGACCAACAAGGCCGCCAGAGTTGACGCGACTGTCATCGCCGATCTCGTCGGCAAGCACCTTTTTTCTGGCGACGTCTTCGGCCGGCTCGTGACCCGCATCACCAACGAGCTGAAGGGTGTCGTCGAGGAGGCTGTGCGGGCGGCGCTGGCGCCCGTCAGCGATGAGGTGGCGAGGCTCCGGGAGCAGGTGGGAACCTTAACCCAGCGGCTAGAGGAGATGGACGGCCAGCTGCAGGGGCGCTGTGACGAGTTGGAGCAGTTCCAGCGACGCCAGAACCTCCGCATCTTCGGGGTGGAGGAGACGACGGGGGAGAACGCCGACCGCATCGTGGTGGAGCTCTGCAGGGACAAGCTCGGTGTGGACCTGCCTGTCTCCGCCATCTGTAGGTCGCACCGCCGAATCGGCAGCCAGCCCAAGCCCGGGCCCGACGGCAGGAAGAGGCATCGGCCTATTATCGTCCGCTTTATCAGTTATCGAGACCGGCGGACGATCTACAACATGAAGAAGAAGCTGAAGGGCACGGGCATCACGGTGCGGGAGGACCTGACGGCGCGGCGACTGGAGGTGCTGAAGAGGTTGACGGCGCAGCACGGGGTCCGCAACACCTGGACCCAGGACGGCAGGGTGCTATGGCTGGGCAGCGAAGGCAGCAAGGGAGTGGCGACCCGGCTCTCCGACCTCCAACCCGCTAACTGATTAAGTACCGCATATATTTTTACCATTTTAAGTTCTTCAATTTAGCTAACAATTTTTTCTGTACTGAACATAGAGTTATTAATGTTCATTAACTAAATTTCCGTTGAATTTTTTTTGTTTTTTTCTCTCTTTTTCTCCACTTACATTTCTGTTGTATTTATAATACTAATAATTATTATTATGAGAGCCTGCAAGCTTGCATGCATGTTTAAATGTATTATGATTATTATTGGTGTAGTCATAATTCCAATTCATTTTAAGTTTATATTCTATGATAAGTTATTATTTTTTATTTGTTATGATATGCGTGTGTGTGTGTGAATGTTCTGACCGCAATGTCACTGTCGCGTGTACCGCCAGCCGCTCGCTGCCTGCAGTATCGCGCCTCTGCGCGCCGCCGCGCGCGGCTCTGACAGCCCCGCCCCGAGCGAGCGCGCATCTTCGCCCTCCCTGCCCGCGCTTCTCTGCCCGCTCTCTCGCTCCCTATAATAATAATAATAATAATCTCTTTATTGCATTTTTTAAACAATATAACATTGTATCGCAATAAGCAAAATAAATAGTCCTAACTATACCATCATACACATTTACACTTACAATTCATACATTCGCTCAGACACATTCAAACTGACCCCAGATCGAAAGCAAACATACACATACCGACTCCAGATCGAGAGCAAACACACATACAAACTGATTATTTAAATACAGTGCAAATTTAGACCTCCCAGCGGCTCGTCATGAATTCATCGACAGAATAAAACGCTTTTGACACCAAAAGGCATTTGAGACGAGTTTTTAATTGATTTTGATTGATGAAATTTTTTACACTCTCAGGGAGCTTGTTGATGAGTCTGACACCAACTTGTTGCGGGAGGTGTTGTGATAACGTCAATCTGTATTGGCTAGTTCGAAAATTGTCCCTGCCTCTTGTCCCATATAGGTGAACGTCACCGCCACGAACCAAATCACACTTTGATTTGCAGTATGTGACCACCTCAAGAATGTAGAGGCAGGGCAGAGTCAGCAACCCCAACTCCCTGAAAGATTCCCTACACGACTCTCTATAATTCAGCTTTGCAATGATTCTGATTGCTTTTTTGGAGCTTGGAAACTCTTTCCATTTTGTTTCTGGCACAACCTCCCAGAGTCTCACTCCATACGCAAGGTGTGGGTGGATTAAGCCGAAATAGGCCATTTTTAATACTCTGAGGGAACAAAACTTTGCTAAACGCCGCAAGGCATATATGCCTGAGGCTACTCTAGCACATACATTGTCCACATGATCAGCCCAGGTCAGTCCACTATCTAGGAACATTCCCAAAAAACTTTTTGGAATCAGTTTCCTGTAAACGAACATCATCCACAAACACAGCAGGGTGCGCTGTGTGATCATTTTGCCGAAGGCTAAAATGTATGACATTTGTTTTTGACTGATTTGTTTTCAGGTTTCTTTCAGCAAAATACTGAATGCATGCATTCAATTCTATGAAAGAATTGATTTTCCAAGATCTTGGGTTGATTTGTTTTTGAGACAGAGAGTAGTGTCCGTCAGCATACTGAACCAGCGTTCCATGCTGGATCACTGATTTCAAATCTACAGACGTAAACTAGAAAGAAGAGATTCCCAAGTATGGAGAGCCCTGAGGGACACCGTGGGTCATTTTAATTTTGTTTGAACAACGTTCGAGATCTCCACGCACTGTCTCGATCCTTGAGGTAAGAAGCGAGCCACAAGTGCGAGAGACCCCGCACGCCGCATTTCTCCAACTGGTGCAACAGTGTCTCATGATGCACACAGTCAAAAGCTTTGGATAGGTCGAGGAATATGCTAAAGCACATGTTCTCGTCCTTCCATTCCATCGACAACATTGTCTAACAGGTTGTTCACAGCACCCACTGTAGATCTGTTTTTTCCTAAATCCAAATTGTTCTGGATTCAGAATTTTGTTATTTTCTAAAAGGCTTGCAAGTCTTTCATAAAAATCTTTTTTCTAAAAATTTTTTGCTAAACACAGGCAGAATTGAGATTGGGCGATAGTTGCTTGCAAGGCAAAGGATCGTCCTTTTTGAAGATCGGGATGACTTTGGCCGTCTTCAGGAGAGACGGAAAAGTTCCCTTTTCCAAAGAAAAGTTTATCAGTTTTGTAAGTGGTCTCACTATGTGCCTGAAGCAACGTTTGAGAAGCCACACTGACATCCCGCTGGCATCACACGTTTTTTTTGAGTTCAGCCCTTGTATCACACGTGCTACCTCCCCCCTCACACACAGAAGCCAAAGCCATGGATGCAACTGGTTCAACAGCATCTCCCTCGCTGAACCGAGGTTCAGTGAACGCCGAGTTCACTGTAGCAACGGAAGAGAAGTACTTATTGAATTCGTCTGCTACTTGAGCTTGAATTTCAACAATTTTGTCTTCAATTCTGATTGCAATTTCTTTGGTATTTTTGCTCAAATTTGTATCTCGAGATAAGTCGTTTATGATTTTCCTAGCAGTTTTCGAGAAGTTTTTCGCAGTTACCCAAGGCTCTATTTACATCATATGCTTTAGCTGCTCGTAAAATTTTTTTATAGATCCTTCGGTAATTTCTGAAAAAGTTTTTGAAAATTTTCGTTTTGGGTTCCAATGAAAATTTTGTGAAAAAATTTTAGCTTCTCTTGAGACACAAGAATTCCCTTAGTCAACCAACGTACCTTTTTGTGGTTTGCGATTGACTTTGGTCCTCCTGAACGGACAAGCAACATCCAGATAATAGTTGAAACCATCACGGAATGCTGCATACATGTCATCGGACACTACCAAACTTGTCTAAAAAAACTGCCAAGGCTCGGCTTCCCAAAATCTCATTCAAGTGGTGAATATTTTAGGGCCGAATTGTCCTGGGCAACTTTAAATTTAGAATTTTGGCTTTCCAGTTCGCACCCATGAACCACGGCCTCCTGCGCAAAGTGGTCAGAGATTGCAGTGTTTCAAAACAGAGACTGTCAGGTCAGGAATGTTGGTGACAACATTGTCGATGGCAGTACTCGTTGTAGCGGTCACTCGTGTCGGTGAATTCACGGACCAAATTTAGATTTGAAAGAAATTAGAACATCACGAAGCCGCTGGGTGAGGGGTCAGTGGGATCCATTACATTAATGTTGAAGTCTCCCATTATTAGGAACTTCACTTGAGTTTGAACAAAGGTTATTGAGAAGTTGTTCAAAATTTTCAAAAAAAGAATTGCTGCATCCATTGGGTGATCTGTATAACCCAATGACGGCTATTTTCCCAAAACAATGTGAACGATTTCGATGCCTTCGGCCTCAAAATTCATCTCAGACATGTTGTTAATTTTGAAAGGTTCGAATTTTGAAAAATTTTTTACAAAAATTGCCACACCGCCCCCTTTGAAATAGTTTCGACAGAAGTATTTTGCCAATTTTGGAATTTTAAAATTTGCCTTTGAAATATAAAATTTGGAATTTTGAAAAGATGAATCGTGTCGACTCTGAAACCGTGCTCAGATACTATAAACACATCAGGTTTAAGTTCTTCGCACATGACTGCCAATTCATCAATTTTGTTTGTTGCGATTTGGGCATTCTGGTGAACCAATTTAATTTTTTCTGTTGAGAATTTTGAATTTTGAATTTTTCTGGGTTTTTTAAGATGATTTAGAGTTTTTGTATGCTTCGCAACTGGATCCGAGGTCACCCCCTAGTTCGGCTTCCCACCGACAAGAGTGTCCATGTTTTTTGACTCAGGAGAGCGTCCATTTTTTGTCTGAACTGCCTGGCGTAGGTGATCCCCTGAGTGCTTCGGCGTAGGTGGCATCTTGATGTCTTGGTGACTGCTGAGTGGTAAACAGCCGACCCCTGTCAGCAGCAGCAGGCGCCAGCTTCGGAACGGTTGGTGAGAAGAGCGGGGGGGCGCTGTAGCAGCGAGGATACGCGGCGGTGACGCAGACTCCCGGAGTCTCAAAGGAGTGGGTCTCATCAGTGCGAGGCTCGACACTATCATCCGCTTTCCCCGCATTGAGAGATGTTGACCGTGCTTCGTAAAATGCCTCCGCCCAATTTTATTGAAATCTACCACTCGGATGTTATGTCGAGCAGCCAGCTCCTCAATGTAAGCATTTACGAGCACGGTCTCATCGTGTATGGGATGATCAGGTTCCAGGTCGTGTCGAAGCGGCAGAGGTGGACGAGAACGAGCTCCATGTTGGCCGGTCGGTCAGTGATGTGAGCCTCCAACTGACGGTAGATGTTGCGCTGTCTGCCCACCGCCAGATCGTTTGAGCCGGCTAGTAAACACCTCACAGTGGATTCCGGGCCGAGATGGTGTGTGGTCCGAGCTCAGGATGTCTAGCAGGCCAGCGCCGGGCATATACACGCCACCAACCGAGATCGTAGGGGCGGTCATGTTCCTCACAAGTCCCGCGATGTGTCGGCTGTGACTATCACCTCTAATATTTATGTAGCGGAAGTGGGGGATAGGTGTACGGAATGCTTGTGAATTGTTTGGAGGTATTCGGGTTTTCTCTATGAGGGGGTGGGATAGGGATTTTAGAGGAAGTTTTTAATTTTTGTTTGCGTAAAGGAGGTTTGATTTCTTTTACAGGCAGTACGTGAAAATTTTTCTTTTTATATGGAGGTACTTTTTTTGTTTGGGCCTTACATCTTGTCCATGGCTGATTATTGGCTTCCACGTCCTCTCTTGCTGACAGCTGTTGCTTCAAGTACCGATTTTCTGCCTGAAGGACTTATGTAGTTGTTCTGAGGACTATTGATAATATCAGTACTCTCCGAGCATCGCGTACACGTAGCAGTCCACAGACTGCACTGCGCACTGAAAATCCACGGAATCAGGCGCAGGGTCCTCTGGTGGATTGAGGAGCGAATCACACTGTATGCCGCGGTCTACCGCGGAGACGCGGGCGATCTGTTCGGCGCGGGCTGTGTTCACTGGAAATATTTGGTCTGTGAACTGGAGTAAGCGAGAGTCTGATTTGATTGTGTGATCCAGGAAGTTTTTTAAACTCGCTTTCAAGGCGCTCAAGCTCCTTTTTAAGGCGAGAAACCTCCGCACACCGGATCTTCAGGTGTCACTAATTCTGACGCGATGTTTTACTGGTTCCCTGGGGTCAGGTGTAGTGGCGGTCAGTGTGTGGCCAGGGACGGGCGTAGAGCAGACAGGCGCAGGCGGTAAGACGAGTGCCGGAGGTGTGGAGGGTACAGATGTTGCAGCTGATGCAGTTGGGATGGAGGGTGATAGGTGATCGCAGTACGAGGCTTGGTCAGTGGCGACAAGAGCGAACGCATGGTGACTGTGTGTTCGCCACTATGTTTTCTGGTTACACACATTTTATTCTTGTCATATCGGCATCAGTTTTTATCGATGCCCCGCAATTCCTCCCCAAGCAGCGCCAAGACACTTCACCATTTCTCAGAATCCTTTGCTGTCTATATTTTACGTTGTTTGAAAACGATGCAGGGTTTTCCAGACTTGGTTTTTTCAACGGTAAATGTCATATTGGACAAAATAAATTAATAAATAAATAGTTAGATAAATAAATAAATAGATAAAAATGCAATAAAAAAACTTCAATTGTAACAACAGTAACAATAAAAATCTTTAAAACAATAACAATATAAAATGAAAGGGTTAAAATTATTAAAAAGTACAAAATCTTCAGGAACGACCCTACAACAACTTCCTCAAGGCAGCCCAAGTTAACGCACAATCACTGTTTAGTCATATTGATGAATTTCGTTCTATTTTTGAGCCATTACATACCGACATTATCTTGCTCTCTGAGACTTGGCTAAAACCAACCACAAGCGACAAGAGTGTAAATTTAGCTGGCTACAACATCTTCAGGAACGACCGTCTACACAAACGTGGTGGTGGAGTCGCAGCTTATGTCAAGTCTCAGTTTTCCTACTTCCATCTTATTCTTATCTGATACATCTAGAGAGGGACGGCCTGAATTTATGTTTTTGGATGTCAGTGTTAATGGGACGCATGTTTTAGTCGGTGCATGTTACAGGGCCCCCAATACCGGCCATCTTGCCGAATTTGAACACACACTAATCGATCTTATGGCTCGTTATAGTCATATCATTGTCATGGGCGATCTCAACTCCGATTTGTTAGGGCCTACCACGTATGAAAAAGCCTTTTTGACCACAATGTTTCAGTTATGTAACATGTCTCTGCTACCACTTCAGGCCACTCATCACACTGCTACAACCGACACGTGGCTTGACATCATGGCTGTTTCTGACCAAATCCACGTTGCACACCACGGACAATTTCCTGCCCCTGGACTTTCAAAGCATGATCTAATTTTTTGTGCCTATAAACTCCATATCCCCCCAAAAAGCCCAATATAATCAAATATCGCAAATACAGGGACATAGATCATGCTTCACTTCTTACAGATGCTGCTCCTTTACCCTGGCATGAAGTAACTACTACCAATAATGTGGACGAAATGGTTAACAAATTTAATGCTTTTCTTACTAATTTATTTGATAAACATGCCCCAATCATAACTAAAAGAGTAACCAAAGCCCCCTCTCCATGCATGAATGATTTCGTAAGAAATTTGCAAAAGCAAAGGGATTCCGGCTTCAGAAAAGCTAAACGTTCTAAATCCACTCAAGATTGGGAGGCCTATAAGCGTCTTAGGAAACACACGCAGCAGCAAATCCGTAACGCCAAAGTTAGATTTTACCACACAACACTTTCAGAACCTCAGTCCACTAAATCATTGTGGAGTAAAATTAAAGACAATGGTGTGGGAAAATCCAATATCAGTCCACCAGTTCCATTTGACCTCAATATTATAAATGATTACTTTATTAATATCCCTGTTAATATATTTGCAGCTAGCGATTATTTTGCTGAGCTGGAGGCTGCTCCTCAGGAAGCTGCTGGCCGCCAGTTTTCTTTCACACCTGTGAGTGAGGCTGATGTGCTTGCTGCTTTTACGAGGATGAGTGGTACATCAACAAATTTCATCTTATCTGAATACCTATACCATATTGTCTAAATGGCAGTCTGGATTCAGGCATAATCACAGCACCACCACAACCCTAATTAAAATTAATTATGATATCAGATTGGCAATTGACAAGAGACTAATCACCATTTTACTGCTTTTTGACTTTTCCAAAGCCTTCGACTGTGTTTATTACCCTATTCTCCTCATCAAATTGAAAATGTATGGTTTCTCCGATGGGTGTGTTAACTAGGTCAAATCGTATCTTACTGGGCGACAGCAATGTGTCAAAGAAGGGGAAACAATATCGGAATGGAAAACCGTAACACGGGGTGTTCTTGGGCCCCTATTGTTCTCACTTTTACATTAATGACGTCACGTCTATTATAAGGCACTTTAAGTTTCATCTTTGTGCCGATGATTTACAAATTTACGTACACTGTTCGCTGAACACGTTTATGGTTCTGCTCAATCACGACATTGAATCAATTGCTTGTTGGGCAAATAAACATGGGCTGAAATTAAATGAAGACAAAACGCAGGCAATGGTATTGGGAAACCCAAGACTGATCGATCGTTTGGAATTCAACGTTGCACCAAAACTTAAACTCAATAACCACGTACAAAATTTTCAAAACAAACTGAAAAACCGTGGTCTTACTATGAGCTCAAGTCTTAAGTGGAGTGACCAGGTTACGGTAACGTGTAATAGAATATTTGGTTGCATTCACAGTTTAAAAGCGTTTTGCTTTATATCTACTGTTCAGTGTCAAGGTTATGCTGGTTAAAACTCTCATACTTCCACACTTCAACTACTGTGACGCTGTGATCAATAACATGACTGTTGAGCTTTCGGACAGGCTTCAATATGCTCAAAACTATTGTATCAGATTTATTTTCAATCTCAGACGTTATGAGCATGTAACTCCATTTTTCAAACAGCTATCGCTTCTGAAACTTCAACAACTTCTCCAACTTCACATTCTTTCAACTCTACATTCAGTTATCAAAAACAAGTCACCTGTTTACCTGTCCGAACATTTAAAATTTATTTCTGATATAAGTGAGCGACCTACGAGAAGGGGATCCACCTTACTGTCAATTCCTGTTCATCGATCGAACTTCTTCAGTAAGTCGTTCACTGTTCAGGCATGTCGCCTCTGGAACTCTCTTCCTGATGATATACGTATTATAGAAGGTCGAGCTTGTTTTGGGGCAAAGGTCAGGGACTTGTTGCTGGCCGGTCTGTAGGGGTGACGGGTGGCGGTGCTCGTGGCGTGCTTGTGGTCGGGCTGTGTGTTTGAGAAAATGAATATAGTAAAAACGAGAAATTCTTTAAAAAGTAATCTGTTAATTTAAGTTTTAATTTAACTTTCCTTGAATTTTTCAACATATTAAGCTGATAAATTTTATTTTTAATTACTAAATAGTATGTATATATTTTGGTTAATTTTTAAGCATTTATTTTAATTTAAAATGTGTTATTAGTTAAGATCATTCACTGTAGATATATCTGTATATTATGTGAGGTTGAGTGGTAGAGAGGGCTAAATAGCCCTAACTCCGCCTCTTAAATAAAGGCATATTTCATTTTCATTTTCAATATGCCTCGTACTTCGACAAGGTTCCTTCGTTACCATGTAGTACTGCCAGTAGCTTATACATATTGATTATTCTCCATGCGAAGACTTTAAAATTATACAGATTTAGGCAACTACTATTGGCTTGATGCTGATGAGTTAGAAATCAGCCAATAAATCATTGACCCAGTTGTCTAAAAGGGAACTGTGGATGCACTATCTGCGGGCAACACCGAATCCTAGTGTATAAGAGAATATAATTTTAGAGGCTAGTATATCCTCCCAATTCCAATTCACTTGAACAAAAAAGGATTTCAAAATCAGAGTTAGTCTGCTGAAGCAGGGCATAATGGTTGGTAAAAGATTATTTATTGCCATTAATAACTGTAATATCAAAATTTAAGTGTAAATTACCATACACTACGATATATAGTTAAGAACCTATATACTATATCTGAGCGTTTATTTCTATTAGACTCAATGGTGGTAGTTATTATTACTGACATTCCTTGATATCTAGACATTATTTACGTGTATATATACACATCCCTTATTGTATGCCCTTCTTTCATTAAATATTCTAATAAAAATTTATGAAATATCGTTTAAATTTTTTATTTATTATGGTAATAAACTTATTTTGTGATAAAATCCTGAATTTTATTATCCTAAAAGTTAAAAATATGAAGGATAAAAGTACAAGTTCTTATAAATGATGGATTAATTTTGCACTGAATTAAAAAATAGCTAGTTCTGTATAAAAAAACATGGTGCAAATACTTTTCGTAAAAAATTATATACTTTACATTTAGAACCTAAAACCCAGATTGGGGGTTTTGCTATAAATTAAAACAATGGGAAGAAGTAAATTGAGCGATTTCACCTCCTTCTGAGAGGTTCGTTGTCTTTGCTCATTTCCGGTTAATCAGCAGCGGCAGTGCCGGTAGTTTCCTCCGGATTCATTTGCAGACAACATGATAATTAATTGTAAAATATACATATCTTAAAACTGATAACATTAGGATAGTAAGATTTTTGTTATTTGTATAATTTTACTAAATCTCGTAATGTTAGTTAGAACTTAAAAGACCATCATATTGGAATGTATTATTTAAAGACCTCCTCATAAGGATATATATTTTTAAATTTAAAATTTATATTTAAAATAGTTAATTAAATAAACAGGTCTTGTAAAACTAATATAGGCATAATTTTAGAAAACAATTTTTATTTTACAATTTGTTTCATTATTTCAATGAAACTCGATTTACCGACATTTTTTATCCAATTAGTGATACAAACATTAACAACACTGCGTTTTGTGATCTGTAATCTGATCTCTTCCTATGGTGAATAAATGTAGGTTAAATCATTCTAAAATACACACTAAATAAAAATAAAAGTATAATTACTAAACACAATTGTGGTTTGTATTTTGTACCTAAGTTTTATTAATAGAGTTTTTTATGAAGTAAATGTTTTAGAGTTAGGGTTTATGGTTTACGTTAACTATTAAACCAGTCTCTACGTAAATATTTATTTCATAGTATTCTCCATTTGTAGCATTTCAACTAATTGCAAGAAATAAATTTAATAGCTCAAAGAAAATACAAAATAATAATCGTTTTCAATTACAACTAACTAATACAATATATTAAACATTTTAACAGAATACTTTGTTATTAGTATAGTATATTATGGTTACACATTAATCCTAATATCTATCAAAATAGGTTTAAAATACATACGCATCTTCCTCTCTTGATGGAGATATTTTAGTTGTTGATGTGGTAAAATATTTCCTTGAAACCTTGTTTTTCAATTACAAAGATATTTGTAGTAAAATAGGTATCATTGAAAGTGAGAATCTCGGAAATGATTTCCCTTGGGAACGGTTCAGGTCAGGATCTTTCTTACAACATAGTATCCCAGCTGTCCCCTTAACACGTTCCATTTTAGTGTTTATTGAGGAATGGAGAGAAGTAACATAATATCCCAAAATATTTTACCAATAATATGATTTATTCTGTTTACTTGTCAATAAACTTGTAAAAGATTTCGTTAATTGTAGACCTTAGCGTATTTTAATTAAATATAATTTACTTACAAAGATATTTTGCAATGAAAGAAATAGATATTAAAACGCTATATTTACGGTTAAAAATTCACCTCATCTCAGTATGAAAGATACGTTGAACTTGCTGGAGCTTTCGGGAAAGAGGAACGAGACTTACTCCAAAAAAATCCAACTTGTGGTTAACTACACATTTAAAACTTTACTATATAAAATTTAACTTGACATTGTATTTTGTATTTTTAGGCCTGTTTACTTATCGGCAAAGTAAATATTATTAAGTCCAAAGTAACATGTATAAAATACTAAATATGCTACAAGTTGAAACAAAAGAACCACGTATATTTCTATGTGCAGATATAAAACGCTAACAACATTTCTCTCACGTAATTGAAAGCTATTACGAATAGTGTCAATAACTATAAAATAATGTTATAGTGAATAAAAACTATGAGTAAATAAAAAAACCATAAGATAACATTGGAGATAATACATTATAATTTTACAAAAATGTAGGATTTTTCTCATTACAGGACACAGGAGTGGAATTTGTCATGAAAATAATGAAGGTGACTGTGATACTGCATAAATAAATATTATAGATATAAATGAAATAAGTCGTCAAAATGCTGTGCTTATGTGTTCTTAAGAGTTCCAGCAGTGATTTTATATGATTCTTTGATAATGATGTGGTATTCCTCTTAAATTTTCTAATGATCCGACTGAGTGATTATTAAGCTGAAGTTCCCTTTTCAAGAGTGACTTAACACTAATTTTATCTAACCTAATTAAGTATTATGAAGGTTGTTAAAGAATATACAAAAAAACTTCTTATGCTGTTAAAACTTAGGTGCTATTTATATTTCATGTGGTGAACTATTTACTTTATACGAAAGTTGTGAAAAGCAGGCTCAGAATCAGTGAACCCGAAAATAACAATGTTATAACAGGTGGCGTTTTGTCATCTTGCATAATGTTTTTACTTAAAACTCACATTCATATTACCAAAGATATTATATTACAAAGTTAGATAACGTTATAATATTTCTGGTTTTTACTAACCTACCAAAGAAAATTACACGCCTACATGTTATATTACACGCCTTGAAGTATAAATGCACACGCCTTCAGCTTTAAAAATGGATCTATTGTACTTGGTCAGTTTGTACTCTTATCTGTAAGAGCACTGATTGTGATATCTCTTTGCACATGCCCAGGTTGAGAGTGATACTCAATCAGATAATCGTAACTACAAAGACCTTTATTGTTTATTACTTACAGTAAAACTTGCGAGGTTATCAGTTCATAATACATCTCTCTATTGTCCTTAGTTTGTTATCTACCCTCACTTTAAACGTCTATATGATCTAGTCGTTTTTGTGTGAATAAACATGGCATTAAAACCCACTTAAATCAATATATTGGACTAACACGAATTTATACACTATAGTATGACGTACTTCTTTTAATAATTTGCAATGTATTTCCAATGAGATTTCAGTCAATTTACTCCTTTCAGTTGTAAATTATGTTCAATGTTATTTTCGAAATTTCCTCTACCATAGAATTTTACATTAATACCTCTCTGCCACCGAATACATTTAGATTCATTCCATATCATATAAGCATAATATTAAAATTCTCAATGGCACAATGAATGCAAAATGTCGTAATGAATGGATGAAGCACTTAACTGATTCTAGCTGCCAAACGATAAATTGCAGTGTAAAGTTCAGGCACATGTAATCTAATGTGACTCCCTTTTCACTCCGTGTTAACTTTATTTTAAATAGTAGCGACTGGTCTCAATATTATCTTTACTCATCTTGGAGTGTGATGTTTTAGTGAGAATGGTACTTCATATACAGTCGAGCTTTTACTCGTTATAAAATCATATGTACAACATTTTGGAAACTACAAGTGAAGGTAGAAATGGTGTTAGAATTTTACATTAATACCTCTCTGCCACCGAATACATGTAGATTCATTCCATATCATATAAGCATAATATTAAAATTCTCAATGGCACAATGAATGCAAAATGTCGTAATGAATGGATGAAGCACTTAACTGATTCTAGCTGCCAAACGATAATTGCAGTGTAAAGTTCAGGCACATGTAATCTAATGTGACTCCCTTTTCACTCCGTGTTAACTTTATTTTAAATAGTAGCGACTGGTCTCAATATTATGTTTACTCATCTTGGAGTGTGATGTTTTAGTGAGAATGGTACTTCATATACAGTCGAGCTTTACTCGTTATAAAATCATATGTACAACATTTTGGAAACTACAAGTGAAGGTAGAAATGGTGTACACCAATACATTACATGGGTATACTACTTGTTATTTATTGTTATAACCTATTGTATGAACACTATTATCCATTTTCAGTATTTCGAAGGAGACTTCAATAATTATTTAATAAGATTTAAAAGGTAAGATTGGCCATTAAAACGACATAACATTTTCAATAATATTATGTAGATAGTAAATAACTTTAACGCCCAATCAGAGGATGCAACCGAGGAGATCCTGGTGAGGCATTCAATTTTAAATCCGTACAATATGGAATCTCTAACTTTAAAGTGCAGAAACTTATACTTAAAAATGAATAGAAAAAACTTTATTCTTTTTGTAAAACAATAATTTATTATTTCCAAAAGGTCTTCTACTATAGAATATTACATTAATACCTATCTGCCACAGAATAGATGTAGAGTCATTTCATAACAGATCCGCATAATCATACATTTCTCAATGACAAAATGAATGAAACATTTCGTAATGAATGGTTGAAGCCCTTAAACGGTTCAAGCTGTCATACTATGGTTTCAGAGTAAATTGCAAGCACGTGTAATCTATTGAGACTTTCTTTTCTTCAGTTCAATTTAATACATAAAAGCATTCAATCCGAAGTGTTACTAACACTCCGTGTAAGCTCTATTTTAAATAGTAGTAATAGCTCTCAATATTATATTTACACTTCTAGGAGTGTGATGTTTTAGTGAGGATGGTACTTGATATACAGTAAAGCTATTACTCTTTATACCGTTCATTATGCATACAACAGTTTGGAAATTACAAGTGAAGGGAGACATGTGTACACAAATAAATTCACACGGATATTAGTGGCTATTTATTATAATGACCTATTTTTGAAAACTATTATCCATTATAAGTATTTATAACAAGACTTCTTTATTTATTTAATAGGTTTCAAAAGATAGTATTTGTTCCATAAAAATGGCATAATATTTTCGCTAAGATTAGTTGGTACTTTGAAACCCCAATCTGAGGATGAAACCAAGAAGACCCTGATGGAATATTCAATGTTAAATCCGTAGAATATGGAATATCTAATTTTAATGTGCAGAATATGACACTTAAAAATTAATTGCAAAATATTTTATTTGTTGCTCATATTGAGAACGGCTAGATTCCTTTTGTAAACAATCATTGAAATCAGAAGAATTTGCATGGAAGTAGAATGAATAGTTTGAAATTTAGAAGAAAATTTAGTATTTATGTTTCATAATCAAAATTTAACCAATACTAAGTAGATTAGTTTGGTAATTTTTTTCTTCATCGAGACAACAAGGCAAACTCTACTATGGTAATGGAAATATCTTAGACCGAAAGAATATGACAAAAGCTTCAAAGGATTATAATAATTACCTAAACAACATGTCATTATTAATGTTCTCTTCCATTATTTATAACAAATTTCGATATAATGCCATCGTAGAATTTAAAGAATAATGTGGTAGGGGTTAATGGTTTAATATATATGCATATTTACTTTTGCCTAAAATTGTTTAATAGGTCAGACATTTTTACTTTTTTACAGGTTTTTAAAACTAACTGTTCTTTATCATTCCTAAATAAATGTATTAGATAAATAATGGGTCTTTTTCTCATACATATAAAACAAAATAACTTTATGTTTTAGGATTTCAGCCTTTATAAATGATTTTATAATTGAAAGCAAAGCGCTATTATGGTCAGTAACTGATTATGTTTAAATATAAATACATATTTTTTTATAATTTTCGTATAAGCAAAAACGTATCTGTTATAAATATTATGTCATTTACTTTATCATAAAAATACTATTTATTTATTTACTTATTTATTTATTTAACTTCCAACGGTCAAAAAGACCAATTTCTATTAAAATTAGCACTATTAAAATAGGTGCTATGATATTAACGATTTGGCCAACAATTTATTCCAAAATTCATTTGCATCATGTGAAATATAACATCTGGAGAATAGTGGTTAGTTAGAAACACATTAAGAGGTGTTTTCGGGATAGTCGATGTTATATCGTCTGCCCAGATAGTTGCTGTCTTGCAGGGTTCTATTCCAGGGTTGGGGTATCGCCTTGTATTTTTGTCTTACCCGCGCCCTCACCGTGCGCTGGTAGAAATCGAAATGAGAAGCAAGGTTAAACGTAACTGAACAGAAAACCTCAGACTGTCGTTCAGAGCGAATTCAGTTATTCGTACTCTTCAATATAACGATATCATCACCGTTTTCTGTTCTATATTTCGCGATTTCACGTAGATAATTTTTAATTAGAACTGTCAATGCCCCGTTCTAAAATATGACATTTAGAATGAAATTCTATCGTAACGACGATTGTTCAGCAATTATTTGTGCGCGGAGAAAAACAGATTTAAATAACGGTGGCCCGCGAGATCTTCTACTCCACAGCCACTGACTGGAACCAGTCCTTGTATCGTCTGCTAGTTTCTTCAGTGTCTGTTGTTGTGCTGTGTTAGGCAGAGGTTATATTTTGACTTTAAAAATACCAAAATTAAATATTAAATATATTAAACAAACAAATTCCATCATTATATTAATAATACTAACGTAATCACATAAGTTAAACTGAGAGCAAAATGTATAGGGGAGTCTTGAGTTATAGTCTACTAAAGTCACTAACCACGATGACTGTAGGAAACGTAGTGATGGTTAGTAGAACCTATATTTAATTTATATAAACTACTGTCACTAACCGTTATTACCTTTTAGCTGCTCCAAACCTATAATACGCATAGAATTATTAATTTTAGGAGTAGGGTAACAAGCATATACGGCTTATAGGATTCAAAATACTCTTAATGATTACAAATCGTGGTGACTCACCAAATAGATGAGATATGCCGACTGCGTATTTTCGGATACTGGGCTTCTCTTCTCCAACTGGAATGGATTCCACAAGTGCGCAACGAAGTCAGAAAGCGAACTCCTTATCTCGTGTCGGGTTGACTTTATAAATGGACCGCCAGTCGGTCATGCGCAGAAAATTGTTTTCGTCAGTCGTCAGCGGACGCTGCAGCGGCCACATCGGTGCTCCGGCTAACTGCACTGCCCCAAGTAGAGAGTTTCCCTAACCTCAAATAAACTCTTACTAATGGAATGACCGCGATGACGACTATCTACGAAAATAAACTGACACATCCACTTGTCAGAAAACAACAATAACTAAATGAAACATCTCTGGCAAAATAAACGTTTCTCATGTAACAACAATAAAGGAGGGTATATAATTGAACCCTTACAACATATAATTCATCCCATTTCCGTATGTACTAACGTAGCAAGATAACTGCATTTATGCAACGCATCCCTCTAATAGATCTTTATTAGGTTCTGAAGCAAACCAAAGTCTGTGGATATATAAAAAAAGAAAAGTAGTTGCGGACTAAACAGCTTTACTAACTTTCTGCTCATAATAGTATTAAATAGTGCAATTATATTTTATACATGTACTGTTTACTTTTTAAAATTGATTTTTATAGATAAATATACTCATGAATAGCAGATATTAACTTTAAAAATCTGCTTATTCAGGGGTGTAAGTCAATCAGAATAAATATAAAATTCACTTTTATTTTATTGGAAGATCTGTATATCACTTTCCAAATGATACAAGTAAAATTATATAGAAAACTAGCTGTTACCCGCGTCTTCGCACGCAATCTTTAGAACCGAAGTCCTTATATTAAGTATTAGTAAAAGCAATTATGATGTAATATGATGGGGGTCCTATACAAATTTAAAAACGTAAGTAGGCATACATCAGGTAGATATTATTTAAGTCCATGGTAAATAG
Organism: Homalodisca vitripennis; assembly: GCF_021130785.1. Taxonomy (NCBI): domain Eukaryota; kingdom Metazoa; phylum Arthropoda; class Insecta; order Hemiptera; family Cicadellidae; genus Homalodisca; species Homalodisca vitripennis. The sequence goes on along the minus strand of NC_060214.1, from coordinate 77,843,748 downwards.
TATCAGAGTTTAATTTAATTAATATATCATGTTTAGCACCTGTAGGAGCATTTATGTTTTTAATTAATTATATACAAAACGTCACAGCTGAATCTGCATTGTCATCCCGATCAAGAAAATACAAATCTCGGATCACACAGGTCTAGGAAAAATACTTTGGTCAAAAGATATTGATTTTTGCGAACTTAAAATTAATGTTTAAGAACGGACTGGGCATATAAACCGTTAATTATGTATATTTGGCTTACTAAGGGCAATTGTAATAATTAAGGACAATATAATTGTCCTGTCTGTTTTGTATGTTTATCATCCTATCTCTGTTTTCTGCTGTATATCTCAAGAAAGAATTGAACTACGGCATTGCAAGTTTGAATTTGTAGTGTTTTCTACATAGGAGATCTCGTGTTTTTTTATGGACGTGCTGAGCATTTAGGTACAAAATCTTGTGATTCAACTAACAGTCATTGAAGGCTAAGTATCTTTCTGGAGATGTGAAAATTTTAACTATCTGGTTATCCGTATCAAATAAACTATATACTAAAAGAAGTATTTAAAATGCTTGTAAAAATGAAGCTTCTAATAATACAATATAAGTTAGTCTCTGAGATATATAGTGATAAGATGAATCAATAGATAATAAGATGATTTCGAAACTCTTCGGACCTAAATGAAAGACGGTTTTAAAGTTCTTCAGAGGGAGCATTGAACATTGTATCATTAAAAATTATCAATATGGGACTACGGGCACCCTGTACTTTATAAGAGCGTACAGGTTCTTTGAAGGGAAGAAAACTGTTGTAGAATTGCGCTCCCTGTGTAAGTGAGGACAACTGGGTAACCAGATTTGTCCTACCTTTATTTCTCTTTTAAAGCCCTTCGTGTGTTAGATGTCTAAGCAAGGCAATGTTCTTAATAATCGTTATTCTGTCAAAAAGTGTTTTGTTCAGATATAACATTAATTAGTTTGGATATTTGTGAAATATTTTTAAAACTCACAAAAATTAGCCTCTTATTCACTGTTGGAAGTTTGCTTTTGACGATGGAAGGATCGTGAAGGAAACATGATTATTCCGGACATTTCAGTGCTACAGTACAATAAGTAACAATACGTTTTGAAGCGTATTTGTGTACGTAATTTATACGAAGTTTTGCCTATATTATGCATTGAAATTAAAAGTTAAGACATAAACACTGTAAGGTCGTCTAACAGCATAGTTATTTTAAACGATATTTGTTTTACTGTATAAATCTTTAGCAAGGTTATAAATAATCATACTGAATCATAGCAGCTGTTATCTTGAAACGTCCCGTTACCATATCGGCCATATTGATAGTATAAATGTACTAATTTGTAATGACTTGGATTATAGATATTTAATATTCCAGAATACTACGACCAAATCCATCAACCAGACATCCAAGACGATATAAAATATTGTTTAATTAGTAAGCTCTGATTGAATATTCAGTAAAATTTATTACTAAATGTTCAACTATTAAATATTATCTGATTTGTCTAAAATAAAAATCACAGTTCTAAATAAAAATAATTGAGTTATTTTAAACTGGCAAATTAAAAAGTTCAATGTTTCAGAATTTCATCACTCTCTTTTTTCACGAAAGAATTTACAAACTGTTTAATAATAGTAAAAACGTCCTTTGGCAAGAAACATAAATTTCAGTAATATATATCAAAATATAAAATAGAGCTCTTCTGAAATAAAATAATAACGTTTTCCAATTAAAATCAAATACCACTTGAAAATAACTAAAATAAAAATGTTCAATTCTAACTAAGATCAATCCAAATTCAAAATAAAAAAAAAAAAAACGGAACTCCTCTTTCCACTAGTTGTACCTTAACTTTCAAGTCTTTGCAATTCAGATATAACTCTCTCAAACAATTTTTAAAGTACAATTAATTTACAATAAAAAAATCACAATAAAACAGTTCAAATTAAATATTAATAAATTTCTAAATTTCAAAATTCTATCAAAGTTATTAACAAAGTTCAATTTTAATTCACTTTTCTAGCAAGTGTGAACCAAATGTAACTTGTTTGATTCTATTAGGCTTTAATGTTCATCACGAATTAGTTATGCAGATTGCTCCGAAGTTTCTATAAATTAAATTTTTCCTCAAAATCCCTCTCGGAAACAAATTTAGAAACACGGCGCGCACTGTCATCAACTTAATTCACAATAATTACCATAAGAAGGCTGAAAAATATGAGCTGGCAGTTTTTATAGTTCCCCTTCCAATTCCTTCTGATGGACATCCGCGGCGTTCTCTCATTGGCCCAGACGTATCCAACTTTAGAAACAACAGCCCTCTCAGATTGATTTAATTGCAGTACACAAGACAAGTTCTAATCAATTTGTACTGTTAATTAAATTTTATATAATGTAAATTTCACAACCTAGTCAGCCAGTATAATTTAATATTATTTTTATCCAATGTTCCGGAACTAAATTATCGGCGGAGTAACTACCTAATTGGCACGCGTATGAATATTTTCTTCTAACCCTTTGTAGCAGCCCAACTATGTGACCGATCAGACCTCGCGCGCTTGACCGTAAGTAAAATTTATCTTTTCGTATTATTAAATTAGCCCTTTGATGCCAAACGTATAAAAAAAATGAATGTAACGTAATGTAAAGTTGTAAATAGTAAAGTAACTTACCCTTGAAGATCTTTTATTTGCTTGATTGAAATAGATAAAAGTTGTGGCGTCGTCCTTCTGGCGAGCACGTTGTTGCAATATATAAGTAATTTGTATCATTAAATGGCTAATACCGTCACGAATTTGTTTTAGGCGAGTTCACGTGTCCCGCATGTCTCACGGCTCACAGGGCACATATTATTTGAGTAGATGGCTACCAGTTTCTTAACTTCTACTCATCTTCTAGTAACCACCGACTAGAAATAACCCTTCTTAGACTACAGCTTCATTGTCTCTTGCCAAGACGCCGACACCCGGATTGTGAGTCTACACATTTCGAAGGGAAGTAAAATCTTAATGTCTTATAAAGTAAAACATCGTAGGCATAATTCCAGAGAAAATTGGATATTTTAGGCCCACCTATAAGATATACATTTTTTAGTTATTATATTCTAATTGGCAGCAACGTGGCAAGGCATATATTTAATTTACCATCTAAAAGTGGTGCTTGTAAGTTTTAGTACATTAAATTGAACTTATGAGTAAACTTTGCAATTCCAGTATTTATTACTACGACCTCAGAAGTCACCACCCCCATGTGTTATCGTCATTCGGTACAAATTCAAGGCACTATATTCGTATTTATCCTAACTTTTCACAATCTAATTAAAATTAAATCCCAATATTTATTTCCAACAAATTTCATTTAATTAAAATTTTAATAAAAAAAATCAACCAATATAGATTTAAAAACACTACTTAATTTTAATTATAAGTTATTTTAAAGGAATATGTTCTATTGCCTGGGACAATGCATTTGTCTATTAGTTATTTGAATCATTTACAAACGTAGTTCTACAAGATCTACTTTGCTATTAACTCTAGACAATTCTGTAAATTACGTGAAAAGTGTTAAAGGAAACGTAAACGGTAGGGTGATTGTTTTAATAAAAAATTAATATTATTACTGTAGTACTAGTAGAAAAAATATCTGTATTAAAACTACTTAAGTGGCTAATATAAATAATTATTTTGTATAAAATATAACTTATTGGGTAATCATTTCATTCAGATAATTTATATTATTCGATTTTTTTTAATTTATATTTTAAGAATATTTCCTGTCATACTTGTAGGTTTGATTAGCCCTATCTTGATATGCCCCAGAACATCAAGAAGTGACCTCTGACCTGACATGTCATTACCGACCTGAAATTAATTATGTTCGACACAAAACCAATAGCGGTAACCTTTCTTGTTATATCTCACACTCTGCTTCTTCGTATTACCTTATCAGAAACAAAATATAGTAAAAAGTAGAATCTTTATAAAGATTTAAACATAATTCTTACTTATGATATAATATATATATATATATATATATATATTCTATGCCTTTTAAAAACTATCTACTATTCCTAACTATCGAAAAATTACCCTACAACCATAATGAAAACACACAGTTGTCATAGTGGTAGCATAAATAAACTTATAAGTTGGCTCTTGATAAATATTTACTGAGGCATAATGGAGCAAGTTATAGTTTATACAGGGTTGAGTTTTTAAGTCCCTTCCCCCCTATTTTTTTTTTTAACCGTATAAGTTAGGAGGTTTAAACTCCGTACATATTCGTTAGACCTAAATATCTTGTTTTTTTCATGGGTTCATTGACTCTCCACCTCCAATGGGGGACGGTCCACGAGGAGTAAGCAGAGATTCTTAAATGTAAGCATAGGTTGATATGTACATCAAATTAAAGGTCTCTGTAAGTAGAATACAATGCCACAAACCGGACCTCAAAAGGTTCATCCTAATGAAAATTACAGGGTGTTAAAATGTACAAAATAGTAAATGTGCTATTATCTGCGTTTTATCGCGCAACTTTTTAAAAGTTCATTTCAAAACCATTTTTCTATTGCTGTTTATTCTTTAAAAGAAACTTTATTTTGTTGTAGGTTTAATGATTTTTAAGGGATCACTGAAAGTCCGAGATCTAGGAGTTAACTAAAGGATTTTATAAGAAGTCGATCATGTGTTGTGTCGCCTTGTAAGTATTTTATTTAAAGAATTGTTTGTCTTACAAAGGTTTAGACCCATTTTTTTTATTTCAACAGCGATTCCGGTTCTAATATTGTACGATTCCGATACTAGTAGGTTGTTACTTACCCTTTTATTGTAGTAGATGCTCAAACTGATTGCCTGTTACTTCCTGACAGTAGTATAGTCTGTTAACAAATTCACTCCTTACACGGGATAGAATTTCTTGTGTTACCTTCCTGCATTACCTAATTCTGTTCCGAAGATCTTCCACACATGCGACTGGTGTACAATAAATCAAGTCAGGGGACCGTGCCGGCCATTCTATTGCCCCGCGTCGTCCTATCCACTTCTCACGAAAATGTACATTAAGGTAACCACGAACATTAACATCGTAGTGTGGAGGAGCACCGTCCTGCTGGAACCTTACTTCTTCTCGATTAAACTCCCCACCATTAGTGCGAATTGTATTTTCTATTAATGGATGAATATTATTTTGGAGCATATGTAAATAACTTATCTCCATTTAAATTTCCGTCAATAAACAGTGGTCCAATCACGTGGTTACCAAAGAGACCTGCCCAAACATTTACTTTCTGGGGATACTGGGTATGATGTTCTCTGTGAACATGGGGATTAGAGTTATCCCAGTATCGCAGTTTGTGTCTATTCACTAAACCATTTACGTAAAATGTACTCTCATCACTAAAACAGATATTATTTACGGTTGTTGGATTTGCTATAATTAGTCTATCCATAGTTTCACAGAACTCCAATCTTCTGTCCGGGTCATCTTCATTTAATGCGTGATGTAATATAATTTTGTAGGGATGAAATTTGTGCTTCTTCAGGGTAGTTATTGCTTTGCGTTGTGATACCCCGATATTGTCTGCTATTTGTCTCGAAGAGGTTTGAGGATTTTCCACAACTGTACAAAGAACCTCAAAATCAACTTCTTCTGACAAAGGAGGACGGCCTGAATGTTTTTGCATCAGTAACGCTACCAGTCTCTCTCTAAATTTTGTTTATTAACTGCCTTAAATAGGTTCTGCTAACAGGTCTTTCTGGATGGTTTGCATTAAATCGTCTCATTGTTTCGTGGTAATTATTCCCAGAAGCGCCAAAAATAAACACCATGTCAACTTTTTCTTGAAGAGTGTGAGACATGTTTCTAACTTTAACAGCACTAAAACTAACAAGGTCAGTAGCCACACTGCAAACTAACAAGGTCAGATACTTAATGGCCCAAGTAACTGAAACCAAACATAACAAGTCTCTGGGAATACCCAGATAACAAACAACTTTCACTTTTACAACGACACAGGGACCACGTCAAAGATTACATTTAAAAATTGCAGACCACAGATTCTGTACAAAATTATTATTAACAAAATTACGAATTATCCTTTTTTTAATTCAGATTGTTAGCACCGTTTCCACCGTTAAAAGGCAATGTTAAACGACACATCACATGACCGACTTCTTATTAAATCCTTTAGTTAACTCCTAGATCTCGGACTTCCAGTGATCCCTTAAAATCATTAAACACAACAAAATAAAGTTTATTTTAAAGAATAAACAGCAATAGAAAAATTGTTTTGAAATGAACTTTTAAAAAGTTGCGCGATAAAACGCAGATAATAGCACATTACTATTTTGTACATTTTAACACCCTGTAATTTTCATTAGGATGAATCTTTTGAGGTCCGGTTTGCGGCATTGTATTCTACTTACAGAGACCTTTAATTTGATGTGCATATCAACCTATGCTTACATTTAAGAATCTCGGCTTACTCCTCGTGGACCGTCCCCCATTGGAGGTGGAGAGTCAAATGAACCCATGAAAAACAAGATATTTAGGTCTAACGAATATGTACGGAGTTTAAACCTCCTAACTTATACGGTTAAAAAAAAATAGGGGGAAGGGACTTAAAACTCACCCTGTATACGTATTTTAACTATATTCACAATACGTCACTCCGTTCGTATCTGTATTGTAATCTGCTCGAATTTTCAAATATCAACTGCTAAATTCGAGTTACAATAACTCTGTTCAGTGGATTGTGAATATTTATGATTCTTTACCAACATTTCGTAAAAAGAGTGAGGAATATATCGTTAGTTAACTAACCATTTCGTATCCGTTTGTAAAAAATAATGTAAAGGTTTTCTTTTGAAGAAAACAATTGTTACTTTTTGCTATGTATAAAACCATCTTATCTTATCTTTTATATGTAAGAAACTATCTTAATTAACGGAAGTAATATTTACTATGCTTGGGATATTCCTTTTAACTAGTGAAACTCCCTATAACAATGATAGCTAGCATTTTTCCTAACCTGCCAAGAAAATTCAAAATAAATGGAATCAATATCAGAAACCGTGCTAATTAGAATCTCTCCGTACACAGAACCTCCAGATTTTCTAAGAAGCCATCATATGCTGAAGCTAGACTCTTTATTATTCTTCCAGTAGACATCACACGTGGCAACCTGAGGACACTCAAGAGAAGGCTTTATAGGTGGCTAATTGAAGTCCCTGTGCACAGTATCGAGGAGTTCGAAGCACGCTGTCAAAGAGTGTCAATGCTCAAAAGACATCAGACTTATAAAACTTGATATACAAAATGTTACATTTAGACACCCCATTTCTAAGCTCAATTCTTATGTGATAAAGCTTCCTTCTCTCTCTTCTTTTAAACTAATGGTTAAGTAGATGTATACCCTTATTAAAGGAAGTCGTGAATGAAATAAAAATGAACGTTTGACCTATATCTTAAAAAGGATATTACTTTGTTGGGTGGATAAATATATTCCCTTATTTATATGTTAGAATCTCTTAATAGTTTAGAAGAGATGTTAGAACGTTAATAATCATAATGAATAGCGTGTATTATAGGTAACATGACGCGTAAAATAAAAGATTTTCTTTACTTAGTCTTTACTGTGACAGGTGTCTTTTGTCAATCAACCCTGTCAAAAGATTTGTTATTTTTATGTCAAAAACAATAACACGGTCATAGTTGTAAAGTAAAATAAGGCTACTTTGATCATTTTCCGTTATAAAAACCAACTCAATATAATATTTTTATCGTAATCAGTTATATGATAAAGCTACAAATATATTTCTATATTTATATTAATAATACTATTATACACTAGTAGACAGCAGTATTTATAAATAAATTAGTTGAACACCAAACGCAAGACTGGCTCTGTAGGCCCCAAATAGATCACTAAATAAATTAATTTTACCTAAAATATATGGAAATAATATGTTTAAAAATTAGAAATATATTACTACCCAAGATTTCTGTCGATGCTTGAAAGGGTTAACCATATTGATCAATATAAATTTATCTCAGATTATATATTTTATAGCTTATAAACTTACAACCAATCGTAAAGTATAAAAGTGACAGTAATATTACCACCATACAAAATATTTAAAAAGACTGAAAATAGCCAAATTAAGGTTCCGTACATGGGTAACTGACTCTGACGTAAAATGACGTAAAATTTATTTAAGCAATTTAATTATTGTTTAAAGTGTTATAAGCTTAGAATAATAGCATGGGAGATTTAAAATACTCCTTTAAATTGTTTAACCCTTTTGAAACTCTTCCTTTTCGTCCTTGACCAAAACTAGTATAGCTTACTTACTATTGAATTCTTTCTTTGGGGATTTATTCCTTAGGTTTATTTATTAGGTTGTTTGTGTATATAAAATACTAGCTGTTTTCTCGCGGCGTCGCACGCTTTTCGTAAGCCTTGCCCGTTTATGAGGACTTCTGGTTCAAGTGCATATTAGCAATGCCGATGTAGAGTCTCTCTCTCTCTCTCTCTCTCTCTCTTCAAAATTTATTTGATTTCTATTTTATTAACTATGAACCGATTAGACCGAGTTCATGAACACTCATGGAACGTATATCGCGGTTACTATATAAAGGATTATGGACATAGGTTTACAAAATACAATGAGCACTTGTTTGTCTATTGTCAATATAAATTTCAGTGGATATTGATATATTGCTCCAAAAATAAAATAATAAATTAAGCCGCAGATATTTGTATTGCTTAGGAAGTCATTTTAACAGCGCTATGGCCCTAAAGAGGAAAATTAAAATTTACGTGAGGTATTAGGATCCAAGTATGCACCCTTATTACTCCAAGGCTCTATTTAGTAACATTCCTCTTCTTTTCACCTTACTCTCAGGTACAACATTGAAAATTGTAGAATATACATAATACTTTATGGGAATACATTCCATATTTTTACAGAAGAATATAAAGAAATGTCATAATTTCAAGAAACACTATAATGTTACTTGTGACGCGGTAGTATACAAGTCTTTTAGGGGTTCAAAATTAAACGTTAGTTCAAATAACTGAACTGCATCTGAGTAAAGCCTGATTACTAAAATGTTGTACTGTACATATTAGTTCAGTGATAAAATAGGTAGCTTAATTTAGATTTCTAAGTACCAGTGTTAATTTTTTATTACCTATTACTTTATTAAATACAAATTTAAAAACTCATGCAAAAATTTTCTGTTTAAAATATAATATAGTTGTTTTAACATATAGATAAGATAACACTATGTGGGTACTATATTTTCTAATTTAAAATACAAGTTTAACTCGATGGGTAAATAATGTATGTACGAATACCTAGGTAACGAGATTACGACAATGTGATATGTGTATGAAATTCACTCCATCGCAAAGATGATATTCTATGGGATATTTATTTAACTAATATCTAGTTCTCGGAGGAAAAAAAACATATGTATTAGCAGATACGCGCGGATTAGCACGAAATGTCCTGTTTGAAGAAAAGGACAATATTTTCACGTATAATTTTTAAGGATATTTTAAACACTCAACAATGGAGTTTTTCTATAGCACTAACCAATATAATGATAACATTGTTGGTTTAGAAACAAACTAAGATTAATGTCTGGTGCTGAAGTGATTGCGGTGTTCACACACACACACACACACACACACACACACACACACACACACACACACACACACACACACACACACACACACACACACACACACACACACACACACACACACACCACACATGGGGGGGGGGGGTGGGGGGGGGGGGGGGTGGGGGGGGGGGGGGGTGGGGGGGGGGGGGGGTGGGGGGGGGGGGGGGTGGGGGGGGGGGGGGGTGGGGGGAAATCAAGAATAACTTCACTAAAAGAACAAATTTCAAAGGTTTTACCTCCATTATAAACTTTAAAGAATTCAAAAAAATTTATACTAATATCTATTTAGTTTTTGCACCCGTGTTCCATTTTTGTAAGATAAATAATATAATTATAGGACGAAATTAATGCATATTATTTCAGAAATCGCTAAAAAACTAATACAGTATTAAAACTACACATAAAGGGCATACATTTATTAAGAAATCACGCATCTAATAAAATATTTTTCAGAGAACGAAATGGATTTTCAAACAATAAAAATGGTTATTTCCTACAATAATTATTAATAAATGTAATAAATTATTTATTATTTTGAAAAACTATTTGCATATTATTATATTTCCAGTTAAAATTGGCATTCATAAAAAAACTGTCTGGCTGCAGAAGAAAACATTATGCAGTCGATTCTTTAATACCCACGATTTATCTAAAAGAGGATAAAATAAATTGATTTTCTCTAAACTTATTTTTTTTAAAATAACTAACTGCGATTTTAACTAACGCTTGATGTGTCGACCATAATTTAATTGATTCTTGTTGGGTTACCATCAATGAAACAAAAGAAGGTAAACCCTAACGTAATCAACAACGTGCCACGCAATAAACTCAGTTGGTGATGTAATTTGAACTGAACTGAACTTTGAATTACAACCTATGGGAGCTGAACTGAGTTTGCTCATATCTTTTATTTTATACTTCGTTTTAAAACCGTAAAAAAGATTATTGTATCAGGGATGGAAATAAATAATTCACAATTTAATTAACATTCCTGACTTTACGTATGATAGAAAGGATTTCACTTACTCGTTTTAATTTACTATACTTCATTTAGTTATTTTTTCACATTTATATACATTATTTAAATGGAAAAATTAAAATTTATGTATACGTATCGTAAGTATGCAATCATTTAAAACCAAGCATTATGTTTTCTGAATGTTTTTGGAGAGAGAGAGCGACCCGGTCTCGGAGGAGCTATCAATCATTTGAAAATTAGAAAGAAATATAAAAATATACAATACTGGATGGATTAGAAGATAAGTAATAATTCCTACTCAACGACGTTATTCTAGCTTTATGCCAGATTTTATTATAGGAGAATTAGCCATTTACAAAATCTCTCTTTTGTCCCTACAGCAGTTACTATAAATGTGGCAAGTCATATTTTGATCAGATTGAAACATTTTAGATTTTTAACATTTTAGTTATAGTAGCAGTTTTACGAGATATCCCAGTTATTAATATACTCAGAATATTTAACCTTAATATTAAAACTGGTACTGACAATCAACTATTGCGTTACGAATTATATATCATGCAGACAAAGTGAAGATACTCTAATGCAAAACAAACAACAAGTGACAAACGAGCATTAATCACACGAGACTAATGAAGGCGATGTAAACAATCTGGACTCGGGAAAAGCTGAGGTTTATCCTGATTGACGGATGTTCTTTGGCGCGAGGGATTGTGATTTGTGGTGAAATGTACAAAATGGAAGGGATTATTTTTAACTTTCCACTTACAGCTTTTGTATCATTAAAATTTCTTCTATAGTAGAATTTATAACGATAACTAATTGATACGCTCCAGTTATTTATTTTTTTTTTTTCAACTGATACCTATAAAAATACCTGGAATAAGGAGATATTAAAGGCCCTACATTTTATGTCTTATAGTACTCTTCGAGAATGACGTTTGAAATTTTTTTCATCTGATACAAAACATGATCTAAATTAGTTTAATTATCTTACATTATGCAAGTTTAGTTTCATAAATCTATAACTAGTCATCGGGTTTTCATCAGAACAGCTGTAAAAATATAGTTGTACACTCAATATAAATCATTTGTAACAATATAATTGGTAAAAAAATATTCTTGATTCTGTGTAAAATTTAGGAGAACACAATTTTATAAGTAACATATGAAATAGGAAATTCATAATACTTTTTATGAGCTGGATTTTTGTCTTTTAAAATAAAATGACGTGATTCATTGTATGCCTAAACTTTCAAAATTATCTACAAATATTTAAGGGAAAAACATGAATCTTGTTTAACACTAGCTTAAATAACAAGAAACAATGACTAAACATTCGTTACTATGCCAGGTAATCTGAGATAATATTTAAAGATCACATAGTAAAACTTTTATACTGAATAATAAAATGAGGATGGCGAGTTAATAATTCATTAGCGACATAAATTCTAAAACATTTTCTCTCCTTTTTTTCTGTTCTAGCTAAAATGGCTCTGAACTATTCAATTGTGTATTAACCTCGCGTAAACAATTTTGTATACTGCGATATATTTTACGATAATCTTACAATAAATATTAAAAACGTAGATGAATGTAAATTACACTATGTACATTAAAATTATGGGCTGTAAAAGAAAACAGCTTGATATTCTAGAAATTATATGTCTTCATGATAATGTTCAATCATATGCGCCCCGTTATGACTGAGAATATTACGTATTTCATAAGCCTCTTACTGATAAAGGAATATTGCTTTTGTGAATTTGAAACGTTCAGGCTTGGGAGTTTACAGCAGTTAATTTTAAGATTTAAATTTAAGGTACTTAACTAATACGAACATCATTTATCATAATCACTATAAATTTTTTTTCTATTCCGGTTCTTAAAAATTGCAATAATTTTAATTGGAATTAAAAAGTTATTTCGCAAAATAATATTTAAGTTACATGAAACGTAGGGTATAGAGAAATTGCGTGGTTAGTTATAATACAATCAGGTCAAAAAAACTTGAATTGATACCTGCAGATAGTCAATATTTACCCGTACGTTGTGAGTTTCGTAGTAGACACTTACCCTTAATTCTAGTTAAGTGATTAAAAGATCATAATGTGGCAATTTAGAAAAAGTGGAACACTGCTATAACACCTAACTCAATGTAGAGTAATGTAAATGTATAATGTGGCAAGACGTAAACAATGTTTCATTTGTTAGTTTTAAATGTTGCATGTTCTTAATAAAACAAGAATGAGTTCTATTTTGGCGCGTCTGACTATGCGATAAGCGTCAGTGAAGTCTATGACTAAGGAGGCGGACAATATTGCTATTTTGCCTACAAATTTGTTATGATTGTCAGTTTGGCTATCTGTCTGCAGTAAATCTCGAGAAGGAAATAAGCTGGGCATTAGTAATTTTACATGCTTCCGTAATGAAGCCTATTATGCGACACGTGGTGCGGTGTACCTTTACCATATTACAATTAAAATGACCAGTCTAATGTGTAAAAATATCCTCTTTATTGAAGGAATTTACTTTTTATTCTAAAATTTTAAGATACAAATTTTCATGTAGTGAATAATGGACTCTTCTTTACATGCAAATGCTGAAATCCTTCCACTGCGGGGAGTAATGGTATGGTGATAGTAGTATGAATCTGGTACTGTGTATTTTATAATAATTGATGTATACTGTGATAATTGTGTTTTCTATAAAAATTATTACCTCTGTCAAGATAGAGTATATCATGCAAGATAAACATATAATACAAGTTTGGCAAACAAGAAGTTACCTGCAAATTAAAAAAAACTAGCAAACAAAACTAAATTAAACAGGCAAGACTAATGAAGACGATTTAAATAATCTAGAGCCGAGATAAATCTGTGGTTCATCTTGATCGATGTACGTTCTGTAGCATACTGTTCACTGGTTGAACTTATACCTTATGGATCACATTTATATTAACACAAAGGTAGTTACAAATCTTACTCAATCAGCGTTAGCAAAGTCTATAATTCTAAGAACTGCAAACATCTCTATCTGTCTGCACGATATATGGAAAACTAACCTATGGCCTAGAAATTTCGCATAAAGACTCATTCGCATCTCTACTCAAGTGCTCCTTGCAGAATGTGGAATATTTCTTCCGAACAAGTAGGCTCTTATACATATTTTTAAAACAATGAATAATATTGATTGATTTAAATTGGTAAAGAGATATATTCTCAAGTGCTGTAGTAAATTTATGAATTTTGATCATTTGAAAATCTCAAACTTTATTTTACAAAACAATTTATTTTTTTACCTGATATTATATGGATATTTGTAATTAGAAAGAATATAATTGTAGCAAAAAGGATGCATTATCGATATAATTCCCAATCATTAAAACTAGTGTACTGCCTGTAACATTAATATTGTAACTCTACTAAAAACTGCTATAAGTTAAAAAACATTGACAAAAATGTATACCTTCAAATATTTAGTACAGTTTTAATTAGAGAATTGCATTAATAAATACTTTAGTAGTAAACACCATTATCATGTTAATTTCAATACCATTCATTCATAAATTTACTGTAATATTTGCTACATAAATTTGACTCAAATTTAAACTCATTACTTATGCAGCAAAAGCACTTTGTCAGATTAATAACCCACAGTCATAGATTTGAACACTCACGACCATTATTTAATCAGCTTAAGATTTTCCCTATCAACATTTTATTTATATATAAAGTATTAAAACAATACTATGATTTGATAAATACTACCAACTTAGAAGCAAATGAATACAGCTTAAAACTAAGAAATTCAGGAAATATAAGAGTTCCAAAACCAAACAATACTTTTTTTACTAAATCATTCATTTTTGTGTCACCGTGGATTTTTTAATAAATTACCTAACAATATAAAAAACTCAAATAACAAATTAGTATTTTAAAAAAAAAAATGGGAAGGTGGTTGTTTGAACTAGAGGATATAAATTCAGTTTTATATATTTAGATATAAATTGGTTTTTTACCTCACGGCCCATATATATAATCAAATAAATTGAAAATTCTATTCTAACTCAAATAAGCAGGTTGATTACAACTATTATTATATTTTGTTTTGATTAAATAATACATTAATTTATATCCTCAAGAGAGATCTAAATTGTTAAATTAAGTTGTATGCTGATGTTTTTTATGTGTTAAAATATAATAAGGAACCTCTAAACAGGCTTAGCCTTGGAGGCCCTATATTTTCTCATTTATTGTAAAGTATAGGCCTAAGCGCATTTAGTTGTAGGTTATATTTTAACTATAAGTTTAGTTTATAGGTATTTTGAAGAAGTAACTTTTTATTTCCAGTCTTTTGTAATGGTGCAGTCAGACCTGGCAAGATTTAGGAAATTATAACTCCATTATATTAATTTACCGTTATGTATTGATTTATGTATGTAGCCTGTAAGAAAATGAGAAAATAAATCATTCTTTATTCTTTATATTGATTATAAAAATAGTAACTTCTCTGTTTATGGAATATATATTCCAAGAGGCAACGTTGGCCCAAGTACATGATTTAATATATACTGCAGTATTCTAAATTAAAATACCAATATAATTTAAAAATCTCTTACCTGTCCACTTTGGCACTTGGCGCTATATTCTCCAAAAAAATAGTATCTTATGTAAACTGACCTAGAATCGAAATTTATTTGTCTTTGAAGAAACAGAAAACTGCCTCTTTGTTGGAATATTTACTGCTCGTGAGATAGGACGTACTGCAGCCTCCAGTTTACATAATCACACTGTAGAGTATAAATTCATGATTCAATGACTTGTCAATCTAGCGCAGTTTCAAAATAATACGTAAAGACATAGTTGTTTACTTTAATCATTGAATAGCCGTAAAACCTACTAGGTTATATCTACTAATAATCTTTGTAGGGAATTTTTCCGGAGGTTATAAATGCGCGGTTCACAGTTACGGTGTTTCAAAGTTTCTTCTCGATTGAATTATGAATATTCAAATTATATGGTATATCTGGCCTACTGTATTATAAGAGCAGAAAGCTATTTTATGTTTTATAACAACACAAACTTGTTTTCTATGATCTCGATATTGAAGTTTCTCTTTGTAATGAAATAGGTCGTTAAAAAGTGTTAATTTTGGTGGAGATCCAAATGAAAGTTTATTGAAGTGGTTAAAATTATTAAAAAATTGTATCCCTCGGATTTTATTCTTTTACGTTTCATACACGTTTAATAAACGTCAGATACTAAAGTAAAAGATAAAACTATATCATTTAACTATTTCAAGACAGTCTATTTTGATAAAAACCTTTGAAATATACAAGATATTTAGAGCATTTATATTCTTTAGTTACCATGTTCTCAGTCAAGTATGATTTTAAGAGAATACGTTGGGCCATAGTGGTAGAGATAATGAATAAACACATATTAAAGTTTTGAGAGGCAGGTGGTTTTTTTTTTCTAGGAGGTTTCAAATGTAGATCTCTAACTAGTTTATGAATAACGATAATCTACATATCTTTTAGTATTTCAGGAACTTATAGGACATTTTTGTTGTATAAGAACGTACATATTGTTTTAAATAAAACGAGAAACTGCCCTGATGTAATAAATTGACTTCCGAACTCGAAATATTCGTTTTCGTTCGTATTACAGTGTATCAAAAGTGTTAAATTAAAAGTAAGAAACTATTTTTTCTCGTGTTATATTTATTCAGGTTGATACCTTATATTGGGGGTATACATAGAAAATTGAAACATGTATACATTACAAATATGTGTAGAAAGGAAGGCACACATGTTGGAGATTTACAATGTAATCTGAGATAAGCACTCAGCGGTGACATGAAACGTTAATCTAATAGCACATTCTGAAGAGAAAGTGAGATTAAGGAGCTTCACATTGTCTTAAATGGATTCCAGTTCTTGTATATAACATAATCTGGCAATGTTATAGCATGATTATGTTTAAGCTATGATCAACATTCGGGTCGTGTGACGTTTACTTTTAAAAAACTTTAAATATTGATTTTTATGGCAAATGTTGATAAATGAAGTTTTAATATGAAATTGCGAGAACAATTGCATATATTATTAGTTTTTAATGAAACGGGTTGCTTATTAGCTGAGTATCAAAGAACTGTATCAATTAAGAGGCTAAAAGAAATTTCTCTCTTCCTGCCTGCCTATGAATCTGAATGTCAGTCCACAGAATACCAAATTTTACAATTCACTGTAAACAATCTCACATAGTAACATACGTTGGCTACTACTAATGAAATGAGAAATAAAATATTTTTATAGAACCTCAGAAAAGCTTGTTACACGATACATAGTGTGGCTTACTCCTACTCATAAAGAAAATAAAAAAGAAATATCAGGTAGTGATTTAAAATTGAAGTAAGTTGACCTTTTATTACCGATTTAATATCATAAAACATAATTTCTTATATCACTTTCGAAGTATTCTTTTTTAATATGTGACGTCAGACACATTAAAAATGTTAGACTCAATTTTTGTAATATACACTGAACATTCATAGGCGGGTATTTTGTTGTTTTCATAAGTTTTAATGAGTTCTGGATGTTTTTTTATGAAGGTACAACAATATAACAAGTTTTTTCAGAACCCTTTATAAGCTCAGTTTAAAATGGAAGAAGTAGGACTGGGAACCAAAGAACAAGTAATCTGTTGCATTCCAAGATGATTTTCCATACTTCAATGAACTCCTTTACCTACTCTTTTTATATTCTGTTCCACAATGGAATTCTATATATTTTTTTAGACAAAACATGTAAGTGTACTAAAAATATCGAGCAGTTTACCACATGTCTTTATTAATCAGCTTGTAAACAAAAATACTGTTGTAAACCAGCTTTTAAAATCTCCGTTATATTTTTTTTATAAGTTGTATTGTTGTTTTTAAAGCCTTGTTTTCTATTTGTAGTGTCATATTACTCTTTTAATAATAATGAACAAAATGTGAGTTTTTTAAGTTATTATCTTTCATATAATAACAAGTATGATCTGGGGCGTGACTATCCCTAAGAGATTTATAAGATATAAATAATAGAAAATGAAATGGGACTGGTGTTTTTATTAAATACATTAGATTATTTTACGTTTTTCAAATCAAACTTCACAACTGGGTTTTGAAGTTATCCATGACCAGGCACGAAATCTTGCAAAAGGGAAAATATCAAATGTGTTTAAATATTTTTAAAGTAATCAATTTTCCTTTCCCTTGTATAAGTAACCGTAATTTAATGCCTCCCAAACTAATGTTGATAATATTTGTAAAATAAATGCTTTTGATCAAATGCAACTATCTTGGATATAGATAATATGATTGCGTAAGATGGTGACATATAAACTGTGGTTGTAGACGTTTTTGCCTATATAACGTATAATCAATCGCGTAAAATAAGAATTCTAAATAAAAATTTCGTCATACATGTGATTATATGTATTTAAGTCTAGGCATAAATTAATAATTGAAATATTGTTATTCTAAACGATACAGAATATAACACGATGGATATTTTTTTCATTATACATTCATTGCTTTCTGTAATCGGTAACAGGTTTATAAAATAATGTACTCTACTCGTGCTGTTGTAGTATAAAACTGTTACTGCTCTAGATATAGTTAATTTTGTACCATCAGTACGTATTACGGATTAAACTTTACGTAGTTGCTATGAATAAAACTGCACTTTTATGGTTAGTAAAAACCTAACTAAAAGTAAAAGAAGTAAACCCTTGAGACGTAACTAGTTGAAACACTTCTTAAAATTGTAGAGTGATATAAACTGTTTCATGTTCAAATTTTGTACATGTAAATACTCGTACAGCGTGGTAACAATTGACATAGTGAGCAGAAGTATTTAAAACACTTGTGCTGAAAAAAATAAAAGTTTATATTGTAGATATATTTGTACCTACCATACAGCAATATATCACAACCTAAAAATAAAAATCGAAATCGCTGTTAATTTGTGAAATAATGTTGATTATTTTTACTAAATTAATAGACAAATCCTTGACGTAAATATTAGCTCTTCATTTAAGTATGTTGAATTTTAGTACAGTTTAATTTATGGCGCATATTTCATAGAAAAGGTAAAACGAGATTGAGACTCGAGTACAATCTCTTCCGTGATTTTTTGTAAGAATTTCACTTAACGCATTAGAATCAACCAGTGCATGTAAACATTATGCTTTCAGATAATAATCACACGCAATTTTCTTTTCATACCCATTTCAACAAGCTCTGTTTTATGTTTTTATGGAAAATAAGTAGTATATAAGTTTTTGTGTTTAACATGTTATATACTCATACGCAACTTTTAAAAGCTCTATCAGTTTTTAGCAAAACGAAATGTTAATAAAATGTTCGAAATCTGTTATTAGAAAGCCTTTTTTATCATGATGTGATTTATCTCACAAACCTATTTTGTTCAAAAAGGTTATAATAATTTGGGCTTTTGTAATCTTCTTTTGGTCTTAGATATTTCGAGTACCACGTTAAATTTGTCTTATCAGCCTGATGAGTAAAACATGCATACATACTTAGAACTCAAAGCCATTACGTTAAAATATCATCTACTACCAATCTAAGGTAAATTTCCTTATTAAGTGCAAACAAGATTTCCTAATAATCGAATATAATATGTTTTGCGTCTTATAAGTCTTGCTGTTTTATTTAAACCTATAGATCTGAGAAATATTGTCCCGTTCAAAATGTGTATATTCCGCTCATTTGGAAGGTAATGTAAAATTGACATATCACTCTAAATTCCCATCAAAAAATCCCATATTTCTGTCCAAAATTTCAATACAGGTATCAAATGTACTAAATGAAAGCGCCTATTAAAAGTAGTAATCTTTTCTGAGTAAACCATAGGTTTTATTAACTTAATCTATTTTAAATTTATCGTCTTGAAAGCATAAAATTAAATTATTAGAACCTTGCCTTCTTATTGCAACCTTTTATGCAAAAGCTGTTTAGAATAGAGGAAAAGAATAGCCACATTGTAAACGAACAGGATTGAGTTAAAATATACTTTCAACTGTACATTTCAGCAAATATTAACTATGCAGTGTTTGGTCAGAACTGTATTTATATATAAATTTCAAAGGCCTCTCAATTTGGTATAGCCTATTAAATTATATTAGTATTAAATAATTTTTAATATTAACCTAATATAAATGTAAATTGTCTGATTTAGCTTTTAAAAAACATTGGATTGCAAAACGTTTGCCGGCGAGCATGTTACCAATACATCATGGAGGCCTTATTTTTACGCCCCGTATTTAAACACGTTTGTGCCAGAAATAGTCATACAATATAATGTAAACGTAAAAAGTAAATTCTTTCTGGTTTATTTGTATGCTGCTTGTCAAGCAAGTAATATACCCGGGTTCGAGCCCCGGGGAAGCAAGTATTTTTTGCGATTCAATGTTTCTTGAATATTTAATCGGGCTATTGCCACTTTATACTAACTTAGTAAATAAAAATGGATATTTTGATAGTTATTTTTCTTTTTTATCATAAGCTAGTTTATTTGTTTAAACACATTTGTGACTAAAGTCTAATAAAAAGATTTAATTCGTTAACAGTAAGAGCTCTGCAGTGTAGAGGTAATATGCTCGCCCGGCAAGTGAGAGATCCTGGTTTTAGTCACAGTGGAGAAAGTATTTGTTTGCTATTCAGTTTTTATACGAAAATTAAATACATATAAACACATATTCTTTATTGCAAAACAAGTGAAAATAAACTATTGAATAAACATTTTCACTCCAGAATAAATAATAATTTTTTACACAGTGTTTAGAGCGTTGTAACAAAGTAAACTCTACGTTAGTGTCAGAAATAAAATCCACTCTAACCAAATTTTTTATCCTCACACAAAAGCTATGAAACTGCGGGCTAAGTCGCGGGAGAGCTAGTGTAGTCACTTAAGCTCTGGAGCTCCCATGGTCCATCTGTGGTCTCTCGTGACCTCAAGGTAAATGGAGATACCGAGGTGAGGTGACATCTTCTGCAATCCTCTGTCCGTTCTGTTATCCTACAGTCCTGATATTCACAAGCACACATCACATTCTTTCCATGGTCCCACCTTTCATCATTCGTTCCGTCCACTCGCAGGGCGACCCCGCCACGCTACCTGTAAAACTTGTGCTCTGCTGGGGTACAATTTTTCCTTTGAAACCTCTTTGACACACCTAGATGCGATGCAACTTACAATTACTGTCATAAGTACCTAATGCTCCCAACGAAAAAGGAGAAGAATATGCTATAAGTACTTACTTAGAAACTGATTAGTTGCAGGAACAGGACTTTATCGAGGATTCCAGGAAGTCATCGTTCAGCAGAGAGTGAATGTGTGAGTGAAATAATTGATAAGGCGTTCGAACTAATTGATATCTTATATGAATTATAATCCAAACTGTACAATCTAAATGAGCATTTTATAATATATGATATCCAAATAAAGACTATACAAACGATACAAAATATTATATTTCTGCCCCCCAAATCATAAGGTTATCATAATACTTGCAGTTTCGTAAATGAAATGATCTAAAACATATAGTTTTGTTTCTTTCTATTAGGTACTATTGCGCTCTTCAATATAGTTTCTTAAACCTATCTAAAGGTTGACATGCAAATGCGTTGGAAAACATATATTAAAACTAGCTCTAAAGTTAAGGGAAGAGGTTGTCATCAATAATATCTGTAATTTTCTTAGTTATTTAATTTATGTTTTCATGGAAACCAAATTTGCAATAAAGAAGTTTTACAAATCCACTTTCAGTCAGAACCGGCACACCTACAATTGAGCATCCACGCTGGCCCTACTGTTTAGTTGCCTATTAACAGTTAGTTTAACTATCCCATTACTCCATATTCAATATCACTTTGAAAAGTCCTGTTTGGCGTATCACCGGACAGAGTCCGGCGGTAAGAGGGGGAGTTCACCTGGCACACCTCCAATGACTCCAGTGCCAAGGCGCTGGGATTGGAATAGGGGCGCACGGTGGGCCAGAGAAAGGGAGGAACACTGTCAGAGCAGCGAGAGCCTCGTGGGCTCTTTCCAGAGGTGGTGTCCCGAGAACACCATTACATTCCAAGAAGTCGATTAAACGCCACATAATGCACTTTTGATCCGTTCACTTTAAAATCACAAGAGAAATGACAATGTTTTGCCACAGAAACCAATGTAAAATACGAAATGCAACTTTGTAGGTTACGTTTCAGTTTTGTGGTGTATCTTTTTTATAGTGATTACAATGTAAAAATTTAGAATTTATTATATTCTTTTATAAATTTTCACCATGTTTAGCAAAACCCGTTATCGTTTTCTTAGACATGTATCCATCTACAAAGTTTATACGAAATTTAAAGTCTGAAGTCATATTTCTTTTTGTGCTCAATAAAAAAGAAAATGCCAATAATTGAAATTTATATATTGTGAATAAATGATATTTTACGTAAGTCCAAACTTTTTTTGCACGTAAGTGAGAAAATTTATATAATCAAAGTCTAAAATAAACATAGAAATATAAAATATGTTTGAACACGTTTAGAACCAAGGTATCGTGTCCTTGATATGTATCTCTGTGATTTCTACAGCCTGTTTCATTCACATACAATCGCATACTTATGAATTAATGAAAATAATTATTATAAATTTATACCATATTTACAAAACAAATTTATAATGTATTCATTATACACATAATGAGCAATATTTAGTTCGGTCTTGATAAACAATGGTCTATATTGAAAAGCTATTTGCAAGGATGAGGTTCATACCGTCAATATTCCTAATTTTTATGTTTATACATAGCCCAAAAATTAGCGAATGATTCGGAAAAAAATATTCTAGATATATTTCACAATAAAAATAGACCCATAAGAATAAATTACGGTGATAAACACAAGTAAATAAAAACAAAGTTGGATCGAAGAGGGCTTCATAAAATTGAGCTTATGGATAGTAAAAATAGAGTGTGACATATTGTAATGACATATTTAAACTAACATATCATAGCATACTACTAGTTTAACACCAGTGAACAGCCCTGACTTGAACTACACTAGGGAACGATAGGTTAAACGGCACACAGTATAAATATAATGGATTGAAACAAGGCTGCCCTTCTGTTACATCACAACTAAAAGGGTCTATTGTCAATCGAGTAAATGAAAAAACTATTGTAATTAACAGTACAAAACATTACAACTGGCAAAAAAGGGTTTATGCGCACGATAAGTTTGTAAGATAACGTGAATAAAGCACAAGAGGTGAGAGGGATGAATTACATTAGAGACTACAAACGAAAAGCGAGCCCAAACCGTAGGTAACGTACTTGCTACATGGCTTGTTTTCCTTTAACTAATGGAAGTCCAGAATATAGAACAGGTGATCTCCGCAGTCAGATATCTGTACAATCCAGTTATTGTAGCTCATTAAAATTAAATGGAAATGCAAAAATTAGTGGTATAATGGAAGTGATATTACTAAAAATCGTTTAAATTTATAAAATGAGCCAGAAATTTTAACATGATTAGCTCAGCATTTAAAAAGTCATTAGTGGGGCTAGAAATTTTTAATTTATACATTAATTTTATTTCATCTATCATTTTTTCCTGACCACATCTGAAATATAAAACTACCCCTAGACTTAAAATTATTCATTAACTTTTATTATATATAAGAATTATCGATAACGGTGCACGTCAGTCCATAGCATTTGGATGAGCGTTAGCGACAAGTTTTACATTCTTATTATGTGTAAACATGATAGAAACTATAAAATCAATTTTAAAAGAAACTGATTACAATCATGTAATGTTTCAACCTGCTACATGATAATACAAGTAGCCTTATAATATCAGCCTCATAAAGTTTGCATGCAACCTCATCCAAGCCCGTTACAGGGCAAGTCGAGTGTTATACACCTATATTGTTTTACAAGAATTTAGGGATGCCATATAAACTGGTGCATATTTTCTTGAACTATCATGAAACAGTAATAATTTTTGACGGTTCTCTCTGTTATTCATAAATATATAACGAAGAAAACTAATAAATTCCAAGAGATGTCTCCTTTTCAAGAAAAAAAACCCAAAAGTTACTAAACGGTCATTGATTTCACATTACTGTTGTTGGTATTCATAAAAAACTGATAATGCTAAAGGGTCTAGAATGGACACTACCTTTGTCAGGAAAGTTACAAAATTTACTCTTCATATTTAAATTGTCCATTTGACTCGTTCCACCCTTTAAAATATTTATTTATGTTTGCAATTTTCATATTATTGTTTTATCTGCAATGTCTAGCGTAGATAGCAATCATTAGCCATTTCTAAAATGATGTTCTATTTTGAACAAAACGTCAATTAAATAAAAAAATTGCCATAGGTGTTATATAATTTAATTTACATTTCTCACGATTAGAACATTCCAATTTGTAAGTCACCTGATCATTACAACACCATAGCATGTTGACTGGAAATTAATTAAGGGGATTAAACCACTGCGCTCCGGGATGGTCGTGGTTAATTGTTTGGTTACAGGAAATACAAACACTTCCCAGCATGTTTGGTCTTCCTGTTACACTGTCTAATTTGCAATTGAGGTTTACTAAATTCAACACACATTACTCAAAAGTTATATCGATAATTTATCATACTGTTAGGTTATTACTGATCTGTATCAGTTCAATTTTACATTGCTTTTAAATCTATATCTGCATGTATACATTGTAAAAATATAATACGTTTTGGAAGTAAAAGTGAATTGCAAAGCAATATCCCTCAAATGTGGTAGTATTCAGCTAAAATATTCTCTTTTATACAGATTTAAAATGTTAAGGGAAAGAAACAGCGCAATACTATTTAAAGTGAGAAATGTAAGTGGTGAAAGGAATGTTTACAGGTTACATACGAATCCGAGGTAGGTTATTAAAAAAAAAATTACAAGAGGAAGCAGGTCAAATGTTTTTGTTTTGTATATTTTACAGGTAATTTACTAGTAATTCCCATTTTATAACGAACCATTAAGTATTGTAATTTATTTGATTTCAATCTGTGATCTCCTCTCGCGAGTTCTGGTCCTGTTAATTTTGTATACAATTGTATGATAATATTTATTAGGTCAAATAAATTTTTTACTTGTATAATATTTGAATTTTATATCTAACTTCCAATCATATAATTAGGGGCAAAAAAAATTCTTTTTTATCAGACATATATAAAAAGAAAGAGAACTTTCATCATTCTTGAACTCTGTTTATGTCGGTACATTATCAATAATTTACCAAATAAATTATTCTTTTAAAATGATTTCTACTGTTCCAAAATATTGAAAAAATACCCTCCTAATTTTTTTGGACGTAGATACTTTTTTAATGGTCAGAATCGTGAATTTTAATTAATAAGTTAACAATTAATTTTAATACATTAGTTAAATATTTGCCAATACAAACACACTATAGTCCCCATTGTGTATAATAATTAAATCTATAAAATGGAAACTATGATAATATCTGATACCTAGGACAATTTTGATAATAAAACTACAAAAGATTAACTTGAGTTAGGTCGAAGTATTTCATCACTTTAGGGTTGAATAATTTAGTACCGCAAATACGTCCTGCTCTGCTTTCTCCAATAACTGACATTAATTGGACAAACTATTCCTTGCTGTTGTTACTTAACCGCACTATATACGATTCGCCCACGGTTTACCGCAGTTGGGGTCAGTTAGCTGGTTACGTTACTTGCTTGGTTTACTTGTGTATCTTTCCTGCTTTCGGTATAGCAATATTGCCCAGTACACATTATAACTTGTTATGAGGTGTTATCAACATTTTATTTATTTTATTTTCAGAATAAATTTATTCTTATCTTTAATACTATGGCGTATACATTAAAATGTTATTTATGCAACCTTTGGTCTTATGGTTGACCATGATGGCAACGAGAACAGCAAAATACGAATGTTATACATGAAACGTAGATGACATGGTGGGATGGATTAGATTCTACGTAAATGTTGATAGTTCCATTTTATCTTCCGTTCAGGACGAACAAGAATTCCATGTTCCTAGAATCAAGACTGTGACGGTGTCATATGTCAGACGCTGCACTACGTAGAATGTGTGATTGAGCCAAACCCAACATTCAAATATATCTTGTTGTGAAAGTACGTTAAAATGTTGTCTAAAAAGCCTATTTCGGTCATAAATCAAAAACGCCTCTACCTCAGTCCGATTAAATTAACGGTATAATGTATTTATCGTGTAATATAAGTTTACTTTATTGTCCCGATCAAGAAAATATATACATATCTTAATCTCAGAAAACTACCTTTGTCAAAAAGGTCTACTTATTACTCTTGCAACCATCTTATATTCTCCAAGAGAAAATTTATTCAGTGCCATAGTTTGCCCTTTTGTCACGATAAAGAATACATACATGTATTTTTAGAATGTAAACAGGAGTATAGGTGTCCATTAAATACTGATTATGAATCATAAATATTATAATTAAAATAGTGGTTAAATGAAATTAAATATTGTCGTGTTGTCATAATGCAATATTAAACCAAAGCAGTTGATAATATTTTACAGGCTCATTCAATTAATATAACACAACTTTAGAGACCAACATGGGATTTTGTGCTACTTTAAAGATCAGTGGGACGTAGCCCGGAGGAAACTCCGAAATAAGAATAGTCCTATATTCATCTCAGAAACCGTAAGAATGTCTATGATAAATTTCAGTATAGTCGGCGTGGTAGTTTACGCATAAATACAAAAGCAAACAAACAAATGAACTTTTTCATTTACAATATTATTAGGATAGTTGTAACACCTTTCGCCCAAAGTTTCGTTGAACAGAAACCGTGCAAACCCATGCTAAAACTGAATTAATAATGCTTTAATTCAACTTAGCTTGCTTGTTTATTAGTATTAATCTTAAAAGAATTGGTCAGGGAAATTTAGTCGAGAATATTAATGATGATAAGTCTCTTGATCACCAAATGTTTATGATGATCAGATCATTACGTGACGCAAACTGGCGGGACTTAATTAAGGAGTAAACCAAACTGATTACTCTAGACCGGTCGTGTAATTGTTTGGTTATTCTAAACCAAACTCTTCCTTCAGCATGTTTGGTAGAGTTATTATGTTGTCTACATAGGAATTTACCACTTATGCAGTTATTGTAAGTTCAATATCCGTCAATAGTTGCATTTTCATAGGTTACAAGTTACTTTTCCAACAGCTAGAAAATATCTTTAGCGGAGATATATTATAGGAAGTCAAAATTTTCAATCTATCAGAAAGTATGTTATACGTACTAAAACAATTTGACAAAAAATAGTTAAATGTATAATATAAAATAATATAATCAATTATACATTTTGATAGACAAAGAAGAACATTTGTTAACCTACACAAGGTACAGACAGAAAAATGTTTTTACATAAAGCAGAATGTGATAAACATAAGGTAATTTCTTCGCTGTCTGGATCCACAATTGCGCCTCGTGCCTGACAATTCACACATTGCATCAGTGTTTTATTTATCAACATTTCTTTAGACTCTGCTGGTAATATATTTTATATAAAACCCTTTAAGAAAGTAAGTTATTTAAATATACTATTAAAATAAATAAACACGACATTCATTCAATGGAATCAAGCCTACCTAATTAAATCATTTAGAAATAAATCAATGTAGCAGTTTAAAAGGCATTTCTCGTAATACTCACAAGTACAAGTTTTTGAAGTGTTATAAAATGTTTAGTCATAATAAATTAAAATAAGTATCTAAAAAATGTTTTTTTTATTGTTATAACTTGTATATAATTGTATATATTTATATCATTGTAATGAATAATAACTAAAACCCTTTAAAAATGTTTTATTGGCATACACGTGTTTCGGTTTTTAACCATCTTCAGTGTACATTAACCTCTAAAGAAATAAATAATAAATATTTAATTTATTATAAACATGTGGACCTTGTAAACATATGTAAACGCGTTTAAAACACACAACACTCTTAGGCAAAGTCTCGTAAAAACAAAACCAAAAAATGACACACAGGATTAAAAAAAACTGTGATTACAGTTTATAAAATGAAGTTGCAATAAAAAATACATAGGCGAGACAAAAAACCCACTAAGCGTAAGGATTAAAAGAGCACAAAGAAAACACGAGAAAGGGTCTCACACAAAAAAAGTCAGAAATTGAACACCATTGTTGGTCCGAAGACAATCAAATAATTTGGGATGAAGCCTACATAATACATCAGGAACCACATTTCTTCAAATGCAAATTAATTGAAACAACATACATTAAATTCGCAGAACAACCAATCAGACAACCGAGATTAGGCCACTTTGGTTGCCAATACTAAAATATAAACTAAAGAAAAACCAAAAAGTATCAAACGGATAGGATATTTGTAATGAAACAATACGGAGTCTCAATATGGTTTTAAGAAGTTCATCTCGCATGAACCAATAATAACGAAAGGGCCCATTCCTGTCCCACTTCCTTTTTATTTCCACCATCTTGTTTTTGTCTGCCGTGACGATTACCATTGGCTAGTGCCCTCTGGTCAGTCGTAGGTGGTTAGTAGACGAATGAAGACGTATTGTGACCTGTAATCCGTGGTTTCAGTTTTAATGATTAGTGTTGTGTATAGTTTCTTGTGCATGTTTATAGAGTTAGTGAAGTTGACAAACAACATGGTGGTTGTGATTCCTCACTTAGGCGTGCCACAACGCTTTGGTAAGATATGTTTATTTTAACCCAGTTTGTAATGATCTATTAGGTTTGTTCTTTACCTGAAGAAGAGATCAGATTGCAGATCTCGAAACGTAGTGTTACTAATTTCATGTTTCACTGAACGATGGCAAATGTCCGAAAATCCTGTTTCCTTCACAATCCTTCCATCGTCAAAAATAACCTTCAAACAAAGAGTTGATTCTCGGTACGACCCGGAACGAGTAAACGAATCACAAACCTTGAGAGCTTGCATTTTAAGTTAACTATACACATTAATCATTTGACTTTTTTGCATAAATGTAAGGTTACAAACCGTATGCTTATAGGTTTAACTCTAAAAACTCCTTTTCATAGTAGACAAGCCAGTAAAATTTTGTCTCCTGCTTCTAAATATTTACTTAAAGAAAGAATTGCATACCATCATCGTGAAAGATGCCTCCTCCAAAATAGCATTGAATGTAAAAAACTGAATTAAAAACACTGTTACGTACAGAATTCAACAATATCATAGAAAGCATCCAAAATAGATGTAAAAAAGGTTCTGAAACAGACAAGAAAAAGAAAATCTCCAAACTTGAAAATATTAGGCCCAAAAATGAGATTTGCCTAAAGATGGTAAGGTGAATACGAATGCAAATAATAAATATGTAATCAACCTCTCTTCAAAAATCCTCAATGAAGCGGATTTATTAGTCTTATCCAAGGGTTTAAACTTTTCTGTGGTACAAAAATCGGTAATGGCACTGGATTTCGTAACTGTAATCGAGTCGGCTGTTTCACAGTTATTTGAGCATGTTAATATCTGCTAAAAACTGTTAATATCATTTATAGGGCGCAAAAGGAACTAAATGTTCTTATAAACACGCTTGCACCATTGGATCTAGTCATTTATATTTTTTCTATTTGTACAAACAAAGCATTATGGTTGAAATATAAAGTCTTATGCCCGATACCGTAAAAAATTAATGTATATATTTTTACATGTAATTAGATAATTTTGCCACGTAAAAACCATAAAAAATCTAGGGAAAACAATAGTATGACATAATTAGTTTCCTTGGTAAGGTAAAAAATGACTGAGTGTTGGGTTCTTGTAGCTGCACCAAAAGTGGAAGTTTGTATAGGTCGCTTTGTGAGCGCAAGTCTAAATGGACGAGGTAGGACTGGGAACCACAGTGCAATTAGTCTTTTGTACTCTGAGATGAGTTTCCACACTTGTGTTAAAACCTTTAAATGAACATTCGTATCTATAATGAAATATAAAATTAAGTCCTTTTGCTACCTTGAGATTTTAATATAAGTTTAAGTTACGAGAATTTTAAATATATTTTCAATATATCTATCTAATTTTTTAGCTAATTTTTTCATTAACCCTACATCGGGCGCTAAACGGAGTTTTCCTCCGTGTATTTTTTATTATTAAAAATAGTACTACTTTTCTGATTTTGGCAGTAGTTTCCCGCAGTGTACTTCACGAGCATCTTTCGGTGAAGCGAAACAATAGCCTCCCGCTTATCTTTGTCAAAATCTGTCAGTATGAGGTCTACTTCCGTGCGAGACCGGACGATTCCTCCGTGAGCGCCCGATGTTGTGTTTGCAGTGCTTGGACGAAATCTCCGTGAGCGCCTTATTGTGTTTAGTTTTTATGGAGTAATAATCCTTGTGCGCCTACATGTGTGGCCTGTGATGGTTTCTTTTTAAGTTTTACAATATATTTTATTTGAATTTGTGAAATGGAAAATGAAGACGAGAGACTTGTCAGTACAGTACCAGTGTGCTAAGTAGTTAATTTCCATATATTATTACAGTAGGTTAAACATTTTTATAATTAATTGCATTATTCCTTAAAATAAATCATGTTGTTACTATACAATAAAATTTTTTAAGATTTTGAATTTCTTATTTGGAAAATGCATTACATAAGAGAGTAATTTTTATTTAATTTCTAAAAATGAATATATTACATTGTAATTAAATCAGTATGAATATTTAAACAAATAAAAACAGTTTAAACGACTATTATATCCATTATTCGCTAACCTGGAGGAAACCTCCGTGAGCGCCTGATGGTGTTTCTAATTTTAAGCGCCTGATGGAGGGTTAAGTATGTTCCATTTTTATATTTTTCTGAATATATAATCTATATATTACACTTGTTCATAATTAATTCATATTATTCATTATTATTGGATAATTTTATGATTTGTAAAATTGTATATTATCCTAAGATGTAGAATAATGCTGCTCCCAATATTTGTATTACAGGCGCAGAGGAGTTAAGGAGAAATATGTCTTAAAAATTTGATATTATATATTAACAATATTTATTATTTTAAAATCAGTGTTTCAAGTATTAAAATTACCGAGGTGTTGAATTAATACATTTCTGCGAGGCATTGTAAAGGAAATGCAACTACTGCGTGTGAGGTAGTGAACTATAACGACAGAGGAAATTTAGAGTACAAGAAACACAGATCTACTCTAACATCTTATTCAAGCTGGAGAGAGTTACAAAGTTGATCCAAGGAGAAAAATAAAAATAAATCAGATGAAATCCCAAGAGTCTTTGGTGCGTGTGCATGGCTGATTGAGTGCACAAAAATATCATTGATAAGGAAATATAATTTATAAAGATGCATTGGAACACTTTGGTTACTAAAGCGTGCACCACACAATATTAAATGCACACGCACACAGAAGAAATAAATTATAACCAGTACATCTATTAGAAACTATAGCCGACATCTCACTTCTAGATTGACATAATAAGAGGCTCGTTAGAAAATTTATAATGTTCTGAAACACTTATAAATGTGTTATAAGTCACTATAGTATCCAATCGTGCAGATATGCTGGAAAACTTGATTGTAACTTGAGCTTAAAAGGTCATTTTCTTCACTCACGCCTTGACTACTTTCTAGAAAACCTTGGTGTTGTAAGTGAACAACAGGGTAAAAATTTCAATCAAGACATTAAGGAAATGCAACGAAGGTACCAAGGTAGATAGAACGTGAAAAGGATAGCAGACGTCTGATGGATGTTGACAAGGACATATAGAAAAACTCACAGCACAAAAAAAGGATTGAAGGAAAGCGTAAGCGCTACTATATGGACATTTTGCTATGAAACTAGTCACATTCATAATATTCAGTATTGTAGATGTAAATTATCGTATTAACTTCGTGTTTAATAAAATATTTAAACATTGGGTCTCATTTATAATTTTCTTTAAATCCAATCCTTGTTTGTGAGATAACTGGAAGAATATAGATTGCACTTTTGTTTTAGAGCTGAAAATTACATAGAACCCAGCCTTTAAAATAAAAAAAACTTTAATTAAGTATTGTTTTGTTGGAAATCAAAGATTAAAGGACTAAATTAAACTTCAACCTAAATGTATCAGTTAATACTTTTACTATAAGTCAGAAACAAACTCGACGGTGATTTTTTTAGGATTGCTAGTCTACAAGAATCATAGGTGTGACAAGACAAAGAATCATTGGGTAGTGTGGATGGTGATGTTAACTGTATAATCTCTTAACAAAGGACATCCAATGCGATCTCGGCAGATTGAGTGGTATAAGAATCATTTCATCATTCTTCCAGAGTCTGCAAAGCTTCAACCTATGCAAGCGTCAGTCCTGTTGGTGTTAATGATATCCTACCTATTACAAAAGCCTCTCAAAGTACGACATTTTTGATATTGAAAACTCATAAAAATCGTGTTAAATCTTAAACACTTTGGTTACTTTTATCTTTTTTAAGAGACTTCAATTTGCTACCTATGGAGAAAGAGTATAAACTCATGGTTCTCAGCTACGTAATGAAACCGTTACATCGCTGCTCGCACACCCACAGCAAACATCAGGGAAGCGCGCGCCAATGGTGGCGAACGGGATGCCGGATCAAAACTAACTAGGTAAAATAAGAACACCGTGGTCAGTATACTCAGGTTCATTCACTAAGACAAAACATAGGCCTATCCAGTCAATAGAAATATATATGTATATATACTATAAATAAAAAAAATAAAAAAAAATAAAAAGTGCCTGCAGTAGTAGATACCTCAAACAATCCTTGTCAGGTGCACCTGCATACAAAAATTAGAAACGCCATAATTTGAAACAAGAAATGCCAATTTCACCCGGTATCCTTCGGCTAAGGGCGGGCTCCTAATGAAATCCAAGAAATAACTAAATATATCTAAAACTAACTTAAAATTAAATAACAAAATATAAACTATATAAATGGCAACAATAACAATAAAAAATAAATAAAGAATATAAGCAGGGTATCACAGAAGACTAGAAGCAGGTGTTGACTAGAAGAAATGTCCATTATGGTGGCCCTCCTTCAGCAGAGCGCAAAAGCGAAGGTTCTCTGCGACCACGCATGATGGAGAGATGACAGGAGGAAACAATTCATCTCTTGGACCTCATCAGTGAGGGGCCGTAAACTTAGCCGCACATGTCAGAAGGAGAACAGCTCAGCAAAACTAACAAAAAACACTTAATTAAACAAAATTTTAAACTGGAGCTACTCCTAAACTTGTACACCACGGCTCGGAGTCTTTGCCACTCTCCCGGAAAGGCCAAAACGCCTTCAAATGGTCAGTGCCTCTGCAGCCAATAAACCACACACACATACACTATATAAAACACACATGAGCCGGGGAGATATAGGTATTGAACCGGCTCAGTAATTAGGAACAGTGTCAGCGGTGAGGCGATTATAAAAAACAGTGACAGTGTCCAGGTGCGCCTCTTCTAACATGAGTGTTAGCGTACACAATTGAACATTCTTAAGTTGATAAATATTTCTTATCATTTCTTTGGAGTTGCATATTTAAAACGCTGGCAAACCACTCAAATGAGAGGTCAGAGGGCCGTTCAAATTGCTCGTTGTCAATTTTACTGCTTGCATCAAACATGTTGGTGTTAGCAACCAGGTTGGCCAATGATGTTGTTAATTATGACTTCTTGGTATCAAGACAACTAAGCCTGGATGAAGGAAGAAACAAAACGACGCCGGTGATAAGGCAAAGTGGTGGCATCCAGTAAGAGGTAGACACGAGAACAACGACGTCTTTCGGTACCCCAGGTGGCAGAACAGGCAGCAATAAGAGGATAAAAAGGAACAAAGTTGAAGGCGTCCTTCGGTTGATATATGTTTACGTTATACGTGTTATTAAGTGACTTCCAGTGTATATATGACAATTTTCAGTCAGTACTTATAATTCCAATGTTATGGTTTCAATGTGGACTTGATATAAAATCTTTCATAAAGTGCAAAGTTAATGGTATTGGTTTAGACAGTTGTATGAAGCCGCTTTAAACTTTTCTAAGTTTTATGTTTTTAGAAACTATCTACAAATACTTTTCAACGTCTTATTCCACACATTTAGAATGGATAATGACTTTTTCGTAATGTATAACTATAATTGTTAACTACTTATCGTGTTCAATGTAATATAAGAGTGAATAACACCATTTCTCGGAACCAACATTACTACACCTCCATTCAATTTTCTCCATTACACTTGAGAGTTTTATAGATGGTAAAGTGTACAACATTTCTCATTAAACATTATCACACTCCAAGAAGTGTACGTATATTATTATTAGCATTCTGTACCCATTACAAGTTATCTGACACAGAGTCCGATTAAATAGTACTTCACGCTGAAACCTGCAATGTATTCAATGGAACTGAAGAAAGAGGTATATATCACATTAGACAATAATATGTGTCTGCACTTTGCGCTGTAGTCATCGTACGACAACTTGAACCATTTGAATGCTTTAACCATTCATTACGAACATTTTCATTCATTGTGTCATTGAGAACTCTGCGATTACTAGAATATATTTAAGGAGGATATTCCAGTGTTTATGAATAGCAACAATATAAGCACTTTTTATACTTTAAATTTTTAAAGAATTATTTTCCTAATTGTCAAATCCTGCAACTACAAGGTAGGTGTACGGTAGACCAAATGTCACGTAATAGGTTTCGTTGATTCCTATTGTGTGCAATATTTAAATTCTATAACTCATTTCATTCTTGAAATATCTTATGACAGATATGTAAAAGGTCACAAATCATACGGTAAAAGACATTTTTACAGCCCCAGGCAGAAAGCGTAGAAAATGGGTCGTCCTTCTGAGTGATAAGCTTTAATACCGCTCAGCTAAAGACTCAATGAATGGACATTACTACTGAAATAATTTCTTCAAATTTTAAGACATTACTATTCTACACATAACTAACGACATAACTAACGAATACTTAGGTTTTGTTTTAAAAAGGGTTAAACGGCTGGTTTAGAATGTTAAACAAAGTATATTTGTCTTAAGGCTGAACAATTGTTAAGTAATGCTATATTTGTGCTTTCCACATCTAGCTGGCTTCCGAAAATGCATTATACCTCGTTCTGTTAACTGTAGAAATTAACTTTTTTCATAGCCACAAATGTAACGGACCGCTTATATTTCCCAAATCCTAAGTACACATCGTTATCAGGAAAAAGTACAACGAGTATAAATTATAGGAGACACTAAGGAATAGAAGGCAATATTTTTAAACTATCTGTAAAGCTAACCCAAAAAAGTGACATTTGATTCAATTTTATGCGAGTGATAGTTAACAAATTTGCCACCAAGATTAGTGAGTTTTATTTATATATCACACCAGATTCTGGCAAGAACTATTTTCTGTTTGCCTGCCTGTATTTTATCTGGAGGAAAGAACCGACATATAGACATTAACATTTTCATAAACATTTATTTCTATATAGTATATACCATATCATATATCTCATAACATGAGGCTGAGTACATTAACGTAATACTAACGTACATTTGCTATTTCCGGTAATACTACAGCAACGAGAAAACCGTAAAATCAATATTTTTTTCTAAAATTGAGTAGAACGTAAGCAGTTTTAACAATTACATAATCACCAATTAGATGTATACTTTATATTTAAAATAAACCTTGGCAAATCTTTTTAGATGACATATATATTGAGGCTTATACATTGTTTATTCAGAAACAAGGAAGAACATTATATAAACTATCGAGATAAGGAAGAATAAGAACTTACATTAATAGTATGCTATGAAATATTCATCTTTGCCCTTTAACTCTAAAGATTCAACAATAAGGTCTTCCGTATCCCGTATTAATTATTATGAATATTCAACGAGGTTTCGAAAAGTGCTTATAACATAAGAACTTCACATCAAATTTAATGTTTAAGTCAAGAAATAGTGCACGACGACTAAACTATACTGTAGTAAAATAAATCATTGTAAATAAACTTTTTATAATGCATTGAGACCTAAGATATATAAATTGGCCTTATTATACAAGATTAGTTTCATGCGGTAAGTCTAATATTTAAATTATTAATTAATCATGATATCTGCACATTATTACCAAGTAAATAAGACCAAGTCCCACATTTGAAACGAAATGTCTCACACTATATCAGCCTCGGTTTATTTTTAATTACATACAACTTTTACACCATTTAACAAACTTCCAAATATTTATTAAATGTCTCACATCTATATTGAGCTCAAGGTTTGAGTAGTAGACCACTATATCTTAAAGTACATGCACGTGTACAATACACTTGTTACCGATCTTATTGATTTGACATCAAGGCAAACTCTACATTAGTGTTGGAAATATCATTCACTTGAACCAAAAGTAAACATACACGGTAAAGCTTACTAAAAGCGTGAGAAGCTACGGGAAACATCTAGTAGGTTTTTAAATTACTGTTACGGCAAACACCGACTCAAATAGTATAACGCGGAAACTTCAGCTATACAGTGAAACCGTACATCGCCGCTCGCACACCCACAGCAAACCATCAGGGAAGCGCCCGCCCATGGTGGCGAACGGGATGCCGGATCAAAACTAAACTAGGTAAAAAAAAGAACACCGTGGTCAGCATACTCAGGTTCATTTACTAAGACACAATATAGGCCTATCTAGTCAATATAAATATATAAGTATATATACTATAAATAAAAAAAAATAAAAGGTGCCTGCAGTAGTATATACCTCAAAACAATCCTTATCAGGTGCACCTGCATACAAAAATTAGAAACGCCATAATTGAAAACAAGAAATGCCAATTCCAACCCGGTATCCTTCGGCTAAGGGGCGGGCTCCTAATGAAATCCCAGAAAAATAACTAAATAATCCCCTCCAAGAGTTGCGTGGGGTACAAAGAAGAAAACAGGAACCTTGATCAGGAAGAAGGAGCAGAGGTGATCAGGCCTCTGGACCTAAAAACCCTCCCGCACAGACTAAAGGAAATCACGGATGACTCCGGCAGGCTTCAGATGATATGTGCGCCCTTCCTGAAAATCCCGGACTGAGGATCTCCCAGTCGGTGAGGACACCGTCGGGCAGTCAAGGGAGTCAGAAACTTCAAGATGGGGGACCAGTCCACTGTAGCAAAGTTTAGCAGCTCTTTTATCCACAGCCGAACTGATGGGTGAGCCTTGCAGTAAACTAGATCCACACCCTGGAAGGGATTGGCAATACGACCTCGGTTGTACTTCCTCCTTACTAACTCCCTAGCCCGAATGAGATTCCGCCTGGCTGCCTCCCAAGTGGCTTTCACATTTGGGAGTACCAGGAGGTGCAGAAGATCGCTAATTTTCCAAAGGTTCGCCAAAGGGTTGTTTGGCGGAAAGCCAAATAATAACTCGAAAGGTACCGTCTTGTGACTTTCATGCTGGGCCGTATTAAAGGCAAATTGGATCCAAGGTAGTTGTTGATCCCAGGTGGTCTGATTTTCCGCATGAAAGGCAATGAGAGCAGTTCGAAGATTGCGATTAAACCGTTCGGCGTGAGAAGGCTGAGGATAGGAAAGGGGAAGTAGTCACATGGCGGATTCCGTGCCCAAAGCACATTCTTTTTAAAGATATTGGAGACAAACTGTGAACCATTATCGGAAACTAAGGTGGCGGGGGATTCCAAATGTGTTGAAAAAAATGGTTACGAAGTGCTTGCACCGTGAGCTGCGCGGTAGCACTCCGCAATGGGAACAACCAAACAAACTTGGAGAAGGCATCCACACAAACAAGTAGGAACTTATTTCCGGACTTGCTACGCGGGAGAGGCCCAACATAGTCAATGAAAACCTTCTCCAAAGGTTTTTCCGCCACCTCAGATGACAAAAGACCCAACTTGGTAATATTGAGCGGGTTTGCTTAGCAAGCACAGTTTCAAAAGAACGTACTCGAGCTGCAATATCCCGGTCCATACCTTTCCAGATGAACTGATCCCTAATCTTTGCGATGGTCTTATGAATTCTAGATGTCCGCCCACAGAGGAGAAGAATGAAAATACTGAAAGACCATCGGTACAAGAAAGCTTGGCAGCACTAACTTAGGTTTTCTCCGCTGCTTGTCACGGCAGCATAGAGCACCTCGGTACAGAAAATAAGGAGGGTGGGCAACCTCCGTTTTTAAGCTCATTGATGAAAGCAGTCAGCTCGGGATCCTTAAGTTGGTGTGGAACAATGTCCGAAAATGCCAGAGGAAAGTCTAGGAGCACGCCACAACATGGCGGCTCTGATAAATTTGGTGGTCGTTGGGTAAGTGATACATGCGTGACAGAGTGTCCGCTATGATATTTTGGGTGCCTCGCACGTGCTGCACTGTGAACTTAAGGGCAGAAATTGGACTACCCAGCGACCAATCTTCCCGAGCTGACGGGGGTGGGCAAGGAGCCAAGAAAGTGCCTGGTTGTCGGTTTCCAACAAAAATTCTTTATGTTCTAGGTAAACGCCTGAACTATTATAATTCCAAACACGACAGCCAAACATTCCAGCTCATAAACAGAACAACTCTTTTTCTCACAAGGGGTTAACGTGCGTGAAGCATAAGCTATGGGCTGCCGGATACCATCTACTTCTTGCGATAAAACAGCAGCAACGGCTAAGGAGGAAGCATCAGTTTTGCAAGACGAACTTACGAACTGAAATCAGGCATAGCCAAGACTGGAGGTCTGCATCACTGCCTTTTCAGCTGCTCAAAAGCAGTCTGTTGCGCTTCACCCCACTCAAACTTGCACCCTTTTTCCTAAGAGAGTTCAGAGGAGCCGCCACTTCAGCAACATTGGGGATGATGAAACGACGATAAAAATTTATCATTCCCACAAAACGGGCAATCCCCTTGGCATCCTTAGGAGGAGAGGAAACTCCCTGATTGCCTGGGTTCTCTCTGGATCAATACACACACTCGAGAAGAGACAAGATGACCCAGAAACGATATTTCAGGCTGAGCAAAACTCACCTTTTCAGGATTGACGGTAAGGGCCAGACCTCTCGCAGCCTAGTTAGAACTTCCTCTAGTTGAGTCAAGTGCTCCTCATAACTCTCACTGTACACAAGCAGGTCATCCACAGATAGTTGAACACGAACTTAAATTTGACATCATGAAAGATAGAATCCAGGAGTCTGGTGAGTGTCTGGGCCCCCACAGCCAAGCCCATTGGCACTCGGGTGAACTGGTACAAATTCCAAGGCACACAAAAGCAGTGAGAGGTCGAGACTCGTGTTTTAGAGGAATCTGATGATATGCCTGATTAAGATCAAAAATGGAGAAATACTTGGCCTTACCAAACCCAGTTGAAAGCAGAATGCAAATCTGGGGAGAGGCACGGAGTCAATTTCTATCTGAGCATTGAGCTTTCGATAATCCAGGACCAATCTGGACTTCCCATTAGGTTTCGGCACTAGAAACGCTGGACTGGAAAAATTTGAGCAAGACGGCTCGATTACCCCACTCTTAAGTAAATCATCAATTCATATTTCTCAGAATTTCCATCTTGGGCGGAGCAAGCTTATATGGATGGAACGTACAGGACGGGTGTCTGTAAGACGAATCTCGTATTCAAGAGATTGGTCGTGCCCAGTTTTGTCAGTTAGGACTTCAGGAAAACTGGAACAAAATCTGCCTTATGTCCTCAGCCTCTTTCGGCGTAAGATGTCCTAGTTGGTCAGGAGGAGTCAAGCTCTTATCTTCCATCTCTAAGGCAGCAGTCCCACGAGACTCCGACATCTGAAAAGGGAACGAGCACCCGCCTGGCGAAAGCAAAGAAAAACATGACTGGAGGCCAAATCCAAAATCATGCCATTTTTTCCGATAAAATCTGCTCCCAAGATGAAAGGGAAAAGTCAGGTCCTTAGCCACCAAAAAAGCTCCAATCCCAAGAGAAATAATTAATTTTGATGTGAATCTGGGCACTACAGATAATAGGTAAAGGTGTGCGTGAAGCAGTCCAGCAGATAAGTGAACTAGGCTCAACCTGCCGTATTAGCCCAGAGGATTTTAGATCTTCAAAAAACGACAAAGAAATAAGGCTGCGTGCTGACCCAGAATCAACCAGGGCCTTCTGCACCACATTCCCCACAAGCACATCCAGTTGTGGGAAGGTTGAGCGGGCAGCCTTACTCCCTGTGCAGCCAGAGCAGCAACATCCCCTCTCGGCCAACGATGATAACTGTCCCCAAGTCTATTTCTTTCTGTTTTCTTTTCTGTTTCTGCATTAAACCAGCTACCCTTTCACCATCAAAATTAGGTACATATTTGCCCTCAAAATTACCTTTACGGCACGAGTCGGGCTTACTCGTCCGCAAGCTTACTAGTTTTTTTTATTAAGTGGACAAAACGGTCTAATATGTCCCCACTTGCTTGCAGCCATAACAGGTAGGAGGCTGCCTACGGGAAGGAGCAGCTGCTGGCTCAGACTGCACCGGAGCATGGACCGGCCCGGAGGCAAGTGAAGGAAGATGCCTCGACATGGCCTCCCCTTTGATCATCCGCATCCTGAACCCCTCTAGAGATGATGGAGAGGCGGTCCAAATCCGCAAAAGAATGCGGGACGGCTACAAAAAATCAATCGGGAGCGTTCTTCAGGTTTAATGCCCTCCAAAATAAGGCTCACCAACTCCGTTTTCGCTCAAGCTCAAGCGCATACACCCGGGCTACATCCCGTATCTCCCCGACAAAAATGGCTCAACGTCCTCGTCTGGTGCCTGAAGAACGATAAACGAGTTCCACCCGCAAGCGCTCCCTAACCCGAGCAGGTACAAAGAACTCCAAGATCTCGGCGTGAAAACTGGTCAAAGGTGGCACCTCTCTTAAGGCAGTCTAGAAGGCGATCAAAAAGCGGCCTTAAGGAAAACTGCGCAAAAAATCTGCATAAGCATGGCATCTGTCATACCAGGAAAATTCTCTTAGCTTTAAAACTTCCAGAAGGAAATGGATAAGTAAATTAGTGTCAAGCCCATCAACTCTGGGGAAGTGTTGTAAAACACTCCCCAAAGGATGGGGGCAGTTTGCCAAAGCTAGAAAAAGGAAGGCACAACTATAGATGAATGCCTCACCAGCCGCTTCAGGAGGGCCACTACCTCGGAGACATAGTAACTCTGGGAGGCTCGAAAGAAAGAGCCGGAGGATGGTTTAGCAAAAGTAATGGTAGTGGGAACCTCCGTTGGAGTGACAGCGGTAAATAGTACCCCCTTCTCTTTCACCGAGCGCAACCTCATTCAAACCATCTAAGGCTTGTTTTAATTTGTTACTGGCCGAAAAAGCCCAACTTTTAATATCAGAGTCTAAACTAGGAGCTGACATAAGTAAAACTATTCTGTCACGCCAATGTAAAAGCTGAGATGCCAATCTAGGCCCTTGCTGACCCGGACATTGGGAAGTGACTCAAAAATTAATATCGTCTTTTTAATTCCTCCATTCGGGTTTTACAAAACTCAAATTCTGTGTTAATTAGGAACTCTGCATTCCAGCTGCGGTCCAACGCTATACAAGCCCGTAATTGAGCCCTTAATGCCCTCAACATCTCCCTCGGCTTCTGTCCTCTCGCCAGGACATCAAAAACCAACTCGGGCTTGCGTAGATGTTCAGGCACCAGGGAAAACGCCATTACCAAACAATTAAGACAAATAAATACAAACAATAAACAACAAAGCGTACGCACAATTACTTAGTAACCTAAGTGGACTCAACTCACAAAAGGCTTACACTGACGAGGTCCAAGTGAAGAAACCTAATACCTGCTACCTAATAGAAGGATACCCTGCATATATATACACTAACCACAACCTACAAACACAGAACCAATAAATATAACAAAAACAACACATTGATAGGGGAGAAGTAGAGTACAGTTAGATAAATTTAGCGGTTAAGCAATTTAGAGTCCCTTGCTCCCTGCAAAGGGTAAGTCTGCAGGAAGCAAGACACTAAACCAATTCCACCGGTATCCTGTGCTAGGGCGAGCTCCTAATGAAAAAAAGTTGTGTACTCTAACCTCCCCCTACCTAACACTAACCTACACCAACAAACAAAACCAGAACTGAGAGACAGATGAGGAGAGCAGCTAACCACGCTCTGCTACCATTGAAACCGTACATCGCCGCTCGCACACCCACAGCAAACCATCAGGGAAGCGCGCGCCCATGGTGGCGAACGGGATGCCGGATCAAAACTAAACTAGGTAAAAAAAGAACACCGTGGTCAGCATACTCAGGTTCATTTACTAAGACACAATATAGGCCTATCTAGTCAATATAAATATATAAGTATATATACTATAAATAAAAAAAAATAAAAAGGTGCCTGCAGTAGTATATACCTCAAACAATCCTTATCAGGTGCACCTGCATACAAAAATTAGAAACGCCATAATTTGAAACAAGAAATGCCAATTCACCCGCGGTATCCTTCGGCTAAGGGCGGGCTCCTAATGAAATCCAAGAAATAGACTAAATAATATCTAAAACTAACTTAAAATTAAATAACAAAATATAAAAACTATATAAATGGCAACAATAACAATAACAAATAAATAAAGAATATGAGCAGGGTATCACAGATGTTGACTAGTAGCAATGTCCATCATGGTTGGCCGTCCTTCAGCAGAGCGCAAAAGCGAAGGTTCTCTGCGACCACGCATGATGGGAGAGATGACAGCAGAAAATCAACTCATCTCTGGACCCTGAAACCAGGTTTCAGCCTAGTACCCCTTTTTAAAGTTAATAATAATTAATAAAATAGTTGCCAAACAATATAGATTTTAATTAAAAGTAAAGTTGCCAAAAGTTATCTATCAAGAATTTTAAAGTTAAGTTAAATTACCAAATTTCAAAATATCACAAAACCAATCAATTACTGATAAAAATTAAAATAAACCTTAATATAGAAGCTGGTAACATTAGAAAACAATAAAATAAACAAGATATTCCATTTAAAAGACTAAAACAATAAGTTATAAAGGAATTTATTTGAGGTATACGCAGTAGCCTACCATACGTAACAATTTGGTTCAAACATTTTTTAAAACAGGCACTTTTATTGACATAATTGGCTCAAAATTGGTGAAAAGCAGGGAAGGGCATTCTGCACTTAAAATAAAATTCCCAACTCAAAACAACAACCCCAAAGAAAGTTAGTATGAAAATCCCCTCTGTCACAGAACAAAAATTTAAGCGTTTTACTCTTGGTAAAAAAAAATTTAATTATTATAAAAAAAACTGATATGGCCAAAAGTAGCAGCCTATTAACAGGAATCTAAATTTAAAATTTGATGGCAGAAGGCCTTAAAGTAACCAAGTAGGCTATAAGGGGGAGTTATGGGCTAAAAGACCCGAAGAAACGTAACATCTCTCAGAAAGGCTTAAAAAATTTAGTAAAATGAACGTTCAGCAGTCTCTCTGGGTTTGTTTACAAAAACTACATAACAAGTGACACATAACAAACAATATTGGCTGCAGAATAAAAATGAACTGTAACATATAGCCTAGGACTGGTCCTCACTGAGAGACAGAAAATTAATTTAAGCCGAATAGAAAGGGTGAAAACTAATAAAAGTGTAAGAGAATTAATTTGAAAGCCAATTTAAAAATTAGTTAACAGCCAGAAGTACTAAAATTTAATAAAAGGCAAAACTACAATTTGGAAAACCATGTGCTCTTAACCTTCACAGTTTGAAAAATAAAAAATAATCACTAAAATTTAAAAGAAAGCAAAACTTACTCATCAGTGAGGGGCCGTAAACTTAGCCGCACATGTCAGAAGGAGAACAGCTCCGCAAAACTAACAAACACTTAATTAAACTAAATTTTAACTTGGAGCTACTCCTAACTTGTACACCACGGCTCGGAGTCTTTGCCACTCTACCGAGAAAGGCAAAACGCCTTTCAAATGGTCAGTGGCCTCTGCAGCCAATAAACCACACACACATACACTATATAAAACACACATGAGCCGGGGAGATATAGGTATTGAACCGGCTCAACAGTCATGTACAAGTATATTTTCTTAATGTAATATACGTATATTATATCTGAATAAGAGTACCATATCTTCAAAAAAGTTTCATAGGAAAATACTGGGGTTAAAGAGGTTGCAAGGACTAATTTATTTTTACTAAGGTTTCACGTGCAGATAAAGATTAAAAATAGATATATTTTGTTAAATACAGTTTCAAATGCATAATTTTCTTTTTAGTTTCTTCTTCCTATGGCGTTGAATATACTAAGTTATGTTACCGTGGGTTAAAAAGTATTTAAGCATCTTATGAAGTATGAACGGTTAAGTAATATCAATGGCAGGTCCTGTGAAAGAACGACTGCCGGTTACTTTTACTTAGGGAAGCCAAAATCAATTTCCAGCTGAAACCTTGTATTTCCTGGAAAAATTCGTTTTCAATATATATCTGAGTGGAAAAGAATTCTTATTGGATGTTTGATTTATAGGCAACGTCTGTATAAGAATTATGATTATTCATTTCTAAATTTACTATTTTAAATGTATATATACATGTATTGTTATCCCCCCACCAAAACAAAGCCATGCATGTT
This sequence comes from Homalodisca vitripennis, assembly GCF_021130785.1. Lineage (NCBI taxonomy): Eukaryota > Metazoa > Arthropoda > Insecta > Hemiptera > Cicadellidae > Homalodisca > Homalodisca vitripennis. The sequence goes on along the minus strand of NC_060214.1, from coordinate 77,799,324 downwards.
GAGGTGTATGTTAATATTTAAGCAGTATGCTATGTATTTATTACTTTACAACTTGGTTACGAAGTAATAGTACTCTCCAAGCGTGACATACACTTTTTTATACCGTTTAACTAACATTTTATTCAACACAACATTCATTCAATTTGTTAAAAGGCTCGCTCTGATTGCATAGAAAATTTCAAATATATACAGCTCATTTTAATATCTAGAAATCTGTAAATGGTAACTACAGACAAAAGAGAAATGGTGTTAGCTTACTAAGCGGTAGGCAACAATGACGCTCAGCAAATTCAGTGGTTTGACACTTACCATCAGAGAACTTATTCTTGCTTACGTAGATAATAATTTTTATGCGAAATTCAAAGTGTGCAGATCAACCCTTTCTTGATATAGTTTTACATATCAAATATTTAATTTTTTCAGTAAGTTATGTTTTTTACAGTGTACAAGTAAACAAAGAGAGGGTACTAAAACGTAATGATGCACTGAAATCAAATATTGTCACTGGTATTTAACATTCACTGCAATCTATTGTATTTTATGTTTAACTTATAAAAGTGTAATTTGTTAAAATTTCAAATAATCGTACACAGTTTATTTAGTCTTTTATTTATTATGCTATTTATTTATTCCATCAATAATATTAAAGTAGAAATATTCGCTAATATTTAACCAAATTTCATTAAGTGACTTCAGTTACGTGCATTGTAATGCAACTAAGTATTCCTCATATGCAATAAGGCTTTATTAGTTCCTTAAGTTTATAGGTAAAGTTGCATTTTGTTACTTGAAAGAATTATGTTTATTATTTGTTTATTTATGCTAAACGTAGCTGAAAAAATATTATTACATTTGGATCCTTTAAATTAGAACGCATTGATTATTTTTTTCAATATCACGAAACATAATATTAGTCATTATATATTTTTCTTGCTCTTCTAACTAAGTAACTAACTCTTCTAATTAACTTCTCTTCTCTTCTAACTATTAATATACGTAATGTTACTCTTAGTGTAACACACAATTTTTTATCAGAATCATTTCCTATATTCCTCCTTGTTTCTGTCGTATTTTCTTTCTTTCTTATGTTACTGCATGGGAATATTTTATACGTAAAAAATTAATATAGGTAAGAATCTTCAAAATATTACATTAGGTATTGTTATAACTAACAACATGAATAAAAGAACGTCAAACTTATTTTTATATATATATATATATATGAATTAGGTATACTTATTTGTAATAAATTAACATATATTCTATATTTTATTAGTGGAGCCTTAGCAAAACCTATCACCAAGTTGCTAGAAAAATATAATATTTGTCTGTCTCTATGTATGTCTACACGATATATTTCTTAAAAACAGACCTATGACATTGAAATTTTGCTTGAACCTTCTATTTAATAAAGGAAACATTGAGTTCGATTATAGCGCATATAAGTTTCTGGGATTTGGATGAGCGTCCGTTTGCTAATAGTAACTGTAAGCAAACAGTACAATCATATGATGTTTTAACATGTTACGTAATCAAACATGTAATCTAATTATCTTCCAGATATATTGAGAACCATTCTCCATATGTAGACTTTGAATTTTGCATATAACTTCACTCTTTAACTGGCAAGTACAGCAAGAGTTTTATTTTTGTTAATGATCATTCGAAATAACTCTGTAAGGTAGCACAATTTCTCTTTTGCGTACCAAGTATGTTACAATTTACTTACTCTATGATTATACGAGTATATCTGTCCGTAAGAAATATCAAAATAAAATAAGCTATAGACTTGAAATGGTACGTGGCGTGTTGCATTCTACTACGTGTTATTACTAACATAAAGAAAATCTCCAACAACAGTGATTTCAGGCTTAATCAGAAAAAATCTCGTCGAATTTTGACGAGGAATAAATTGAGTTTTGCCACCAACCTGGTTACCGTAGCAACATTCCTGTTTACGAAGAAGCCATTCCAATTCCAAAGTCAATTTTTTATTCCCAGAACAAGCCATTTCTTTTTGTGATGTTATAAATACTTACCTATTTTATAAGCTAATAATAGGAGTTGTTTGTGAAGGAAACAGGATTTAACAAATTTCATTAAGTTACGTTGCATCATAATATAATTAAGTATTCGTCATATGCAATAAGGCTTTATTAGTTCCTTAAGTTTATAGGTAACTTGTATTTTGTTACTAGAAAGAATTATGTTTGTTATTTGTTTATTTATGCTAAACGTAGCTGAAAAAATATTATTACATTTGGATCCTTTAAATTAGAACGCATTGATTATTTTTTCAATATCACGAAACATAATATTAGTCATTATATCTTTTTCTTGCTCTTCTAACTAAGTAACTAACTCTTCTAATTAACTTCTCTTCTCTTCTAACTATTAATATACGTAATGTTACTCTTAGTGTAACACACAATTTTTTTATCAGAATCATTTCCTATATTCCTCCTTGTTTCTGTCGTATTTTCTTTCTTTCTTATGTTACTGCATGGGAATATTTTATACGTAAAAAATTAATATAGGTAAGAATCTTCAAAATATTACATTTTAGGTATTGTTATAACTAACAACATGAATAAAAGAACGTCAAACGTATTTATATTATATATATATATATATATATATGAATTAGGTATACTTATTTGTAATAAATTAACATATATTCTATATTTTATTAGTGGAGCCTTAGCAAAACCTATCACCAAGTTGCTAGAAAAATATAATATTTGTCTGTCTCTATGTATGTCTACACGATATATTTCTTAAAAACAGACCTATGACATTGAAATTTTGCTTGAACCTTCTATTTAATAAAGGAAACATTGAGTTCGATTATAGCGCATATAAGTTTCTGGGATTTGGATGAGCGTCCGTTTGCTAATAGTAACTGTAAGCAAACAGTACAATCATATGATGTTTTTAACATGTTACGTAATCAAACATGTAATCTAATTATCTTCCAGATATATTGAGAACCATTCTCCATATGTAGACTTTGAATTTTGCATATAACTTCACTCTTTAACTGGCAAGTACAGCAAGAGTTTTTATTTTTGTTAATGATCATTCGAAATAACTCTGTAAGGTAGCACAATTTCTCTTTTGCATACTAAGTATGTTACAATTTACTTACTCTATGATTATACGAGTATATCTGTCCGTAAGAAATATCAAAATAAAATAAGCTATAGACTTGAAATGGTACGTGGCGTGTTGCATTCTATTACGTGTTATTACTAACATAAAGAAAATCTCCAACAACAGTGATTTAAGGCTTAATCAGAAAAAATCTCGTCGAATTTTGACGAGGAATAAATTGAGTTTTGCCACCAACCTGGTTACCGTAGCAACATTCCTGTTTACGAAGAAGCCATTCCAATTCCAAAGTCAATTTTTTATTCCCAGAACAAGCCATTTCTTTTTGTGATGTTATAAATACTTACCTATTTTATAAGCTAATAATAGGAGTTGTTTGTGAAGGAAACAGGATTTTTCCGGACATTTGCCATCGTTCAGTGAAACAAGAAAACAGTAACACTACGTTTCGAGATTGTTTTCTTGTTTCACTGAACGATGGCAAATGTCCGGAAAAATCCTGTTTCCTTCACAATCCTTCCATCGTCAAAAATAACCTTTAAAACAAAGAGAGTTGTTTATTAATATGGCATTAATATTATAAATATATACTAAATAATAGTTAGTTGCATATGTTTTCTTTACCCGACACTTATAGTTAAGATATACTATAGTGAGTGGACTGGTCCATAACCTCATGGTTAGCAACAACTCTTGAAGGAACAACTATTTGTCATGTTATACATTTGTATTAACATACAGCTTTTCTTTTGGGATAAACAGAGAACTGCCAATATTCAATGAACAAACTGTAAAAGGGATCAAACCTGATGCTAGTTACTGTCATTAAATCTTTATATTGGAATAAACTTTATAAACATATATGTCAATATCCGTTCACTATGAATTCTGCAAGGCAAAGAGTCACCGAGGTGTGCGTTACTTTCTTCATCAAAACGCATCTAAAACTAACACCTCAGCTACTCAGAAGAAAAATATGACACATAATGTAGCAAAACAATACAATATAACTTACAAAAACCTCTTAAAGCTATTTACTATTCCATCAAATATATTACTATCGTAAATATGTACTATGTGGAAATAGTATACGTCTTACAGGTGTTTAACATTTGTACATACTGTAGAAACTAAAAATTACACTCTTATACTTGAGTCGACTATAAGTAAAAGTGCCACATGATGTGTCACGTAACCTGCTACGCTCAAGTTTACATATCTACGTTTTTCTCAAGATGTCCTGTGTGCTCATAAATATACAATTTTGAAATTTATTACATCAAAGGCAATAAATTAAATACAGTTTAAGACAATGACAGATACAAGACTAAAATGTTGGAATTGGGAATATAAACTTATGATACTTGGAAGGCCTTCACTAATAGATACTAATTCACAGATACTAATTTCATTAGGTGGTGTAACGTTACAGCCAGACCTAGACCGAATGTGCGATGTGTTTAGAATACCACGTGTGCGATTTAAAATAAACTGTGAACGGTGTTTTGAATATAAGCTTTCACCCCACCATACTTTACCTGCCATTTTTCATTGCTTATTTTTCTTTGCATTGGTGTTACTTTTGTCATAACTGCCAATTACTGGTCATTAACATCACGTTTATTTATGTTTTTGAGGACCATTACAGATCTTACGATACACATGTGAATGCAAGTATGCGAGTATTAAATCTGGTCCTAATCATCTAAGTGTTTTTATTTTTTACCGTACTTTTTGTCATAATTGGCTCAAAATCATAATACATTAAGAAATTCCAGCATTTCTGAATGTACGAATAGCGCAATTGTAAGTTTTTTTTCGAAATAGTTGTTATTTACGTAAAATACGCACTCGTATATCATAATATATAAGGTTAAATAACGTGAAGCCGGTATCATAGTACGATAATTGATATATAAAAACAACGAGATTTTGACCAAACTACAACTAACAGAGCTAGAAGCTTGTATTGGTCTTGTTTTACGTTCTCATTCATACACACACAGTGCGTAACAATGTGCACATTTTTCAATACAAAAAATATGTGCACGATAATTATATCGTGGTAAGCATTGGGGTTAGCCTGTGAGCATTAAATGCTCTTGTAATAAATGTTAACTAAGATTTGATTTTTAACTGAATATCCGCTGCTTGTAACATACACTAATTGGAAACATTTTTTTAGTTTTTAAACTAGTTGCTTCACAACCTAAAATTTAGTACTACATACTGTAGATATTCTACTAACTTTTATTAAGGCTAGTTATAAGATTATGCAAGGTACATTATGAAAATATTGGCTAGACTTTAATAAGCGGCCTCCACTCGTTATTCTGTTGTTGTTTTCAAATTGTTCTGTGTTTTTATCCGAAGGCATAATTCGATATTACAATTTATTTAACTTAGCATATGATATCACCTTATTACTTATAGTACTTTTAATGTAAACAAAAAACAGCAAGAAGTAAACCATATTTTGAGACTGAAAATGGCGATAAATATGAGGAAAATATATTTCTCATAAGTGATTAGATTAGTTTAAGTGGCTTTAAAATGTACGTTTGGCCCTTGGTAACCCATGGGGAGAATTATTTTCTACATTTCACATAAGCTGTTACTCATTGCTATCAAGATGGGCAAGTTATAAATATTGTAAAGTTTCATTTATATGTAAGTCTAGGGCTTAGTTGGTTTTATTGTTTTCTAATGCTACTATTAAATTTAGGTTTTAAAAATTGTAATAAACGAGATTTTTCTTGTTACGGTATTTTATTATAAATCTTATTGTGTACGATTTTTTCATATCGAAGTGGGATAATATATCGAAAAATTCGACAAAAAATCTAATAACCAGTGTAGGCCGCTAAGTAAAGTCTCCCCAAAATACTTCCTAGTCACTAATATTTTAATGGAATTTGATGATGTGTTTGTTACAATTTGTATAAGAAATTTCTTATAAACACCTCCCATCGTAAGTAAAAAGTAATGAAAGAAAATAAATTGCTCCAGATCGATCACTCTGATACTTACTAATTTCAAAGTAGACAAAGCATAACGTAGCTATGATAGGAAAGGGTTAGTTCAATTTTAATGTTAAGTTTAGTTCTAGTTCAACTTTATTTTTATTGCACCGTTTAGTATATGATGTGATGGTAAACTGGAGCTATACTAAACATTCAGATTGAATTAAACCTTTCTACTATAACTACGTATTTGTAGAAAACTCGGTTGCTCCACCGTGCTTAGAGATCGTGTAAGAACATGGTAGTGTACTCATTTGTGCACCAGATGAGACAATGTGGTTGCCACTTCACCTATACATACGTGTAGCTGGTTTCTAAACGAACAAAAGGTTCGTTTTGAGCTCCTTTGTATCCGACATTCTTTGATCTCTTCATACGAACATGATGAAAGAATCCAGGAGTCAAGTCTGAGACAGTGTCAGATACCAGACGCTGCAATAAAATGGAAGGTGAACTGGAGCTAATTTCAACATTTAAATTATACAAAGTATGCTTAACCAAAATTAATGAAACAATATAAGTAAATATACAGTATGTTTAATAAATTAATACATATGTTATATTATTAATAAAATATTCGTTGCAGGAAATTTTGTGACTGGGATGAAAGTTTGCTTAATTCATAAGCATTCTTCCCAATACTACTAATCTTAAAAAACGCCAGTGTTGCCAACACAATTTCTTCAATCGCTCACGGTATATGCCTCAGAGGCTTGCAGCGTGTCAAAATTTGGGTTTGTTGAGTACAATATGAACTGAGGTTCAATAATTTATAGGGAAAGAACCTGATAACTTTCAACATACGCTCTCACCATTAAAAGAAAATATTTAATTGAAGATATACAAAAGGGTATTGTCTTATATAAAACTCTTTATATGATTAATATGCCACAATGAACAAAACGGATGAAACATATTTTCAGTTCAATTAATTTCAGCTATAAATGTACACATTTGTATTTTCGTTAGAAAAAGCTTTGTAGATATATCATTAATATCAGGTAATAAACCAGTCCTTTTCTTTGGTCAGGCTAAAAGCACTGATAAACGAATCACATTGTGTAGTGTATGATGTACACCACAATGTCAGATGTGGCCCAACTGGGAAACGTTACAGACCGCATAAAAACAGCCGAAATGTCACTTCAATAGAATTGGTGCTACTATTCAGCTTTTGAGTGTATCTTCGATTAATTTACATCACAAGTGACATAAAATTAAAGTAAACTGTGCGTTTTTTTGCATTTATTTCTTAAAAGCCATAGGAAAACAAACAATAATCATTTATACTTCTTGCTTATTTAATCATTTTAAGGTTATAACTTTTATATTTTTAATCTACATGAATTATATATTATACACTTTTCAGTACAGCTCTACGTTAAACAAGATAACACTACACATTTTGCGGAGATGTCGCAATGTGAGACTTTTTTGATGGTAATCTGTAATTAATAAACCGTTAAATTATTATTATTTATTTGTAACATGCTTGTTACCTGACACAAATCTAAAGATTTTCTGTATAATTGTTTTTTACTTTATGAATAAATTCCGTAAAGTAAGTGTTAAGTCTAAAAAAGTGGGTTGTTGATCAAACACAAAAAACCAATTAAAAAAAGACACCATTGGGTTATTGGTTGGTACTTAAAACTAAAAACCAGTCGTTTTATATCTTAAGGTGTTTTATCAGCTAAGAAATTAGTTGTGGGTTACAGACAAAAGGACTTTTTATAGTATAGCCCTAACTAATGTTTCATAAAACCTTAGTTTTCAAAATATAAGATAATTTATATCAAAGGTAGATATGAATATATTTAAAAACTTTCTTTCTTGAACATATGTATTAAAGCTAGAAGTTCTAAGTGTATAAATCTTATAATGTTCTAGTTCTCTCTTTTAAGTTACTATCAAAACATCATCAATAGCTTTATTATCTAGAAAAATTATATTTCTGCGATGTTTTTACCCATACTTACCAATATTTTCCAATATTTAGGCAACAAGGAAGTCCAGAAAGTTGTCGGCAGCTAATAAGTTCCTCTGCGCAGATTCTTGTACCTTTAAAGAAAATCACGTTAATATGTACTGTATTTAGAGGTGTAGTAGCTAGTAAATTACACACTATTTATATGTCGCAGTTACCTTATATTGTCGTCTCCCGTAGACAAAATAGTGGAAGGACAAGAAAAGATGCTTAGAAATATTAAAGGTTGGAATATGCCAGAACCACATAACCTTCTAAAGATAAAAGGCATAAATGTGTAAAGAAAAACAAAGCAAACAAGGGTAATTTTTAAATTTTTTCTAATTGGAATATGCAAAACATTATTTTGCAATAATAAATCTTAAGTTTTTTCCGATTTTTTTCTATTATTTTGTTATTATGTATATACAACAACACAAAATTTATTCTTTGTTTTGAATTTGAGTATATTAAATTAATTGTACAATTTATTTATCAAATATCAAAGCTGGAACTATAAATTCCTTTCCAGGACTTTTCCTACATGTTTAAAAATGTTGAAAAACATTATTATATTAAATAACTGAAAATAATTAAATTTAATCTTTGTGTAAAAATGGTAGAATGCATCATACAAATTTAGAGTTGGATAGAAAATATACAAAAGTTACAGTATACAACTCAGTATGTGTTTATCATATTTTGCGACCAAATTTGAAATTGAACTCATAAAATGCCCTTCAGAAAAAGCATTATCGGTACACGCAATATCGCCTGAATATAATATGAAAATTCATGTAAAACATCAAGCCTGTAGCTCCATTGAGCTCGTGATATCCGCCTGAATGAGAGGCTTCGCTAGCTTCCAGGTATATCTCATGCGCGGACATGGACCATAATAAAACATGATTGTGCCTATTCAGAAATTAACTTGATGCAAAATTTTAAGTCACTGGAATATTTTTTATCCTCAAGCTATCCTATGAAAAAGCGACAGACAAACAGACTGATAAAGAGATAAGCAAAAAACATTGGAAAGTCCAATAAATAGCTCAATCGGTTTTTGAAATAACCTGAGGAAAGGTAAACCACTTTCAAATACCATAGAGAGACATGCACATTCCTCAGGCACGGTATCATTTACGATTAATAGAACTGAAAATGTCAAATGTTATAACTAATGTTCTAACCTCAATTACTTTTTATTCGGATAGAAAAATGTAGAAGAAATATTAATTTGTCCAAACCCTCGATAAATAACCTTTGTTGAATCTCAACTATAACTAAAAATATATTTTAACAGAATATAATTAATCATAAATAAATCTTTTATATTTAAAAATTGTTCTTATTTTATATATTCACACTCGGTTTCATGCATCCCGTGCCTCACCACTACACCACCAAATTCGCACCGCCAAGGGCCTAAACTCCACACCGATAAGACCACACCTTTTACAATAAACAAATATAAAACTTTATATGATGTAACAGTTAGAAACTGAGTTATAAAACAGTAATCTATAAGGTACTGTAGGCGAGTCACAAAACCACATCTGATCTCTTTGCACACCCGCAAAATCACAGCGCTAATCCATTATCTAACTATAACCGTGTGTACTAATGTTGCAGACATAATTATCTTAAGCGGCTGTAAAATAAGGTGATACCACTCTAATAAACAGCAGCACTGTGTACTGATCCAGGGGTCATCTTGTGACTCGCCTAAAGTAACAAATATTTGTGTAGAAATACTGTTGTATAGGAGATCATTCCCGAGCACAACCCTTTTTACACCGGACAATGAGGCCTGAGTTTGCTAAAATATTCTCCTAGGGTTATGCAGAATCCAGCTGTAATGGATTGTGTCACTGCTGCACTTCGCCATCTTCACAATATTGGCAAAAGTTTCTTTGTTGAAATATCTAAAATGGTTGCGTAGTTCGGTATAATCATTGACATTGATAATTACTGCATAGAATTTAGTTCTGGTATTAATAGAACATTCATGCAAATCCATTTATATGATTTATTTTCTTGTAATGGAGAAAATAGTTTTAGAACTTTAGTTAATGACCCAAATTTCATTATAGAATACTTTTTATTGATGAATATTGTAAGCGTATGACTTATGACCTCTAATTTGGTTTAATAACAAATTGTCAACAGAATATTTGAATCAATGGGATATGTTAACACACGTTTAATATGCTACAGAACTTAAAAAAAAAACTATATTTGACCGAGCCAATAAATATAAATCACCGTAAACCAAACGTAGCCAACAGTGTCAGACATGGAAGCCCATAGTATGAATCAACTCGTTACACCCCAGCAATCTCATACGCACTTAAATGTGATATGATAAAATTGGTTCCAATATCAAATCCACGCCTAAAACATATAAATGATATATTTTCAACAACTATTAGATATTTTGTGAACAGACATTTATAAAAAGCGGGATTCAGAAGAACGCTATTTAATAACACCATACTAAACTATCATAACTCATAAGGGAAGAATAAATAAGTATAAATAAGTAATGTTCCAAATTAGTAATCCTAAGTAGTTAAAGTTGTACAATTTTCACGAAGTTATTGTCTACTAATGAGTGTTTAGATAGAGCTTCGCTTCCTTAGGTGTAACCAAAACGTTACAACGCTAGGAGGGAGTGTAGATTCGATAGAGAAAACATTATATATATATATATATATATATATATATATATATATATATATATATATATATATATATATACTGTTTCCGGTGTACTCATCAGCAACATCAGCGCTGTCCATTGTGTAATTATTTCAATTAAATGTTTTAGTTTAAAATTTAAATTTATTAATATCTATTAGAATCCTAATATCATATTTTAATAAAATCTGGCATTGAAATGAACCTCTTTTGAGTAGAATAGGTACTTAGGTATTTAATTTTATTATACTTTATTAAATAATAGACAAAAAACTAATTTTATTAAAGATAAAATTTAAGATTACAAACGACTTTAAGGGTACAGATATCATAAGGCATTTGACACGTCGCTACATTGAGTATATATAAAACTACTAATCTAATGAACTGTATTAATTTGATAAGCAATTTATGTGCTATATTAGCATATTTTATCCTAGCATAAACCGAATTTGAAAAAATATCATAAGTAAAATAATATTTCGAACTTTGAAACATATTACTACTATTATGTGGGAACACGCAACACCACGTGGCACGAAATGGGTTTTGCTGAGGTTGATTTCAAGTCTGTCGCTGTGAATTATGTCACATGTTATATTACCATAGTATTGCACTCGGTATGTACAAATTTTTATCTTTCGTGATTTTATATGTACGATCATGGATTTCAAATTTAAACATTTTGATATTGTGTTTATATAAAAGTTTCGCTAATACTCAGCTAATGATGAGTTATAATTAAATATGTGGCTTCATGGATATATTGGGTTTAAGTGCAGTTAAGCCCATAATCAGATATATATTATATTTTTGTAAATGTCATGGTAGATGATTTCATGCCTAGCCGTTTCTTATTAATGTACAGAGATGTCAATTAATACTTTTCATATTAGCTTCATCACTAGAAACTAATACTCTAAACGTATGCAATGTTTAAACAAGATATTTAAGTCTACAATCGTTAGTAGACATAATAAAACATAATAAAATAAACATAAGTAAACATAATAAAATTATCACGTGTATAAGATAATTTTGTAATTAGTGTGTTATGGAAAATACCTATTTACTAGAAGTTAAAGGTTTTAATGGTCAGTTTCAGTGTTTAATTTGAATTAGAGTAACAGTTGAAATACCGTTTAAATACTGTCAAACATATGCCATTTAATTTGTATACATTATAAAAATTTTATTAGAAAAGGATAAATCTCAAATTTTTAGTACACCAGAAATTTATTTTTTACCGTATCTGAAAACACTTTTTTGAAAAAAAAAAAACTATAGTGTGTTTGTGGCAGAAATTATAGGCATGAAGGGGCTCATTTTGGTTGTGGTGGAACATGTTGCAGAGTACTGACAGACCGAACCGAGCGCTGAGTGGCTGGAGGATAATAAAGGAGTTGAATGTGAGCGGTGGATCAGCAGCACCGTGCGGTACCGACCCAACTCTCTGGTCTGTCGTGGCCGGTCTTGAGCGTCCTCCATATGTACAACTCAAACATTAAAGTTTAACACTTTTGGGCCGCTCTAACAATTACCGCTTACCGATTGTGTCATACCCTAGTCTTGTGTGTTGAGTGTCGTGTGCCAATGCTGTCTACTTATCCGCTAATCTTTCGCACTGCCTATGACACTCCCATTCTTACACTACCAGCCCTGCCTGAATACCCGCATTCTTCTTCCACTTCCCATCAGTTCTTTTCTGAAATGTGCATAAATACACACAAAATGATGCAGCATTTGGGTGAGTTCATGAGTGACAAAAACATAAAATTTTTTACATAAAATTAATAATAAATATATCGTATAAAATAAGGATAAGTGATAATGACAGCAAACAATGACAACTCTGACATTTGCAATACGAGCAAAAATACGCTTTTCCGCAGCACATATGGCACTTATAATACCGTCACGTACAAATACAAGGAGATTTCGCTAAATAATTAATGAAAAATCATTCATTTTTCTAATCAATGGTCAGTTGGTTTATATCACGATGGGTGGAAAAGACAATGTACTAAAAGTTTATTTAAAGAAAGCTTCAAAATGGAAATGCTGTAAAAAATAAATTATCTAGTTCAATGACCGATGAGGGGCCATTTTATGCCTTTTTAAGCCCAATCTGAATGAATCCAAATTTGGTTATAATGGCTGGTTTCACGCTGAATGACATTGATCTAAACAGTACACTAGTTCTTCCACGGAGATAGTACAGTTAATTTAAAAGTCGTGCAAATAAACTGTTAAGTGATTAGTGGTGAGAGATGCAGCATTGAAGTGGTGTTCTATAGTGAGTATTTTTTTATAAAACTAAACATTTTCCTGAGGGCTAGTGTTCCGAGGAGATGACGCAGTTTTAGGATCAGAGCATCTAGATATCTTTACTGCGTGTCTTTAGTTTATTGCTGAGTATGACCTCTTTATATCAGATTTGATATGCAAGCTTTTGAGCTCCTCATTAATTAAAGTACAGAAATGCCTTTGCTTTCTTTTTATATGTTTATCAATATTGCAATAGTTGTATTATGTCTACTTTATTATGTGTCAGGTTTTGAGCAGAAAGGAAGTAAAAAATGATAACAAACAAACCTTGTTTCAGTTGGATGTAACATAATTTACTCTTATTCTACCTTTTATATACTATCTGGATACATAAGTATCGAAACTTATTATATTATTAAGTACTGTTCAGATTGTTTGCTATGTAAATATAATTTATATTAAGTCAATATATTTATAGTGAAGGATACTTTCCTTACGTTACACGTTCATACAATGTACATTAAACTGCCGCTACACAAAGCTTACTGCAGTAAAGCTGGTTTCCAGTGCGAGAGGACACTGAGAGGCATGAAAGTGATTTCCCTCGAGTCTAACTTCATGACGTCACAGATATGACAATTTACAAGAGACATCCCTTGTTTTGTACAGCGCCACCTGTTATGTTCTGGATAATACAGGTATAAGAACCAGTGTTTTTGCTCTTTCGCACTTTTATTCGTATAACACAATGGGTTTTTAACATAAAAAAATCCTGATATGAGTAACACAAGACATTTATAAGGTATTGTACCAAAATTATACATTGGACATATCACTTAATAATTCCATTATACTATGCATTAAATTTCCTTTATCATTTAATTTATTTACATTAAATACAATTTTACACTGTTGTAGTTAGAAGAAATTTATTATAACCAACATTTTTCAATTTATTTCCTCCATTATTTCTGTTAAAATCGAAGAATTTAAACATATACATGTTTAAACTTAATATAATTTTGCTGTTATAAAATACTTCATTTATGTATTACTCTTTTAGATTCTTTTCTGAGGTTTAGTACATTTATTAAACAACCAAAGTACAAATTTTTATTGCATTGTGGCATCGTTTCTCCCCAAAACTATAATACACTGCCTGGAGAATACAGTTGGATTACCAAAGTTACAACACAATTTTTCTTCATCTGGGACGTGCTTAATTATTTCTGTATAGCTCTGAAATTTATGAAGCACGTTCAAGACGGTTAAGAAACACATAATATAAAAACAATGTTTATTTACAGAGAATACACTTAGTAGTACAAGTTCTGAAGTATTATTTGGTTTACACGTAAAATTTATTTTCTTATTATTTAAAAATAATTATAAAGTTGTGATATTCTTTCAATAAAATTTGCTTGATTCTAGTTACTCAGTATAGTTTTATATGAATGGATAAAACTAAAAAAACTTTAGTTTTCATGAAAATAAAAAAAAAATTGTATAGAATTAAAACCACACAACAAAACCATTGTCGTCCTATTTGGCTTTTCTCATTAGCACATAACTCAAAATCATGTATAACAAAGGTTTTAGTAAATTAATTAGACGAGCGTGCTTTGCACCACATTTCCCTGAATTGGTCTGTTACCTTAATTGCTCTTCACCCTCACAAAGGTTTTACTATTCCGTCTAACTCTACTCTCATTAAACTTTGTACTCTGCTATTTGGGAGAAATGCCCTGCATTAGTGTATATCAGTTAAGGGTGTGTTTGAAAAAATATTTACGTTCTTGGTCATCCAGAGTTTGAGCTATGAGTATTTATATTTAACAATCTCTAATTCACCCTATTTTCAAACAGATTTATCCTATATACAATATATATTATGGATGTAAAAGCAAGACTGCAGCTCCAAAATATAGAATATAGCACGTTCAAACATAACTTTGTTTCTTTTCTTACCATTAAATTTATCACTGCAGTGATAATCGTATATGTTCTAATGTTAAGTTTTATATAGTGTCAAGACCTAATGCATATTATTGGTATAATTATTGTGTGTTCAAATTATATCTATCTCGTACGTAGATTGCACACTCTGGAGAATTCCAAAATTTTATCCCGGCGGAAAGTCTCATAATAAACATGTCATTATATCAAGGTAATGTAATTAAACTAAAACATAATTTTTAATTAAAATACGTGAATTTTACAGTGCAATATTTTATTGCAGTTTTAATCGCAATTTTAGTTTACTGAAATATTTCAAATTAGGTACCAGATTCTTAGCCACCAAAAATTTACTCTAACGGAAATAAATTCTTCATTCTGCAAACTAATTTGACCAAGACCTTTTGGGACATCAGCTACAAATTCCGGGTGTATTTAAATTTTATTATAAAAACTTAGTACTTTAAAATGTCAAAAGGCCTGTTGAATTCTTAAAGGCCAAGGGATTTGTATTAAATTAGTTACTTCTGTAACACTATAAACTACAGATGTCTCAAAACTCACCGGACCGGACAGATCTCATACTTTAGAGTTTTCTGATTTTAGCAGTTATTAGCATCTGGAAGCCTCCAAACCAGAGCAGTTTACTTGTCTTATGAGAACTGCCAGTCTGTAGTAGCTCCTAGTATGTGAGGCTTTGACGTTTTGAGAGCTAACACCCACAATGTGCACCTGGCGTTTTGCAAAAAGATATTCAACATAATTTAAACAATGTGGTTTGCTATTATATACAACCTCTGGGGGTTCCTCTACTCAGAGGGCTTCCGATCTATTATGTCGTTAGAATTCAGACCTTTTTGGACCCTGACAACTCCTGGCTCTGGTTTTGCAGCCTTTTAAAACTCTAAATTCCTGTCATTGATGTGTTTCGGATTGAGACAAGTCGCAAAATATAATAAATAGGTTTTGGTACGGTAGTACCAAAGCTTATGAAATCTACCTGTTTCTGACAAGCCAATATTTCTGGCTGCACCTAATCACTGAGAGCTTTCAACTTCAATGATCTCTCCGTTTATGCCACATCGTGGCGTATAGCAGCCCCGACATTAGGCAGTTCTTGGCGTTTGTGAGCTGTTGGCCTCCGGCAAGTTCCGGCCTTTGGCAGCAGTCGGACTAAAGCAACAACCAGTGTTTGAAATATTTAGTATCGGATAGCTCCCGGCTACTGGTACATCTGAGCCAAGTGGGTTAGAGGAGATCCTGGTCTCTGGCAGACCCCAGCTTCCGGTAGCTCCCTTTTTTCGCAACTCTGAGCCTCTAAAAACTTCTGGCATATGGGAAGTCCCGATTGTTAGTTAGACACCTATGAGAGTTCCTGGCCGTTTAGAGCACCCAAACTCTTGCATGTCTTGTCCTAAAGCAGATTCTAGCCTCTTACAGCTATTGGCAACTGGTAACTCTCATTTACTAGAGTCCAGTGGCATCTGGAAAATCCTAATCTTCAGCCACCCATGGCCATTGAGAAAAACTGATCTTTGGAAGCCACACTGCCTGGGGCAGTTTCTGGCTTTCATCCTCTGGCAGATCAGTGACTTTAGTAGTTCATAGTATCTGGCAGCCTCCTGTTTCTGAAAGCTCTAAGCTCCGTTAATTATGTATTTATAAAACTAAAAAGCAAAGTTATGCGCTGTTCCTAGTTATTATTTGTTTCATAAAATGTGTATTACAAATGAGTTGAAAATTTATCCAATCAAGAAATGTTCAAAATAAAATGTACACGTACATACAGATATAGTTCAAGTGCTCCGACCACTTATGTCAAGACACTGGGATAAGTGGTCTCTTCAAAGAAGAGATATGAAATAAATTTATTAAAAATATTAAACTTATTGTACAGGGATTTGAAACAGAATAATTGAAGAACGGAAATATTTTAATATAGACTTTTTATTGCTTCCAAGTAATTTTCATCCAATTAACGTATAATTCGCAAGCTGGTATATATAACTATGCTAAAAAAAATAGGTTGTAAAAATAGATTTTAGGTAAAATAAAATAAGCTAAAATAACTTTATAGTATGAATAAGGCCACTTTAACATTGAATTGCCCTTGGTATTGCCTGCGTTTTTGATATACATGTTGCTCACTATTCGCAAACTACGATATCTAGAGAGCCATATAATCTATAGACTTTAGATTATTATATATGAGTCTTGATTTCTATATCATAAATAATAAGTTAGGCAAAGGTCTATGTCTATCTTTTGATTTGAGTTTCTTTCTGGAGCTGTGAAAAATTTTACTATCTGGTTGTCCATATTAAATAAACTATATACTTGAGCGAAGTGTTTAAAAAGCTTATAAAATATAAAGCTTCTAGGAATACAATATAAGTTAGTCTGTCCTAAGTTTAAGTTAACATTACTTATATGCAACATTCATGCGAATATTGGTTAAAATACATCCATCACAGGGAATTTAATAAAGTGTTGGCGTGGGACTTTTACCTCCAAGGCTCCAAATCTAGTGTAGAGCCATTTATCTTTACTATTTTTCTATGGACTATTTTAGTTGACTTTGACTAAAACATGCTACCATGGCATTAATTTCAATGTTAAATACGCTATATTTGGCCATTCAAAAAAAAATAAGTAACATATATCAAATTAAATACTTTGTCATATGTGTTCATAAAAATATAACCAACCGGTATCAAGGATTATATAATTTCTCCTCAGTTCTATTTTTTACATTCAAGCTTTTTTCTAGACCTGTAAGACTACTCCCAAACGTACAAAAATTATCACAAAATGCATCCTTAGTGGTTCAAAATATTGGGTGTGATAAGACTAGCAGTTGACTGCGGCTTCGTATGCAATATCGTATGCCATGCATGTATAAATGGGCACATCTGGCATAGTAAAATTATATTTCCTATGCCAATGCGGAGTTTGATTTTTTGCCACGATCAACAAAAATGTGAAAAATATTCAAGTATAACCATTTTAATTTAATTCCCTCTTTTTTCTCCATAATTCAATATGTCCTGTCTCCCCGATAAATAAATGTCTGAGAAATCTACTTCTGCCTAAGAAAACAAAGACGGATATTATAACTGTCTTTAAATAAATATTAAAAGATAGATAGTACCTATGTCATTGCAATAAAGTACTGAATGAGCACTGCATACTAGGTGTTTGCTCAAATTTATAATTGAATCGTGAAAACTTACGATTACTTATTGAATTGTAAAAACCCCATAACTGACATTTTGGTCAAAATGGTTTTAGTGCAAGTTTTAGTGTAAAAACAACACATCTAACATACCCACAAAATATTGAAAAATAGCCTTGAATTATGTGTTTGTTGGAAAAACCACACACACAAGTAACACTACTAATGTTGTTTTTTACAACAAAGCAGTTGGTGGTCCTGTAAAATCAGCTGTTTTAATGTATTGTTTTTATGTTTGTGAAGAAACACTGTTTTTGATGTGTTGTCAACCTAACCTCTAGCTGTGTTCTATGAAGAATAAGCAATATGAGTGATTCGATAGATAGTGAAATGAACACTAATGAATCAGCTGTCGCAGAGCTTATTGTACATAACCGTATAAGTAATAAATTTTACATTAAAATTCAAGAAATAATTGAGTTATGTGCCAATGATGACACAGTTGCTGGCCTTTGTTTTGACTACATGATGTGTGTTCAGCTGCCTGACATACCAGTTCAGGATGTATTTTTATCTTAGACAGTTAATAGCAAATGGTTTTTTTTGTGTGACCCAACTTAAAAGACAACAGCTCTAAACTATATGTTTATTACAAAGGCACATGTCATAAAGGGCGAAATGAAGTGACCTCCTTCATTCATGACTAAATTCAAAATGAATTAAGAGGAAATACTAAAATTATGTACCTCTTTTCTGACAATTGTGGAGGTCAGAATAAGAACCATAATTTTGTCTAGTATTTTAATGCTCTGGTTGAAATAGGGAAGTTTGAACAAATTCAACAGTTGTATCCTTTGGGGGGCCATTCCTTTTTGCATTGCGACCGAGCATTTGGTACAATAAAAAGAGCAAAGAAAAGAGTTGATAGAATATACGGAATAAGAGAACTAACCGAAATTATTGTAAACTCTTCCCTATTGTTTACAGTAAACTAGGTTTGAAAAAAGAAAATATACTCCATTTCAAAAATTGGTGGCAAGCTTACTACAAGGAATCATGTATGTCTGACCACTCTTATGGACGAAATGTGCCAAAACATGACAAGGTTCATTTTAAAGATCTCAAAGTTCAACCACTTTCTGCAAACAAAATAACAGAAAGGAAAGGTACTGTGTAATGAATTTATTGAGGGAGTTATTCCTCATTAAGTTTTCACCATACGTCTACCCGTTAGAAATTCTCAAGATATTATTATCCCATCCACAGCGGCCTACAATGACCGAGTGCCCATAAACATAAAGAAGATGAACGATCTAAAAAAAGATCTTCCAGTATATTCCCATTGAAAAGAAATTCTGGTATGAAGAAATTTATACATTGCCAACTACAGACCAGAATAATGAAGAAAGAGATAATAATGATGCAGAATGAAAACTTGAAAAATAATTCTGTAAAAATATGATTTAAGACTATATCAAGTAGCCTATCTTATGCAACAGAATTTAGTAAATAAACTGCTTTCATCTTAAATTACAGTAAAATGTTATTTAACCCACCAATTCAGCATAAACAATATGTTAAATAGTGATTTGTTGGAAAAAACCCCATAAGTGCAACATAGTTAATTATATATAACTACAGAGATGCTTTTGGTGTTAATTAAAAAAAATATGTGATACATATGTCTTTTTACATGTACTAAAGACACACACAAAAATTCAATAGTATTAAAGACATAATAAACTATTTAAATAGTTTTTTGTAGTTTACCGAAAGTTTAATTTTTTGTTACTTATGGGGTTTTTACAATTCAACGATTCAATTAAAAGTATATATTTACTCAAACTTTTAATTTTCTTACCTAGGTATAATCTTATATTGTGCTCGCAAGTGGTTGCAGAAAGAAGTTTTTTTAATATCAAGCTTAGTCCTATGCTTTTATTACTCAGACCTTCAATATACAACATGTTATTATAGTTATTTAATTATTTAATCATGTGTTTTTGTGCTGTTATAAAAAATGTTAAAACAGTATTTTAGATTAGATTTAGCATGTGTATTAAATTATTTATTTGATTTAATGCCAATTTTAGAGATCAATATGTGATTTTTCTGCAACTTTACAGACTAATGAAGCATAGCATGGAGAAATGTTTGACACAATAATAGGTCTTCATTATAACGGAAATACTGTAAATGCTCAAGAAAATTTTCAGTAAAATCAGAATAATAGTTTTTACTTGATTGACACGTGATACAATCATACAAATAAGACGCGTTTCCCCCAGTAGACAAAATATAAATTCATGTAAATTTAAAGCCTACATATGAACTCTTTCTCAAGATACCGCATGGATCCACGCGTACCAATATTTCAAATGTTTAAGTGCTATAGAGTTATACAAGGTTTCACTTAAGACCAAAATAAAAATAGTGCCGCTGACCTTCAGCCTAATTCCAGTGAGTGTCAAATTTTATATTAAACTCGATGTTTCATATATGAATAATAAGATTCAGTTAGAAGAATATGTTTGTTCCTAATATTTAGTGCGGATGGGCATGCAAGCTGGCAGAGAGAGCAGGCCGTTTTTCAAAATTCTGTTTAGCACCTTGAGTAATAAGCTTCGCTAACGACCTGCCTATACAAAGACATATTTATACCAAATTGACATAATTATACGACGCGAGAGCAAAGTAAATACCATTCTAGATGAAAATATCCTAACAAGCGAAACATAGTGAGATATACCTTTCTGTTGGACAATGACAGACTACCACCACAAGTAAATCAGGAAGTAAATATTTTAAATCACCTGCCTACCAGATTTTAGTTCAGATAAGCTGGTGAGAGCACATTAAAAGAGGTCACGCTTTTACGATCCTACCCATCCCTGACAAGTATATATATTTTATCACATTTATGATTCCAACGCTGCTATTTTCATCTCCACTGTTATGATTTTCTTAGCACTATACAAAGAAAGATTAAATTCCTTGTTTACTTCACCCAATGTATCTCAATGCGTAAAATAAAACTGTCTTGTCTCGTTCTTTTACTAATTATCAATTTTTATTCAAAATGAGTGTTCCTCAGTAAATCTTACTGTGTAGGCGATGTAGAGTATTCCTACCAAGTAGTACACAGTAATTTTAGCAATGTCATGTGAGACTATTAAGTAAATTTATTTATACAAGCACATACGTTAAGCACAAGGATGAGAATAACATAGGATTAAAAGTACTTTAAACAGGTCAATGTCATAGTATCAGTGCTCAACTCGAGCATTATGAGTCACCATGCACCTTTTTAATGCGTACTTTCATCTACTTCCATACTTAGACTATGAATTATGGGGTAACTGTGTCAGTCATAGCTCTGAGTCACTGCTTTATGTATTCAATACAAGAACTTTCCACACCTTCAGATAAGCCTCATCCCCAAAAACGATGTTGTATTATCTCAGTAAATTTCTATTCAGAGTAAGAATATCAAAGTCAAACTCTTTAGTTTGTGATCAGGCTTCAGAGCATGGTATAATTGAGGTTACAATCATTAAACTTTAGTACTTTCTAAATAGCTTCAAAACTCATTTAGGAACATTAAACCCAAGGTCGCGTTTCCGCCTCATTTTAAAATGTTTTAAGCTGTTTAGAATTTTTCTGTTACTGTACTCTCCTTTTAGATAAGTGAATTAAAGGCCGTCTCAATTCTATCACCAAACCGTGCGATGGAGGTATTTTAAATCTTACTAGTGTATATTGAGTTTATTAAAAGTGTACCATTGATTAATGTTGAAAGTTCCAGCAGTAATGGCAAAAATACAGTCCTGCTGTATATAGTTAATGAAAGAAAACATATGTTTGTTGGTGGTGGTACACGGTGTTGGTTTGGTGGACATATCCTTGGTGAGTATCCAACAGCGCTGCATGCATTCCCACTTCTATGAGCTGCTCCTTAATTAACCACAATTTATCCAATAAAGTCAACTCTAGAAATGCTGTAATTAGTAATTGTGTTTAAAAAACGCATAATAGTTTTCAGTGACCTATAAAGAGGCCACTTGGCGATGAACTAGAGTGGTAGAGAATGTTGAAGTGAAGCAGTGCACAAGTGCAGATGAAAACGTCTAGGCCGACGCCTGTAAAATCGCTCAGCGAGTGATTCCAAAACATTCATCCTCTGAACGGAATTTCCTTACACGTGTTGCACGTTCACCGGTATACGATGATGTTATTTAAGTAAGCAGGTGAGCGATCTAAGCATCTAACCCATCCGTCCGTAGTACGGATGGACGTGTGGTGTGAGGCAATCTTAAAAAATAAATGGTTATTCTTAAAGAAATAATTATCTCAGCTATTTTCTGTAATAAATAAAATTACTAGAAGATTGAATAAAAAATTATTCATAAGCTGTACGATCTCACCGGCACTTTCTGTAATTAAGTTGAATTACGTCACATGTAATGTAAATTTGAATAAACATATTATATTCTTTATAAATAAGTTACATTGTACAGTCCGTAGGTCAATAAATGTACTCTGTAGTTAAGGTATTAATAGAGGTAGAAATCAGACTTTCTTCTATATTGCATTGTCTACGTACAGGTATATATTTTGTAACATGTAATATAATAGCCTTTAAAATTCATTACTGTATAAACAAGGTTGAGGAACTACCTCACAAACGAGTTGCTCAGGGTGTCAAAAACTCCTTACCAACTAAAATCATGTTTATGATGTATGTATGTATATCACAGAGTCTTTCCGGTCTCAAACCCATTGACATTTACCGGGACGCTAATGGCTTCATTCAATGTACATCAGAGCGCATTCAGCTACAGAGTTGTCTCACGGAACATTCTCACTCACCACAGCGTGACAGCTGCTGTTAAAATGCCTTCATTAAGAGTGAAATAAATACAAAGTTATATGTATCAGTATATTTTTTTAAATAAACTAAACATTTAATTAGTTTTAATAATTAATGAGGATTAACATTCGCATTATATTTAATTTTTAACGGGTTTCTGTCAAATAGTTTTAGGAATCGTTCCGAAGTTATTAATAAACTTATGTTTAACTATATATATTGATTTTTAAGTTAATGGTATTCCATTTGTTCGAATTTATGTATTTTTAATAAACATATATTTCTCTGTAAAACCTAAGCAAACACTCGTACAATAACTAAACTTTACTCTGATGGTAACATTAATAACATAGATTTATCATATTTATAATAAATATTTTGCATGATTCAATTGCATGATGGGTGCCATTTAACAAGTTTCAATTCAACTATCTAAAAAGCACAAGCATTTGACAACTATTGCATAAGAAGAGTTTTATTTTGAAATGCTTTACAAGAAATCCAACAAAATATTTGTTATATAAATAGAAGTAAAGAAGCCGAAATAATCTAATTTAGTAAATATGGTACGCACACTCATTACTTTACTAGAAAGGCTAGTGAAAAAAATAATATTGTAAACGGATGAAAAGTATATTTAAACTACAGCGATGTCTTCATTATCATTACAAATACTTTGAATCCGTTGTTCTTGAAAACAATGTCTAAAATGTATGTTGGATAATGTATATTCAAAATACAAATTATATACATATATATATATATATTATATATATATATATAAATATATATATATTTATATTATTGCTATTTTATAAAACTGTATATATATATATATATATATATATAATAATATATATATATAGTTTTTTAATTTATCTTCAAAGTAAAATCAATAATAAAATAATAAAAAATAAGAGCGCAAAAATAAAATCATCATATAAGTTTTTAAAAATGAAAAGAATTGATTAAGCTGTTTTATGGCTTTCATATGTATAAAGCTAATTGAGGTATTAACTTCTAAGATTTATGATGCAATGTGAATCATTTCATTAATGAGTTTTAATTACATATCTTCTTCATACTGAAACGCCATAGCTATTTCTCATCCTAAGTTGGCACACTTAAACTACTTTGATGCGATTTGTTCACTCTGCTGATGATAAAGTTGCTTGTTATGCTGTAATTTCTTATTATCCTATTATTTATGGTTACTTAAGACTAATAGGTATTTATTATATTCTGCATTAATTGTTCTTAAGCCGGTAACAGTACGATTAACTAACGAAATATGTCATTATCACTTACAGGAATTATCTTGATAAAAATATTTATATGTAATTTTATTTTATATATTTATTTATGTATATATGTATTTCTTTTGTGCGTGTGTGTCTCCGAAATCTTTCTAAACGGATCGATCGATTTGAATGAAATTTGTTGTGTGTCTCCAGGTGGATTCGAGAATAGTTTATACTTCAAATTCGGTCCAATTTTAATTGTTTTATTTAATTAATTTTGCTTTATAAATGTTTGTTTCATTTTGGAATACTTAACATTGGATCGGGAAAACTGTGCTACGGCAGGTAATAATAAATGAACTGATACTTAACAGCTGTTAACACTTTCAGCTGATGATTATCAAAGAGGCAGAACTTTAGGTTTAAATTTAAATTTTAGAAAATATTAGACCATTGTAAAGTGCTTCATCAGTAGTGTAATTAAAATTTCAAAGAAAAAGTTATTATTAAATTTTTAATTTATTATGCACCAATGGTTAACTAATCAATCAACTGGAAATACTATCTTATTGTACACAATTTGAGAATGTATAAGGCACATAAGGTAATCTAATCTGGTTAGCTTCCTTATTGTGTGGTTTGTTATACGTGTGGTGATTTGGGGGGGGGTGGGGGGGGGGGGGGGTGGGGTGGCGGTGGGATGGGGAGGGGGGGGGGGCGGGGGGGGGGGAAGGGGGGGGGGGGGGGGGGGGGACTGCAAAAGTCTAACAGATAGTTTTCACTAAAAATTTATAAAATTTTAAATATATGTCGTTAGATTCCCATCCTAACTACTCAAAATTTTAGTGAAAAGTAAGAAAGTACTGTCACAAACTAACTCCTGTTTAAAGAACATTAGTTAATTTAATTTTTGAAATATGGATTGTCTATCACGTTTTATTGGTGGTATATGGAAGATTTATTTAGGGAAATCTTTTTATTAAACATCTTCATAAAAATGTAAAAAGTAACAATCCACGTGTAAATTCTGTTTCAAAAGGTGTATATTCCAATAGCAATATACTACATATTAATAATTAAAAAACGAATACTACATTTATGTATATATTTAATGATTGGTCAACTTGTATATTAGGTCACTGAATACGATCATGAAAATTTGGAAGTTAAAATGAGAAAAGCTTTTAAGGATCATCCTTGTAAGCAATACATATTTATTTTCAGTATGCCTCACTTCGAGAATACTAAATTGGAAATTAATCGATTAAATGCTGTTCTATTGGTTATAAAACTTCGATTAATATACGTACAGTTAAACAAATTTTAATATTATCATAACATTGTTTTATTGCATTGTATGAAGTACTTCAAACTGTAAACGGTTCTGAACTATCACTACTATAGCTAATTTTATAATCAAAGTTAGCTCCTCTCTCAGAGTAATAATGGAGTTGGCAACTGACTTGTAATATCATCTGACCAACTGTTACTGACTGGGCTATTAGAAACCGTAATTTATATTTTATTGTGCGATTAGTCATGCTGGATTTATAACATTAGCAATTCCAGAGTTTTGTTTAACTCTATTCATTGTAATATATATCTAATTAGTATATGATTACGAAAGCTTTAAGCAAAAACATAATTTAACATGTACCCTTTTTTATATAAATTTAACTTTAATTTTAACAACATTTTGTTTCGTATATATATTCTTGGGTGAAGATGCATTTAGTTCAGTAAACTAAATTATTGGCCCGAAAATCGTGAAAAAATTTTCTTAAGATTATAAATTTAATATAAAACTTATATCATCACAATATTATATATTACTAAACAAAATATTGCTTTTACTAAATTCAAGAATGTTTTATAAGGTGATCGATTTGGTAGTTCTAAATATAAACTGAACTTGTCTGCGATGTGTAAACATGTGGAAGAGGAAGCTGCAAAATGTGCAAAATCCGTTTAGCTGACATACGATTGTACTTTCGATGTAAGCTTCTGCATTTTGTGAACATTTATTCAAATTTTTACACCATCAAAATTAAAAGCAGTAGTTGTAGAATCTGAATTTTAAGAGGATGTTTGTTTCTAGAAGTTGGTTGAAAGATGCATGTTACTCGTACCACTGTACATTGAAAATAAATTTTATAGTGCATTAATGTTAGAAATGACCGTTAATAAATTAATAAATAGTTAATTCATAATTAAATTAGGAACCTCAAAAAATTATTCTACACCATTTAGCAAAACCAACGAAATAAATCGGCATAAAAATATACAAACAAACAGATAGATAACATACAAACAGAAATAAAATTTTTCCTTCGCCCTTGCTTAGCCACTGAATATTTAGTTCAAATTTATTCAGCTTATTATATTTATTAATAAATATAATATATTAATATTTTAATTATTATGATTTATTAATTAAAATATTAAGTCTGATATTTGTATATTTAATATTATAATATTGTTATAAATTACTTTCCAAATCAGTAACAAAGTACTATTTTTAGTTAATCACATTTAAAGCATAATTCCATTATTCACCTGTATAGCTTCAATTATCGTAGTCATTTTGAAGATTTGACATTGATTTTAATCCATCTTAACATGCAAAACGTAACATTTAAAATGTTGGCGGTAAATTTTATCTCAAAGGGATTATACTGTAGTTGTATGCGATAAAATTAAAATTAAAATTTAAGGATATACGAGTATAGACATAACGTAGCTATGGTAGATAGGCTTGATTCAATTGAATTTTGAGGTTAGCTCATTTCACCTTCCTTTTATTGCTGCGTATGGTAGCTGACACTGTTTCAGACCTGACTCCTGGAATTTGGAGTTATGTTCGCCTGAAGAGATTCAAAGAAAGAAACGACAAATAAGCTCCAAACGAAACATATACATCGTATCGACATTAGAGTCACCTATACGTAGGTGAAGTGATAGTCACATTTTCTCATTTTGTACACAATTGAGTGCACTTCGATGTCATATACAGGATCTCTAATTGCATATATACATCGTAAGTATAATGACACTGTAACCAAGCACTGATATTTGTATATTTAATATTATAAATATTGTTATAAATTACTTTCCAAAATCAGTAACAAAGTACTATTTTTAGTTAATCACATTTAAAGCATAATTCCATTATTCACCTGTATAGCTTCAATTATCGTAGTCATTTTGAAGATTTGACATTGATTTTAATCCATCTTAACATGCAAAACGTAACATTTAAAATGTTGGCGGTAAATTTTATCTCAAAGGGATTATACTGTAGTTGTATGCGATAAAAATTAAAATTAAAATTTAAGGATATACGAGTATAGACATAACGTAGCTATGGTAGATAGGCTTGATTCAATTGAATTTTGAGGTTAGCTCCATTTCACCTTCCTTTTATTGCTGCGTATGGTAGCTGACACTGTTTCAGACCTGACTCCTGGAATTTGGAGTTTTATGTTCGCCTGAAGAGATTCAAAGAAAGAAACGACAAATAAGCTCCAAACGAAACATATACATCGTATCGACATTAGAGTCCACCTATACGTAGGTGAAGTGATAGTCACATTTTCTCATTTTGTACACAATTGAGTGCACTTCGATGTCATATACAGGATCTCTAATTGCATAATATACATCGTAAGTATAATGACACTGTAACCAAGCATTTTCACTAAAAAATGCTTGATGAGAATTATCAAATGCTTCAAAAATTGATGCTTATTATAATAATTATGTGGATTTAGGAAAATACTTCTAATGAAAATAGATTTACTGGAGTGCAAAAACAATCGTCAGATCTTTCTTAAGGAAATGTATAGTTGACACTCGAAATATCTGAATTTTTTTGACAAAATTTTATTTTATTAGGGCTTACATTAAACTAGCAATGTAGAATCGTTAGGTATATAATGACAAACAGGTTTAAATTTATAGTGATAAGTGAGATTTACAGGAAAATAAGTTAGTTTTCTCAGGGAGGTACTGTATTAACGCAAGCTGTATTTCTTTTCCTTTTATAATTACTTATAATAAGCTTTTATGTTTTAATAATTATAGTGAGCTAATACAGACTCTCTAAATGATTGCAGATAAATTTATTCAGGTACCTTGAACGAAAAATGAGTATAAAAACAAATTGATAACATCGTATTTAGTATTATTCTTGTTTTATTGTACACCCCAATCCTCTTTATTTTTTTATTTTACAAAATAGATAAAACTTATCACTTTACTAGTACTTTATACAATGCAATACCCTAGGGTATACAATAAGTTAGGTTTTTTCTGCGGCAAAATAATTTGACGTCACACACACGTGTGTCTATATCTAACCTTTTGTCCGAATATAGAAAAGCAAAAGGAATTCCGTAACAAGACACTATCAGTGTTTAAATTGTTACAAATAAAACCGCATGATACAGACCACTGTTAAGTACCAATATAAGTGTGTACATTTTAAAAAATCGTGTCCGCATATATACTTTTAGGATAAGACCTAGAGTATGAACGAAGCTAGCCCGTGTGAAATTTTTGCTGCGTAAACCTACTCCCCTTCTTACGGTGGAACATCTTGTCACCATCTATCATGGACTCTTGCATAGCCACCTAAACTACGGGATGTTGATGTGGGGCCATGCGCCTAGCTGCTCACTGGTGCTCCGGTTGCAGAAGAGGACCGTGCGCATTATCTCTTTATCTGGGTACACTGACCATTGTAAACCCATCTTTGCCAGACTGGGATCTTGACTGTCTATAGCCAATACATACTCAACGGCTTAATATACGTTAAGAACAATAAACACAGTTTGCCCACCAGAGCCAACATTCACCTTTTTAGTTTACGAGGGGGGACAACATTTCCTTACCCTACTGTAGGCTCGGTACAAAGATGAACTCTTTTCCTGTGCTGGCTATGATAATGTTTAATTTACTTCCCCTACAAGTAAGGCATCTACAGCTGGAAGTCTTCAAGTCTAGGGTCAAGACTTGGCTGCTGAGGAGAGCATTCTACTCACTGGAAGAGTTTTTTTAGTAGCGAGTTTGCCACTATCTTGCCGCCATATCCTATGTAAATAGTGTAAATAATGTAAATAGTTAGTAAATAGTCCAAATTTTAACAAAATGTCTTGTACATGGCTAAATATTTGACGCCATCGATCCAACTACCTGGTCAGGGATGCAGACAACAAGTCTCAAGTCTCAATTGTTAAAAGTGATAAAAAATGCAACTATTTTAAAATTTATTATCATATTAATTACAAGCATAATTTTGCAGATTTTTGTTCTATCCTGTTCAATGAATCTCATCCGTCAATTGCTAAATACATTATTTTAAAACTTATACCCTGGATGAACAAAATTAATATTTAGAATTTTTGCAAGGACTTTAAAACATAATCAAACGTAGAAAATACAACATATCAACATCATCACATTGTTTTTTTCAATTTATATTTTTGTGAGTTGGATATGGACTTAAAAGACTATAATAAGAGATAACTTGGACACAATTACATAAACGAAACTAAATGAAAACTGTCTATGGTATAAGATAAGAAGGTATACACAATAGAACGTTTAACTAACGTTCTTCATAATTTAGGACTGCAAAACCCCCTATATTTGCCTTTAATAGTCACAAAACAAAGCAACTAGAGTTCATCGGTGTGTCATCACTTTTAAAAGGAGGGTTCTCCAATTTTTAATTCTCACGTTAAAAAAAATCCTCCGTCAATTTGACTGGAATATTTGTTGGGTTTAAATATTGTAGTTATGTATAACATTATTTTTAACAATTCGTGTTACATTCAATATTTTATATGTTATAATATTGTTGGACGATGGTTGTATCGTTTGTAATAAATAAATATTCAAGAAAACTATTTACTAGTAATTAATTTTTGTTCTAGTCCTTACATATCACCATCATCTTCAGATCAGTTGAGCAAACCAAGAGTGATCACGTTATTTTCTTACGGACACGAATGCTTTTCTTCGTAACCAGAATTCTGTTGTGTATCGACTTAAGATGCATTTTAATATTAATATGCAATATATATTTGATTTCGTTCAAAATACGTCTTAATAACTGACCGACAGATTCATACAGAAAACATACTTACACCACCACCGGCTCATCAAACATATGTGCCAACCCACCAATTGAAAGGCTCAGTGACGCCAAATATAATTACATTAATATACGCACCTTCATAGATTCATGTGTATGTAAAAATGAAGTGCATTGCAGCACTTTTAGTCTCATAAGAATTATTTCTCGATATATCTTCTGCATCATGCTGCATAATGATATGTATATGTTGGGGTAGTTACGGAGTGTATTGAAAAATGTACTTATTTTGTGATTTTCTCGTTTTGATCATAAGGGTAATATAAAAACTTTTGGTAATTCTGAGCCAAATTCCATGGTTATTCCAACATGGTTTAATAAATGAATGACATGGCCTGTACAGAAATAAATTACAAATCTCAGGTTCATACGCCTGTTATTTTAAAAAATTTCGTGTAGACAGACATAAGTATGAAATTGTTTCAGCCCCTCGAAGAAATATTAATTGTTTTAGTTCTGAAGAGGCTCGTGAGGTGGTGTAAATGAGCCGTGGCAGTTAAACATTGTGTTCCGGAGAAGATTTGAGAAATTCTTGACGAAATAATGATCAAATTGTGTAACCAGACATTAGTTATATCTTTAAAAAATTATTGTATAAATAGTAACACAGATAAAAAAATAGGCTAGGTTTATTAGTTTGTATTTTTATAGTGACGTAATTTAGAGTTTAACATTGTATTATATGCCACTAAGAAGATTCAACATAGGCTGATGTATAATAAATAATACGTTACTCTAAGACTAAAATGATCTAGTTCTAAACAAAAAGTGAAATGTGACAGTTCTATGTAGATTAACTGAATAGAAAGATGTATAAGCTGCTTCGGATCGACCACAGATGTGGAATAATAGTAGGATAAGTTAATTTTTTGCATCGGTTTACGTGGTTACCTGTTATAAATTATTCTTATATTTGAATTTTTAAGACCTTATTATTGATTTAAATCATTGGACTGATCGTACAACTTAAAGAATTTTATGTAATCTCTACACATTGATACACTTCTCTTAATATACGAGTTAGCATCTAAGATCATCAGGCTTTTAAAATGGCTTTTATATCTCATTGGAGATGTTTCATGCTCTTGGAGAGAGAGGATAAGACTTCTGCAGTCAACCAATAAATCTCAAAAATAGGGCCAGAAGCCCAAAGTTATGTGCTCTTCCAAACCATCGCCACCTTTTCTATTTTAGAAATGATGCAATAAACTACAGAGTACATAGATACTGATATTTTCACAGTTTCTCACTTTTTCAGGTGTAAACTATGCTATGTGTAGTGCGTATGTATTGGTTATTTACTACGTAAATGTTTTGTCTGACCGCTTTGGACTCTCTAATATATTCTTTGATAGCTAACAAACTTTTCAAAAATTTTAAGTTTGTTTTAGATCCGCTCATTGCCATATATTAGTTTGCTCATCTTGGACCTTACATCTTAAGTTGTTTGGACACCTCAAACACGGTGTAGATTTTATCCTAAATTAATTATTTCATTTTTATTATTAGATTATATTATATTATATAAGAGACTGCAAAGTCTACGAAGTTTCACAAACATTTATAAATTTTAAATTATGTCGTTAGATTCCCACCTAACTACTCAAATTAGTGAAAGTAAGAAAGTACTGTCACAAACTACTCCTGTTTAAAGAACATTAGTAATTTAATTTTTGAATATGGATTTCTATCACGTATTATTGTGTATATGGAAGATTTATTAGGAATCTTTTATTAAACATCTTATAAAAGTAAAAAGTAAAATCCACGTGTAAATTTGTTTCAAAAGGTGTATTCAATAGCAATATACTACATATTAATAATTAAAAACGAATATACATTATGTATATATTAATGATGTACTTGTATATTAGGTCACTGAATACGATCATGAAAATTGGAAGTTAAAATGATGCTTTTAAGATCATCTTGTAAGCAATACATATTTATTTTCAGTATGCCTCACTTCGAGAATACTAAATTGGAAATTAATCGATTAAATGCTGTTCTATTGGTTATAAAACTTCGATTAATATACGTACAGTTAAACAAATTTTAATATTATCATAACATTGTTTTATTGCATTGTATGAAGTACTTCAAACTGTAAACGGTTCTGAACTATCACTACTATAGCTAATTTATAATCAAAGTTAGCTCCTCTCTCAGAGTAATAATGGAGTTGGCAACTGACTTGTAATATCATCTGACCAACTGTTACTGACTGGGCTATTAGAAACCGTAATTTATATTTTATTGTGCGATTAGTCATGCTGGATTTATAACATTAGCAATTCCAGAGTTTTGTTTAACTCTATTCATTGTAATATATATCTAATTAGTATATGATTACGAAAGCTTTAAGCAAAAACATAATTTAACATGTACCCTTTTTTATATAAATTTAACTTTAATTTTAACAACATTTTGTTTCGTATATATATTCTTGGGTGAAGATGCATTTAGTTCAGTAAACTAAATTATTGGCCCGAAAATCGTGAAAAAATTTTCTAAGATTATAAATTTAATATAAAACTTATATCATCACAATATTATATATTACTAAACAAAATATTGCTTTTACTAAATTCAAGAATGTTTTATAAGGTGATCGATTTGGTAGTTCTAAATATAAACTGAACTTGTCTGCGATGTGTAAACATGTGGAAGAGGAAGCTGCAAAATGTGCAAAATCCGTTTAGCTGACATACGATTGTACTTTCGATGTAAGCTTCTGCATTTTGTGAACATTTATTCAAATTTTTACACCATCAAAATTAAAAGCAGTAGTTGTAGAATCTGAATTTTAAGAGGATGTTTGTTTTAGAAGTTGGTTGAAAGATGCATGTTACTCGTACCACTGTACATTGAAAATAAATTTTATAGTGCATTAATGTTAGAAATGACCGTTAATAAATTAATAAATAGTTAATTCATAATTAAATTAGGAACTAATCATATTAAAATTCATAACCTCAAAAAATTATTCTACACCATTTAGCAAAACCAACGAAATAAATCGGCATAAAATATACAAACAAACAGATAGATAACATACAAACAGAAATAAAATTTTTCCTTCGCCCTTGCTTAGCCACTGAATATTTAGTTCAAATTTATTCAGCTTATTATATTTATTAATAAATATAATATATTAATATTTTAATTATTATGATTTATTAATTAAAATATTAAGTCTGATATTTGTATATTTAATATTATAATATTGTTATAAATTACTTTCCAAATCAGTAACAAAGTACTATTTTTAGTTAATCACATTTAAAGCATAATTCCATTATTCACCTGTATAGCTTCAATTATCGTAGTCATTTTGAAGATTTGACATTGATTTTAATCCATCTTAACATGCAAAACGTAACATTTAAAATGTTGGCGGTAAATTTTATCTCAAAGGGATTATACTGTAGTTGTATGCGATAAAATTAAAATTAAAATTTAAGGATATACGAGTATAGACATAACGTAGCTATGGTAGATAGGCTTGATTCAATTGAATTTTGAGGTTAGCTCCATTTCACCTTCCTTTTATTGCTGCGTATGGTAGCTGACACTGTTTCAGACCTGACTCCTGGAATTTGGAGTTATGTTCGCCTGAAGAGATTCAAAGAAAGAAACGACAAATAAGCTCCAAACGAAACATATACATCGTATCGACATTAGAGTCACCTATACGTAGGTGAAGTGATAGTCACATTTTCTCATTTTGTACACAATTGAGTGCACTTCGATGTCATATACAGGATCTCTAATTGCATATATACATCGTAAGTATAATGACACTGTAACCAAGCACTGATATTTGTATATTTAATATTATAATATTGTTATAAATTACTTTCCAAATCAGTAACAAAGTACTATTTTTAGTTAATCACATTTAAAGCATAATTCAATTATTCACCTGTATAGCTTCAATTATCGTAGTCATTTTGAAGATTTGACATTGATTTTAATCCATCTTAACATGCAAAACGTAACATTTAAAATGTTGGCGGTAAATTTTATCTCAAAGGGATTATACTGTAGTTGTATGCGATAAAATTAAAATTAAAATTTAAGGATATACGAGTATAGACATAACGTAGCTATGGTAGATAGGCTTGATTCAATTGAATTTTGAGGTTAGCTCCATTTCACCTTCCTTTTATTGCTGCGTATGGTAGCTGACACTGTTTCAGACCTGACTCCTGGAATTTGGAGTTATGTTCGCCTGAAGAGATTCAAAGAAAGAAACGACAAATAAGCTCCAAACGAAACATATACATCGTATCGACATTAGAGTCACCTATACGTAGGTGAAGTGATAGTCACATTTTCTCATTTTGTACACAATTGAGTGCACTTCGATGTCATATACAGGATCTCTAATTGCATATATACATCGTAAGTATAATGACACTGTAACCAAGCATTTTCACTAAAAAATGCTTAATTTTGTGTAATATTATTTCATGTAATGTTAAAAAAACAGTTAGTATTTGTTGATTAATATATTGTTTAAATGGAACTAATTTATAATGAAAGTAAAGAAAAGATAAGGTATATTTTATGCACAGTTGTAGCATTGGTGGTATGTTATCGTGGTGCTTTCTTTGTTCAATAAAAGTACCTCTATAAAGATGCCTGTCCACCATAAACTTGAACAAACAAGGTTTGTAATTGGATGTGCGCCAGTACAAGCGCAGAAGAAAGGAATTAAAAGGACTTCTTAAAACCAAGTTTATATGAATACCTTCCCTTATAAAAAATAAATTTTTAGTTCGTATTTTTATGTATAACTATTAATAAGAGAAAAAATATCGCAACATATAAATAGTAGTTATCTTCACACATCTATTATATTTTAAAAATAGTTTTAGTTTATAGCTTAAAGATTAACTAAATGAATTTATTTCTGTATATTATGTAACTTGGCTTATATCTTAAGAGTTTAAGCAAAAATAATGCAATATAATATGCAATAGTTGACATACAACCATATTTGTTCTGCTTGTCTGTATGTGCAGTAAATGCCCGATGAGTAGAAATTTTGTGTGAATCTCTTATTACTCTGCTACCTCTATTGTCAGTGTTGTAATGAGTAGCATCAGTCAATTTAGTCTAATGATCTCTCTATATCAGGGAATTAGCCCAATCTTTATATGAATGGTAAACGTAAGTTAGCTTGACATAATCACATAAAGAATAAGGTATGAAAGAGAGTATATTTTGAAGATAAGGATAGAATACCTATCTATGTATATCGCTAAATAATGTAGTGTATAATTGTGTATTGAAGATTCGGAACATAATTTTAAAATAAATGTATTGGCTGTAAGATCTACGTTTCTGCTTGTAAAAAAATACATAAAAATACAGTTAGCAACTAAAAATCGTGATTGGATTATTATGTAATACTCTCACACAAAAAGAAGATAAATTTCTATTATTTAAATTATTTTTTTTAATATAGTCACAATTTAAAGCTGTCAGACCGGGAAATAAAATATTACCTGGAGTCTAACACCTAATAATTAAAAACTCAACTTTGAAATCATTCCATTTGTGCATACATCGCACATTCGTCTTCATATTATAGGTTATGAGCCAAATATTTTCTAAAGAAGACTATATAGTCCGAAATTGGCAGCTAATCTGTTTAATAATCTACGACGTAATATATGGTTAGTTTATGAAAATGATATCTTCACTAAGTAGTCTTCAAGTGTTGGTAATATAAGAGTAAATTCTCAAATAGTCGGGTCATTATAGGTACATATTAACTAATAATGTTAATAACATAAAAGCTTGTTAATTATTATATGAGACAGTTAATAATATAATAAAAAATGTTGATATAGTATTTTTAACGTAAAAAATTATAAAAAATTACATAATTATTTGATGCGTAATTATTATATCTTATTAAATAAATATGTATTCATTCCACAACTGAGAATTAGTTTAAATAACTGTAGAGGCTTAAAAACTATTCTTACTAGGCCAATATAAAGGCTATTAGTTTCCATCGTTCAGTGAAACAAGAAAACAGTAACACTACGTTTCGAGATCTGCAATCTGATCTCTTCTTCAGGTAAAGAACTAACCTAATACATAACTACAAACTAGGTTAAAATAAACAAATCTTACTAAAGCGTTGTGGCACGCCTAAGTCAGGAATCACAACCTACATGTTGTTAGTCAACTTCACTAACACTAAAGACATGCACTTAATACAAAACTATACAAAACACTAATCATTAAAACTAAACTACGGAATACAGGTCACAATACGTCTTCACTCGTCTACTAACCACCTACGACTGACCAGAGGGACTAGCCAATGGCAATCGTGACGGCTGGGCTAAAACAAGATTGCGGAAATACAAGGGAAGGGGAACAGGAATGGGCCCTTTCGTTATTATTGGTTCATGCGAGATGAACTTCTTAAAACAATATTGTGACTCCGCATTGGTTTATTATTACAAATATCCGATCCGATTCAATTTTCTTAAATTCTTCTTTCTTTCTTCTTTTCAGAAGCAATGGATACCCTCAATTAGTAATTAATAAGTGCAAACGAACCAGAAGAATCATTCCTGAGTTAGAAAAACAGAATTGTGATAAATTTGCGTTTATGTCAATCCCTTATGTGCCGGGATTATCGGAGAAAATTAGAAGAGTAGGTAGAAAGTACAACATTAGAACCGCGTTTTAAAACACACAACACTCTTAGACAAACTCTCGTAAAAACAAAACCAAAAAATGGCACACAGGATTCCAAAAACTGTGTTTACAGTATAAAATGTAGCTGCAATAGAGAATACATAGGCGAGACAAAAAGACCACTAAACGTAAGGATAAAAGAACACAAAGAAAACACGAGAAAGGGTTTCACAGAAAAGTCAAAAATT
The DNA here is from genome assembly GCF_021130785.1 of Homalodisca vitripennis. Taxonomy (NCBI): domain Eukaryota; kingdom Metazoa; phylum Arthropoda; class Insecta; order Hemiptera; family Cicadellidae; genus Homalodisca; species Homalodisca vitripennis. The sequence continues at coordinate 77,761,940 of NC_060214.1, read as the reverse complement.
GCACACCATTGTTGGTCCGAAGACCATCATATGAATTGGGATGAAGCCCACATAATACATCGGGAACCACATTTCTTCAAAAGGAAATTAATTGAGGCAACATATATTAAATTGGCAGACCAACCAATCAGTCAACCATCAGTCGAGATTAGGCCGCTTTGGTTACCAATTCTAAAAAATGAAACTAAAGAGAAAACCAAAAGTATCAAACGGATCGGATATTTGTAATAAACCAATGCGGAGTCACAATATTGTTTTAAGAAGTTCATCTCGCATGAACCAATAATAACGAAAGGGCCCATTCCTGTTCCCCTTCCCTTGTATTTCCGCAATCTTGTTTAGAGCCCAGCCGTCACGATTGCCATTGGCTAGTCCCTCTGGTCAGTCGTAGGTGGTTAGTAGACGAGTGAAGACGTATTGTGACCTGTATTCCGTAGTTTAGTTTTAATGATTAGTGTTTTGTATAGTTTTGTATTAAGTGCATGTCTTTAGTGTTAGTGAAGTTGACTAACAACATGTAGGTTGTGATTCCTGACTTAGGCGTGCCACAACGCTTTAGTAAGATTTGTTTATTTTAACCTAGTTTGTAGTTATGTATTAGGTTAGTTCTTTACCTGAAGAAGAGATCAGATTGCAGATCTCGAAACGTAGTGTTACTGTTTTCTTGTTTCACTGAACGATGGAAAATGTCCGGAAAAATCCTGTTTCCTTCACAATCCTTCCATCGTCAAAAATAACCTTCAAACAAAGAAGCTATTAGTTTGTTTTAGGTATATTTCTGTTCCATTACCGACTGCCCTAACATAAATATACCGATGCAGTATCCTCTTTACAAATTAACTAAATTTCATGTAATTACGATAGGCAAAGGGCAAACCAATACTAAAGTTAATAAATAAACACACGATTATAGTTTTTAGTCTTCTAAACACAAAATAATTTGTATATTTACTAATAAATTATTATTACAATAAATATTTATCCTTTATGAAACACAACCTTCAGAAATATTTATATTATTATTATATAAAACGTGAAATTTCAGTATCCTTAAATCACATAAATATAGGTATTAAATCATATTTGGGATGATTATTTAAAATTAGCTATTAAATGTAAGGGAGAATTTAAAATTTAATTTTAAATACGTTATATGTTAATACCATACCATGATTCTACGCAGATCAGTTCAACAATACAATTTATTAAGTATTTCGTTATATCCCCACACTTCCTCAATATTAAACATATAATAAATACATGTTATTTATTTTCCAAGATTTACGTGCATTTCAATAACAGATTTGTATCCCATAAAGAAATTTAAATTTTATACATAATGTTTAATCAGTAACATTTTAACTACAAACTGTGCTGAAATTTTGCTTATCCCACAATATATAAGAGCTAGATCATTTAAAGAAAAAATTTATTTTATAACAAGATGTATAATTATGAATACCTGTAAATAGTTAGTTTCGTAATTAGCTTTTACGGTTTTAGCAAAAACGAGAAAATTACTACTACGGACATTACAGTATCTTTTTCACACATTTGACATATTAACAGTTTCACTTATTAAAAAGACTACAGATAAATCTTTTGTTTCCCAATTTATTTGGTTGTAATGATAAATATTGGTTTTGTACCAATGCAATAATGCATTAAAGAGATAAATCTCTGTAAGCTTTCAAGAGATTCGTGTTCAAATAACACTCAACGTTTTTTGTTCCAAACTAATGCATGCTAGATCTGAATCAACCCTAATGAATATTCATCTAGCTGATGAACCTTACATATCCATTAGTTCTACAAAAGTAGAAAACTAAGGCGAACTGTTACTTGTTGAATTCGTGTAAAAACCTTTATAAAATGAATTGAATTTATTTTTATATTTCCCTAATACCTTTTACCTAAACTGATTTATAAATAAAATAGATTTATAAAAGGGTTGTTTATTGCATAAACTGATAAATGCATATATTAATTAATATAAATTATTAATACGTATATTACACGTGGTCCACGAATCACTTTCCTGATATTACACATACCACAAGGCTCATTTGTAATCCGTATATGTAATTCTACAAAATTGTGTAATTTAAAAACTGGCTTCTTTATTATTTATCAGTGGAAAATTGTGCAACAATGAGAGTCGACTAGTTTTACAAACAAAAACAAAGAAAAATTTTCCGATATAAAGAAACCAAATTCATAACATTTAAAGTACTATATGCGAATGAAAGTAATATTGAAATATGATTACAATATTAGTTTGCCCTAAACACCCTTCATTTAATAGGCCTCCTCTTTAGTTGGTAATACTAGAACTTTCGCTTTACCATACTTGTTTTCACGTTTCATAAAAACCTTTCTTATAGAATTGGTTAAAACATTTATTTTTTATAACATACTGGAGAGATAATCTTTTCCTTTTAATAATGTTGCTGATATATTTTAAGGATGATTATGTAACTTTGTAACAAAGATGAGTTAAAATTAGTATGATAAAACATGTCATTGAATTGTATTTTATATTGATGCTTATTTTTAGTAATACATTTTGTACTTGAACCCCTAAAAGGCGGTTGCAACAGGCGTATTATCTGGCCACATTTCTTTCCAGACCTAACTGCAAAATATAGATTTCATATCTGTTTCGGTACAACTTAGGTTCGTCCCAAACAAATTTCATGTTGTATAGTAGATAAATCTACGGCTTGGTTAAAAATTCTCAATTTTGTGTAATAATGTGGTTTTCCAAATTGTATTGTCGATTCACGTATATTGTGATACATTGAACGTTAAAATAATTGTGTAAGTAAAATTGCGTAATATCGTTTATTCTATTTTAATACTATGTCCAGTGGTAAGAAGTAATTTGTAAACTTATGACAGATTATTACTTTATTTCTTTAAGTTTCATAAAAAAATAATGAGGTGCTAGGGTCAAAATATCTCATATAAATTACTAATGATTTATGAATAAATTCAGTGTTAGAAATTAGAGTAAACTTTTACGTTGAGTAATTTTACATTTATTTACTAGAGAAACGTTTTATGGCATCTTTAATTTGTTTTAAATAGTGTAGAAGCAATTATTCTTTATCATTACTTAAACAATGTCATTAATTTTAGAATTTTTTACTTGATTGGTTTTTCGATAACAATATTAAAAGCATCTTACGGTTTTGTGCATATATTTTATAATAAATCTTTTATAAGTTATTCAATAATGTGAACTTTTATTTTATTTTTTTAAAGAATATTTGCTATTAAGTTATGATTTTAGGTATGAACTTCTACCATTTACTCATATAATTTTCAGTTAGCTGTAAACAACTTATTGAGTGAATGCACTGCTATTTACCCGCAGAAAAATTATCCAGTTTTATTATGGTAGCTGCGAGAAATAAATGTATGAATTATTTATTATTTATCTAGATACAGAGGAGTGTGTAATAGATAAATAAATAACTATCGACCAAGAATTTTACTGTAAAGTTTCCAAGACAAAGTTGTACGTAAAAAATGCTGTATATATATATATATATATATATATATATATATATATATATATATATAAAATTTAATTTCAATAAACATTGAATCGCAAAAAGTACTTGCTCCGCCGGGAGTCGAATCCGGATCTCTCACTTGCCGGGTGAATGTGCTACCATTAATTATACCACAGAGCGCTCACTTTTTCCGATTCAATTATTTTGTATTTGGCCGTATCTGTCACATATGTGTTTAAATAAGCAAACTAACATATGATCGGAAGACCAAATACCTGTATAATTACTTTTATTTACGTTAAATTGTATAAATGGCAATAGCCTTATTTAATTTCAATAAACATTGAATCGCAAAAAGTACTTGCTCCGCCGGGAGTCGAACCCGGATCTCTCACTTGCCGGGTGAATGTGCTACCATTATATATATATATATAAATCAAATTTTTATAAATTGGCAATAGCCTTATTTAATTTTTAATTAAACATTGAGTTACAAAAAGTACTTGCTCCGCCGGGAGTCGAACCCGGATCTCTCACTTGCCGGGTGAATGTGCTACCATTACACCACAGAGCCCTTACTTTTTACGATTCAATTATATTGTATTTGGCCGTATCTGCCACATATGTGTTTAAATAACTAAAGTAACATATGATCGGAAGACCAAATACCTGTCAATATGTATAAACAATAACTGCAGTATACAATAATTAAATATAATTAATAAAATGTTCTAAACACTTCATAGTAATATAACAGTAACAGGGTACATTCATGCACCTTTAGATCTTACAAATTCTCACAAGTCAATGAATTACTTAATTGTTGGCCCAAATGATCAAAATAATATTCAAACAAGCATTGGTTAGTAAAAAAACACATACTATACATGTACAACCTTAATACACAGCACTAAACGATTGATAATAGTACAAGATGTATCGTACATAGTGTTTAAAAAACCTGTTTATTTTATAATGTATTTTATTTCAATCTCTGAAACGTGTTATTAACACCGAAACAATCAGACAATATTCCGATGATGTATTTGGTATTAATTATTCTGAAGCTCTTCTTTTGTTTATAACATCGCAAAGATGGCGTCCTTTTGCCATATACACATTAAGATTTTCTCCTTGGAGTTCTCCAAAATCTTTGTCAGATTGCCCTGTGATACACCACTAAATGTACACTACGGTACATAATTTTCTTACAACGTAATTGTATGAGAAAAAAATAAGTTTGAAGTCAGCAAGGTGATGTTTGTCTACGTCGAAAAAACATATAGAAATAAATAAGCTAGTGATTTTAATTGTACCCCATTAATTTAATATCATAATAAAATAAATAAACATTTAAAATAATCATAATATAATAATTTATTCTCAATACGTCCACACCCTTTCGAGTAAAGTAACAAGAAGTGTTCAATATAACTGAATAGGTTAAAGTTTCTTTTGATTCAATTTGCCTCCACTTTACTTGGTGGTATTTTCACCTTGAATATTCAGTAAACGCCTTTGAAACCCTTTGCATGAAATTGGTTATTCAGTCAAAAGAGTTTTCTTATTACTTCTTAAAAGAAGATCATACTATACCGACATTTTCCTTAAAAGTGGTGACTTTTTATTTTATATACTTAAAGGGAACTCCAATAGAATTCAAGTTGAATCTACACGGAGAAGATAATAAATATTAATATTGCATATTTTATTGCAAGGCTCTTTTATTTTTACCACAGCTTGTTTCTACGATAAATATTATCTTTGCAACTTTATAGAAATACAATTAATAAACTATACAATGCCATTTGAATATTTACCCTACCTATTAAAAAATAAATATCTAGTTTTATAATCTGTACTTCTTAGATATATGAATGTATTCAGTAATTAAACTTTTGACCGTAACGGTTGTGTAAGGAAACTTAGTATTAACAAATGAATTGGCAACACGTATTTTCTGTTCAACAGCAAGAATAAAACTTATAACTCTATGATTAAATGTACCACTTAATAAAATATTCGAAACTTTTACATTCTTTAGATTTTACACTCCCGGATGTAGTTTGTGATGTATTAGGAGATTATTGATATATACTCTGAGTTTGAATGGCCGGTCAGTTATGGGCTAACCCAATATAATCAACAGTTCAATTAAGTTTATATGTTATAACAGTAATTATTTGTTCATATGAAGATAATCCTAGTCGTATATTGAACACAATTTAAGGTTACTTAATAATAAATAAATAAATATATCTGTGTGTGTGTGTGTGTGTATGTGTGTGTGTGTGTGTGTGTGTGTGTGTGTGTGTGTGTGTGTGTGTGTGTGTGTGTGTGTGTGTGTGTGTGTGTGTGTGTGTGTGTGTGTGTGTGTGTGTGTGTGTGTGTGTGTGTGTGTGTGTGTGTGTGTGTGTGTGTGTGTGTGTTAAGTATAATTAATATTTAAAAGTATATAATTTTTGACTAATTTTAAAATATGCATTATTTAAGAAATTTATAGTATTGAATATAAAATGAAATTTTCCACTTAAAATAAATATAAACATCATTAAAAATAAATGTCTGTTATGAATTAATACGCAATTTCAGATAACACTGCAAACAAAGATAATAGTACTGGGAACTATCAATCATTTCTGAATCTCGTGAAAGTGAATTTAATACACCATTTTATGTACCACCTCAGAGTAACCTGAAGTATTATTCAGCAAACTGTCCGTCACAATGTTAACCATGCTAACAAATTTTAATTGACAGTTGTACTGGAGTATCTGTAAAACGAAACTCACGCAATAGAATAGAAATTTTGTAATAAAATTAAAATATTTAATATAATTTCTATTATTCCAAATTTTTTTATTAAATAATCTGTTATAGAACAGATTAAAATTGTTTTAATATATTTACACTTAATGTTTTACATGTCTAAATATTCAGAATATGCGTTTACACATAAAATAATTATATAAAATGATAAACAGTTTCATTCAATTTGGAGAACTTATTTTTATATTTATTTTGTCGTATTTGTCTAATGATGAACTAATATATAAATAATGTTTTTAAACCCTTATTTGTGCGACATTAGTTTGAAGAATTCCGGCATAAGCAAAGTTAAACTTGATATAGGAGTCCTTGAAGATACCGTTGCATAAAAAATGAAATAGTGATGTATATGTAGTTTTTTTTTTTTTACTTTTTAATAAAATTGAAAAATTTCAAATTAACCATAAACTGCATCCCTGGTTAATGGACAGGGAATTGCTACATACTAGAGAACACTTCCTTGCCTAAATAGTTTATAATTAGTAAATAGTAGCAAAATCTGCATCATTATTAGTACACACACAACGTTATAATAAAAAGTAAATGAATTATATATTGAAAATTGTAAAATTCAATAAAATAGTATCTTACGAAGGTGTACTTAAAAAGAAATATGGAATTTTAGGGTTCTAAATCTGTTTATTTAGAGTAAATAGTTTGCAAACAAAACACGATTTAGGGGCTAAATAAAAATTATTTTTCTATATGTGGATTCAATGACACAGACTTTTAGAAAGAGGTGGAAGTGGCTTCCTGGTTACAGTTCTGACGGGATAAAAGAATCGTTGAGCTGCACTCTTACAAATATTTAAGAGTATATTCCTCACTATTTCAAAAGTGCGTTTATGAAAGCTATCGTTATAAACGCACTATAGGCAATATTAGCACCAAACGGATTTTCCAAAAACATTAGGAAACAGTCTCAAACAGTTAAATAACAGTTAATCTCAATACAGCGGAAGTTAGCCTCTATTTTGAACTCAAATATCTACAGGATGACAAACTCAAAGAAGCCCCGTTGCTAATTTCAGTCATGTAGTTAACTAATGTATTTTTAAAATTTCATAAATTCTGTTTTACCAATTAATAAAGAGGCATATTTCACTATTAACAAATATAAAAATTTCAGAGGACTATATTGCTTTTCAATAGAGTTGTAAATATGTATTGCTTTGACAATATCGTTAGTTTACAAGAAGCGTTTTTAAACTAGTCTTAAAATAATAGTAGCTTTATGGCTTTCAAAGTGTCCACCATCCTCATAAGATTATGCTTGTGCCCTCCAGCGCAAATCATTGACGTATTTTAATTTTAATAAGGTGTTATTATTATTAATATAACAAATTTCCATTACTTTTTTGCACATTTTCACCGATCCACACATGTTGGAGTGCCTTTCGACCTTTAAGTGTTCTCATATAAAGACATGTACTCCGGGTAAGGGTTGACCTTTCCGGTCAAACGAAATTTACGTTTGTCGCTATTATGTTATCTGAGAAGTGACCATTCAAAAAGTCGGTGGCTGCTTGAGCGTATTTTGACGGACCTTTGACCTGTAAAAACGTAAGTAGCGTTCTCACATTCAACGGCAAATATCCAATAATGGCAACATAATTTGCACAAACAATCGAATGTGCTTCTGTAACATGTCCATGGTAAAGTAATCGATAGCCAACACACGATTATTCAAAATGGTACGCTATTATATACGGACAGTATAACTTAGTGATCACGCTCTCTTATAATTAAAGGGATTTCTGTTAAAAAGTAACAAAATGTTTTTACAGGTAACATATCATGTTTCTAAATATTTTTGTGCTCTGTCTAAATAATAAACTGCTTAAGAAACCTGCGTTCCTAATAAATTGCTAGCCACCCAAGCGTAAAACATAAGCCTCCTTTCTTCATCTCCAGGCTCTATAGCACAAACGGGAGTAAACTTGTATACGTGTACTTATATATGTTTAATAGTAGTGTCTCAAATGAACGGCATTTTTGGCCTTTCTAGAAATTTTTATAAAGTAAATTTATACTTAACTAGGTTATTTATAGCCAATTTAATAACGTATCTCAGAATAAAATACGTTAAGTACAAATCATTTAATTATATTTAAACGGTAATTAACTTGTACAATAATTACTATAGGCGTTATCCCAGAGTACTCTCAATTTATTTTAAGACATTTTTTTCTATTGATATTTAATAAACGCAACAAAGACAACATTAGAAATACCCGTTTTAATTATTGTAAATATCTGATATTTAAAATTTTGGACTTTTATTGATGGAATAACTCTCTTCTAAAATGTATAAAAACATGGAATGTACACCTTATAATACTAGTTAATATTTGTCATGATAATTTTTTACAATTCAATGTAATACAATACAATCGTTTAATTTTTTTTCTAATCATAGATTTTATTCACAAAATTTTATGTCACTCCCTTCTACCGTATTCAGTTACTTTGAAATCATGAAGAAATAGTAGTTCGCGGATCGATAGTTTATGTTCTCACTCTACAGTGATGGATGATCGTGATTCATCTTATGTTAAGTCGATTACTAAGTCATTTATCAAAGAGCTGCCGTTGTTGGCGCAAGTTTGCCTGGTCCTATCTGTTCCAGGAAAGCTATGATGCTAGAACATTCTCACTTTATAAAACAAAGAGTATATTCGTTGTGGTAAATTATAGTTCTATTATTATGCCGATACTAAGTATATTGTATTCACAGCAACCAGCGGATTTACTCATTATTTAATATTAAACAACAGGTATGTCATAATCATTTCTTTTATAATAGTAGATTACTCTTTAAAATTATTTACTGTCATTGATATATAAACTCCTGATAAATTTTATGATACTTAAAGGTAAGATTTTAAAACATTTTTGAGGCCCTAAAGTTAGAGAGTGGAAGAATATTTACGACTACCAATTAAATAGACAGATTCTATGCAAAATGCCATAATATTTTAGCGATCAGTTCTATAAACACTTTTATAATATTTAAGTTGGAAGTGAAGGAATACTACTTCTGTAGTGTTATCAGTGGAGCATATGCAAAGTAATAAAACCTTATAATAATGTTGAATTGGAAGTAGACATTTTTATGTTACCTGTTATTTCAGTTGTAAAGTTGTTGTAATGTATGTTGTTGAAAAGTTAATGATATTAAAAACATGCCTCAATAGAGTTTCCTTAATGCAACTACATAGAAATTATGTACATACTTGGTTTGAGAAGCCTACTTTAGTAACCAAGTGTCTACTTCTTCCTCTTCTATCCTTCTTCCAATATAAGGTAATCCTGGCGCCTAAGTAAAACTTTGAACTGTAGCCCCAATAAATTTAATATGTGGTATTCAGAAACGTCTACTTTAGTTAACATTCATTCATTCCCGAGTATTTAATATTCTACTTGCAATCTAAGCATTTTTGTGAACATCAGTAGCGTTTGTATTTTTTGCCCGACCAAGAGAATATATAAAAATATTACTTAAATGTTTTCTTTGGTAAAAAGGAGTCTTCTTGGATAATAGTAGCGCTTGTTATGTTCATCTATTAAATATAAAGTATGTATTTCCGGTACTTTACCGCTGTAGTAGCGTTTGCGGGTTATGGAAGTTAGTCTGAAAAATCTACTTCAGTCAAAAATTGACTCCTTTTGGGCTATTACCGAATTCCGATTTAAGGTACTTCGAGTTCCGGTAGTTTTTCGATAGCAATATACATGCATGTTGCATTTCACCTCCATGATAATAAAGATCAATTTTTCAAGCAATAATAAAGTGTTTCTATGGATTTAAATCCCCATTTATAATGTTCATAATAATGTCTTTATGAACATTATTTTGTTTCCTATGTATGAAGCGACAATGTATAAAATTGTTTTGTAACTCATTGGGAGTTAAGTATATATATATTTATTTATATATGTACATATATATAAAAGGCATGTTATATATGTATATATATATATATATATATATATAGAGTAATTCAAGGCGTTGATTTTTATATATGTTTGACTTATACTTTACTACTAAACTGAATAAACAAACAAAAGTAGGTTTTAAAATATCTCTTCAGAACTATAATTTATTTTTATAATGAAATTTACGCAGCGTATATTTTATTTCTTAAAAGAATCTAAAAATCATGTGTGTTTTTCAAATCAAAAGAAACATTAGGTTTCTTTTTTTTTGTCGACATAAAAGGATTAATTGAAAAACCATAAATTTGTTATCTGTGTTATTATTAAATTAGGTAATCTAGGTTTACCAAATAACACTTGAAATGGAGTTTCTTAAAAAGAATTTTTAATTTAAATTTCCAATTATAACACACCTTTTTAATAGACATCCGTCAGATAAACTAGGTCATTTTAATACAAAAATTAAACTTTAACAAGTTCTGTAATGAGAGGTCCAAAAACTTCAATAATAAATCAATGTACTTAAAAGTCTTGGATATCAACTGATTTAAACTATTTAAATTCTCCATTGAACACAACAAGACATTTCTTAAAATAAAAATGCTGTAAATGTGTACCGTATGACGATAACACATGGGGGTGGTGACTTTCTGAGGTCGTAGTAATAAATACTAGAAATACAAAGTTTACTTATAAGTTAAGTTTAATTACGAAAACTTAAAAGCACCACTTTTAGATGGTAAAGGAAAAGTTATGTAATGCCACGTTGCTGCCAATTAGAATATAATAACTAAAAAGAATATCTTCTAGGTGGGCCTAAAATATCCAATGTTCTATTGAATTATGCGTACGACGTTTTACTTTACAAAACAATAATATTTCACTTCCCTTCGCAATAGGTAGACTCACAACCCGGGTGTCGGCGTCTTGGCACGAGACATTGAAGCTGTAGCCTAAGAACGGTTATTTCTAGAAGAGGAATAGAAGTTGGGAAGTGGTAGCCATCTATTCAAACAATACGTGAGATACATCAGCTACGTAAACTCGCCTAAAACAAATTCGCGACGGTATTAGCCATTTAATGATACAAATTACTATTTATAACAACGTGCTCGTCGCCATAAGGACGACGCCACAACCTTGATCTATCTCAGTCAAGCAAATAAAAGATCTTCAAGGGTAAGTTACTTTACTATTCACATCTTTACTTTACGTTACATTCATTTTATATACGTTTGTCATCAAAGGGCTAATTTAATAATACGAAAAGATAAATTTTACTTACGGACAAAGCGCGCGAGGTCTGATCGGTTACGTAGTTGGGCTGCTACAAAGGGTTAGAAGAAAAAATTCATACGCGTGCCAATTAGTTAGTTACTCCGCCCAATAATTTAGTTCCGGAACATTGGATGTAAAATAATATTATATTATACTGGCTGATTAGGTTGCGAAATTTACATTGTATGAAATTTAATTAACTAATTTACGGTACAAATGTAGAGATTTGATTGCTCTACTGAACAACGTAACTGTCCTCCAGTCGAGAGCAATATTGTCGTTGTCACAGGCACAGCTGTTTAAACTGTATCAGCTGACATTGTTCTGGTTGACACGATTATCTAAAGCCGTCAATCATTCACCCAGTCCTACTCGTGCTCTTGAACGTTTGATACTGTATTGACATTGGAATTAGTAACGAGTGGTAATTCAAACATTTTCTATTCCGTTCCATTTTGAATTAAATATATAATTTAACTTTATTATAATGAATATGAGTAGTGGCCTACAAAAGTGTTTAATGCAGCTTAAACAACATATAATACTTTTATAGTTCTTAATTGTAGTATTTTAGTTTAAAACTTAGCTAATTTATTTTTATGTAATATATAGGTTAGGGTTAAAAATATGATTAACATTGTTTTAAACTAAGTTAACATGTACTATAGCCACTAGCTTGGTAGTTGAATTTTTATTATAGATGACAGAAATTCAGAAATGAAACATTATGGCCAATTATTGTCATTAACTTCATAGTATATAGTATAATAACATAAGAGAAGCAAATGGTCTTATTGATACCCTTTAACATTTCAGGGCATACAACGTTATGTTGTACAAGCCTAAATATTTTATATATACGTTATAGTCTTTTAAACTAACGGAAGACGCAACATATATATGCACACAATATTTATTACAAATCTTTAACAGGTAAAATCCTTAAGGAGATTTTTATTTTTTATGTACATTTTTATTTATGGGGATCTTCAGGTACCTATTAGGTTAGTGTAAACACTATAAAATAAAATATATTACAAATCTAAACCAACATGTATTAAATACTCGGCCTTTTACAACAAAGTTTACGTAATTAAAGAAACTAGCATCAAAACTCAAAATGTAACAAGAGTATGCGATTAAAATGCCTCGAATTGCAGAACCACTACATTTGAAAACGCGGCCTATTCTAAATTAGATTTAAAGAACATTAAAAGCATTGAAGTCGTAATAAAATTCAAAAAATGCTTATCTCGTCAATAATAATAACCATGTACAAAAAACACTGAACAAATTTAAAAAATTGGACAGTTAGGCAAAAATTCAGCTTTTGTCCAATTTCAAACATTTTTAAATTACTAAAAGTGTCCACATAATTTTTAATACTACGCTAAACTATGAACATGTATGAACTAAAAGTATATTATTTGATGGAACTTGATGTACTTGTACTTTTTGTGATTGTATTTGTACTTGGTATGTATAAAAAGTTCTGCAATCTGTTCTCTTCTTCAGTTAAAGAACTAACCTAATACATATTTTACTGTAGGCGTGCCACAACGCTTTGGTAAGATTTGTTTATTTTAACCTAGTTTGTAATGATGTATTAGGTTAGTTCTTTACCTGAAGAAGAGATCAGTTTACAGATCTCGAAACGTAGTGTTACTGATTTCTTGTTTCACTGAACGATGGCAAATGTCCGGAAAAATCCTGTTTCCTTCACAATCCCTCCATCGTCAAAAATAACCTTCAAACAAAGAAATTTAAGTCTTTATGTTATTTCACTAGGGGTTCCTAAGTCAAGTTCAAATGATCTTTTAATTAAATACTTATTTATTCATTGCTATCGTGGGTACTTATAAATGCAATTTAAAGGTTTTCGTAACATCAACCATCGCTGAACATTAAGTTGCATGTAAATGAATTTAAACATTTTTATCAAACCAATCTGAAAAAACCGTAAATGTTTTCACTTAAGGCATTCGATACTCATGGGTTTTTGGCATTGAGATATGGCAAATTGACAGCGGTTTAAGGAAAAACGGAAAAATTAAAAATGGAATGCCTCAGCGAAGCTTTCTTTCCAAATTACTGCACTAAAATCATCTGAGTGATCATAAAAAAAACTTATAGAATCGATGTGTTTTATTCACGGAGATATCCGAGGACATTCTTTTTTCCTTTATCAAGGCAACAACACAAATTCAGCTACGGCAATGTTAATGAATTGTAACGGCCGAAAGTAGACTTTATTTTACCGATGTAGCCTTTTAAGTCCTAAGTATGTACTGTATATTTTATTTTCTTCATATGGATTACAAGAAAAATTCAACTATGGGACTGAAGATTTCTTAGACCAAAATTTTAAATCAAGAACTACACTTTTGGCGATGTAGGTTACCAGACCTATGTATTTTTATATTCTTGATCGGCGCAGCCAGACAAACCTATCTATGATAGCGTTTGAAAATAACGCTTAATCAATGAAAAATATAAAAGCTCCTAAGTGTAAAATGTTAAATAACAACCAAGTTAAACCCATATCGCTGAACACACATGAACATTGTAAAAATATGTACATGATGAATGCTTACGTACGTGTCGAAAATTTCATAATAATGTTTTATTAAGAAATGCTTTTACTAATTAGTATAAGGAATTCAACTTAGATTGTAGTCATGTGTTATGTTATATATTCAATTGAGGAAGAGATCAGATTAAAGATATCGTAACGTAGTGTTACTTTTTTGTTCAGAGAAATCTTGTTTCATTCTTAGTATAAAGACTTCAATTTTTAAAACAGCGTGCGAAGCAGCGGGTAATAGCTGGTTATTCATAAAATCCAATAAGAGAGACGATTCTACATTGTATTTTAAAACATGGTATAATAACAGAATACGTACACTAATGCATTAATTATAGTCTTTAAAATTCACATGCTACCTCAGCTAATCCTGCTTAGCTAAATGTTCCGCAATAATCACTTTTAATTTAGTAGTGATAAAAGATTTCTTTTTATAGAAACATTTAAAAATATGTTTTTACTAAACATTCAAACTTAAATGATTTGCGTATTGTACCTGCGGTATTACAAATCCGATGGCAAAACAACGTGTAGTGAGGGAGTCAAGAACCCTGAAAATATTTCCACTTGAAAGGAAAATAAGGAACTCGTAAACATAGCAATATAAAGAAACTGCTCTGGTTTTTGTTTCACATCGATTTGCTTGTATACAATCTTAAGAGTTTATTTTAAGTTATTCAATTTACCCACAATATTTTTTCCTTGTGACATTAATAACATCGAGCCATATTACATTTTACAGAGCTTGATTAATTGAAGTCCTTGAACATAATCACAACACTGATTCTAACTGAGTGTTGCTATTTTACTAATAGTTTGTGTAGAGTCTGCTATAAACGTTTATTATGTGCTTTAAAAGTTATGATTTATAAAGATATAAAACATAGAATTTATATTTGTACACTAATTTAAGCTATTTAAAATAAATTTGTCTGGTAAGGCTAGGATAGTTAGTACTTGTTAATTATTAATAAATTTTAGGTGATAAAGTTGTAATTAGTATTTCAGTTTTGTTATACTGTTATAGTAAATATTGTTTTTATTCACTATTTTATAAACACTATGAATATATATATTTATAATAATATGAAGAAAAATATGAAACTGAAATATTATATTGGTATAATGTAGCATATATTTATAATAATTTTAAAATGATTAAGGGGAGCAATATGTGGTTAACTATGTCTTATTTTCTACTCTGGTATGTTATTTTAAAAGAGCGATTTCGTTCTACGATATAATATGCTCAAGAATCACGAAGAATTTTATATCTTCTTTCGTATATGTGAAGCATGAAATCTCAGAGAATCCGACATCAAGGAAATGGAGTATCAGGTAAAACAGAAAGATTCTCTGCATACCGCATTGTCTGGCTATCCTGATATGTTACGTTATATAGAATCTCTGGAATTTACTTTTCTTCGTTAATGACATAAACTCTGAAATATTCGAGTGTGTTACAAAAATGTAAAATAAATAAATAAATAAATATATCTATCTTAAGGTACAAATAATATTACAATCATATAGATTATAGGCTGAGTTAAATCTACATAATTTCTTCTCATGCATGTTGACCCTTTATATATTTAATTATCATTCAGCAATCTAAAACACTGTTGGAAATTCTAAAATGTATATATATATATATATATATATATATAAATATATATATATATATATTTTTTTTTATATACAGTATAATCTTTACCACTTAAATGTAGGTTATAGAAAAACCTAAAATGTAAATTTTGTTCCGGTTATTTTTAAGCCTGCTTGTATGATCACACCATATCATGAGAAATAATTATAATATTATATAGACTTTTAATTTTACCAGAAGCTTGATTTCTATACAAGCAACATAGTGTTTTATGACTGTACATGTAACTCCATTGGATTTGGCGTTATTTATATCACACAGTACGTTGTTGATAATCCACAACATAAATAACTGTTTAAACATTATTAGTGAACTTATATGACGTTTTTTAAAATGTGAGCTATTAAAACAAACAACATTTTGAAATAAGCTCTCAATGTGTAATTGTACATCCAAATTCGGGGAATCTGTTTACAAAATCGTGCTGTAGCGTAAAACTGCTTTGTTTTAAAGTGCAAAATTAACGTTTTACGTATTTTGCAATGTAATATAATGTAATACCAGGAATGCATTGACGCATTACATTTATTCAGTATTTGAACGAATTTGTTAGCATTGGATAAAAAATATGTTTATGGGTTTGGTTTGTATGTCGAGTATTTTTTTTTTATTATTTATGTCGTAATTATTTTTAGTTAACCTTCACGTTTTATGCTTTTATACTTCAATGATAAAACATTTTTTTTATTATGGGTTGTTTTTCATTTGTGAATAATTTTTGTATTATCTTTTAATAATTTAAATAACTCAAACCATTGTCAACAGATGTATTTTACTTTCATGCATAATTAATCGAATCTGGATCACTTGTTTATTGAGAAGTAGTCTAACCACATGGAAACAAAACATAATTAGTTTTTACTTTTTTTATTTGAATAAACAATGGAAGGTGCAATCGTATGAACAAGACCAACTCTATTGATCCTCTCACCAAATGTAAGTTAAGTCGTTTTATTCGTTTCCACCTAACAGAAAGGAATAGTGCAGTAGAAACACATCAGGGAATGCGCCGTGTATATGGAGAAAATATCATGAGTCACGGTGGTGTACGTAAGGTGTAGAAAGCCTGAGATACTGATTAACCCAAAATTACGGAATGGCAATTTCTCGAATTGATCCCTAATTTCACAGCTGGTTATGTGTAAACTATTGAGGCGATTCACACACATTATTCATAAGGTTTTCTGCGTAAACACGGCACAATCTTTAATGGATTTCTGTTGAACTGATTTGTTCTGCTTGCAGGAAATTCATTACATTCTTCAATTTACATTATGTGGGATAATCAATACAGGTGGCCATGTTTATGCGACCGTAGCTCAGCTCCAAATTACTATTTGAACTTGACGGTGACAAATGTAGCAGGAAAGATGCGCGTTCTACCACTGCACACACTACTGACCTGCCCTGCGTCTAGACGTCACAGCATGAGACAGGAGTTTGTAAAATTCACCCTGATAAGTAAAATGCTCAAGCATATACATAGCTGTAAACACACTAGAGACGTCGTTCCAACAGGGAATATGACCGCAATTTTCGTAGTTTGGAATGGTAAAAGCCTAATGTGCAGTGTAATAGTTAGTCAAACATAGTGATCACCTACAGATTAGTGTCACTGCAAAATCACTCCATGATGACAGTGTGATCTAAAAGAAAACCGTAAGTTCCTAATGATACTGAATATCAGTTAATCAAGATACAAATCGTGCTTAATTATTTATTACAAATAGTATTTGTTTTTTGTAACAATTACGTAACCATCCATTTCAAAATATTTATGTTTAACACATTTTTTAACAAATTTAAAATTTATCAATAAAAGTGCATCGACTATTTTAAACACTGATTATCATTCGTTATTAATCTATACTATAAATGGTGTCCGAGAACTTTCTATGGATATTTTCAGGTATTAGTTCTCAAATAAATAAAAACAAAATTTTTATATTAAACATTTCCAAAACTCAATAATCATCCGAATACCTGCTTTTTATTTTAACTATATTATTTATAATTTATTACGGGTTTCAAATTCTTACATAAGTAATATCCACCGGCAGATATAGTAAATTTAAATATTTATGAAATTATCATTTCATTACGTAGGAATCTCTCAAGTAATTAATTAACTCGCTACAAGGAGATGGAATCCTGCTATAGAGATTCAACTGGAATAATCTGCTTTACCACAGTACGTGGAATAGACTGAAAGGGCACATATTCAATTGCCATTCAGCTACTTCCTTGCTTTGGCAAGTTTTGGCTCAAATGTTCTTACATTAAAAAATACTAATTTCTTCCATTTAATTTCCAATCTGGAAATTTATTATATACTTTTTAACTATAGTTATACTACTCCTTATATCTGTCTGTCAGCATAATGTCTCGAGAAAATATGGTCTCGAAAGTCTGGATTAAGTTCCATAAGTATATGAGGAACATCTAGAACGATGATTTTGCCTGAGACCTGGCTAACATTTTTACATTAGTATTATATGAGATTATACTATTATGACAAATTTCGAAGATTTAAAGAGATTAGTTAACATGCTAATTGGACTCGTGCTCCATTTTAACCTGTGCAT
Organism: Homalodisca vitripennis; assembly: GCF_021130785.1. Taxonomy (NCBI): domain Eukaryota; kingdom Metazoa; phylum Arthropoda; class Insecta; order Hemiptera; family Cicadellidae; genus Homalodisca; species Homalodisca vitripennis. The sequence continues at coordinate 77,743,538 of NC_060214.1, read as the reverse complement.
TATAACCCATGTAGCTATAGAAAATGAGCAATAAACTTGAATTTTCTGTTGGAATTCGCAGCCAAGCCTGTTACACGACATGGGCTGTGGATTATGCCTTCCTTCTTATATTTTAATATCTAATGAAAATGTAATGTGGTCACGTAAAAAAAGTAAGTGGAACAATATAATCCACTGGTCACTGATAATTCAACTGAAAAATATAATGAATTAGCCACCATAATGAATATCGTGATACTAAACGACATAATAAGTAATAAATCCTTACAAATAATAACCCATCAGTATGAAAAAACTCAGTGATAATTAATTCAGATATTATGAAAAATATTCATGAAAAATACTAGTTGATCGTATCGTTCCCTCATACTTATATTTCTTATATTTCTCCACGGAGTCATATATTTATTAAGGTTTCAAGTTAGTGGCTATTTCGAAGTTTGGAAAAGGAATGTATATATATATATATATATATATTTATATATATAATATATATATATAAATATATATATATAAAAATATATATCCGTTATTATCATTTATACCACAAAATAAAAAACACACATTTAATTTATACTTATATAAAAAAATAAAATATATATATATATATATATATATATATATTATATATATAAAATATATGCAAGTGAGAGATCCGGGTTCGAGTCCCAGCGAAGCAAGTACTTTTTGAGATTCAATGTTTATTGAAATTAAATTAGACTATTGCCACTTATACAAATTTAATGGTAAATAAAAGTCTGTTGACATGTATTTGGTCTTCCGATCATATGTTAGTTTGGTTATTTAAACACATATGTGAAAGATAGGGCCAAATACTAAATAATTGAATCGTAAAAAGTGAGGGCTCTGCGGTGTAATGGTAGCACATTCATCCCGCAAGTGAGAGATCCGGGGTTCGAGTCCGGAGGAGCAATTACTTTATGTTTATATATATATATATCTCAGATCATTTACAATAAAGTTTGCTCCAACGTAGGCCTATGTTTGATATCACGTTGTGTGCAGACAATCGATTTTAAATGGCATACAACATTGCGGAACTATTACGTCTAAAGAGTTCACCAGTTATCGCTTAAAAATTTTTTTGTAAAGATAATTATATTTGTTCTTAAAATTTTCACACCAAAACGTGGTATTTAGCATTTTCATATGAGTTCGTTACTTAGTCTTAAATAATATAAAAGTTTATCCTACTTATTTCTCTATAACCTTCCATTTTTCCAGGATGGTGGCAGTTTAAAGTTAGGAAGTATTAACTTTATTATAAGTTAATGTGATTACAAACGTAATTTCCGATTAATTTTAACTTAAGTCCCAGTCTTTACAAATAAATTTATTTCGTTATGAAAATGTTTGGCTAGTCAGTTCTGAAGATTATGAACTTTATAAATTTGTCAGTGTTACGTGTGTATAAAAATTAAAACATTAAAGAATATTGTCACATTAGTGTTGTTTCAATCAAAGTCTCGTATGAAATCTACCTTTCTCGATGATGAGCCGGAAGGTTTATTGATATAAATTATGTTTCGTATTTATATGTGAAAATTGGTTATTGTGGTTCAACCTTACAAAACTGAAATACTGTTTACATTAGCAGTATACTTATTAGGAAACCTAATTGCATTCTTACGAGAAAAAATATGTGTTAATAGCATTAGTCAACAATATTTCATCAGTTAAATAATTAACTACTTTCATTATATTTGTTTTCTAAAAGTCATTTACAATGATTAAATAGATTTTTTTAATCTTTAATGAAGTGTCCAATAATTACACTAAATAGCCGACTCCATGCCAAAAATCTAAAAATTTGTCTTACAGCAAGAAAACTGTCTCTATAAATTATATGAATTAGTATTTTCTTAAGAAATTAACTGCAATATTTATATACCACCTAAAATACATAGAATTTTGAAAGTATGTATTCTTACATATAATAATTTCTCACTTTGCTTGAATAAGCCACTATATTTCATACGCTTTTTTATTGAAGGTTCAAAAGACGTAGGGCTTTAGATCAAAGGCTCATATTTGTGTAGTTCAGCTGTATGTATGTGCACATAGCATATTATACATACAGCTACCGAACCTGCAATATCCGCTATTCTGTCACACAATCTCTGTCACTTTGATCTACGATTTATATTCCTATGTATCATTACGCTTAGAGATGATTATATGTTAACAAATATGTATAATAGATTTTATTGACATATGTGGATGTATTTAAATCCTCCTATAACACAGTTTTTAGATAAGCTGAGAACCAGGTAATCTAGAGGGAACGTATTAGGATATTCTTTAAGATTGTTTAAATTTTATTTATAACAAAGGTATGTAAAATACAGAATATTGAGCCTCTACGAGCATCTTATATATTAAAACCTATTTTTAATATTATAATGGTATATTTTATAAGAGTTGGTAAACATTTTATAAATTTAGGACGCATATGACTTTATAGAGTAACTTGTATTACAGTATTGTGTATATGTACATAATATTCATATAAACAATAACAATCCATTTTAAAATATTAAAAGTTTAATATAACACATAAATATACTTAAAAAAAAACTAACCGCTATTTCCCTCCACCAACCAAAAGTGAGTTACGTACTTCTTGAATATTTCAGTAACCTGAGACCATTTCAAGATACACTCATCACTGATGTAGTAACATTGTTTCCGGTTTTTTAAACGTTATTTAGCAAAAAATAGTCACGCCATTATACTGGATATTCAAACATCATAAAAGGAAGGTTAATTTTCCTAATTTGGTTTTGTGAGAACTAAACAAATTATAAATAATTTTCTTTCAATACGCCACTGTGTTGAACACAGAGTAAGAATATATATATATATATATATATATATATGTGTGTGTGTGTGTGTGTGTGTGTGTGTGGTGTGTGTGTGTGTGGTGTGTGTGTGTGTGTGTGTGTGTGTGTGTGTGTGTGTGCATTGCATGTTTATATATTTATTTGGTCAGGGAAACAAGACAAACTCAATATGGGCAATTATAATTTTTGAAATTGTTATTTAATCGAACAAGAAGTGCTCATACCGGGGTTGAGCCAACATACCTGTGTATGAAGTTGGGTGTAAATGCTAATCAGTTATAATTATAAAGTGTACTATGTTTATAATTATAGCTAAGATATTATTTTTCCATTTAAAACATTGCAGAATCGTCAACTTCAAAAGTTAAATGGTTTTAAACTGCCCTGAGTAAATCTATTATTTTTGGTTTGTGTTCGGTGTTCTTTAAACCCCTTAAATTATTTAATGTTATATAGAATAAATAATACAAATATAATATTATTTAATAAATTACCGAAAATCTGCTAAACGAAGTAAATAAAAAGAACCTATATTTTTACTTTTCGCAGACTGGGAAAAAATGGAACATTGTGAGTTAAACTTACACAGTTCTTAACTTTAATTTTTTTTAACCGTTGTCTATATAAAACTATCACTTTTTGTTTGGAAGAGTATTTCTAATTTTCAAACACTAATGTAGAAAAATATGTGGACAAATAAAAGTTTTAAAATACAGCTACAGACCTCTTTTAATAATGACTTATTTATTAAGAAATATAACAAATATTTAAACCAGCTTCATTTTGCTTTTATTATTTCGTATCAGTTCTTTTAATGAGTACTTGCAGGTAATGTCTGTTATTGTTTTTTTTTTTTTTTTTTTTTTTTTTTTTTTTTTTTTTTTTTTAAGATATTCTTCCTTTTTTTGCTAATTATGTTCGCTTTTGTTTTTATGACAATTCTCTAGGATTATGTATGAAGTTTAAGTTTTATTAAGTTATTTATACAAAATATTATATTGTTTAACATAGTACTGTTTTTAAAGTACTTTATCAAATCAATGTTTAAAGCCTCAACCAAATTGTTTATAAACCAATATAACTAATTCAAGAAAGCAATGAGGATCTGAATATATTTAGCAGTCTAGTTTTCGTATTTGAAGATCATTTTAATATTTTTAATATGTGTTTGTGGGCATATGAAAGTATAACATAAACTCATATTCAATAAAATAATTCTTTAAAGGGTAATAAATTAAAATGTTACTTTTCATTTTAAACCCACCCTCTTTTTTTAAATTTCATTCATCCAATTTAAAAAGCTCTTTAACATTTCTAATCGCATCATAATTTTATTAGACATTTTTTTTCACTTTACGATATTGATACAAATATGTGGTAAACCTAAAAACATATTATATTCAAAATTCTTTTTTATATAACTATGTTTTTAAACGGTAAAATATACAGGATGTTTGTTGAGGAAAATATAGGATAACAAGGTAAAAAATATTTATGGGTGTACATGTTAGTCTGTTAGTTACTTTCATCCTTACATGGATAACATTAGTAGTAGTGAAAAAGAAACTAAACTTAACATATTAGTACACTTATATGTACACCAATTTATTAAAATATAACAGTCGTTTAACGTTGTGTGATATATCCTGATTATAGACGAGTGAGATGAGTGTGTATTAAATGTATATAAAACTGTAAGAACTTTAAGGTACTTGTTTTACAATAGTATCAAAGACATGGTCACTCAAACTAATACACGATATTTCTGGTTTAATATTCATGAATATTCAGCATACATATGAACGTTACATATTGAATAATTCTGTCAACATAACAAAGTAATGCCCAACTGTTATTCAAATAAATAACTACTTTCTACAGCTACGTATTCTGTCCTAAGGTGCATATCTTATAAAAGTAGATTTGCATAAATAGTGCAAAGTATATCTAATTAACACAAATAGGGAATATTTTATCTCATTGAATCGTAATTTATTAATCGGTACCTTTATAATACAAACGTCATTCACTGCCAGGTTCTGTAGAAGTTGGTTCATAACACGTTTATACATAAAGGAGAATACATATAAAGAAGTGAAAGTTAAAAGTATGTTGTTAAATTGCTAGGGGGTTGTAGTTTATTTGTGTACAGGTATTCAACTGATATTTGATCACTGACACCATTAGCACTACAAAATTATCAACGCAGTGTAATTTATCAGGACAACCAAGTTAATTTATAACTGCTATATACTTGATACCCTGGTAAACCTACATTGGGTAAAACGAAAACTGTGTCACTCATACACATATATTTAGGAACTACTGAAAGTGTTGAGATATTGAGGTAGAAGCGTGGGTCAATATGTTTAGTCTACTACAATAATGATGAGTGTTAGATAGGGCCAAGCCTTATTATTATTAAAGGCTGAAATCAGCTAGTCTGTATTTCAGGGAGTGCTGTCCCATGGCCGCTTTGACTGGAAGATGATGAGACAAGAATAGCATTCCCTTCGTCCAAGGTGTTATGACTGATATAGTCCGCTATACTTCCTTATATTATCTTCACAAGTGATTGCAATAACGCTTAATTTTAATTATCCTGATTATTCTGTCACTTCGGATGAAAGCGCAAAGTAAATTCTAGGACTAAGTGCAATTAGAGATTGTGTTTCAGCTTCTTGACCTAAATGTACAGATTTTAACAAAATTACGTAATTTTGTACCCAACTTTCACTGGTATTTACCTATTATATCTTTTTACACGGTAACAATACATAGGAACAAAAAGACATGTAAAGACGAAAAATTGAAACGTATATTTTTTTAACGTAAAATAATACAGAATGGTTACATCCGAGCTGTTGTAAATTACATCAAATATACGCAAATTTCAGATATCCGTAATAATTTTATCTTTTCTTATCATCTATAATCCAACTGCCCTAGAACTAAAGTATTTTAAAGTATAAATATTTCTCTTCATTGTTATTATTGCCTTAAAATTCACTAATAATTAATTTATATTCATTAAAGGTTACTCTTTTTAAGGGTTTAGTATGATACAAAGTCCACAAGAATTATATAAACGTTAACAAAATTTTAACCAATGTTATAACTTAAATTAATGAGAAAATTTGTGGGATTTAACTATTTGAGAACTTTAACACGCTTTTCACACCAAACTAATTATTATTCTTTGAAATATATTTACAGAATCTAATATATTATATATATATATATCAATGTGAGATAAAAGGGGTGTGCATTAGGCATCATTTGAGTGATAATGTTCTATTAGAATGTTTAATTTTATTTATATAACTATGGTAAGTTTTAAGGAAATCTTAAATTTCTACCACAGTAAAAGCATTAAGGACGACAACTGGATTGAGGACCCGCCATTAGCCCGCTGATAAATCGAAATTAGACAATCTAATCAACATGAGAACACGCCAGATGCAACAATTTCCTTACCTTACCTGTAACCCAAACGTAGGCGGAAAGGAGTGAGCAGTGTAACTGGTAAGGGTCGTGGTAGAACTTTTCTTAATATTTAGCAGTGTAAATATATTTTAATATTAATAAAATAAAGGCAATGACTATTTATGAGAATAAATAACTTTAAATAACATTTAAAAACATTAATACAAATATATATTAAATACTAGAAAAATAACATGAACAGGTACAGATACGATGATCTTGTTTATGTCAAAAATATTTTTACTACGATAGTCCCAACAAAAATAATATATTTGTTACGTGTAATTTTTTGAGGAAACAAACTTAAATTTCATCTGCAGTATACTACGGGATTCAAATCAAAACAATGGAATATCACACACGCACGCACACGCACACAAGCGCGCGCGCGAATGTTGTATCAACTTCATATCTCAGCTTGTTTTTAAATGTATTTACTCAGCAATTTTTCTAGTTGCTATCGTGGTTACCAATAGCACCAATCAAAAGATTCTAATTATCGTTCACCCTAATCTTATAGTTTGGAACGAACCATTATCAATCTCGGTGATGCCTACTAAGAAATAAAGCCTAATGCATAAGTGTACAGATTCTATATACAGATCAAGACCAAGTTTTTTCAAGAAATTTGCCAAACTTAAATTCAAATTTTGGTTCTTCCCAAACTTATGCTTCATTAAAATACAATTTCTATTAAGTATACATTAACTAACTATTATATAATGAATCTATAGTAGTTTTACTCCCAAAATGTACGTCTTATGGCATATTATTTGATGGCCTGACAAAGCTGCGTAATTTTAACCATTCGCTTCTATAAAGATATATTGGTAGACTCGTGATTGGGTTGAATATTAAAATTTTTCCATATTTCTTAATTGAATATTTTGCACTCGCTCAGTATTGGAATAGAGAATATTGTTATATTACATAACTGGTATGTAATTACTAATTATTTTAAATTTCCATTTCAAGCATTTATATTTTTGTATGTTGTCATCGTACAGTAATATACGAAGTAAAAACTCTGAGTAAATTACATATATTATACAGAAAACTTTAAAATATATAACGCATGTGAGAAAAAGTATTAGATAGCAATATAATTATTCTTACGCATTTATGTCTAAAGTTTTTTAGTAATTTTTTATATATATATATATATATACAGTATATATACAGTATATATAGATTTATATATATTATATATATTTATTATATTACTTTTTAAGCATTGCTCAGTCTTCAAGCAAGTCTTTAAATATCATCTTTCCACTCTAAGATTTAAAATCATTGTAGTGGTTTATTCGTTGTAAAGCCAAATAAATTTGTTTGGTTCAAACATATTTCTTTTATAGCATTAAAGCGCTAAATATATATATATATATATATATATATATATATATATATATATATTATATAAGTTAAATAGCTTTAAGATCTTTGACTTAAAACAGCATTCAAAAATATGATATCCATAATAATGCACGTTAGTGCTGAATTAGTCTACATGAATATTCAGTTTGCTGATGAACCTCACATACCCAATAGTTTATACAGACGTAGTAAACTACGACCGATAGATACTTACACGTAATTTTGTTGTTTATGCAACTGTTTGAGTTTTGCAATTCTGGTTCAAAAAAGTCAATTATATTTCCGTCACTACTGTTGAGTTTGCCTTCTTACTGCAATCAATAAAATATTTTAAAAGTATATATTAAATAGTTATTTTATCTTACCTACTCCGGTTTTAGTATTTTTACGGTTCAAAGCTGTTTTTTTTTCGTCTACTGATAACAAATATATATATATATACATGCACAGCTCTAAGAAGCGTACCCTTTTTCAAATGACAACTTAGATAAGTTTCATGACAGTCTTGAAAAGTATGTTAAATGCTAGACTATGTTTTTGCTTATATCTGAAATGCTTGTAGTTACCCACCGCTCCTTTGCACGCAATTTTAGTAGGTGTTTGCACGTATATGAACACTTCCGATTCGAGTGAATTGTATTTCCTATGACAGTATTAAGTTTTTTTACTATCACAATCAATAAAATAGGTCAAAATTTTTATAATTATGGCCCGTTGTAATTTACTTCGTTCTTAGTATGTTGTATTTCATATGTGATTTTATTTTGTTTGCCGATCACGAAAGTATATATCACAGATCAGAGAAGTCTGCTCCTGTCAAAAAATAACGAGATGGGGCTAATAACAGTCGTAAGATTTGTTGTAAGTTTTTAATTATTTTGGAATATTATGAACTGTAATAGGTAATGAGTTCAAAAGAACAGTGCAGCAAATTTTCATCAGGCATAGCTCTTAACGACTGCTTCAATGGCCGTCTTTTGAGTCATAATTCTGACCTTATGTTTTAGGAACTTATTTGTTTAAGGTAGATAGATGAGTAATTAATTAATCGCTAATATATTTTTCATAGTATAAAATTATGGTTACTCTTGATAAATTTTACTCACTGTCAATGGAAAAAAATATAAATTAATAAACAATTTTAATACAGAACAGTTAATAACATTTGATAGGCTCGTTTTAATAAATATTACAAAACTTTAAACATATAAGGTGGTATTATTTGAAAACTTAGCAGTGAGGCGTAGCATGGAGATACTTTTTTAATAAGACTATGCATATATCCATCCTGCAATTTATTATATTATTATGGTAGACTAGAATGATTCAAATTTCCTTGAATCGTTCGTTCCTATCAGTATTACCAAGATATTATGTCTTTGTAGAGGATTTCAAACAACTTTACTTGGAGTACCAGTAATTTAATATATTCCTATACTTGTTTTCCTTTTCGTATGTTACACACTAGCCTTCACTACGCGCTTAAAACTACATATGTGTTAATTGTTGCAGAGTTTACCATCGCCTTAAATTAAATTTTCCTCCACTTTAGTGGGTAATAATACACCCATTTTCACCTTGAATACTCCAAAGATAATAAGAATATATCAAAAATAAGCTTTCTTTGCATCTAATTGTACTTCTAAAATATTTAAAGGATAAGCATAGTTAATAATTTTTAACATCAATGAGCGGGACAGTAGGAAGACATTAAGATTTCCATATAAGTGTGTGCTTAGATTAGAGCAATAGATTATATATTACGAGGACATGAAAAAAATTTTATTTTATAAAACATTTATTTGTCATAAAGTACTCTGTTCGATGTAACTTAAATGGTTAATATCCCTAAATTTCATTGTAATTAACACGAATATAAAAATACAGTATAGCAATTCATTATCTTAGGTAAAATTATGCTTAATCGTGCAAAAAATAAGGGCCTTTTGAAACATACTGGATTGTTTTTATTCATCTTTAGACATATATAACTGTTTTTTCTTAGCTTAACTGGTTTAAAAAACCGTACTATTGGCGTTTGAAGTATGAACTAGCTTCACAGAAATTTATTTGAAATATTACGATATAACCTTTGAACACTAACTGACTGTTATTTTTACTAATTTTTAAAGGCCTATGTTTCATGTTGAAAAATTATATTGAAACCACACATCCCCATTCGCACACCAAAAGTAGACAGTTAGGAAGCGAGCACCCATGGTGGCGAACGGGATGGCGGATCAGAACTAAACCTATAAGCGCAAAAAAGAACACGTGCTCAGATACATTTACTAATTTGAAAGTCACCAACAAAACACAGAGTTTAGAATAATCAAAGACATCTTCAACCAAGATAAGAACCTTCCTGTCAATTTAACAAAAATTAGCCTGACAAATTAAAAAAAAGCCTCACGACTACAGTTTACCCAAAATTACTGTCCTGCGTCTCAAGTGCACCTGGATAAATGAAAAAAATGAGGACCAGCCTTGATTTGCCTTAAAACAAGCGTTGCCAATTCCACAAGGCATCCTTCGGCCAAGGGCAGGCTACTAATGGAAATAAAGAAATAAAACCAAATAGCATTTAAACTAAACTTAAAAACTAAATAACAAAATATAAACTATAATAGTTTGCAATGATAACAAAATAAATAAACTAAACGAATAGTAGGGTATCACATTTGTTTGTCTAGTGATATTTCTTTCATCTCATCATTTTGGCCAGTTTTCCGACAGAGCAGGAAAACCCTGGAATCGAATGTATCTGCGACCACCCATGATGAAAAGACAGCAGGAGGCAAGAGTTCCTCTCCTGGATCTCATCAGTGAGAAAAGTAGAACTTACGCCAGCGTGTTAGTAGGAAAATGAAACAGAATTCACAAAAAAAAATACTTGAAAAGGACAGATTTCACTACAAGTTCTTCCTTTAATATAGAAGAATTTCAGAACTTCCTTGCCACTTTGAAATAGACGTGCAGAGCGCTCTGAATAAATAAAATAAATAAATAAATAAAAAGGCCTTTATTCATGAGCGATTTTTCAACATTGATGTTGTTTTACAAAATAACTCAGGTCATGTATAAACTAAACATACAATATACAACCAAAACAATAAAAATAACTTCACAATATTCCTTAAGCTAACATTTTTTTAAATTTGTCTTTAAACGCCCTCATACTTAAATATTTCATTTCAGGTGGCAGGCCGTTGTACCGCTGGGGACCGAAGTAAGAAAAGCCCTTTTTCCCTCTTTCAAGGCGCACGCGCGGCACGCCAGAAGGGCATCCTGTCTCGTCTTACGCTCCACTGATTATTGACCGGGCAAACTAATTTATTTTTTAGATATGTTGGCCTACTGGTCGTCAATACCTTGTGGACAAGAGACACAGTTTGAATTTTGCAAGTGTCCTGTATTGATGGAATTTGAGCCAATTTACGATAAGAACTGATATGGGTCATATTTCCTCAAACCATACACAAATCTTATGGCTCTGTTTTCTAACTTTGTTAAAATTAATATTTTTTCTTTGGTCAAGCTATTTCAAAATGCGGGGGAGAGCATAATATATTAAAAGGTAATATCAATGACTTGACAATCTGGAGCTTAGCTGACACCGGCAGGAAACGACCTCAGCCTGCAAACAATCCTCAATCTACAAATGACCTTCTGATATATATATTTTACATGACTTGTAGACTCTAGTTGTGAGTCTATTTTAACCACCCAGAATCTTAACAGTTTCACTGAGAGACAGGGGCGAGTTATTCAACATGACGTCACCGGGAAGAGATTGGCCGGTGTTATTAAATCTCACATTTAAAAACTGTACATTTATCTGGGTTTAATTCCAAGCCATTACTTTCCGAACCACATTAGCACTTTTGACAAATCATTGTTAATTTTTGTTAGTGCCGTTTTTGCTTCTGAGGATGGGTAAGGGAAGCAATAGCCTGGCAATTCGTCAGCATATGAGTGCAGGGAACAAAACATTATCGTGTCGGCAAGATCAGACGTATAGATGGAAAACAAAAATAGGACCGAGGCAGCTGCCCTGTGGAACTCCACAAGATCTGTGCAGTATGTTAGAGGAATCATTACCAATTTTTGGTGATTTGAGATCTTCTACTTAAATAAGATGCAAAGAATCTTACAGAGGCATCATCAAACCCATAAAATTTTAGTTTTGCGATGAGCATTCGGTGATTGACAGAGTAAAACGCCTGTGAATAATCTAAAGACGTCAAGGCACAGCAGGAGATTCCTATCCACTGCAGAATACATGTCATCAAGAATATCCACAAGAGCAGAGGAAGTGCTGAAATCCTTTCTGAAAACCAGATTGATGTTCAGGCAAGACATGTTCTTGTTCTATAAAGGATGAAACTTTTTAACTACTATCTTTTCTAATATTTTGGAGACCACTGGAAGAATCGAGATAGGCCTGAAGTGAGAGGGTAATGAAGGATTGTTAGACTTTGGCAGAGGCAAGACAATACTTCGCTTCCAAGAATCAGGAAAGCAGCCAGTCACCAGGCATCTATTTACTAGGTGGAGTGATAAACACCAACACAGAAAGGACTGAGGACTCTTCACCATCACATTTTATACCGTCCGCTCCACAGGCCGTAGAGGAGATTGCTGTTCATCACTCTTTTTATGTCTTGTTCGGTAATGGCCTTAAATGAAAAAACTGTTTTTAATTCTATCACACTGACTGTTTTCATAACACTCCAGCTGTTTCCTCACTGATTCTTTTATCACAACCCATTCGAGAAAATAGTCATTCAAATCATCAGGTGAAAAACCATAAAACATCACCTGCCTGTTTGGTTTCACATGCGCCCGAGGATCGAAGAGTAGCCCAAAAAGCTTTCGAGTTTTTTAAGTTCAGATTATCATTGTAATATTTCTTTTTGGCCTTCCTTATATTGCATTCAGTTTATTTCTTGCCTCGCAGTATCGTCTTCTTGCTTCCACGCTATTATCTATGATACACATAGCTTTTATATTTATTTTTTTGCCTAGTCAGTTCCCTAATTGCATCACATCTCCATGGAGCTCTCTTTTTTGTTACTTTCTTTTTGACCATTGGTGCGCATTTATATCAAATATTCTTATAACGTTTTCGGACAGGCAGCCGACAATATCATTAATATCATCCTTCAAGAGAATGCTGTCCCAATCGGCTTCAGCCGCCAATTTCAGAAACCTTGAGGTATCAAATTTTTTAAAGTTTCTATAAGAAATATATCTTTCTTTTTTTGGCTTCGTTTTGTGTGGATATCGCAATAAGTTAGTTTGTGATCGGTCATAGGTTTTCCCCTATGATCTACTATAGACGAGGTATCAACAATGCCAATATTTGAGACATCCATCTCATTATTAAAAATTATGTGATCTATTAAGGCTGAAGAAGTTGTTGTTATCCGTGTAGGACTTTCTATGAGCTGCCGAAGGTTCAGAGAACTGAGAATATTCAATATAAACTTACTATCAGATTTATCAGACTCAAGAAGATTAATATTCAGATCTCCTATTAGAAACACACCGTCAAAGCTTGGCATTTCATCTACAAACAACAATGAGTGGAAGATCGACCTCAAACAATAATAAGGAACAGTTGGTGGTTTATATACAACACATACACAAAGCTTGAAACTTCTCAACAAAACCGATCCACAAACATACTCAACTCTATCATCGACATTGTCAAGAATTATTTGCTTTAAACTCAACTCATTTTTTGCATAGAGAGCAACACCACCACCACGGTCACCAATCTCCAGCAGTCTATCACTGCGCGCAACAAGCCATACCCCGGAATCCTGAAGCAATCAGAAGAAAACTGCAGGGGTAAGCCATGTCTCAGTGACACCCAGGAAAATCAAAAGCAAAATCCTCGACAACTGAACACAGCTCTTCAAAGCCCGTGTTTATAGAACGGATATTGACGTGTGCTAACCGTGTGAGCGTCGATCGCCATCGCCCCAGTTTTTCCGGCCGCTTAGCCGATCCCTCTGACCCTGAATGCGAAACAGTAGGCTCCACCGGAGACTCAGCAACAACATTACTCTCGTGGGAATCCACCGCCTCCAGGCATCTCACAGACGTCAAGGAGCACCCTATTCAATATAAACACATCAAAGTGACCATTGCCAATTCCTGTTCAGATGTCTGCCATCACGAGCAAGGTGACGCCTCAACAACCAAAGATTAGCATCCAAAAACAACACACCAAAATTGTTGCACATCAATGCCACTGCTCATTAAAGTTAGCTATCGCCAGTGCACTGATATCATTACGAAGAAGGGACCCCACTTAACATTATCAATGAATTTAGGAAAAACTGTGCCTCGCCACATTCAACAGATCGGCCATGGTGTGAAGTACCGCTCGCTTGCCCCAGCCGCCATTATAACCTTCACCACCATTGTAATTTTTGCACAGGTCGTTAGTTCCCACATGAATAAAAACCACTTTTGACTGATTATTTACATATGTACGGATCAATTTTTCTTTAATGTTGTGGATTCTCGCGCCTAGATTCACATCCACTTCAGCACCCGTAAGAGCGCATCCCCGACCCGAGTACTTCAACATAGAGTCTCCAATCAGCAATACGCCCCCCAGAGGGCCAAAACCTCCTGAATCCAACCCTCCAGCAACACCAGAGCCCGCACACCCTGGAAGTCAACCCAACAGTAGCTTCAGTGAGGGTATCCTTATTATTTGACATCTCTGATTCCGATATGGCACTACTAGATACAATTCTGTTCTTATTTTTACACTTTATTTTTACACAATTAGATGATTTATTTACAGCAAGCCTACAATTAACATGTTTTGATGGTGAGATTTTTTTAGTACAGTGAACAGGTTTTTTGTTTCCATGTTACCAGATACATTCTTAATAAATTATTTCATCGGTTTCAACTGTGCTTAGTATATCATATCTATTTTTACAATGTATTCTAGAGTGATTCATGGCTACTTTTTTCCGCCTTTGCTTCGTTTTAACAGTTTTTCCATTCCCTATTGTTAACAATACTGAAGTCATTGTTTAGATTTTCATCAGGAAACAGTACAGTAACTTCTGCAGCCACTACGAACAACACTTACATGTATTATATAAAGACACTCATACATGAGCCGTGGAGATAACCCGTTTCAAGACTTGCATGCATAAGACATGCATATAATAATTTGGTTGTATCGTGTAACAAGTATTTCACGAAAGAAGAAAAAATAATCAAAATTATGATATTCAATAAATATTAATGTACGCAATTTGAAATATTAAATCATAACACAAAAATGAATATTATCTCTTATATCACGGTATTATTATAAACCTAAACCATTGTTTAATATTTATTATTATATTTGGTTATAATAGCATAAAATGTATTATTAAACTTATTTTAATGCATTTATCTTTTCTAAAGTGGTCAAGAAACTGGCCTGAATTACAGTTTCATTCCTTAACTCAAATGTGAAGATTATCTCCTATTGGTCGGTTGACCTGGTATGATGACATCGTTTACGAAAGTATGAGCTAGACGGGGTCTCCAGCAGGGTCATACTGGAGGTCTTCTCGATAAGACCTAGTCTGTTAACATTCGCTTGTGAAAGTGAGGCCAGTGTCTCTATTGCCCCTTTGTCCCCAATGTGATGATGTTGTAACCCGTTAAAATTCAATAGACCTATCGGATCTTTTGAACCTCCTGTTCCACCCCCGATGCCAGTCACTGTTATAGTGGTATGAAAGAGTTCCTACACATTTCAAAATAATGGAATATATACTACTGCTGTAATTGGGCACGTAAACTGAAGTAAACAAGGAATTATATTTCTATTTAACTATAAATTGACAAACTTTAAAGTAATTAATTATTAGTAGTAGTTATTATAAATATTATTTACATTTTAAACATAGCTTATAATTATAATCACTAATTTATGTTTCATATGACGAACCAAACATTGGATAAAAGACTAGAGAGGTTCCAATATAAACTGTAATCACCAGTACATTAATATCGTCCACAGCGCCACATCTGCCATTTGCATTCCAGGACAGAACCTATTTGCTTTTGACGTTAATACTATCAGCCTACAATTGCTGTGTTTGGCATAGGAGTTCCTCACGTTGTCAATCAATCTATCAATCACTAAACAGGATTCGTACAGTTTCATTATGTTTGTGTAGGAGACAAACAAAGAATCATCACTAATAATACAAACTTTGTATCACTTGACTTTAACTCGATATTATTCCTAACAGTTTTCACTAGTATCGTAAAAATATATTTTATAAGCCATAAAATCGAAATAATATATTCAGAAAGCTTCTAATGTAATATAAAAGAATAAAGTTTGATGTAATGCCAGTTCTGTGTTTAAAATTAGCTTTTGATGACGGATGATTTAAATTATAATTATATTATATAAGCTAATTATGTTCCAAAGATTAAAATATATTTTAAAAATACCTCAAGTCCTAAGGTTAAGCATATAAGAATACTTAAAAATCCAAGTAATATTTTGCGATGAACCCACTAAAATGTATGGCCATAGGTACGAACCATTAAGATTTACAACAGAAATCTCTGTTTTGAGAACTGGTTATTGTTTACATTTTCCTAGACAAAACTGTAATACACGAGTTTCCCTATATTTAAAAGTAAACAGCTTAACACTTAACGCTTAACAGGGCACGTTTTAAACATGACAGTAAGCTAGTCCCCCTTATTTGCGCTGGCAATGTATTGAAAACACGTAACCCACCATACAATGGACTTCTATCAAATGTTGTTGTTTGCTGTGTTTGGATCCCTTTCTAATATTGAAACTTGAAAACCAAACGTTTAATTACATTTAAATGGTTTTTTTTCTAATTTAAACATTACAATATCCTGAGGTAAAAAAAAAAAAAAAAAAACTGTAAGAATATTGTGTAGCTGAAAGACGATATTGAAAATTTTAAAGGATTTAAAACAAAAAATTACCCTCAGAATATTTTTCTAAAACTTACAAAATGTTTCCATGAAATTAGAGGATCCCCTAATTTCGACCCTATAACAAAGTTTTCTCTCTCAGTAACTTAAGCAAACTTTAAGAATAACCTCTCTGATGTAGTTGATGCAGTTTGTTTTTAATATTTTTACAGCTAACAGATCTGAATTGGTGCTAAACAACAGGTTTGTTACACAAAATTGCCACGAAAGGTGTCGTTCAAGCCAAAAACATAAGGACTTTATTAACAGAGACTACAGTACATTTTAATATATAGGTCGTGTGAAATTCCAATGTGTAATTTAAATTACAGAGATTTCTTATGTTTGGAAGGAGCCCATTGCCTTCAAAACGTTTTCTGAATTTATGCAATATGGCCTATGATTTATCAAGAAACTCAAGAATAAGAAATCTACAGCGTATAGAGTAAATAAATTTCACCATAACATGAATATCGTTAATGTTGCAATATAAATAGGAAATAACAGATTATGTAATCTTTAGGAACTCAGAGTTCAACTGTTTTATAAAAGGACGAAAATGAACCGGAGGAGTTATTTAAACGGTGTCTTTGTTGTCTTCCAGATAAAAAAGATCGAAGCTAATCGAGTGTAATTCCTCTTACCCCATTATGAGAAAGTCTATTTAAGAGAAATATGTTTTAACTATTCATAGTATTTTCAGTGCAAACTTGTTTTATAATAGAACATTTGAGGAAGAGAGCGCATGCTAGGTCTCAGAACGTACTTTTTCTATTATTGTAATACAAAAAGGACGTAAATCCTTAATCGTATTATTAATTTTGAAATAAATTATCTTCAATACATTGTTTGTGGTGTGAAGAACAAGAACACCATTAACAATATGAAATTTAAAATATTAACATATGTAATATAAAGCCTGCGTGTATGTAACTAAAAACTAACCGTGTTAAGTTGCCTACAAGTACATTAAATCATTGTTTTCACTGATTTGACAATTTTATTTTTCGACAACAAATTAGATAATTGTTAATAGAATATCATAAAGGAGGCAAAGTTATCGCATGTGTTATGATCATATAAATTCAATTTAATTCGCGTGTGGCAAGAAATTAAAATTAAAAAAAAAAAAAATAAAAATAAATACAGAAGGTATTTTTCTCTTTCATATTTTTACATTTCTTTTCTTTTTTTGTAATGTACTAATTTTTTACATGACGAAGAGGATAGCCAAGACGTCAAACCTCTAAACGTTGTGTTATAAATTTTTCAACTTATATCGTTGAAAAATGTTTGAAATCGTGTTATTCTTTCAATATATAAAAGGCTTGACTTACAGCACAGTTCAAGCATCATTAATTATGAAGTTTTAAATAAAAACACAATCACTTACTCTCTTTTGAGAGGTGCAGTGGTCTAGAGCTAATCGCACTAGCTTTCGTTCTGAGATGTCACATTGAGTTAGGTTTTATGGAGTTAAAAAAATGAAAAAGTTAATTAACATATAAAGTATTTAATATCCTACTTTTGTCTCTCCTAAAAGTTTTATGCTATTCTAAGATATGATATTAAAAATAAAACTATCTTTAAAACTACATTGCAATAATAGTCGAAGGATATTTTAGGTTATACTAATAGATACTGACAGTAAGTAGGCTATTGGTCACAAAAATGGAGTTATGTTATCTTTCTAATAAGTAATTGGTCGAGATAAAAGCTGTAGATAACTGTTTTTAGTAAGCGTTCCATTTAAAATTGGACTGTATCAAACGTGTTTGAAATAATTTAGTATAAAACGATTGTTCTAAATATAAATTTTATGTTTAATAATTCAGTAATACATCATGGAATTTCTATTCTATTCCAAATTAATACGCTAGTTAGAACATTGGACCTAGAACACTGACTGAATTTAATTAGCAAGTCTAGACCGCAGACAGTTTGGCAGTGTCATAGTGGTGACTATAGCCGCAGAATTGGTGAATGCGGGAACAATTACATTGTATATGAGGGAACAGGCGATTTATTTAGTTAAAAGTAAGATAACTTATATAATTATCGCAGTGTTTTAAAAATCATAATCAAACATTACTGTTATATTCGATATACTTTCTTTACAAATATACGATGTCATTATAAAGCTTTTTGTGTTCAAATGACTTTCATTTTATATTTAATACTTTTATTGTGTTAAGGCTTTTCAGAAAATCTTCAATCAAATGCTTTATATATATATATATATATATATATATATATATATACCATTAATAATATAAAGGGTCGCTACACTTTAAATATGGGATGAAAATGTTTTCAATTATTTATATTCTATTAAATATTTTTTGTCATTTTAAACAGTAAATTAAAACTGAAGGATTTTTATGATTGTAATTAAACAAATTTTTGTACAAATTAAAACTACATTGTTTATGAAATGGATTCTGATGAATGTAAGTTAAAATGACATTTTTGATTTTACATTATAATGCAACAATGCAACTAGCATTTTTTTTAATAACACATTCGATTGAAACTAGATAATGAGTATTTAAAGTGAGTTAGTTCATTCCTCTTTAAAAGATGCCAGTCAATTTAATAAATTTATTTTTTGTAACCAAACGAACCAAATAATATTACACAGAAAGTTCTTGAGATAACCCATTATTGATACCGTTCGCCTTTCTGGCCTTGAAATTGATCTCGACCATTAGCTAAAAATATTCTTTGAAATTAATGGATTTTAAAATTGGTAATAAGAGCTTCAAGCATAATTTGAACCCACTCTCAAAACGGATTAATTATTCGTTTGTACAAAACATCTCCTTTTTATATTGAAAAGATCCTAACTTGTACTATTTATTACAAGATGATCACTTCATTTCAAACAACTATCGTTAGATTGATTCTCCCCTTTTGTAGCAAAATATTTAAAAAGGTTTTCCTGGCACTATTAAAAAAAATTGTTTAATCGTTTTACTTGTAAAAAAATCTAGCTGTACACAACCCAATAGATGTAATGGGCATCCAATAAAGTAAAAAAAAACTCTCTGACATTTCTACAAAGAATAATTTTGAGTGCATCGTTATTCTGTCATAGCTTGCTTCAACGGTACATACAGCGGACACGAGCAAAATATGGAGCTTTATAATCTTGGACACTAAGTCACCTGACATGCCCCTTATAACTAATGTACGAATACGACAGGACTTGTTTATATTCCTCCCTTAACTCATGGTATTTTTAAAATTAAAAACCGAATAAACTGCAGTATTTTCAGTGAGAGAAATACACTTTCCGCACAGTTAGTAAGACACTCATCTATCGACTTTACGTTAACCGTGCAGCTGCCAGAGGATATGTATAACATTTATTATACAATCGTGAACAATATTTCCTTATAAGTATTTAAAAATATTGTTTGTGAAGGAATTTATAAAGAAATATTGCATTTTAAATACTGCTATCTTTTCTAAAACGCTGTAGCAGAATGACAAAATATTTATAATTTAATTACATAAACAATTCTTATATTCATTAGAGTTCTTATTCAAGCCCCTAGTACCAGTGTTGGTGTAATTTTATGTGAGGAAAAATGTCAATAAAACATCCCCATCCATTACTTTCAAATACAGCAAATAAAAATTAACATTTCCATTGATAAAATATGATGTATTTTTTATAGGTTAGTAAATTACATAAAAAATCACAGAAACTATATACCTTTACTCTTACACTCTTAATATAAAATGTTTTTAATTTATCAAATTATTAGGATTTCAGTTTGATCTTTTTATGTTTTATATTAGATGCTTTCATTTAATTGTTTATGGATAGAAAATAAAGTAAAATGTTCAAAATAAATAAAAAAGAGACGAGTCAACAGTTTTTCAAAAGACTTATAGACTATAAATAATTTTATATTTCTAAAGCCGTCACATTAAATATAACATTTCTAATGTTTTATACATATTTGCAAAGTGCTTTTATATATTTTATATTCTAATAATGCATTCTAAAAAGCATAATTTGGATGTATACTTTCTTATATGAAAAAGCCTAGTAAGAAACCATAACATGGCAAAATTGCTTTGCTTAATCACCAAGCCAGAATAGTAGTCTTTAAAATGTATGGTGAATAAAAGTCTTCAATTTGAATTGAAGATAAATATTTTTTTATTGTAAACAGTAATCAAGCCATAAGTTTAATTTGGGCCTAATAAATCTATAGTTTATATCTTATCAATAAAAAGCATATTTTTTATCATTTCTATCTTAACAAATGGAATCACTTATACTTATACAACATAACCGAAACTATTCAGATAAAAAAGATTGTTTAGTTACTTATTTTACATATTTAAATTGTACAAGTCTTGGGTAATCAGTGGCAAAACCCTAAGGGTGTTGACAAGTTACAAATTGAGTTTAGTTAACTACCTGGTTACCTTAGCAACAGTTCTGTTTTGATCTGAATTTAGTATGACCTTTATTAATTTAATAAGAAATTAATGAACAAAACAATACAGGAACAAATATTTATTGAATAAAGTATTATCTGCTATTAAGACAAAACGGTATTGAACAAACTAAGTTTACGATTTAAAAGATAGTTGTTCTTTTATGAAACGGTTACACATTATAAATATTTATTCTTAATAGTAAAGGATAAAACTAGCGTCTGTGCAAAGAAACCATCAATTAATTGGCTAGAAGAACTAGTTTGTTTATTTATCATTAGTCTATAATTTAATGAAATATATATGACACACACAAACACAAATATATATATATATATATATATATATATATATATATATATATATATATATATATATATATATATATAATTCATTTCAATAAACATTGAATCGCAAAAAGTACTTGCTCCGCCGGGACTCGAACCCGGATCTCTCTCACTTGCCGGGTGAATGTGCTACCATTACACCACAGAGCCCTCACTTTTTACGATTCAATTATTTTGTATTTGGCCGTTTCTTTCACATATGTGTTTAAATAACCAAAACTAACATATGATCGGAAGACCAAATACCTGTCAAATGACTTTTATTTACATTCATTAAATTTGTATAAATGGCAATAGCCGAATTTAATTTATTTCAATAAACATTGAATCGCAAAAAGTACTTGCTCCGTCGGGACTCGAACCCGGATCTCTCACTTGCCGGGTGAATGTGCTACCATTACACCACAGAGCCCTCACTTTTTACGATTCAATTTTTTTGTATTTGGCCGTTTCTTTCACATATGTGTTTAAATAACCAAACTCACATATGATCGGAAGACCAAATACATGTCAAATGACTTTTATTTACATTCATTAAATTTGTATAAATGGCAATAGCCGAATTTAATTTATTTCAATAAACATTGAATCGCAAAAAGTACTTGCTCCGTCGGGACTCGAACCCGGATCTCTCACTTGCCGGGTGAATGTGCTACCATTACACCACAGAGCCCTCACTTTTTACGATTCAATTTTTTTGTATTTGGCCGTTTCTTTCACATATGTGTTTAAATAACCAAACTAACATATGATCGGAAGACCAAATACCTGTCAAATGACTTTTATTTACATTCATTAAATTTGTATAAATGGCAATAGCCGAATTTAATTTATTTCAATAAACATTGAATCGCAAAAAGTACTTGCTCCGCCGGGACTCGAACCCGGATCTCTCACTTGCCGGGTGAATGTGCTACCATTACACCACTGAGCCATTCATAAAAAACAATATATATATATATATATATATATATATATATATATATATATATATACATTGTATTTTAACAAATCTTCGTGAAATAGATTGAAATGTTTGTTATAAATAAACACGAAGCTATAAGTATTACATTTTCTTGGTGGATCTGTAATTAAACAAACTATAAATAAAACTAATAATCTTCTATCCTTTCTATCCTATCACTATTCTAAAGGTGACAGCGTCTATGTATGTTATACCTTAGCTCTATTATTGGAATGATTTAACCTATAATAAGTATTACGTCTGATACTGTCATTATTTAGTCTATAATTTAATTAAATATATATGACACACACAAACACAAATATATATATATATATATATATATATATGTATATATATATATATATATATATACACAAACACACACACACTTTTATATATATATATATATATATACATTGTATTTAAACAAATTTTCGTGAAATAGATTGAAATGTTTGTTAAATAAACACGAAGCTCTAAGTATTACATTTTCTTGGTGGATCTGTAATTAAACAAACTATAAATAAAACTAATAATCTTCTATCCTTTCTATCGTATCACTATTCTAAAGGTGACAGCGTCTATGTATGTTATACCTTAGCTCTATTATTGGAATGATATAACCTATAATAAGTATTACGTCTGATACTGTCATTATTCTGAAAAGGTCAAAGACGTTTACCAGTCCTCAATTAATCACTTTAGTTCACAGATTTGGTTGAGATCCGTCTCAACAAAATACATGTCTACCTTAGTAGACAGAGCGATCTTATAGTGAGATTATTTACTAACATGTATAAACACTGAATTTATCTTACTTTTTTCCATTTATATTTTTTTTCACACATTAATATCCACATGTAACTTTATGTCAGGAATAAAAAATTTACTATCCAATAAAGTTTTTAAAAACACAGCATGTGTATTTTTATTTATACAATATATAAATATCTTATTTGATTTTTAATTTATGTGACTAATCCTAGGATTAAAGTAATACTAGTGCTTGCCTAATTTATTCTTGTAATTTACTTAACGACTATGCTCGTAATTTATCTGCAATGTTCCATGTAAATGTAATTCAATGTGATTTAGATAGCCCCAAGATATTCTATAACACTCGAAATATACCAAATAGTAGAAACCTCAAAGCCGAATTCTCCAGCTCTGTTAGTGAAAGCAAAGTTTTTTCAAAGTAAAGAACTTAATATAATGTTGTAATGAACGAGCCTTATTAATAGATAAAGGAAAAAATACGTCTAAAATTATAAAAAGTATATTAGGCTACAGGGCGTATTCAGAAAGTACCAACTATATCACAGCGCTGATCAAGCACTAAACAACACATTCACACACACGAGAGACGTTAAAATACTAAGGAAGATCAATATGGACATTTTATGTGGTAACGAGCTACGTAATTGTGAAATAAAGGGACATAAGAGCCATAGGTTAGCCGTATTCAGTGATATTATGTTATTTATTTAAATGTTATTATTATTAGAAACTGTGTGTGTTTCATTTAATTTTCAAATTCTTTAAGTTTCGTAGTTAATTTTTTAGGATTGATACGCAAAATTAACTGGCGATAACAGAACATTGACTCGAAAGATGGAGTTATTTTTAAAAACGGGCCGGACTCGTCTGCTCTGAGTTTTAAAAATTTTTAATTGGTAAATCAACTCTAAGGCATAAAACTCAATAGTGGAGCAGGGATGTTAGATTTAAGAACACGAGAAGCAACTTTGATAACAGCAACATATTTTGCTTTTTATATTAAAAATAACGTAGATTTGTAAAGTTAACATTTACAGTTAACATCGTTAAACATTCCTGATCATCCTTTGCTCTCCTTAAAAAAACACCGGCCTCTTTAAAACATCCTGAACTGTTAAAGAGACTGTTAATTACGTAAATACAAACACTATAATACACATTATAGAAATAGCATATGTAAAGCACAAATTGTATAACACCTTTTTATAAAAAAAATAGTTTTTCAAACTAATGTAAATGTAATGCAAAGTAAAACTCTCTATGAATTTTTAAGTAATAGTGTTTCTTAGTAACACCACAAAGTGGGAGGTTTAAGCTATGAAATATATCCTAGAAATATATATTGTGTTTTATATTTTATAGCTTGTATGTTTCGTAAAAAATAGTTGTTTAGTTACGTAATAATCTTTAAAAGCCTATTTTGGTCCTGTGCTTAAATATAATATTTACTATAACGTTAAGAACTAATGCTTTAACGATACATCAGTAATTATGATAAAATTGGGGTACATGTTTCATATCCTTAAAAATAGAGTCAATGTGTGAGCATCCGAAAGGGCCTAACTGCAAAAGTCATATTCTCCACTTTTGCTGAATAGTGAGTTATTAGCATATTATTATTCCTTTCACTGAAATGAACCAGTTTCTTAAGGTTGTAACTGTAAAAACTCACAATATTATATTGAAATTTAATGTTAAATATCACGTTTTTAAGCAAAAGTAACATTCTCCACTGAGCGTTTTCTGGCAAAATTCACATTCTCCTCTTAGCCAATGGCGGAGCTCTGTGTAGTCACGTGATGCTGTCAAGTAATCAACTGTACTGAACATTGATTAAAACCTGTAATGAAACAGTTTTAATGTGTTTAATAACTTGTACTGAATTAATAAATTGTTGTCTCAAAACATCATTTTGGTATATTTTTTTATTAAAAATAATAATCCTACGTCTGTAAATATTTTATAGTCTGAAAACTGCTAGAACACATGGTGTCAAAAGTAACATTCTCGAAATCAAACACTCACATTCTCCATATCTATAAGTGGTTTTTTCTCAGATAATTTGTGTGTATGACTTGAATCAGCATTACAAACTATTCAGTATCACTATACGGAATTTATATTGTCAATATAAATCAATTCTAAAAAATCTGTTTTTAATTGAAAATACAGGTTTTTTCACGCTTCCTATACAATTAGCCAAAGTGCAGATTGTGACTTTTACAGTTAGGCCCTTCCGATAAACAATACTTTTAAGACAGTACTCTATTTTATAAAACTCACGTCATAACAGTAACTTCAGCTAACAGTAACGTCAGGACAGCTTCCCAAACAGTAATTCCTTTTTATTAGAGTAGACTCTGTTCAAGAATGTATGGATTACCCGTGTTATAATACCTTAAATACTTAACAGAGTAATAATTTCTAATTAACAAAATAACTTTAAAATAAGGCATGACCAAATATATAATAACAATAACAATTTATATAAGTACATTGTGCAAAATCTAATTATTGTTTTGTAGTACAATTATGATTTAATTTTTGTAAATAAGCATGTAAATTATAAAATGCACGTTGATAGCATATAGTAGAAATCTATATCTAGGGTATAACCACAAATATTTAAGAAACACTGATATATAACTAAAATTTTTTAGTACTTTATATTTATATCCAGTTGAAATCAAATAATACTTGCATTTAAATCATAACAATCACATCTAACAAGTGGTTAAAATATATAGTGTGTATTTAAACTAACGTTCGGGAACGAATTTCATAACGTTTAACCCATCGTTTAATGTTGATGGACTGTGATCAATTTTATGTTCTCTACATAAATCCTGAGAAGTTTATACACGTGGTATAAAACAAAAACCGAAGAAATGGGGTTAAAATCGTGTGTTTTAAGATTTTATTTTTTGAAAGGAATATACCTTTAAGATTTCAGCTCCCCTTCTTATAATAAGTGCTCCAATTTTATTACTATTTTTATACTTATTTTTCATGCAGCAGATTCAATACAATACTGTTGAAAGTTTGACTTTTTATTACTAGAAATTTCTGACTGTATATAGAATTTAAGCTTTTTATCACTACTAAAACAACTTTTAGCAATTATATAGCAGGTAGTGAAAGTCAACCTTTATTTAAAAATCCTGATCATATATTTTTGTACCATATACGAATAAAAGGGATTGTACTATTAAACCATGTCAAATAGCCATAAGTTCAAATCTCAATAATGTAATAAAAATTTAAACGTAAAGGAACCGGATTTGATATATTTTGATGAAATATTAATTATTTGAGTATTAACTAAGCATGGAGTACTCAATTATGTAAAGATTTCAATTCTGTCAGTCCGCTCACATGACAGTTGAAGAACAATCTAAGATTAGAATTGGATACAGATTAACCAATTTTGTAGTCAAAATACCAGTATGGTGTTATATGTAATCTTGGGATTTAGATTGTATATAAAAAGAATTGTACCAAATTAGTAGAAATCATTTTTACACTATACTTTATAAATTTTTATATCGCATAGCAATGATACATGATATAACGATATTATACTTTTTTGAGTGATGTTCAATAATTTATAGCGTCAGATTTAAAAGTGAACTATTTCGTTAATTTCTTACTTTAAAAAGAATGTGATTTTTTTCAAACAAACGTGAGCGGATTACCCAAAGGGAAGTATAACAGCCAGATGTGCAGTTTACTACCGATAACATAAAGCTCCTGTTCCCCCCAAACCCAGCACATCATTTGGCGGCCATTTGCAGCATACTGCATTAAGTTTTGTACCCTCTCTTCTCATAAAAAAAATTTTATTCGTTTATATATTATTCAATTTGTCTCAAATAGCGCAATGGATGGTATATTATTAAAGTTCATTTTCATTTAGTTTAATTCTTTTAAATTTGAAAAATAGATTAATACGATTAGATTGATATTTGTGTAGTGTAACCCTCTCCTGCTCAATTAACTTGTCTTTATTACTCATCGTTATGAGTGATAACCATCATTATAAAACTCGATTTAAATAAATAAAACAAGGGGTGGTGAAAAATTCAAGCATAAAGTTAGTTTAATCACGAGATATCATGTGGAAAGACAGACAGACTAGAATAATTTGTTTCAAGCCTTTAAAGTTAAAACTTTTGTTCATTGCTTTTGATCCATTTACAAATCATCAACAATAATTTATAATTTGTATTTGCCTTGTTTAATGACCTTGTTAAAATGTTATATCCGTTAAAAGAGGAGGGTTATCTGCAACCTATCAAACAGTAAATCACTGAACTACAATTTTCTAAATTAAAACAACGTCCGGTCAATTCATGTTTTATTGACATTGCGGTCACAGTTGCAAACACAATGTTTGTGTTACGGATAACTGTCGTCACTCAGAGGTAAACACATGTGAGTTGATATATTGAGCGTTGTGTTTGCAAATATTTTTTGCTATCCCATAGTATTGCTGATGACGCAAACTTCGTCAAAAATTCTTTTACGTACAACTGGTTAAATACACACTAGTCTTTCGTTAAAACTACAATAAGCCAAGTATATATGTTGCTTTAAGTTTACTGTTTAACATTTTAGTAACACACTCATCAAATAGTATAGTATCAATTAATGTAATATCATGTTATTTCCACAAATCGTCTACATTACATACAGTACTACTAAATACACAATATTACATTCCAATTAATGATCATATATAGTCTAATAGTATAAACATTGTTGATGCCGTTAATTTCAAAGATTTCAGGATTCAGATACAAGAATCTGCACCAAGAGGAAGGTTATAAACTGGAACATTAACATTTAATCAACCATTCCTATCAAAGCTGTGATATGTGTAATATACAAAATTAACAAATCTATGAGTTTGAGATATAAAAGTCTAGTCTTATAATGATGAGATCTGCTTGTGTATTGCTTTAGACGGTAAAGTTTACCGTATCCGAGAGTGACGGTCCATTAGTAACGGGAGCAATAGAGCGGAAAAGTAACGAAATATTAATGGTTTCAGTTCCGAAGAGGTTCATCAGCCGAGGTAAATGTTCTAAGGCAGTTAATCGATGTGTTCCGAAATAAGGTGTGAAGCGTTACTCTGTTCCATTATAGCTTGATAACTAGTACAAAAATACAGGTATAACTTTCAATATTATGTAATATTTACTTATAGCGTTTTTAACATATAACCCTTAAAATCAAAAGGCATGTAATTTTTACAATACATTTTATATAACAAATTGCAAAATATTTTGTAAGCTTAACCATCAATATCGTAAAAGGTACCAAACAAGCATAGGAGTCATCATGCCATGTGTCACTACACCTATTTATAGAAATATTTCATTTTATTTTGCTCATATTTTTATTTTTTTAAATGCCATGTGAGGTCAAAAATCTTGGACCCTGCAGCTTATATAGGTACTTTATTAACGTAAAGTAACAGATGGGTGATTTTAAACGGAAATGAAGGTTTATACGTAGCTTTAAAGTTCGTTTGTAATAATTAGGATTCATGAAGATCTGCATGTTATTCTCTACTCCTTTTTATTTCGTTGTATTACTCTTTTAAAACGTGTATATTTTATATAACACAATAACATTTAACACCCAATTTACCTATAAATAAACATTATTTAAATTATTTTCCTTAATTTTTATATGTACATTGTACATATTATTAATTTTATTACATTTTATTTCAATAAACGATTAGATTTTATTTACATTGTTTGAAAGTTAAGATGTTTGCATGTTATTTTATAACTGCAATGTTATTGCAGTGCATTTGTAACACAATGTACCATATTATGTGAATTAGATCTTTCAAGTTCATGAAATCAGCTTTCACGCACAGATTACGACCTATCTAGGATCTTTGTCATGCCAAAGTATGGTCAATATATAAGTTGCATGTGTGTTGAGTTATATATATTTGATTTGATTTATAATGACCACTGAGGTGTTTACTTGAGAAAAACGTGTGAAATATTATGTAACACGCATCAGAATAAACAATCTACTGATTCCTAGTTTAAATTATTAAATAACAAAATATCAATATATTTTGAAAAACCTCGCAAAATAAACATTATTAAATACATAGCCCAAAATAATGGATATACACCAAGCATGATTGATATATTATCGAAGAACTAAACAAAGAAAGAAAATTAGAAGAAAGAAGAAAGCTATATCAAATATATTTAAATTAGATATAAAATAATTTCAAAATTAGATTTAATGAACACATAAAAGCATTGAAAACATCATAAAATTCAAAATATGCAGATCATGTAAATAACACGGTCCATACATACACTAACATCGAAAACAATCTTGAAACTTTACACACAAGCAAGACAAGTCACCTATCTATTATCTACTTTAGAATATTTTTAAATTTAAAAATTTGCCGAAATTAATCATAATATATTATTAAATGACAAATATTGTCTAACAAAAAATTTATTATTCAAAAGAATTTTAAACAATATACATTGATCACACATAAAATTAAATACAACAAATTTAGACAACAAGGTAGTGAAAAAACACATGACAATTTGGTTTTAATTATTTATTTCATAATTTAACTTATCCTTAGTACGTGAAGATGAATTTCCAGAATTCGAAATGTACATAATATGAAAATAAAAGTTCAAAAAGTGTTAAAAGGTTTATAATTATATACCTATCTCGCAAAATAATTTCTTTCGACGTTCATCTACTAAAATTAGTAGAAGCCCACACTCTACTATTATATTTATAATATTATTCTTGTCTAATATTATTTACATTAACTTACTTAGAATAAAAGATCTACAATTAAAAAAAAAAAAAAAACAAATCCAAATATTTCTAATATTATTATTATTTATCCAAGTTACATCATACCACGTGTCGTAACAGGCTTTGCTGGTAACGTATACAATATTTTAAATCTTTAATCATTGAGTTTTACAGATAGCTTCAATGGCACATCCTAGTTCTTACTTTATAAATGCATCATAGAACTAAGTTAAAAATACATATAAATTGTTTCATGTAAAATTTATATTCTGCAGATGAAATGTTAATCACGATATTTTGCCACGTAATATATTGATATTTTGTATTTTCATTAAATTATGTTTGATATCAGCGTTTAGTAATAAAAGACTACCGATAAAGTTGTCATACATAAATGTTTTGTGAGTTTCAATTGTTAGACTAGTTGTGTTAATAAAATAAAATTTTAAATCTCTTATGTGCGTTTTCGTTTTTTAAGCATTTATTTATGCTAATATGGTAGATGTGCCTTATGTACATTAATTCTTAATATTCATATATTTTCTACCTGACTATTTACGCCACAGATGACAGTCCGATCAATCACTTTTCTACCTTTCAACGTACAACATTCGATGAGTCATCTTTAGCTTAAGAAATATAAACAAAGCTTTCACAACAAAACACTTAGCAATTACCCATTCCAACATTATTTATCGTTAGGTTGTTGATCGTATATACAAGTGTTTTTATTTGGAGTAATTCAATATTGAGAGACATTATTAAAGAACGTCACAACTGTTAGGACAGTTTTGTTTTTAATAGTATATATGGTTATGGATATGTGGTTATTTTTTTAATAAACTATAAACATAAAATTACTTATATGTTAGTTGGCATATATTATAGCAACTAAATATTTACTGTTGTATTTTTACTCAAACCAAATTAAAATAGCTTTGACTTTAAATACAAATTAAGAAATAATTATCGTCCACTGTTTTAAGTTATGTAATATTCAAGGTTGTCCAAAACGTACTTTGATAATTTAATGAGTACATCGCACAGCATCTATATTTTTGAAATTCACTAATATTACTCTATAGGTAATTAAGTAAGCATTATGTTATTATTAAGAGTTTAATGCTCTTTCATTTTAGATTGCCGGCCTCTACTTAACTCCTTAGAGTTAATTGGATACCCGCAGATTTAATTAAGTCTGAGTTACTTCTCGCACATATCTTGGCAAATACAACTTCTACAATATTACGTGTAATCTATGGTTACTCTTCGGTAACACCGTTTTTAAGCAAAAGCATTACTTTTTAAAAGGTAAAAAATAACCAAATATGCATGTAATGATTTTAAACAAGTTTCGTTCTATATTTAGTTCTAGAAAACACATTTAACAACATCGTATTTGATATACAGTTTTCTATCATCTCAAATTTACAACAAAGGAGAGTTATACCACACCGAGTTTCGTATCAGGCTTAGCCGAGATTGCATTAAACATTCCAGACATATAAATCATCTCACTTTCTAAACGGCTTCAACGACGCTTTGCCTAATTACAGGGTTTTACATGCACCATCATCGAACTCTGGGTTCGTTATACAAAAATAGAGTTTCATGAACAATTATAAGTCTATAGGGCAGTTCTTTTTAAGATATCTTGGGGCAGTCAATTAGAAATAAAAATATTTTGTCCTGCAGTGATAGGGTACGCTACAGTTCAGATAATTATATATTTACCATGCTAGTGAGTATGAAGAGCTATGAAACAATAATGAGTTAATTGCAGATATTATAGCTTCCAGATTATGGTATGATTGACCTTAGGGGTGATAGACTACATTTTAAAGTAAGGATTTAAAACCAGGCAGTAAAGATCACATGCAGCAACGTTCTATTATGCATGAAGGAAATTCGTTTCAGGAAAGGAAATATTCTCCATCCTCATCCTTGGTATTAAAGATGACATTTTCGTCCTAACTTGTATTTGCATAAGGGTACTCAATAACATATCTCTCACAGATTGAATAAGTAGTTTTAGTCATATGGCCATCACTAAACCTACAGCTATATAGAAGGTTCGGAAAAATCATTGTGTATAAATCAGGTGTCTAAAACCACCAAGGTCATCCGCTGAAAAATAATGTACAAAAATCATTGTTTGGTGGTGGAATTTAATTGGACCCGTAGTAGGCACTCCTATTTCTGTTGTATAAAGATTAGTGGTTTGCTAATTAGACGTTTGTCGGACGGTGGTGGACTTTCAGACGAGTCCACTTTCTACCGCAATGATGTTGTATATAGGCATAATTGTAATTATTACAAAACCGGTAATCCACAAATTCTTGAACATACTACTCAAATAAAAAGGCATTACTGTTTGGGCAGCTGTAGTTGTAATGAGGTGTTATCTTACAAAATTTTAGACATTACAATGACTGGGAATAGGTATGAACAATATTTAAATGAACAAGTCTTGCCTCCTTTTACGGTACCAGAAATGGATCAAGCAATCTTCCAACAAGATGGTGATCCTCCTCATTTCACAAATCCTGTCAAGCGAATACTAAATGACCACCTTCATGGCCGTTCGATTGGTCGTAGAAGTGATTTCGTAAAAAGGCCTTCACTAGATATCCTAGATTTGACTGTGTGTGATTTATTTCCATGGGGTTACTTAAAAGAACAAGAGTGGATTACTAAAACAAATATAAACAGTAAATGCGTTTAACAGTGAGTGATGACGGTTGACGGACATAAAAACATTGTGACCCCAGCCCTGACCACACAGGCAATAAAGCACATGCATTTACTGAATGAGGTGTTTATTTAGAAGATATATGGCTCAGTGATTTATTGTTTGCTGATTCAGATATTACACCACTGCTATGAATTTTATTGGATATAATATAATATGAAGTGTTATAATCAGGAAAAAAATAATACATTATTTGTGTATCATTTTCAATTTCCAACGAAATATTAATGTTGTATAATATAAGGAAAGTTCAATAGTTGTATTGTAAAAAATATTGATTTTATGATTTAATACGTGGAATTTACTATTATAATTCTTTTCTTTGGAAGTTCGTATTCACGTGCATTATACCCTGCAGGAAATGCTAGTAATATTTAAAACTGTTATAATTCTAACTATAATTATTTCGAGAAGGTCCTACGGGCTTCCACAGGGGCAGTTCTTTGCCTTCTTGTTTATTATTACTCATGCAATACACAAACACACATACAGAAACCATTTGATTTTTTTATAATAATTTAACTACCGTTATTTAATAAATTTCAATAGCAATACAATATCAAAACCTTAAATAGCACTACTGGGACTGAGTAAATGATTGACGGCTTCAGATAATCGTGTCTACCAGAACAATGTCAGCTGATACAGTTTAAACAGCTGTGTCAATGTCAACAACAATAGCTTTCTGGTCTGAGAATTATAGTTGGGTTGTTAAAATACTACTTGACTTGCCGGTCCATTAAGATACTACTAGTGCAAGAGGCCTCATATTTTGTTTTTCAATTATTTAAATAGGGTATATACGTTTTTCATTATAATTTAATATAATAAAACTGCAACCTATAGTAGTGACTTATAATTCAGCTCAAATTAGGTAAAGAACTATCATGTTCATTAAGTTTGTTTAATTCAAACGTAAATAGTCTGTGTTGAATATTTGAAGCAATTAAAACTATATAGTTAGCATTAAACGCATTTGTTTCCTTACGAACGGAATGATATTTAAGCTGTTACTGTTTAAATAACACAATAAATGGAATTTTTAATTTGAAAATTGTATATGTTTCAAAAATTAATAATTGTGGCTTGTTTGCAGTTAAGATGGGTTATGAGGAAATTGTAAATAAAGTACTTATTAACATAACGAGCGGTAAGTGTGAGCAATATTCTCTCACATTATACAGCACTACTCCACGGCTTGTTAAGAAAATAAGAAGTAATTATAGAGTACAAATTGCATACTTTTCAAGTTGCCCGGTTCCATTACTGTGAGTTAATTAAGAGCCCGTACATCTAATTATCATTTGGGTAATTGCCGTACATTTCTTTATAATACAAAGCGGGTTGAACCAATAATAGTCAAATTATTGCAATAACAATTTTATTCTGAAAATCTTCTTATTCTCTAATACTTTCTTCAGCTGGAACATATTGTCATATCTTTATGTTTTAAGAATTCCGAATCCATTTTTTTAAAGTATCAATTAACAATTTTGAAAATAATATTTGTGTGTGTTTATGTGTGTGTGTGTGTGTGTGTGTGCGTGCGTGTGTGTGTGTGTGTGTGTGTAGCACTCTTTTTCAAGGAATAATGAAGTTATATTTTTACAGACACCCCCCGCTAAATTGTATTATACTATTACGAAACCGTTATTATCATTATTTCTAGAATTATACAAATTGATTCAAGAATTTACGATATAAGCAAAATAACAGCTTGGATAAATAACAGTGGGTGCAAATGAAAGGATGTGTAATATATATATATATATATATATATATATATATATAGTATAATATTGAACGAATTGAATCAAATTAAATACAAATCTCCGGCTCTGAAAGCTGGCTCTTAAATAACAGACAAACACAATTTAATTTGAGATTATGAAATAGATTGAGCAATGATATACATTATTAGAAAACAGTTATAAACAGTAAGTTTTTGATAACTTAGAAATATTTATAGAAACTCTTGTGAAAATATCATTTAGTCTTTCTAGTGGCCGATAAAAGTAATAGACATAAAGCTATATATTTTAACAATATTTTATCATTCCTTTGTAGTAGGCATTGAAAAAAAGAATTGTACAAAATTACAATAGTAATGAAAAAATACTAATAAAAATATTGTGGATGAAGTTCAACAAAATTTGCGAATTCATAAGACTGATGCCATCAATGTAATACAAATTACAGACAATATCAGGTCAGATAAGATTTCAAGTAAAGATAGTCCGAGTAGAAAATTATCAAATTGTTGTAAATAGCTGCTCCCTTAACTACCCTTTTAAATCCGTAACACAAGGTTTTCTTCCTGCGTTTTTGAAAACAGCTATTGTAAGACGAATATATAAAAGTAATAGGAAAGAGTGACATAGTTATCGTTGAAATTCTGTCTTCTCGACGCTATAAAAGATTTATTATGCAAATGTGTTGCAGAAAACCTGAACAATTACTTAGACGACAACGATATACTTATTAATAAACAATTGGGAGTTAGGAAAGATTACAGTATATAAATGTTAATTCAAGATTAAGTAAGCTTGTCATACGTATATACGGCGTTGCCGATACCTGAACTACTACCCGATATTCATCACTGTTTGTTTATCTCCACTGAGATTGCTGTGGAGACGTCATATAATTGTCTCTTTAAATATTGATAGTTACAATATAATAATTAGCTTGTATATACAGAATATTTGAACAAGTTTGTGTCAACAATGTAAACGACGAATATGTTACAGTACGATAAATTTAAACAAGCACAATGTTCGTTGTATTAACAGTTAATATGTTTAACGGTTACTGACTACACTTATCCATAAAACAAACATTGTGTTCCCAACTCCGACCACAAACGCACAATTAATAAACGAGTGTTTACTGTATGAGATCTTATTTAAAATGTAGATCAATGATTTTTATGTGGTGGGTTGAAAATAAAATTACATCTACATATTGTAATGGATGTGAATAATAACAGAGGTATTAAGCAAGACAGTTAATATTGTAGATTATTGTTCATAAGTTGCAATTCCATCAGGAATAACTAAACACACTAATGGAACTTCTGATTTAAGTTTAATGGTGTTATTATTGTCGAAGTGCTAGTGAAGCCTAATAGTCGAAGGGATGGCACAAATTTCATTTGTTACAGTATGTGTACTGATAGTCTAGCTCACCTATATACCTTTAATTGTGTACGAACGAGCATTTCTGTAAATTACATAAGTGTCAAATTTCCACTTTCTAGAACAACTGGATGTTTAAAAACAAAATATTGTTTTAATATTGGTTTCTTGTAGTTCCTTTGACTGTTATTTTTAATTTTCCTTGGGTTTGAGTACTCGTTGAATTGATAAATTGTATTTATGATGGCATAGTAATGTTTAAATCACTGCTATGAACAAAAGAATCTTTAAATACGTATGTCTGAAGCGTATATATTTTTAATTCTTGCAATCCACTTCCAGTCTAAACAGTTAAGGTGCAGTAGTATCGATTCCATTGTTGCACTGATTATAAAATATATACACTATTATAGGTAATATTATATTTCGCTCAAACAGGGTCGATACAATATTCTTATAGAAATATCGACAAAATTTCTTAAAAGTTAAAATATTTCTATATTATGTACCCTAACGTTCGTTTTAAAATATAATGGTCAATATTTATAGCGTATAAAAGCTATAGGAGTTTCATAATTTTCTCTGCATCGCAAAGTCAATCCCTATGGATGTTTATAATTCTCTTAACTATTCCTCCCATTATCTTTTTAGACTTTAAGGCACGTGAGTCAAATTGAAAATCTGTTACACATAATATTTTTTTCTACGGGTTTTAATACCATCGGTAAGTTTAAAAAATAAATAGTTCTAGGGGATTTCACTTTTAAACCCCGTGAACTTTTAAATAAAATGTCATATTTGTGGATCCTCATGACGTTGAAAAACAAAAAAATACAGTTCTCCTCGTGCTTGAAAATGTATTTCACGCCCTAAGGTTGATTGAACTGCATGCAATCACATTTATTTCATTTGGGAGCTTAAGAGACTATGTGTGTAAAATTTCATCGTTGTAAGACATTGGGAAGCTTAAAATTAGAATATGTTTCTCCTAGGGTTGCAGCCTCATTATAACCCCTATGGGGATTGATATTTTGGAAAATTCAGAGAAATAGTGATGGGTGATTTAGTTATGGCCTTTCTCTTATAGCCTACATACAAAAAATATACACAATTGAATAAATAATTACTAAAGTATATTATTGTGCTGCCAATATATATTATATATTCGTTTTATTCAGTAGCCAGTAACAGTAATCAGAAATTAATTTAATCATGGTTTGCTGATCAAAAACACCTGATATCATATATATTACAATATATAGGTGCGGTTTACTATTCAAGCCACTAAGCAATAAATCATCCAGCCATATATTATCTAAATAAACACCTCATTCAGTAAATACAGGTGTTTTATTTCCTGTGTAGTCAGGCTCAGGGGAACAATGTTTGTTCAGTGTATGACTGCTATTACACACCGTGAAATGTATTTACTGGTAATATACTGTAAAGAGTATTCTGCTTTTAAATATCTATTTTTTATTCACTAACTATACATGGTGTAAATTGATACGCCTGGATATGTTCCAAACGGACTGATATATCAATGTATAACCTTCACTATAATTATGAAAATACATTTTTAGATTTTTTGAATAATAATCATATTTCCCCCCTTTAAAAGGAGTGATACGGGGGGTAACTTTAAATTTTATAATTGCAAACCCTATCTTGTGACATTTCGTTTTAAAGTTCTATTTCATTAGTTTGAACACAATTAACCTAACAATACACCTATACGCCGTTTATATTAAAATGCATGGGCAAATAAACACAAAATAATCTTAAGGAATAATGCCAAAATCCTTCGCATTTCAACAATTGTGTGCTTGATATCTTTTAGTAAGACTTTGAGCTGCCCCGCTTATCCCTCTACATGTTACTTATGTTTCTGGTGTACATATTTTAGGCTATTTGGTTCGTGCTAGGTTTGGTTTGTCTTTTTGTATGTGGCATCACAATGTAATGGTTATTTTGCCCATAACTTTCACTAGCAATGCTGTACGGATGTAGACCGTATGATTGACTAGGTTTTAAATAAACATGATGAGTGATTTAAAAATCCCTTAAATTATTATATTAATACAATTTTTAACGTTTGTCTGTAAATAATTCATTTGATTTGGGTTCAATCAATTCAGGTGTTTTTAAATTACATATGCAGATTTCATAATTTTTGTAAGAATATAAATAAACAATTAGTTATTCTTACACTTATAAGATTGGCCATTTTGTCTGTAAAATGTTTAGGTCAAAATGTATATATGTCTACATACCTTGTTTTCAGAATAATACTATTGTCTCCCTGCTATGCCTAGCTCTTTAACAGACCTTTTTAGTGAAGCCTCTTCATTCTACATCAAACTGTTGTCCAGATAATTTGAAATTGTATTGAAGGGGGGCCACCCTTCTCGGAACCTTTATTGTACCCTTGATAATCGTTGATTGAATGTATGTCTGTACATCTGATGCAGTATATTTATGTCCTCTATTGCCTACTCGTGTTCGCTGAATGTCCTGTTTCAAATATTAGTTCTAGTTCCAATGTATCTATTCCTAGTTTTCCAAGATTGGTCTAATACTTAACAGGAATATATATACCAACATAGGAGGTCACCCTTCTCGCTCCTTTTATTTTTACATTCGATATTAGTTTTATGTTTATATGTCTGTAAAATCGAGGCAGTAAACATAATTCATTGCTTTTCATTTTCTTATTCACTATTAAATTGTCTTTCCTTGGTTTAGACCTAACATGTATCAATATTTATAATCCTAATCAGTATCTCATCCTCCACGTGTGAAAACGGACTCGGTTTCTCTCAATAAATATAGTGTGCGTGTGTCAATAGTGAAAAAAACGGATAGCAATCGGCATAAAGTCTAATGTCCGATTTGATATCTCCAATTGAGAGTCAGCAACGTATCTTAGTACATAAATATTAAGTAGGCATTGAAGTGACCTTCATAAAGTTTTGTTCTGGAAACCTTATTTACCGCTTCTCCTCCTGCATACTTCCCTTGGAATTGTGTATCTTTTTGAAACGGGTAAAGATAACTTTTTCATATTTATTTATCAAATGGGCATAAACACACCAACACAACTGCAAAGTTTCATAATTTTATCTTTACTGTATAAAAGATACTTTTTAGGTAAAAATCACATACAGGCAGATAGACGGAAAACTAAACGTTTTAGGACATACCTCCATATGAAGTGTTTTGCTCATTTTCACGTCTGGAACAAAATACCAAATTATTGGAACACCTTTAGGAAACACCCTGTATATATACAGAGTGAGTCAGAAATATGGTGAAATATTTTGCTTTTTTTTCAGTTCACCTGGTGAAATTAGTGAATCTGAAATGTTTTGTTCTTACTTTTTAACTCAAATAAGGTATATTTATAAGGAAAATCACCTGTAAAATCAAATAAAACCACTCTAGAGGTTGCACTGTGAACAGTTTTTGAGAAAAACGTATAAAATTTGCCAAAAATCTAATAACAAAAGTACCGTCTTAAATGTTTGATGTCCAATAACATTTTTAAATATCCAATAAACAAATAGTTTTTCCTAATACAGAGTGGAGAGAATTTAATTAAGAAAATAACACCCTGTATATACAGTATATGACGTGAGGTGAAGTATTTTGTCTTATACTTTTCGTTCCCCAAGTCGAAAGCACTCCAATTAAACTTTTTTATGAACATTCAGTTTAATCCGATCATACATTAACTCTCTGTACTTCATATTAAATTAAAACTTAAAATATAGCAGGAAGATTCACGCAGATATGTAGAAACAGTGAAAGCACATAAATAGCTTAACAGGGAAGAATGTATACAAATCTGGGTTAGGAAATGCGTTGTAATCGAGTTATGGCTAGCGAAAAGTTTTCCCAGATTTCAGCTCACCATATAAAAAAGATCTTCCTTAAATTCTGGTAAGGTAGATTAAGAGATGAAGTCAATCTTTTATTATTGTTTTTAACTTGATAATTTAATAACTTTGTAAAACAACAATACACAAATGGACTGAAACTTAGTTGTTAGCTTTCAAATTTATTGCAATCATACAAATCAAATAATATCATTGTTTAACAGCTGCTTTTTGTATTGCCCACTTATGAAATAAAACTTTCTTGTAAAACATCATTTCGTGTCATTAAATCAAGCCGTAAAGTATGTCAGCATTGCCTAAATACACCGCTAAAATAATTCTACTGTAAGAAATAACTTTTTATTTAATAACTTAAATTCACAATATCTAAGTAGAAATTTAAATGGTTTGATACGTAATTAACAAATTAAATTTATTGCCAGGTAAATGACAACGGCTTGTTGTACTGTTATAAATATCCATTATTTGAATCAAAAGTCTATTTTTGGTAGTTTTTGTACGTTTTTTTTCTTTGTACTTTATTTACACTGTTTTGTTCAGAATAAAATTTGCTTCATTATTCTCAAAAATTATAATTGACC
The DNA here is from genome assembly GCF_021130785.1 of Homalodisca vitripennis. NCBI lineage: Eukaryota > Metazoa > Arthropoda > Insecta > Hemiptera > Cicadellidae > Homalodisca > Homalodisca vitripennis. Next base: position 77,703,065 of record NC_060214.1, on the reverse strand, counting down.
TTTTTGACAAAGTAACAAAGTTATTGTAGCCCAAAGATGAAAAATATGTTTTATTCAGGAAAATATTTTCCACTTGACAATAGTTTTTTGAAATACTACTTAACTTTCAATTCTGGGAATTATTTTATTCAGGTTCTCTTTTACAACACAATATGAAACGATTGAATTCACTCCTGAATGTACCTTACTAGAATTTCAGGAAAACGTTTTTCATAGTGAACTGAGATCCGGTGAAATATTAGGCTAGCCGTAATTTGGTAACGAACCATTTCCTGACCCATGTTTAAGTGCACTTAACAATAGTTTTCTGAAATACTACTTAACTTTCAATTCTGGGAATTATTTTATTCAGGTTCTCTTTTACAACACAATATGAAACGATTGAATTCACCCCTGAATGTACCTTACTAGAATTTCAGGAAAACGTTTTTCATAGTGAACTGAGATCCGGTAAAATATTAGGCTAGCCGTAATTCGGTAACGAAGCATTTCCGGACCCATGTTTAAGTGCAATTTATTCATTATTATAACATGTAGAATGAGCCCCTCCAGTTTATGCAGTAAACTCTGTAAAGAACTCAGTTTGGTCTTATGTTTTTATTAATTGGTATGCTATATTTATACATTATATATAGACGTTACCCATTAACTTGCTTCATTATTAATGTATATAGTTTAATATACAAAAGTTATTGTTGTTTTTATGACCGTATTCTGTAAAATAATAGAATGAAATGGGTGTACTATACCTTTAATCATAAGTTTTGACATATTCAGTAAATAACCATTTTTCTAATTTCACAAGCCGCAGGTACTAAGGGTGAAAACGATTGGAACTACCAAGCAAAAGAGTCACATCCTTGTCCCAGGGGACGTGAAGACGTGCTACTACAGGTTCTCCATAGAGTGGTACTGGACTCTCAGTAAAGCCTGCTATGACTGCCCCCAGACCCTGTCCGACTGCTATAGAGAGGACTGCGTCCCGGCCGATGGCGTACAAAGGTCTCTATTATGGTCGTCAATAGGCAAATGCCTGGTCCCAGTGTCGAGGTCCTTTATTAGTCTATAGTTAACATTTCAAATGCTATTAAAACCATATTGGATATACCTATAAAATATTATGAAATTTACTAAGCAAAACACATATTTAATAGTATTGCTATACTTCATACAAAAAGTTTTAACCTATTTAAAGACAAATCTATTATCAACGAATATTCCTCAAATTTTCCCCAATTTAAACTGTCAATTCGATATGTCTTCCTGCAAAGCACGGCAAGAAAGAAACATAGCCTTACTCAAATCGTCCTCGTATAGCCGAAAACATTTTTAGTGCTTTCCAAGTTCCACTTAGTCGGATAACTTACCACGACAGTTTTCCTTGATCTGACGTTGAGTGTCATGTTCTGCTAGCGAGTGTGTGTAAAATTACTGTAAAACATTAGAAATATTGTTTTGTATCATACGAAATAGTTCGAAATAGTTATAAATGTACATGACGTAGGGTTTGGCGATGATTTAATTAATTTAAATAAACAAGAAAGTTTTGAGCTAATACTCAATTATATAAGTACTACGTGGAAAGCAACTTTTATATGGTTGTGGCACAATGCAAGATATTGTATGGATGACATGAACAGAGAGTTAATATGATGTACTTTAAGATAATTCATAACTGAAATAAAGCATAAACAAGGCTCACACTCCCATAAAGAAAGTAAATCATTTAAAGGGGTAAGATTTTAGTGCAAAGCTCGTGGTTCCCTGTCAAACGTACATTTGATATCACTAACCGAAATTTTAGATATCGAAAGGAAGGTAGAGAAATTGAATACAAAAGAAGAATTACATATCTATCTAAATTTGAATAATGATCCTCATTAAATTTTGAATAGTAATCTGAAAAAAAATAAGACAAACCCAATTAAAAAAAAAATTTTAATATTAAATACAGATACATGATAATTACAAAGTATCATATTCAATTAGTAATATTTGTTTAACTTGTATAACGTTTACCAGTTATTTGAATAACCATAAATAGCTACATTGAAACACATAAACCAATATTTAAAACTTATTTTTATATGGTCTTGCAATAGCAATTACTTTTGTGATGTGTCTGACGAAGATAGCCTTGCTATCTAAAAGGCCTTACAAAAATATAAGTTTTAAATATTGGTTTATGTTTTTAAATGTAATTAAGTTACAGTAGACAACATAAGTTTCCATATTCAACATAAATGGCTAAGCTTTAGGGAAAATTATCACTCGTGGGGCTAGAAAAAGACCCTAATATATGTTGAATGAACGTTCATTAATAAATTAGCATCATTGAGATTGGTGTTGGTGAATGTCATTTCACGGGATTTGGCTGAGCATTAGGGAATAATTTTATATTGGTCCTAAGTATAACCATGAAGGCAACGATGAAAAGAGGATTCAAGAATTTTGAGAGCAAATATCTTTATAGTGATTTAATTTCAGCGCACTCTTGGCTTGTAGTAGCCTCGTTAGCTCACGGGAACATTTACTCGTATTAATAGAAAGCTGCTATGAAACCTGATTTAAATGAAACGCTGATGCTACATCATGTAGCAAAATACATCGAGATATGTTACATACTTTTGTGTGTCTCTTTATTTCAGTCTCATTCTCATTTTTTCTGCTGGAAGGGTTGAATATTTTCTATACTACTGTCCATCTTTGCATCCTTTGACAGAACATCTCAAGAATGAATAAAAGTTATAGATCTAGAAGGTTTAATGCAACCTCAGAGAAGCCTCATGCAACACGAGGTGTCGCGTACTCTTACCAGTTCGTAACTAGTGCATTTTAATATCTTTATAAGAAAGGTGATTGTAATTATGTATATATGTCGTCATAACGCAGTTCCTAGAGTACAAAATCATTATTAAAACTATTAGTAGTTATTGTGAAATAGTAAAGTACCCAAAATATGTCAAGTTTCGGTCCATTTCATCGCGTTCTCAAAACAAGATAATCCGCCAGGTATGTTACGGAGACAAGGTTGAGTTGGAAGGGGAGAACCTGATGAATTACCTAACCACTTTCATACACTGGCATGGCCACCACCAGTTCAAGACACCCTACATGGATGGGGTACCCTTCATTACTTAATGTCCTATATCGTCCTATTCTGTATTCCGGTATACCATGGGGGCTACGAACCTTGGCACCCACTTCTGGCACGCCCACAGGTGAGTTGGAGTATTACATATCTTTGAAAATTGCTAGTACACAATTTTCATTACCATAACATGTAGTGATTTATGCTGCTGTTGAATACTCGAGAAGTAGCGAAAACTTATCAGCCCTAGACACTGTAAGGGTTATAGTACCATACTTTAGCTAGTAGGATATTGTTATCAGACAGTTGTAGTGCTATCTTTGACAGTTAGAAAGAGGAATATTATACATTTATAAACTTTATTATTATTACAATATTTATTGTAAAAACATTTTGTAAATAAAACAAATATTCTAGAGATAATTGTCTTTCTGATTCTATGTAAGGAAAAAACAATCACTAGAAAATAAATCATATTTTAGTTATTTTATAAGTATGTTTTTAAGATTGAAGGTTTTAAAGTATGATAGAAATACGGACATTAGACATAGGTGTGTATTACAAAATGTATGATATTACAACGTTTCGAGGATAGAAATCTATCTCATGTTTTAGGTGAGGAGACAATTATACATATGCATGTTCATAAAATGTACAACTTATATTTTGAGCTTTCGAAAATTTAATTTTTATCCTTTTCTTTCCATGTGTATTTTAAAATAATTTATATGTTTTTATAGTCCATGTATTATAGATTTTTAAACCTAATATAACTACATTTTTTTAACGGAGTATCTTAATGTTACTATTATAATTATAAGCATACTGATGTTAATTATATATGGTTATATCTTTTATATTAGGATAACATGAAAATTAACAATGTATATCAATCAGGTGTGCAAAAGAGTGATGGTGTTTTTGGACCCCTCATCGTCCGAGCCCCTATGGATGCTGAAATCGCTCTCCTCTACGACGAGGATCTTTTAGAACACACCTTTGTCATCAATGACTGGACCCACGTAACCGGTATGGACAAACTCCAGTGGCACATTCAGATTTCGGACAATAACAAGCTGGATACTATCCTTGTAAATTGAAGGAATATAGCCTAATTAATTAAATAATTTAAATATAAAATATACTATATATTGTAAATATACTTAAATACTTAAACGATGCCGTACAGCTCATCAATACTCCTCTTGCTGTCTTTACTGTGCAAAAGGCAAGATCCTAGACAGAGCAAATATCCAATTATGATTTATGATTAGTTTTGTTAAACATATTGAAAAAAATTGTTTTAATATTTGTATCACAGTCTTCAAAAAACTATGTTACTGCAGGATATATTGTGGCACATTTAATGTACCATATGACGTTTTCGACCTCCATAAGGAAGCTTGATAGGATAATAACTGTAAATAATAATATAATATTCAAATAGATTATTAACCCTTCATTCGTCAACTCACAGGTCGTCATCCCAGTAAGACCTAATTATCTCTTTCACACTTCATATGCCATACACTGGAGTTATTTTTTACGTTAGGAAATAATCAAAGACGGATTGTAGCTGGAAGATTCAGTAGATCTTTATCGTGAACAGTAAATTAAATTAACTAGTAGGTTAATGAGCTCCATCCAGTTAGTAGTAGTACTAGGCCTGGCTGTGTGTTCAAGCGGTGAAACGTATTTCAATGGAGAAATATGTATTAACCCTTACCACGCGTATTACGGGAAATCTCGCATGGTTTAAGTGACTCTTCACGCGTATTATGGGCAATCTCGCGTGGTGTAAGTGACTCTTCACGCGTATTACGGGAAATCTCGTGCGGTGTAAGTGACTCTTCCCGCGTATTACGGTAAATCTCACAATCGAAGTTTTAATTTTTTTTCGTTAACTATAGTTCGTAAAACTGCCGATAGCATGAGGTAAAATGTCGACCGAAAATCAGACAACAACTAAATTCGATTCATTGTTCTCGGCCACCCGTTACCGACCCGAAATTGGTTGTCATAGCAACTGAACGTCATTCTGATCAGCAGCGTCTTACGGGATTTCCTGCGTGGTGAGGGTGACAGTGCTGTTAACGATACCTGCTCTTAAGCTTGTTCTTGTGTTGAGTTGCGTGTTTTAAGTTACTTCTGAACATGTTTATAGTTTTTAATCTATTTAAATACTTATTATATTTACTGAATAAGAGCTGTCTGACATAGTAAATTTTTATAGTACGGTAACATAGTTATTAAACAATTTAATAGTTATGAAACATTATACTTTTAATGTTTATTTTGCATAAATTTGTATTAATAAAAGAATATTATCTCCTAGTAAGGAAATATCAGATATACGCAATGTGAATTATGAAATACATGGTGCACATTAATCCAGAGTTGTTTAAAATTAATTTTTATATTAGAACGAATTATATAATCACAACATCAAGATCCATTCACCAACACATAATCAAGTGTCAACTGTTGGTCGAGACATAGATCACAATTGGGTTTGGTAAACTAGATTTATGTTGAATTTGGAATAAATAAGTTTACTAATACAATCACTAACAATGCTATCGCAACAGAGTTTATAAGAATATTTTAACTCTGATGGTGTGTAACCTATGTCTAAAAATTTTGTCAGCATTAATAAATAATATATCTACTATTAAATGACAAATCTTTGTACAGAGGATCTCATGAAAACTTAATTTAATTGTTCAAGTTATATTACTTGAACAATTGTGTTTTCAATTTTAAACACTTCATGCTTCAAAGCATTCCATTCACAAAACTATGTTTGAAATTGGCAAATTCCATGTTTTTTTTTGTTATAAATTTTAATCTGCCAAAAATACAAAAGTATTTAAATTATTCAGTTTGTATGTTTTTTCTTCGTATAATAACTTCACAAATAATAAATCAAGTAGAACTTTAAACAATTAAAAATTTATTTTTAATGCTAATACCACGATAAGAGAAAATATAGGAATTTGTATTCAGCGCTCAAGGGTTAAATTATTAGTATTGAAGCATCAGCTGGCAGGTCCATTAAATGGATTGATTCATCGCTGTGTTGTTAGCGGCACTGTGTTGCAAGGTGTTCATAATAAAAAATTTTTGTCAATAACGATATATTTAGTTAAAATACCTTCTGAGATAGATTCTCTCTATAAAATGAAATAGAGTGAAATAAAATCGAACGAAATTCCAAATTTTTTTCCTATTTTAATGTAAACCAAAAGCGGAAACTATCTTCATCTCTGCTACACTCAACCCCCAAATAGGCTGTGTTATATAGATTGGTCATCTGTGATTTAGAGCTTAGGTACGAGTTTTAAATACACTCTGATAGGAATAAGTAAGCAGAGACAGGTTAGTCACTCTTAACAAGAGTTTTACTGGTAAAATATAAATCATTAAATTCAAATGATGCATTCTTTTTAAACAATTGAATTGCGAATCTGTGGTATTAAATGTAACAGTGGTTCAAAAATATTTTATTGAGAAACATTTTCCTGAGATAAACATACGTGTAAGTTCTGTCCTCAGTTCGGGGTTTAGATTACACTAATTTGGCAGTGCCCATCTGCTCTTTTATTCTACCGACTTAGTGCTGCCTGTCGTATTATAAACATGGGAGTAATATTATACATGTTAGAAGATACCCATATTGTTGAAAGTTTTTAGTTTATTCCTAATTAAGTGAATGTTGTGATAAAATATCTTAAAATAAAAATAGTTTTAGGGGGTTCTCTGGCCGATTCATCAAGATATTGTTTTTTACCCAGACATATTTACTAGTGTCTTGAAAACATTTTAAATCTATTATTTTTCATTTGGCTCATTTATGAGAATATATTGGGAAATCATAACAGAATCGGATGGCAATAAACTGTGTAAGCAGTTGAAAAGTCAAGTTTACTTTAAATTCTTTATTTTGATCTTCATTCCCTCTGTCGTGAGATATGCCCTTTTCTATAGTTCTTCGTAAACTAAAAATATCACAAGTGTAATAAACGACGATTTAAATTGATGTATTTGACAAAGCACGTGTTTTTTGTTTGAGAAATTTGAATAAATATAAAGAGATCCTGACTGGGAAGTTAAAAATGCACCGTATTTTAAAGAAATATCAAAAGTACATAATCAAGGAGAGATTAAGCCCGAGAGTGACATGTAACGTATCTTACTACAATTTAGAATAAAAATTATCAAAGGGACATCTAGTCTCAGATGGCCAAAGGGAAGAGTATTTAAAGAACGATTGCAAATAAAATGAATCATTTACATCCGGAGATATAAAGACAGTGTGTACATGAATTAGAAAGTGTTTATTTCATGAGTACAAACACCAACTCACCGATGTTAATATAGTTTCTTGCCTCGCTTGATCTGAGGACGGAAGTACTTCCAGCCAGCTCAATGTTGTTGCTGCTACCTTTGTGTTGTGGCTGTGATCAAGGTGGGACACAAGTATGAAGGAATGATCTGTCCATAGGACACGACGGGAATTTAGTGCGATCAAAATTCTGCAACCGCGTTCATAAAGAGGGTTCGTGTCAGGTTCGGGGCGACTCTTCTACTAAAAACGATTAACAGAAATATGGGACCGAGACAGAGAACGGCACTACTCTGCTAGCAAGTACGAATAGGGATCATCAAGACCAAATACGAGACTTACTTCAACCGAGAAAAAAGGCTATGCGTTTGTGAGCAACCTTGAACGCAGCATATGATGCTCAGATTGATTCCGATGGTACATTTTACAGGTACGAGAAAAGAGGGCATCGAGACAGAAAACAGCATTAATTTCCAAAGAAAGAATAAAGTGCAAGACTATGGGTGCCGCGACCGGACCATATCTCCAAAACTGTTCCAACAGTCCGACTCATTGCTTAAGGGCACTGCTAGGCATGGAGACAGACGGGACCACGCGATGAGTCCACCAATAAGAGCCTTTTAAATCGGACGAGCTCGTTTATTGATTTAGCATAAGAATTCCCTAAAATATTTCAAGTGATATCAAAGAGTATTATAGATAATAAAATAAACCCTAATATAACTGTACATTGGAAACACTGTTCATTCTGCTTCACATACCATGGAATTATATACATATTTGCCATTGTTTTGGAATGAATGGTTTTTAAAAGTGTTTCTATTTTTGTGCAGATGAAAACTATGAAGTCAGTGCAAAGTTACTAATTGTACGAATGTTGCGACGCATTCTCCTTGGCCCGGGCTGCACTTAACCGTCTCTCCAAGCGTCTCCCCGACCTCCGGTGGGGGTGGTTTGAGGAGAGGAGATCCTTCCAACTGTCCGTCCCTGCGGAGAAGTCGACCATCACGGTGGACGGCGGCTCCCGGTCCAAGCTTTCCTCTGTCCTGCGATCTTCCCGGCAATCCCACTTCCGGTCCGTTCTTTCCAACAAACCGGACCAGGGCAGGGCCATTCGTGTTACCGCTGGTTGCCCCTCCTCCAACCATTTCCTCTACGAGGGGCGCCATACGCGGTTCGCTGACTGGCTGTTCATCCACAGGGCGCGGCTTAATGTATTCCCCCTCAACGGTTCCAGACATTGGGGAACCGGCGACCGCCGGTGTCGCCGGTGTGACCACCATGATGAGACATGTGCTTTGCCACTCTTTGCCTACCATGTCCGTGGTCTCTAAGCGGCATGACGCGGTTCTGTACCACCTTATCGCTGCAATCCGTCCGTCGCCGGGATGGAAGTGCGCTGGAATCAGCGTGTCCCTCTGGACCGCCTGTTGGACGATCGCGAGGTTCCGGATGACTTGGTTCGCCTCCTTCCGGATGTGGTGGTCATCGATGATTCTCGTAAAACCGTTCGGATCGTCGATGTCACCATGCCCTATGAAGAAGGTTGGCGTGCAATAGTCGAGGCTAGAGAGAGGAAACACACCGCTTACGCCCCGCTCGCCCGGTTCCTGCGCTCCGCCGGCTTCACGGTAACTGTGGATGCTTTTGTCGTCGGCGCGTTGGGTACTTGGGACAAGGCTAACTGGGAGTGTTTCACGGCAGTACGGTGTCGCCCTTTCCCGCCGTTGTGTCTCCACAGCGTTCCAGTGGAGCCGGGAACTCTACGTTCAACATGTGACGGGTGTGCCTCAATACCGTCAAATTCAAGGACAAGATCGTGATCAGGATCCATAGATTAGTCACCACTAGTATAAGTATTTGTTATAAATTATTTATTGATCTTGTTATGAGAAGCGTTCTTGTTACATATATATATTTATTTATTATAGTTTATGAATTGTTAATCATTTTATCGCTTTTATTGTTATTTATTAAGTTAGTATTTTAATTAGTATTAGTTATATTAGTTCCGGCCTGTATTTTTTTTGTTATTGAGATATTTGGATGTGACGCTAACTTTGACTGTTTGTTTTAATGCATCACATATGATATTGTGATCTAGATTGGAAAAATAATAAAGCCAAAAAAGAAAGGCCGTGTAAAATTGGAAACTGCCTTGTAAAAATTTTGATTAAGAGACACTTTCTGATTAGTGCCATTTAAACTAAAATTAATCTTAGCTAAAAGCGGGTTTATTCAAAGGTTATGCCTATAGAGGCTATACCATCAATGTATGCCTGTTAAACCTCTATAGGTACTAAGTGAAATCCGAAGGAATCATTATGTGCTGTATCTAATAGTTCTAAAACATTCCATAGGAAAATAAGTAACCTATGACCTAGGGAGGGTTTTATAAATATTTACTTGTGATATTGCACACACACTGGAATGGCTTATATAACTAATATGAAATGATTAATATAAGCTACAGATCATTAAGATAAAAAATTTCGTAGAGCATTTATTGACGTTAATTCATATACAATCGACTCGAAACTGTTTAAAATACCTCAAGAGCACGAATAAAATTTTTTTATTTAAAAGTGATTATTTAATACAAAAAATACATCATTATAATTTTTTTTTTATTCCAAATGATTTGGTTTAGAATTCATAATAAAGTTTGAAATGATTGCGGTTACCAATTTCTGAAAAATAAGATTAAAGTTAACTTCTAGAAATTCTAATAATACCTATATTTTGAAAATAGTATTCATTTAGTAATTGTGTATTACGATTATGTCTGTTTATGTAATTTGTTGCGGTCCCCACACAAAAAGATATTTTAACCATATATGAAGCAACACTGTTAAACTGTATGAGTTATCAGTATATAAATATAATAGTTCAATATAGTAATTAAATAAAAAGAAAATCATTTAGGTGAAGGATTACAAGTCTTTTGATCCCAGGCCATAGATAATATAGAGCAGGATAATTCCCTGGATTTGAGTTGAGTATTTCTTATCAGTACTGTCCACCTTGAACAGCACTGGCTCTTCCCCTTGTTCTGTTTAATCAGATCCACTTCCCTTGAGAATGAATAATACAAAACGCCTTATAAGAGACATCATTCATATCTGCCTTGATTTATTTCGACACATAATTTGTAAGGCAAGGACATATTTATTATATTTATACGTGTTAAGTTAATTTGTATTATTTTAAATGCAAATTAAATCACTATTTACTTCAATAAAAATAAAAATAAGTATTTAGACCCAATTAGCAAATTCAACATGGTGAACCTAAAAATACCTGATGATGGGTTATTAGAATTGGAAATTTACGAAATAAAAAATACATAATAAAGTGTAAAAAGGTTTATTATCATGCATATATATATATATATATATATATATATATATATATATATATATATATATATATATAATATTTATGTGTGTGTGTGTATGTATATATAAACATAAATATATATATATATATATATATATATATATATGTGTGTGTGTGTGTGTGTGTGTATGTATATATAAATATAAATATATATATATATTTATAAAAATGAATTTGTAAAGAAACTAGGTATTGAGTGTAATCATTCAAATTCAAATGACTTTATTTGTATTAAATATACAAAAGGGCGAATTTAGGGCCATAAGGCCCTGTTTTACAATTAACCCTAATCATGTGACGTAGTAACACATTGTGCCTAAATCTCCGCAACATACTCTTGAACAATTTCATCTTTAGACTTCAGTTTTCATTCATTTCTGAATAGCTAAGAATGATTTCTATGATGGTACATATCCAATAGTGTTATGTAGTTAAGTACCACTAACTCTCCCTCAGTAGGGAGACAATATTATCCGAGGGATGTACAAATTCCATTCTGCCTGCGTTTTTATCCACAGGGAACTCACGAATTAAATCAAGAATAGACTAGAAATTTTGATCTCGCCGAATTTGTTAAAAACGACCTTGTGTCAGGTACCCTTACCTTTTAATATATATTTAAACACGATTTTTAGGGCCTCAGGTACAGGTTCAGGTTAATCAACTAAGGGGTTCACAACTGGCCTGTGACATCAACAATGACGGCCACACCATCACTTCCATCGCTAGTGATGGCCATGACCTCGAGCCTGTTTGTATATTTGAATCCATACTTTGTTTTAATATTGTTATTGCTGGTGGTGAATTTAGAAGGATAACAGGATTACAAACATTTACCATCGTTATAGGTTATAAAATGTATAGTACTAAACCTATTTACAACCTATAACGATGGCAAATGTCAGAAATGCTATTTTCCTTTAAGATCAATCCAATCAAGAATTTTTTAATAATTTTTCCATCCCCAGAAGGGTTCACTGTTAGTTTATTTATACCTTCCATTTGCAGCTAAACCGGATACAGAATAAAACTATTTGTAACGTACATGTGGGTAACTTAGAGTTTGCCTAGGAGGGTATAATCCATAACTGCAGATATCTAAATATAAGAATTGGTCAATAGGTCCAGTTTACTGTAAAAGACTCTTGGAGTGGGTACAACTCTCTTCTTTTTCAATGTTTTTGTTTTCGTAAACGTGAGAGAGTACTGTTACCTAACCAATATTACTCAAAGAGGAACCATTTTTCCAAATTATTGAGATATAAGTGCTGATCGAGGGAAGCAATTTACTGTAAAAGACTCTTGGAATGGGTACAACTCCATTGTGTTCAATGTTGTTGTTATTGTAAATGTAAGAGAGTACTGTTACCTCCCCAATGTTTTTCGAAGAGGATCCATTTTTCCAAATTATTGAGATATAAGTGTTGATCGAGGAATCCAGTTTACTGTAGAAGATTACTATTGGAGTGGGTACAAATCCATAGTTGTTTCATTTTATTGTTATCCTAAACTTGAGAGGGTACGGTCCCCTACCACTTTTACTGGAAGACAGGCTTTTCTTCCAAGGGTAAATAGCTGATAATCGTCCTCATGGGATCTCAACAAGAGGCGACACCTATTACAATCCTTACCCAATCTGAATCTCTTTTTACATGTTACTCCGGAAGCAACCACAAAATCAATTGTAGGATAAAGTGTAATACGGGATGTCCTCAGCTAATTGAGTGTACATGATCTGTTTGGGACACATTTAAATGTATATGTAAAAGATTTTTCACTTCGGTAAAATACTACGGTTAAGTAGACTTCATTACTAAAATTGAAGGTAATGGCTACTGTATTAAACAATTCTGTACAACCTCACAGCTATATGCTGAGATTTATGGGATAATTACAAAGCATGGTTACGAATTAAGCGAAGTCATGTTCCCAAATAATGTTATACATCAATATTGCAGTTCTTTAATACAACTTTTGACAAGATGCGATTTCATGATCACAACTTAACTTTTAAAAAGAATGTAATAGATTTAATATCTAAAATGTATACCACTAGATATTCGTTATTTTAAAATAATAATTAAATTCTTGTGGGCAATATTAATTAATAAAATGGAAATCCTCTTATTACTGCTGCTTTGATAGAGTGTTCAAAAAGGAATATTTTTTTACAGCACTTTGGTTCTAAAGGGTTCCATGCTATATTTCATAACGAGCTCTATATTTTGTATTCAATGAACACTCTTAAAGAAAGCAAATTATACATTTCAAATCCTGCTTAGTTGGTATTTTTTTATTTTTTATCTTCTTGAAATCAGTAAATATGTCAATTACTGTTAAAATTTACTCATTTAGCTAGATTAAAGTTATTTTAACACGATCAGTTTAACAATAATAAAATATTATATTCTTATATGATTTAAAATAAAAACTAAATTGTTGTTCTTCATTTCAGATACATTCTTTAGTTTATTTTCATCTAATATATCTTAATAGATTTCAATAATATCCAATTAGCCAAAGAAGTTCTAGAGATATGTCGTATGATTTTATAACAGTACGTTCTGTATATGATTTAAGAAAACATGACAGCAAATATGCTAAATTAGCATAAATTAGCTCACAGAAAGTAATGTTGCACTTGTATGTCGTTGCAGCTAAACTAACACCTTTATTATATTTAATGATTTTAATGGAGGAGCTTGTATTTTCCAGCTGTTATTATAAGTCCCAAAATAAATATATTATTCTGTAATATGAAAAAGAATGTTTTATGTATATGTAGTAATATAATTTGTTCAACACATATTTCAATCACGTAAGAATAAATTTAAAATGCTCTCACTAGAAATTCGCAATTATGATAAATCAGTTTTGCTTATATTTCTCATAGCATATAGTGGCTGTCCAAATATATTGAGCCAATAACTATATTCCTAGATTATGAACCAATAAGATAACATAATCTCGGATGATAAAAACATAATTCATTGTCACTTTTTAAAAGGACTCCCTTGTGTCTTACGCTGGCGAGCGGTGTTACTTCGTGCTAGAAGCTAATCGGCCTGTAGGCAACTACTGGGTGAGGTTCACCGGACTGATGGACTGCGATCAGCGGTTCACTAAAGGTCACCAAGTCACTGTTCTGCACTATGAGGGCGCGCCAGAGCGGGAACCGAAGGAACCAGGTTTGGTAAGGAGTAGACTGGAAGGTTGTCCACAACTTATCCTGTACCAAAGGATAGTAGGTGAAACATTAAGCTTGAAAGTAGATAAAACCTCAATATTTTAAATTTACGATATTTAAAAGCTACTTATCATTTCTCAAATAAAATCAATAATTTAAAATCTTTCATCAAAAGAACTTAACTGACTAGTTTGTATAAATTACATCATACGAGTATAACAGCACAGTTCGTTAGAGCCACAAAGAAGGTTTTATTATAATGGATAAAATATTGTTGTTTGGTACATAATAAATATGTAACAAATAAACAGGTATAAATTCGAGGTTACAGTACATAACCGTGGAGTCTAAAACAAACTCTAAACTATAGCTATGAGTTCCAAGTTCATTAAAAGAATTGTTATTAAGGAAGCTAAGATTTAATTTAAATTTATTGAGTTATAATATAACTCTTATTATTCAATAACAGTTTTATGCCAACAACGATAGCTAATCAGCCAATGTTATTAATCTTTGAGTACTAGTAACCTAGAAGTCTTAAACAGGTGACTGAATAGTTTACACCAACAACGATAGGTAGTCAACCAATGTTATTAATCTTTGAGTACTAGTAACCTAGAAGTCTTAAACAGGTGACTGAATAGTTTACACCAACAACGATAGGTAGTCAACCAATGTTATTAATCTTTGAGTACTAGTAACCTAGAAGTCATAAAAGGTGACTGAATAGTTTACACCAACAACGATAGGTAGTCAACCAATGTTATTAATCTTTGAGTACTAGTAACCTAGAAGTCATAAAAGGTGACTGAATAGTTTACACCAACAACGATAGGTAGTCAACCAATGTTATTAATCGTTGAGTACTAGTAACCTAGATGTCTTAAACAGGTGACTGAATAGTTTACACCAACAACTATAGGTAGGCAACCAATGTTATTAATATTTTAGTCCTATTAACCTACAGTTCTTGAATATCAAATTGAATATTTCACACTTTAACTCCTGGTAGTTAAATAACGTACATCGACAACTATAGCTATAGTTGTTAACAATAAAAACGATAGCTCGACATCTAAGATTATAGTTAATTGGAAACTATTAACCAACGTCCCTAGACCTACAGTCATGCAGATCTAATTACATCGACAACTATAGTTTGGATATGTCCATAGTTTTATGTTGCAAAAGGTGTAACACAATATTTTTAGGAGGGGAGTCTATCCTCTTCGTCAGGTGAGGGAGGATTTTTAATAACAAACTTTGAAAAAAGAACTACAGTGCTAGTCAGATAATGCTATCAATATCATCAACCTTAGCTAGTCAGTTTTATTTCAGCAACTGAACTCTCTGAATGTCGCCCTCAACGAAACTGGGACTATCAGCCTCCCCGTGCTTGTAGCTAACAAGACTGATGGCCCTGTCCTACTCCACGACACGGATACCTCAGTGGTAGTGGCATATAACTTCCATAAAGTCGACCATCCAATGTATCACACACGTAATGAATACGGATTTAATCAAAGTAACAAAATATTTCGGGTCAAATAAGTTTATTCCAAATGGATCATATTCCCAGTTGAAGATGTGTTCTTAATTAAAACTAGAGTACAAATTATTACTTAATGTTTTTAAACTTAACTCTTTTACATCGTCATACTACACTGAGAAAAACATCTAGATAGTTTCTGTTACATTTGGATCATTGCACTCAAGATTTAAACGGCGATATTTATCTAACTATGCTATGTGTTGTCAAATACAAAAGGCTTTTTTACTTTGAGGTTAAAACTTTTAATGGAATAGATTTTCGGTAAATTGGCATTCGATATAACCACATGTATACAGTATGCCCTTAATACTTTGTTTCAACTATCGTTTTAAGCATTGGTTGTGACTTTTTATTTATACTAAAGAATACAAATACACATTTTAGACGTTGATTATTACAAAACATGGTGTTTGTTTGTCTTATTCTCATCTAAATTGTTTTGAAAATAATAAGCAGAATCGGAAACATAATTTTGAAATGTGGGTATATACCGATTCTTCTTGTTTTTCTTGGCTGAAAAGCCAAGGTTTAATGGTTTATTTTGTAGTTTTGATTTTTTTAATTTTTAACACATTTAGCTTTGCAGATTTTGATACAAGACATTGGTTCTTCTTGTAATATTTACAGATTTTCATTTTTACAAATATTAAAAGCGTACTTCTCTTTTCTCTGTAATAGTGAATGCGACATTTTGAAGGTACACGCCTCAGTTCAACTAAATATCTTTCAAAATGCCACATTTTTCCTTGCTGTCTCAATACAGCTATGTTGACCCGAGGATCTTCTGTGAAAACCACAACCTCACCAACAGCAATACAACATTCTGTGAGTGTTTAAACATCAGAGAAGTTCATACTAATAGCAACGTGGAAATAATCCTTATTGATATAGGTAAAGATAGTTAGCATCTCAAGAAATGTTTACTGTAGAGCAATATCGACACTAATTAATTGGTTTTCATTTTATGAGTAATTAAAAAAAGCGATTATATTACATTAGAGTCTGCATACATTTTCGTACGATGAACGTATTTCCTGCAAGAATGGAAAATCCTCTAGGAAAGAGGTAAGAATTTTCCTAATCTCTAAAGTTTTTCACACTTTTTCTAGCCAGACAACGTACAGGCCACTGCAAAATCCCGTAAAAATTACACATATCTGGAGACACCACTATATTTTATTTGATCTTTATCACGTATACGAATTGACTAGAATGGGAAGAGTTGCTCGTGCACATGCGCTGACTGCACTTCAAGCCACTTGGTTCAAGATTTAATCCTAATAATTCTGAATGAAATATGGAACTAAACTAATGGTTTGTAACAATTTAAAATGTGTTCACAATCATTAGTTTTGAGCTTGATACACCTAGGTGAACCGTTATACCATTATAAAATAGTTATATTAGATTCAGAAAAAAAATTAAGTTAATAAAACTGTTATTGATTTTATATTACAATTAATTAATATTAATTAATATTTATTGTTGATATTAATGTTTTTTGTTATGGACTCCATAAAGCTATAAAGCTAAAATTCCATTTCATGTTTCTAATATAGAATTAATTTTTAAATATTACTGTGTTATTTTACAAATGTTAAATCCACATGGGTAATTTTGAAGTAACACCTAAGCCTCTAGTTATTTGAAATTGTCAATCAGTAAACTGAGTTTTATTTATTTTGTTCGTTATATACTCAATAAAGCTAAAATTATTTTTCTGGTTTTATATAAAAAATTACTTTTTAAATATAATGGTGTTATTTTACAAATATTAAATCCACAGCAGTAATTTTGAAGTAACACTCAAGGATCTAGAGTATTAATGGCAGATAGATGTTTGAAATATTTGGGAATATTTTAAAGAGAAAAAAGTTTTTGTTTTGTTTTTCAAAATAAAATTTATACCAAAAGGACTTCCTGAACCGATAGTTTACTCTGATAAACCCTGTTTTCGTTAGCAAGAATTTAGTTATAAGAATTAGTAATTCTAAATCTCCCTTTTATTTACACATTTATTTTTTATTTATAAGCCATAGTTATTAAATTATCCATTACCTATTTTCATGAATAATATTAAACTTATAGGAAAGATTAAATATGCAGGGAATACACCGTTTGTTTAACAAAAACACCTCAGGTTATAGAAACTTCAAGTAAAGTATGACTTTCTAAACAAAATATTTGAAAGCAGAAACCTCAAAGTTTTACTTCAGTTTAGTCAAAGGCTAATAAGGAGGCAAGGATCTGGAGTTGTAGTTGAAAGCATCTTTCTCTCTTGAAAAGCTTTTGTATAACGCAAACCTAAGATGTCTGATGCTTGTTACACTCTTTGTATATTTCGATAGTAATTTTAACTGTTAAATCCTTTAGAAAAATATTATATTCACTTTACAATGTGGTACTTAAGATAATTATTCAATAAGATCAGAATGCATAATTTTCAGACATTGTAGTTTCATTGCTATTTATTAAGGAACATAAATAACAAATATAATTTTGTGGTTATCGAACAGTACATATTGCGCAGGTAATCTCGGTGTATAAGTATATAAGTCTAGATATTTAAGGGCTTTTATGTGACCATTTTAAAAGAATTAAAAGTCAATAATTCGTTATACAGGGTGTCAATTAAATCTGGAACCTCTTTTTTAATTTTAAAACCACAATATAAAATATACCAAAGTTCACACGTGCTTACTGGTGATAGTAACGCACACATCTACCCAATTACCGACCGGATAATCCCTTTGGGGGACGGTCCACAAGGAGTCAGACAAAATTCTTAAATAGCAGCATAGGTAAAGTTTGGTATCGAATTAAAGGTCTTACTTAGCAGAGTACAATGCCACAAACCGGACTTCAAAAGGTGGATTCATTCAGTAGTTATAGCTATTTGAATTTTAAAACAATTGAACAATGTAAATTATTAAGTATTACAAGTAAACACCAATTTTTAAGTACCTGTGATCAAAGTAAGTGTTTAAAATGTTCTCCTACCATCGTCTGGCAATGTCCTAGGCGATTGTAAAAGCCATCCACTGCATTTTGAGAGCTTCTTGGATTATGAGATTTCTTAGGTGCGCCAAATCTCGAGGCTTAGTACGATAAACTTTATCTTTGAGGTATCCCCAAAGAAAAAAATCCAGCGGAGATAAATCAGGGGAAGGAGCAGGCCACTCTACTGCACCACGTCTTCCAATCCATCTGTGAAGGAATATTGTATCCAAGTATTCTCTAACAAGGAGAGCAAAGTGTGGTGGCGCGCCATCTTGTTGGAAATAAATTCTTTGAAATTGTCGACCAAGAGCAGCTTGTAGTGCAGGAATTATCTCATTTTGGAGTATTGCTAGATACGAGTCACCATCTCAATTAACATTGATAAATATAATGGACCCATAGTTTGATTTCCTATAATACCTGCCCAATCGTTAAGTTTCTGTGGATGCTGTGTATGACTCAATCTGCCACTTTCACATTCTAACAGTATTTGTGTTATTGGTAATAATTATTGATTCCTGGCTTCGATTACTACATTGTCAGATGATGGCAGGGGAACATTTTGAACACTTACTTTGATCACAGGTACTTAAATATTGGTGTTTACTTGTAATACTTAATAATTTACATTGTTCAATTGTTTTAAAATTCAAATAGCTATAACTACTGAATGAATCCACCTTTTGAAGTCCAATTTGCGGAATTGTACTCTGCTAAGTAAGACCTTTAATTTGATACCAAACTTGACCTATGCTGCTATTTAAGAATTTTGTCTTACTCCTTGTGGACCGTCCCCCAAAGGGATTATCCGGTCGGTAATTGGGCAGATGTGTGCATTACTATCACTAGTAAGCACGTGAAAACTTTGGTATTTCTTTCTATTATGGTTCAAAAATTAAAAAAGAGGTTTCAGACTTAATTTACACCCTGTATATATAGATTTAAGCTGAATATTGAAAATTTAAACTTATGATCGATATGTGAAATAAGCAAAGTATATAGTTTTGTTTAGTTAAATATTACGGGCAATAACTGTTTTACAAATCACTGATGATAAATAGGAAGTAAGTAAAGAGGAAAAAGCTTGCTATAGACAGTTACACGTATATGTTTTCCTATAAATATTTTCTTTTTTAAAGGGTTTCATTTCCTTATTCTAGAGCTAAGCAAGGTATGTACGAAATACTTTGTCAATGTACATAGATTTTAATATAAAAAATATGTCATACATAGTGAGTTTCGAAACAAAATCTTCCTTTTCCAGTGTAAATGAATCAAACCTAGTAATTTTAATATCTGACGCAATCTAATTCCTAAAATTAATCTTTGTCTAAACTAATATATAAAACGTGAATGTCTGTTATCATGGATTAACGTACAATGCCAACTATTAATTCCACTTGCATGGCTATGCCTCCCGGGTGATAGTGATGGATAGGCTCGGAGACAGTTTGGATGTGGAACTTGTAAACAAGCTGAACAGAGAAGGACTACTTGCGCGAAACCTCGAGAATCCTCCCTTCTCAGGTCAAGTCAGTTCCTGATGGGGGTTACCCAATCCTCGGATTTCATGCTAGTAAATCTGGTGAATAATTAATCATCTCTCTTGTAATTAGTTGTTAATTAAAGTTACTAATTAATAACATAGCATTATTTACAGTATACTGCTATTCATATATTCTACATATATATATATATATATATATATATATATATATATAAACAAAATAATTATTTTTTAATTGATTATATAATAGGGAAAATTTATCTTCGGAGGCATATAATAATTACTTGTTGAATGTTTAATCTGTTTGGTTTAAGAAACTCAGAATTAAATTATTAACAATTGGTTTAAATACAAAAATCAATATGTTATAGGTGACAAGAGGCATATAATAAATAGCAGAAACTCATGGTCTTCCACACATATTTTTAGACTTTGAAAGTAAATTAGCTATTGAATGAAGGGAAGTATATTTGCAACACCAATTTTGAGTTTACCTTGGTTTCACAGTCAAAAATTTACGTAAAAAGGATTATACTTATGCTATTGTAATTATTTCCATTGTTTGTTAACTTTTTCTTTGATATCTGAAGTACAGTACTGACCAGGAAGTGCAAGACTAATATTGTTGCTAATACGTACAGTAAAAATGATTAAACATTCTTATTTTCTTTCTCTGTACTCAATAGTGGTTGCAGAAAATGTTGAAATAAGCATTGATGTTACCATCATGTTTACTTTATGCATTTAAACATAAATCGAAACGAATTGAAAATAATCGTAACGTTATTGCAATATATGTTTCTGCTGTCATAACAAATGTATGCAGAAGGTTGAATTTAGGATTACATTATAAAGGCTCTTTCATTTCGTACCAGTATTTAAATACATTTTACCTTTTTATTCGCCACATTTTGTTGGTTAAATGTTACGATATTTTAACATAATATTATTCTGCTATTGAGGTAAGGGTTGGTATGCCATAAACCCAACAAACCAGAGATCAATTAATCGGTACACCCAGTCTTGAGTTGTCAATGATGTATCCAACCCGACATCGTTGTATGTATATAAATAGTTCTTAATACATATTTAATAATGTAATAAAGTATTGGAATATGCTAAAATAACACTATAAAATGATGGTATTTTTAAAATTATTATAAGGGTTTTATGTATATAGCTTTACTTCGTTTTTTGACGTATCCTTTAATGCTGTTTATTCTGATTTATAGGTCGCAATAGTATGTTGCCGACCTCGTTTTAAAATATTTTATTATATTTTCAATTTATAGCGAAGCTAATGAGAACGTACATTAATATGCCTAAGTTGCCATAACAATTAAATAAATCCGCCCAAGTAATAAGAACGTTTGTACCTAAGAATATCAGATCTTAAAACGTTGTATAATAAAAAGGTTAAAATATAGTATTATATTATATACAAAACTAGATTTAAACTTCTTTATAATTATAAATATATCAATCCCATTTATGTCGATAAAAGTTATAACTCCATTTAGGTATATCCGAATATATGATATATACAATTAATTAATATATGAAAACACGCAAAACTTTATATACAGTAATATTACTGGCTGTTGCATGTCATATAGACTTCCATTGAGAAGTGGGAATGGCTGTGGTTTTAAAAGTAGGAAAAGACGAGGAGTTTCCTAAGTACCACATGTGTTTCCGAAGGGTGGCGATTTCAAGATAGATAATTTTGAGAAAATTTCATATGACCATTGAACTTTTATCCCTTTACAAATTATGTACAATGTTCAACGTTAAACTGAAAATTATATACAATAATTTTAAATAATTTATTCACTAAACCTATGTACATCGTGATAATTTAGCTCCAAAATGTTACAGATGCTTCTACGGGATATTTAGTACATAACTTGTGATTTTTTTTAAACTTTAGAATTAGTTAAAAGTAAAAACTTTTGAAAAAACTAAATACTTTGTAATGCATTTCGTTACATTTTAGGGGTTTCTTGGAAACCTTTACAATTATTTGTTTAAATTTTTATTATATTTGAAATAAAACTAAAACCATCAATGAAAATCTTGGAGAATTGGAAAAATTTAATTTAATACTTATTGATAAATGGATAAAATGTTTATTATTAAATTTATTACTGAAAGGCTTTTCGGAATCATTGATTTAGAAAATAGGTATTCATTTATCAGTGATAGTAAATTAAATTCATAAGGTTGTAGTTTCCTGGAAACCCTGTTTACTTGGCTGTCTAGAAATTCGTATGATGAATATACTAGTTAAAGAAACCATTTTACCACCAGCATATTGAAAGGACATTTTCATTTAGGTTAGGAATATTTTGAAACTGTCCATATATATATATATAATATATTTTTCGACTCTCCCCATGCATTCATTTTAAAGCTTAGTAGCTAATTGTCTTTGAATCTTAATAATCTTTTTTTTAACCCCTCTTTTTACATGTACTATTAGTCATGCTTCAAATAATTATCTGACTTATAATGTGAAACACATAAAAACCGGCTTGCTGTCATACTATTTTTTAAGTACTGCTTTACCATCATTATCAAACAAACATCATGGGTATCTCATGGTTATATTTTTAAATGTTTCTCAGATTGTACGGAGAGTTGGGATAAAAACTTTCCCTAACTTTTTCAATGTACTGTTCTCCTTAACAAGAGCTTTCCTTAACATAGTAATATATTTCATTGGAAATTTGTGTTTGTGTTACTGACTATACTGTATCACTTAACGATGGCAAATTTTCGGAAAAATCCTGTTTCCTTCGCAATACGCTAATTACAATATGTTTCTCTGTAATGAAGACAACCTATTATTAAAAAAAAACTAATTATTTGAAAAGGACAATGGGCCGTAACATGGTGTATATATAGAATGAACAATAAATTACTTCAAAGAAATTCAAAATTGAAAATAGCCTAGGCTTCTTGTCAGCAACAGGGTTAGTTCTAAATTCCAATTTCATAGCTTCTTACCTTTATTCAAAAATATATTTTCGAAATTCTCTTTTTGCTTTCCTTCAACTTAAGACTAATCCCCATAAAAACGCAAATGGAACATGTCATTTTCGTTTATTATTAATAATAGCACCCATCCGTCGAACAACTGAACATATTATAAAGGTGTAATATGGGTCTTTAAAGGTTACTTTTCGTGTAAATACAATTAACAAATAAATGCCTGCCAGTTAATTGCTTGATACTCAAAAGCAATCATAATTGATGTTTCACATGAAAGGGCTTACTTATAATACGAAAATATACTGTTCGTTAAAACGAACACATTCTAAATGTTCACTGCATTTCAACGGAACACTGGATACCTTTTTACCGCACTAGTAAGAATTCTTAAGAATATTGTTTTCAACCATATATTTGATGTAGACAGATTCCAAAACTTGCCCATACATGCATATTCTCAAGTAGGTTTTGAAAATATTGCTGTAGTTCATAAAAATGTGATAGAATGCAGGAAAAAGTCACATAACAGATAAGGTAAGGATAGAAAGTTTTTACTTGTTTCACAAGACCAAATGACACCCTTCTTTCTGGAATACTACAGACCTATACAACTATCATTCGTGTTATATAGCTCAAGAGAAAGAGCTGTAGTAGCAATATTGCGTCGAATTCCTTAAAACTGTATGTACAAAATTGTTCTAGATTTTTACCAGTTATCTGAAAAGGGCCTTATTCCTTCCAACAAAAAGAAACAAACAATTTCTTACCGAAGAAACATAAAAATGCATAAAAGTAATACGCCACACACGGTAAATGAAAATGCATAGGACTTGGTTAAAATTTGTAGCTAATAGGTAGTCGTGAATCACATTAAGGTAGAAATAAATCGTATAAAAATACTTAAATATCCTAACCTCAGCCATAATGTTATAATTGTTTTTAAATGGAAAAGAATGGAAGACATTTACGTTATACGTCTTACCATAATTTTTTTCTACATAAATTATACTATGGTTTTATTATACCACCTACAGAGGTATGTGGTTTCTGCTATTAATGTAACTAAAGTAAAACTAAAAACTAATATAATTGACGAATGCCAAACTATCAATGATGTTCGTCAAAAGAAATATAAAGTATTTAAAATATTATCTTCTTGAGCGATGCATTTTGATTATAGTAAGACTTTGCTTTTTGAACTTAACTATTCACAAACTTTTTCATTGCCAAGGACATATTAAACCGCCTAGATCTATAAACGACTAATGTGTGTACCTCTTTAATATAGACCGACGATAGAATTGTTTTATATCAAGGTATTCCGTTTCAAGAAACGGAATAAAAAATCTTGATAACGGTGGTTGTTTTGTTTATAAAAAAAACGGTATTAAATTTTCAATTCAAAGAAATATTTATCCTCTTAGACAGCGCACGGGGCTAAAAAAAGTAAATTAAAACTTATTAGTCGCTTGAAAATGAATATTGTAGTAATTGTGACTCATTCGCTCCCCATAAGAGGACACAGATTTGACCAGTATTATAAAAATTAATTGTTGAATTTGCTAAAAAATATTTTTGTATTCTGTTAACTTTTTATACAATGTTTTTTCCCTCATAAAAAGTCAAATTATGCGGAATATTCATATATATTTATATAATCTATGTATATACTACATATGTGTGTGCGTGTTTTTATTTAACCTGATTTATAATGAACATGGTACAATGATAACATCGCCACAACGTCGTGTAATAAGAACTTAACATCCTGACAGTGCAAGCGAACAACACGAAACATAAAGGAAATTGTCTTCGGGAAACCACATCCAACAAGTAACAGTTACCTGTGTGACTGTTACTGATTGGAACAGTTTGAGGAATTGTTTGTGGTAACTTTGTCACGCAGCGGAACTATTCTAGATCATTACACTTCATTGGTCCTTATAGATACGGAACCAAAACTTATGGAGCAAAGATAATTTTAAAAACGTTTTCCTATAATACATCATCGTAATATACAATTTAGAAATGAACAGATTTTGATTGATTTATGGGTATTGGTAATAGAGTGCTTTAATTGAAATCTTACTGTTCTACATCAGAATTCATAAAGTTTACAATTGTTATTTTAACATAGGTTGAGTATGCTGGATTCGTTTATGAGGTAAATTTAGCTATATATTGGTAAACTAACCAACTCTCTGGGAACTATTTTCAGCAAAATAAATTATTCTATTATATCTTAGTACACTGGCTACTCTTATGATAAAATTGTTGTACCATTATTTGAAAGCTTTGAGAATTTGAATGTAACATACAAGAACAAACTTTAGAGCTCAAAATCAGTACCAAAAAAAATTTTTACACATATTTAACTACGTTTTTAAGGTTATCGTTTTTAATTACTGTCATAAATGTTTAAGCCCAAGATAAATCTGGAAAATATAAAGCCTCTGGAAATTTATATTCCGTCATTATGTAATGATTATGCATGATAATTGAGAACCCTATGATAACTATAACGTTCTTTAGCTGCGACATATATTTCACTAGTATTAAATTATTATGAGTTTATAAACAATTTTTAATTTTACTCGAAAATTTGAGGCGCGTTAAATCAGAAATTAACATTGAATATTGAGGCTTCTCTGGTATTTCGAAGCCATAAAATCCAAGTCCACTAATTTACCACACACAGTAACATCAATATTTTTTTAAAGTTACTAGTAGCAGATGTCCAGTTTCTCCTTTAACTTTATTATTAGTTCAATGCAATTCTATGACATTCGAAATAAATTTTGTTTGGTTGAAAGGAAATTTCAGAAATTGAGTACAGCAAGGCATTTGGTAACATCTAGTATGTGCTCGCATACTGGTTTCCAAGTAGAGCTGATGGACTCACATGTTAATAAAGCAATGTATCGTACCGGTGTTTAAATAGTTTCATAATGATATTTATTGAAGTTTGGTGTTCTAGGAAGTACTACGTGTAAGGAGTGTTTTGTTGCGACAAAGAGGAATGTGCCTGAAAAGGAGCAAATTTCTGAACTTTATAAAAAAATATACAAAATAATATGTAATTTCCCGAGATATTGTTCTGTTTTATTTAGAATTCAATTTATTCTTCTTTAGTATATCCAAAAACGTAAAATATTGTAATTACTAGCCCTAGTACGAAATTATTGTTATTCATACCAACCTCATAGTAGGTTGTTCACTAGCAAGAAAACGTTGTTATAAGAGATTCAAAATTCTTACAATTTAATTCCATAAATCCATATTTGTTACTAATTAAAAAAAAAAAACTGTGTTACTATGCCTTTCGGTATTCGACGGGCATATTACCTGTTCTACATTAAATAAATAGCATACATTTATCTTGACACTTCAAGGTAATTAATTATTAAGAAAATTTGAACTCAACTATGTTAACCACATAACAGTTCGTAAAATATAATTATTTAGCACTGCATCTACTATTCACTTATTTTAATTGATAATATTCCCACACAGGCCTATCAGGCCAGAAAACATCTTGAAAGAGGATCGGCCTCTATTCAAAAGAATGAAAAAAGTAAATTATATCATGTTCATCAATAACCACTACGAATACGTTTGGGGTAATATTATGAAATCTTCAAGATAAACTAGCAGCTTAGTAACAGACAGCTAAAACTGAGAGGCTGGTATTCGGTTGGTCAGTTGATCTTACTACTAGTCAGTTGCCAACTCCATTATACCTCCGAGAGAGCAGCCAACTTTGGTAACAAGTTAAGACTAATAGTGATGTCCAAACGTCATTATAAGGTAACTTCTCCTGGAACATCTCAGACATTGGCCTACCTCTGTTCTATTGTTCTTTAAATAAAAGATGCATTTTATACCATGCATTAACATTAAAAATTCATAAAATAAATATGTTACTCAGAATTATTTTACTATGTACGTATTTGTATGCACACTAGGAGTACGTTATTCCACACGTTATCTTTGCAGATGTTAGCTAAACAATTCTAAGTGCATGGCTAATGTTACTCATATAGTTACACGACATGTGTTATTGTGTCAACGTTATAAAATATTAGTGTTGTTAAAAATAAATTTTTCTTCAAAATATTTTATGCAATGATCCATAAGATCAATGAAAAGGTGTTATATAACGCTCTGCAATATTCTATGTATCTTATACACTATCGTGATATTAAATTATGGCTAATGATGGTAAGGATTTACGGCTGAAAAGTAGTTGTACTAGTTTCTTACCACGGAAAAACAGGTAAATTTTTCGAAACATCGTATTTCATCGTCACAAAACAAATAGAAAAAACACCGTTTTATAAACAAACTAGCTGTTAAGTAAGTAATTACGCACAATTTTTAATTCGAAGTCCTAATACTATTTAGTAAAAGCATCTACGATGAATATTGTGGAATTCTATGAAATTTTCCAAACGTAAAGAATTATACATGAGGTACATATTACTGCAGTGTTCACGGTTAAGAAAACAAGATTTTAACCTGTCTCATATTTCATGTTTCATGCACGTGTAGGAGCATTTCATGTTCGAATTACACAGTATTACCGACACCATGGCTGAGTTATCCTGTGTTGCTCTGATAAAAAAACAAATACATAGGTTTTAGAAACCTTTTTTGGTTTATGTCTGGCCTCTGTCATATACTTAAATTTAAGAAACTTCTGGAGCCATAGTTGAGTTGGACGTTTGTCCTGATGAAGAAAAAACATTTCCAGTACAAAGAGAAATCCATACTAAGTTCAGTAAATATTTCTAATTAACTGCTTAAAACGTTTTGAATTATAGACATATTTATACGGGCTGTAGTCTGGGAAAAAACATTGATATTAAAGAATTTTAGTGTAGATTTTTAAGTTTTTCCTTAAACCACGGTCACAATTTCATATCAAAATGTCAAGGAAGCCCTCCAGTTTCTAATATATTAGGTGAAAACATTCACAGGTTTGTTTGTTATGGGTTTTATTAACAACGATCAAGTAGGGTTTTCAATGGTTTAGATGGTTTATTTGTCACAAATGTAAAGGAAAAATTACACGGTAACATCGTCTTTGTAATGTGCACAATCTGCAGTGTAGAATTATTTTATATTTTCTAAAATGTTATTTTGAATAAATATATCTACCTCTTTGCTAAAGATCACCAGAAAGTTTCAACATATTTTTAGCATCATTTACCTTTAGATTACGCAATATAAAAATTTCTCCCGAATACTGAAATATCTGGTCCACTTTTACTTCATTTTCTTTTCATCAATACCTTACTCAGATAGCCGAATTGGTCCATCTGTTCCCTAGATTAGAGCTTACCAAGAAATTTACTGAAGTTTTAAAAGGTAATCGCCCTAGATTTATTTGGCGTGATAATAAGAAAGCATTAAATATCACAAGAAATAATAATATTATTGCGTAAAATTAAAGCCTTCCAACAACAGCAAACAGGTAAGCCACCCAAAATAAAAAGTTTCCCGGGCATCAAGAAGACCTGAACCTGTGACTATCATAAATTTCAAGCAGTATATAAAACAGTTAAGCCATATATATTTATACAAATAAATAAAAAAGTTGTCGCTATGAGGATAATCTCCTGATGCCATAAATCCTATGAAGAATCATAGGTACCTTCCACGTTCATAATTTGTGAGGATACAGGAGATAATATGTACCGTGGGTATGGTCTTTAATTATTGTAAAGTTTTTATAAAAATAGTATATTATGGCTCATTTTCACATCATAGTTGTTCTGTGAAAGAGGAGAGTGCTATTACTTAAATTATTTAAAGTACATTGAATATTATATTTAAGGAGATATTCCATGCATGGTATTAAGAACAATCTAAGCGAATTATTGTACATATCATCACAGGATGAATTTTGAACCAGTTTGGTATAAAAAATGCTTTAAAAGGGACTGTGCAGGAACCGTTCAACATTAATACTTGAGTAACTGGCATTGAAGATTCGTTTTTACAGCAAAACTCGACGTAGTACACGTTTAAAAAAAACATATTAAAACACGCGATTATTTATTTGTTTGATTTATATTAAAACACTTGTATTATTCACTTAGGATAAAAACTAACGACAACACTCATTGCATTCAGTCTTAAAATAACCGTCACGCTTGCTTCAGTAGTGACAGGATATTTAGTGATGCATAAGGTTGATTATAAAGGCCTCCTCTGGTCGAGGTCTCTTAGAGAGAATAGATGGGTAGGATACTTTTCTCAGTCATCACAGCTATCCAAGAGAAATTTGGAACACTAGAAATAAAGGGACCTTCAAGCCACTACATTGGTTATCTTCTTACTTAATTATAGCTATATATGAATACTTTTATTGCAATATCTCAAAGTTTACAATTATTATTGTGCCGCTTTTGGAAATTCATCGGGATTCATGATTTAAATGACCTGTAAAGGTGGAATTCTAAGATATAAACAGTCAAAATCAAGCTGCCATTGGAAATTTCAACCCTTAGACGACAATAAATAGTTTTTAATTGAACATGGTCCCCGTACGTTGTTGGTTTGTGGACATAAATTATAAAATAATAATGTTTCTAAAGAGGATATAGTTTTAAAATTAGAAACCACAACCTGTAGAAAAATATAGAACACACCATCGGTTCAAATTTTCCTCAACGTAAGCGTAGCCTAAACACTGAACGATTAATCTTTTCTGATCGTAACGAGAACGCCGTCAGTAACATTGCTGTAACATGTAATACAACACAGTGTTAAGCGATGCTTTACGAATTTGAAGGCACTAACTATTTTCCAAACACCGTTTTAGATTCCAATGATGGCCTTTATACTTTATTGTCGGTAAGTCTGTTAAAATTAAATTTGTAAGGCTCAATATTCTTATAAATGGTTTGATGAATAAAGATAGCGTCACATAGTAAAATATGTAACTGTTATTATTTATTCCTTGTTAATTATTCTATGTAATAGGCATATAAAAACAAAATATAAATTATTGAAATATAAATATAGTTTTATATTGAGTTTGATTTACATCAGGTAGTCTTAACAACACACATTATTTTCATTTGTTCACCCACTTTGAAAAGCGGAAATAAAAGGTAGCACGTCAGTTTGGAAATAAAATTAAAATTTTTACTTTATCTTGATGGAAAATTTAAATACTTATATATATATATATATATATATATATATATATATATATATATATATATATATATGACATCACGTGAGCAGAACTGTGTTCGGCCGACATTCCAAAATGTGAATCAGGAGTCCGTAGATATTAAACAATTTTTCTAGTTTTTCCGGCCACATATTGCGTTATGTAGCTTTTAAATGTAGTGTAACGACATAATGGATTACCCTGCCCCCTTATGACAAGTGAAACTGAATATGAACTGTGATTATTCTTCATCTCTGCTCCCATCTGTATATGTGCTTATAGGCTTTATGTCAACCAGTTCTTTGGGAGGATACCCGAACCGTGCTATGTGGAGCAAGTGAAGAAGACTTTGGTGAGTGTCATTATTCCTTTATCTAACACTGTTCTCTCTATGTAAACCTCCCCCTCCTTCTATCACCATATGAGTTGTAGGTATACTAAGTTCACTTTGTTACTATTCTAAAACAAGCCTGTTAGTCCCTCAGGTGAGTGAAAATATTTAAATTTATATACCATGCACTGTCATTAAAACATCAACTATGTACGTATCGTTTATGTAGAAAAGCAGTCTAAAATCGTAAAAAAATGCACTTAAAGTAATAGCTTTTATTTACATAAATGTTTTCTCATAATAATATATCACTTTCTAAACAACAAAATACTCATAATTTGTTATTTTTAAAGCTCTGTTAAATAAAACGTTCTAATAAATATATCAGCTTAGCACACACACACACACACACACACACACACACACACACACACACACACACACACACACACACACACATATATATATATATATATATATATATATATATATATATATATATATAGAAACAGTAAATTTCATTTGTGGACAAACGCTGACATGTCCCAAGAAACGTATGGGTAGGAAAACAGCGTTAAATAATTCTGCAGATTGTTAAGTAATGTCCAATTATAGTGGATGAATATGTTATAGATTTTTTTTCTCGTGCTATATATTACCTGGAGAGACACTAGAATAGTTCTGTTTAAGATAGTATCAGTTTTAATGCGATTACAGATACTTAAAAAACCTTTTAAAATTCCATATTATTGCATAAATCAAACTGGTTGGAACAACGTATTACTTTCAAAATGTAGTTGATTTTATTTACATAAAATTTTTATTAAAAGAATTAGACGAAAATCTTTGGTTTTTATTCAACAACAATTGTAGTTAGTAGCTTGTAATACAACATGAAAAAAAAAAACAATGCAAAAAATATAAATAATAATGTTTTACAGGATATTGAGTTTGATTAGTAAATATACATATTTGTGTTACATCGCTAATCTTGTTACAATACTATTGGATCAGTGGATGATATTTTTGAACGTCTGTTAGGCCGTTATAGCACTCTGCTATTGAGATTGAGGTTAAATCCACCCGGTCGTAAAATATAAATGCAACTTTAACCCATTGTTTTGGTCACATTGAAACAGTTATACGTCAATATTAAAACAATAATGCTTAATAACATCACAATGTGTGTTTTCTCAGTTTATTTATGAATTGGAGGGAAAACCTAATGTTAGCTATATTAAAACAATAACTTTCATAACAAGGAGAAATAGTGTTTACGAAAGAGCCAAATCCAAAGGGCAAAATACGAATATGTGTATAAATATACCCTTGCTCTGTTGTGAACAACGGATTTTGTCATACGGGAAGCAAAATTGTAAAACACGCACGTAAAATTTAAATACTGTTACAACAGAACTCAATCTAATTATGCTGTTAATTTCACGTACTTAAATAACAGTTATTTCTGCCTTAAATTCTATTGAAAATATAGTAGTTTTTTATGCAATAGCACTAAAAACCTGATTTCTGTTACAATGCATCGAAAAAATAATGTATTGTACCAATTTAAGTAGATAAAATATGTTATTTGTGTAATATGATGAAAAATGGATTCTCATAAAATAGAAGTTCGCTGTATCATAAGTGTAATAGAAAATGTGAGTATTCACTCAAATACTATCCGTATCATTATTTAAAGGTGATAGAAATAATTATTTTACCAGTCCACCCGCCAGATTTATTGACAAAAAACAATTCCGCCTAGTGAATTCAATCCGTCCGGATGGCAACTGTGATGGCAACGGTGCAGTCGAAGAGTTATTAAATGTGCAAAAAAACTGAGCACAATTATATTTTATTTATGTACCGTAGTAAGGTATGTAGAATATTTCAAGTAGGATTTTATCTACATAATTTAAATTTTGCATACTACTTCATTATACGAAGACAAGAATTAGGTCTCTGATGGTCCTTGTTCTATTATGGAATTAGGATAAACTTATTTGAAACACATTACTCAGTGTTAGCTGGCATATATTTTCCTAACTGAGAATGTAAACCTTTATGTTCTGTATATTAGCTGCCTGTCAGTCTTCCTATAAAGTAATAACAATGTATCACGACTAGCAAAGGTTTTCGCAATATTTAAATATTTAAGCCGAGTGAAATGCAGTAATGAGTAACAATATAAGAATACAGGTTTGTGGATTCTAGTTCATTGATGATTGTAGCTAAATAATGCATGTAATTATACTAATAATTATCAAGTCAACTGAAAACTTAACCGTTCTGCATAACTCATAAGTATCTAGAAAGAGTTTCTGTAATACAAACGTGCCTAATCAATTTAATGAGATATAGTCAATCTTGGAATTTATGTTTAGATCCCCATCCATTTCATATCTGAAATTCTCGTTCCCTTTTTCTTTGGTTTGGTTTGAATAACCTATACCATATTAAATTTCAATCCTACATTCAAAACATAAATACAATTTTGTTTTGTTTAAAGATTTTAAAACTTTTTGGGTAATGTATACATAATATATTTAAAAAAATAATTAAAGCTTTTTAGGAAAAATAAGTGTACAGTGTGCCGATAAGATAAGAAACATCACTCTCGTCGACGCTTGTTTTCACTTGACGCGGTGCGCTACTGTCTGTAATTTTAGTAAAGTTGTTTATAACGAAATCATTTCTATAATTTTGTGTGCCATGTGAGATTGGTGACCTATTATAAAGTGATGAAGTTTGATGATAAGGAGCAAGAGATCAAATTTTCCGGTGGTTATGAAAAATTATTCCACTATCGTTGCATTGTAGATTACGCCGATGGGAGAAAACCCCAACGTTTAGGGACTAGAAGTTTAGCAACTGTACAATTACTATTACTGCTGACTTTAACCTGGAATATGCATGATTTCTCAATGCTCTAAACGAGTTCAAACAGCAAGTTTTCGACGAATATTTTAACAACTTTTTATTATAAATATATTCGTTATTTAAATAAATACTTAAGAATATTTCTAGAAAAAGAAGATATTTATTTAGTTTATGAATATTATAAACTTTTCTTATTTATAAGATCGCAAATTTATTGTTAA
Source organism: Homalodisca vitripennis (assembly GCF_021130785.1). NCBI lineage: Eukaryota > Metazoa > Arthropoda > Insecta > Hemiptera > Cicadellidae > Homalodisca > Homalodisca vitripennis. The sequence goes on along the minus strand of NC_060214.1, from coordinate 77,669,372 downwards.
TTATACTTATTACAACTAGCCACGCTACTGTATTAAGGGGTCTGCTTTATTTCTCAATTATTTATATATGTATTTCAATATGGGAAGTAAAATTTATTTATTCGTAATAATTTTCGTAGTTCGGTAGAACTTAATTGAAATTAATGTATTAAAGTTAAGTGAAAAAGTGAATTAGGAATATTACCACATTTTACGTCGATATTACACATAGAATATAAAATAACGTAATTTATAAAACAAAAACACCGATATGGTCCATTGATGCTGTCCAAGAAAGAATAGAAGAGGGACGCTGAATTAATTAAAACCTCAGTAATAGTGCCTGACAAGTTCGGATGAATAGAATTTATACTTGTTACTTAATTTGTGTTTTCCTAACAAAAACTGGAATATATTTGGCCAATAAAAGTCTTAGAGTGCTATTCAAATTGTTGATTTGAGTGATAAATTCTTTTTAAACATCTGTTTCTTACACAATAATCATATCTGGTAATATTATTGTAGTATTACCCTGAGATTTTAAACATAAACGCAACATATTTTACTATTTTCATATTTAGCAAAACTATATAAATACAATAGCAGTAATATTCTAGAACTAATTAATTAAATATATTGTATATAGTTGTATTCAATAATACAATAAGAACCTAACTATTTGATATTCAAAATATTTCACATTATTATACTAGTAGCTGGATAAAACTGATTAAAAAACACCTAAGAGCCTCAGCTCACTTAGAGTAAGCTGGAATTAATATAACAAGATCATATAGTTGAAACTATTTCAAGAGCCTCCCCCCCCCTAAAGAGTATTATCAAATAAGACCAATTTTAAACGTCAAATACATTATAATATGGTCGTAAAATCAGGGTTGATGTAAGACTTTAAAGATATGATAAACAGGCATTATACGGCTCTACGTTTTTCTTATAATTTGTATATAGTATTCAATTTAATTATTGGTATTAAACAATTGTAATTGAGTTTAAATAAATTACAAAAAGATGAATTTTGTAAACAGTGTAACAAAAATATCAACTAAGTAATTCATTTATATGCATATTAATAATTTTGAATAACTTTTATATCTATTCATAATTGTAAATAATCTATCATCAGTTTGAAGGGTTGTTCTGATAGTCATCAGCACCCGGCTCTTGATACATGTACACATGCGTCTAACGTAGCACACTGATCTCATTAAAAACGGTATAAGCAACATGGAGATCACGTGTGAGTCACAGGCTTGTTAGCCTGTTATAGCACTCTACTATTGAGATGGTACTTCCTGACTAATCCACTCTAACATAAAATATAAATACAACTACAATCTTCTCATTTCCATGGCGATATAATAGTAAAATATATTTATAAATTGTGCTTTATCACTTCAATTGTTAGGTGAACGGGACAGTATCAATTAGTAAAGTAATTCTTAAACCAACCACTATAGTAATGTATATATAATGTATATTAATATAATATAATAATATATTGCATAATAATATAATATTAGTAATTTATTATTTATTACATATTGTATATAATATAAAAGATAATGAGGTCATGTATTATTGTAACAAAACCAAACGTGCAAAAACCACTACTAAAGGTATTAACGTCACATTTGATTTCGAGGTACCGGAGGTTATTGTTGGCTAAAATACAAACATCATAACATATAATCCCCTATGACTGTAACGAATGCTTTTATTTCAATTAACTGAAAATCCACCAAGGGCCACAAACTGACCAACTCACTTTGATAACATTGTTAATTTATCCATATAAGCTAAGAAGTGTTTCAATACTTTAAAAATAATATTAACACATACGCACCTAATAGGTGTATGCAAATACTCATATTACAGTGTTTTGTGATTTTTCGAAATTGGATTCACAATTTACCTGACATTTGTATTTCAGGAACAATACACTAGCACTGTACACGTGTTGCCGTTAAAGTTTTTATAATTACTGTTATCACTAAAGCCATAATGTATTTTACATTGTATTGCTTTACTTAGGTAATGTTCGTTTTCTTTTGTCATAATGGTTATATATTAAAAAAATAAAGAAAAATATCCTCGCCACCTTAAAAGTTTTAAAACAATAGGTCTAGGAAGATAGAGGTTTAATTGAATGCTATACAGACACAAAAGGAAAATAATTTTTTGATATTTGAAGCAGGTATTACTCCAACATAGATAGAGGCGGTATTTATAAAACATAAATGTTATTGACAACGGATAGAATAACACGATTTTCATTGTTCCGTTATAAAAGGAATCACTAATACTAAGTTTATAAATATGTAATCTAAACTCTTTCTCAGTGGGCAAGCCATCATAAGAACGTTTCGTTTAAGATAAAAATAAATCATCTTATTCCGTTGTGACCTGAAAATGTGAGGAATTACAACAAATATTTTTGATATCAACTCCAGGTGACGTGTATTGAATTGGTTTTTGACATGAAATAGAGATGAGATATCAGATGTTGAAACGTACTGTTAAAGTTTTCTAGTATAACTAAACGATTCTGTAAAAACCCCTGTTTTTATGAAAATATATTATTTAATAGATCTACGCACGAAAATGTATCGTTTAAAATGCCGCTTAAGCCAAGACAGCGATTTTGACCCCAGTATTTTCTGTGAAAACCACAACCTTAACAACTGCAATACAACATTCTGAGAGTGTTTATACGTAATAAAAGTGCCTAATAACACCAATGTGGAGCTTATCCTAATTGACACAGGCAAGCCAACATTTCAGTATTTATTTTATGATTCCTCCTAATCAGTTTATATTATTTAGTCTTTGTTTAAAACGTGAAAACATTAAATGTAGTCTAGACTAGATTGTACTGTATCTTTTCATAGATAACTACTGCTACCAGTTTGATTCGCCAACCAAACAACTGTTAGACTATGATAAACATTATAGTTATTTATAAAACAATACACAGTTTTACACTCAGGTTATAAAGTTTCTTTTCTGTAAATACATTATTCATTTTTCAATAAAACATTTTTAAAACTCTAAAAATATGTAACATTATTTTATACAATTTTTAATGCAGTAAATCCATTTTCCTTCAAATAAAAATGTTATTTTCCAGTCTCTTTAGTTATTTTAAACTACACCTGCTCTTAAGGATGAAGGAAAACAAACTTTTTATTTTGTGCTAAAATATATAGTCAAGAAGTCTGGAGTCTGGTTTAACACAAATACCGCAGAGAAGTTACTAAAAAGTTCAGGAAAGTGCAAGATTCCAAAGGAAAACATCTAAAAGCCGACATCTCAAAGTTTTACTTTACCCTGGTTAAAGTCCAATAAGGCGGCTAGGATTTAGAGCCGTAATTGATAGTTTCTGTCTCTCATGAAAAGATTTTGAATGACGTTAACTTTGGATGACTATTTCATTCCGGTCTTTTTTAATTTGTTCTTTTGCAAAAGGTTTTTAAGGGAAATAGATTTTATATTATAGTAGTGCAGGTTTCATATAATACGCATGGATATTTAGACATTTTTATATAATACATTTAAATATTGGAGTTAATGTTTAAAAATTAACATTACATACATAAACAGATTACTAAGCATATAGAAAAAATGCTATTTATTATTCATTCATGTTATATTTAAAATATATTTCATCCAGAAGATGTTTAAGAAGTGGGTCATTTTATCTGAAAGGGTTATTCGGTTTCAATCCTCACGTAAATTTGTTTATTATTTCTTATCCAAGAGTAAACAAATTGAAAAAAAATGTAAGATATAGTTATTCTAAATGGTATGTATTCTGTAAGTATATTGTTCAATAATTCATGCTTTTGGATTTTTTACAATTAGAGATTATACCTGTTATGTAACGCTTTACATCTCCTTTCTTTTTTACTTCATTAACCACAATATATTATAAGAAATAGTCATTTATGACTAATTAACCCACCTTTACTCATATTTTTGCTTCTTAAGATACATACAATAATTTCCGGGATTACCTTGGAATCTACTTTTGTTACACAAAAGTTTGAATCAGTGTGCAAGAAATAAGAATTTAGATGTTCAAAATGTTACTTTCACCTGTATAGCAAGGCTAATTATTGCAGTGTGTAAGAGTATCTCTAAGGTTGCGTATGTAATGTTTGTTATTTTTATGTACCTCAACTAAGGCTCCAAAAGTGTACACTTTCTCGCTCTAATGCTGTAGTTACACTAATGTTATATATTAGTGTAAATAAAGTTTCCTGACTAATTACACGTATTATACAGGGTGTCCAAAAAGTCCCGGGTCGGTTAAATATTTTTCAAAATATTTAAAATAGAGCTATAAAAACCTTACACAAAGTTACTGGACATAAAAATCTATTTTATCACATATTCAGTGATCCGCTACTACCTCTGGGGGGCGGCCCGCTGGGAGTCAGAAGAAAGTCTTAAATGTAAACATAGGTTGATATGCATATCAAATAAAAGGTCTTTATTATTAGATTACAGAGCCGCAAACCCGACCTCAAACGGATAACCGAGTCAAAGATGACAGCCGTTCAAAGATGGCTAGAATTTGGGTCTATTATTTCTCACACTCAATTTACACACACTGCAAAATAACAGTTTAACCACAGGACAGTAATAAATTTATTGTAAAGCGACTTTTCCCAAATAATACGTAGTTAAGTAGATAAATAAAATATCCAAAATATTTAAGCGTTTTAAAATACAAACGTGGAAAAACTAAATAGACAAAAAAGATAAAGTTGTGCAGTAAGACCTTCTGGACTTTTCTTCGTATTTTCTAGTGTGTAATAATTCTTTATTACCTGTGTTTTTTATGCCCAGAAATTTTTCTATCAGCAATAAATAGACACGTATACTGTGATATCCAAAGTCTGCAGCATTAAATTTCGAAACTCTAAGACAATTTATATAGTTTAAAAAAATGAGAGAAGGGGTGGCTCTATAAAAATGTCACTAAATCATGGTTTACAAGGAGACCAACAGTCGACTTAGACGTCTTGACAGCTGAGACCATTTGTTATGCATGACGTCATGTGTCTCTGCCACTTACAGCGGGTTACGTCATTGGAAGCTATCCCCTCTGTGATATACCGTGAGAAAACTTCAGCTGTGGGTACATCCCTGCCATATGAGAAAGTTTATATAAGTTTTCAATCCTACTTATAACCTCTACCATATGAATATTTTGCGAAATCTTTTTAACTTTAAAGACATACCAATATTCAAAGCTGTATCCAGTGGAACTATTAATTTGTGACATAATAATTAATATTTATGAATGTTTTAAAATTACCAATGTTACACCTATAAACGTTTGTTTGTAAAGGATCGTCATGGGGTAACGGTACATTTGAAGTGTGGGACAGAGATTAAAGGCAGTAATGAACACAACCAGTACCAACAGCGAGTAATAATTTTTTTCTGTCGACGGAGAACATAATTCCAGTCACGGGGAAATAAACTAAAGAACATAAACCAAAAAGCTATAAAAATTATTCACAACAGGCGTAAATCAAGATTAAAACCTAAAAGAAACTGTGAATATACAATATGTATTAAAATTTTATTATAATATAAACAATCACCTTGCAAATAAAGGTGATTGTTGAGAAGTTTCAAGCTTTGTGTATGTGTGGTTTTAGGTCGATCTTCCACTCATTGTTTGTAGATGAAAATGCCAAGCTTTGACGGTGTGGTTCTATTTAGGAGATCTGAATATTAATCTTCTTGAGTCTGATAAATCTGATAGTAAGTTTTTATTGAATATTCTCAGTTCTCTGAACCTTCGGCAGCTCGTAAAAAGTCCTCCACGGATAACAACAACTTCTTCAGCCTTAATAGATCACATAATTTTAAAATAATGAGATGGATGTCTCAAATATTGGCATTGTTGATACCTCGTCTATAGTAGATCATAGGGGAAAACCTATGACGATCACAAAACTAACTTATTGCGATATCCACACAAAACGAAGCCAAAAAAAGAAAGATATATTTCTTATAGAAACTTTAAAAAATGTGATACCTCCAGGTTTCTGAAATTGGCGGCTGAAGCCGATTGGGACAGCATTCTCTTGAAGGATGATATTAATGATATTTTCGGCTGCCTGTCCGAAAACGTTATAAGAATATTTGATATATGCGCACTAATGGTCAAAAAGAAAGTAACAAAAAAGAAAGCTCCATGGAGATGTGATGCAATTAGGGAACTGACTAGGCAAAAAAATAAATATAAAAGCTATGTGTATCATAGATAATAGCGTGGAAGCAAGAAGACGATACTGCGAGGCAAGAAAAAAACTGAATGCATCTATAAGGAAGGCCAAAAAGAAATATTACAATGATAATCTGAACTTAAAAAACTCGAAAGCTTTTTGGGCTACTCTTCGATCCTCGGGTGCATGAGAATCCAAACAGGCAGGTGATGTTTATGGTTTTTCACCTGATGATTTGAATGACTATTTTTCTCGAATGGGTTGTGAAAAAAGAATCAGTGAGGTACAGCTGGAATGTTATGATAACAGTCAGTGTGATAGAATTAAAAGCAGTTTTTCATTTAAGACCATTACCGAAACAAGACATAAAAAGATTGATGAACAGCATCTCCTCTACGGCCTGTGGAGCGGACGGAATAAATATTGTAATGGTGAAGAGTCTCAGTCCTTTCTGTGTTGGTGTTATCACTCACCTAGTAAATAGATGCCTGGTGACTGGCTGCTTTCCTGATACTTGGAAGCGAAGTATTGTCTTGCCTCTGCCAAAGTCTAACAATCCTTCATTACCCTCTCACTTCAGACCTATCTCGATTCTTCCAGTGGTCTCCAAAATATTAGAAAAGATAGTAGTTGAACAAGTTTCATCCTTTATAGAACAAGAACATGTCTTGCCTAAACATCAGTCTGGTTTCAGAAAGGATTTCAGCACTTCCTCTGCTCTTGTGGATATTCTTGATGACATGTATTCTGCAGTTGATAGGAATCTCTGCTGTACCTTGACGTCTTTAGATTATTCATAGGCGTTTGACTCTGTCAATCACCGAATGCTCATCGCCAAAACTAAAATTTTTATGGGTTTGATGATGCTTCTGTAAGATTCTTTGCATCTTATTTAAGTAGAAGATCTAAAATCACCAAAATTGATAATGATTCCTCTAACATACTGCACAGATCTGGTGGAGTTCCACAGGGCAGTTGCCTCGGTCCTATTTTGTTTTCCATCTATACGTCTGATCTTGCCGACACGATAAGGTTTTGTTCCCTGCACTCATATGCTGACGATTGCCAGCTATTGCTTCCTTACCCATCCTCAGATGCAAAAACGGCACTAAACAAATATTAACAATGATTTGTCAAAAGTGCTAATGTGGTCGGAAAGAAATGGGTTGGAATTAAACCCAGATAAATGTACAATTTTTAATCTCAGATTTAATAATACCGGCCAATCTCTTCCCAGTGACGTCATGTTGAACAACTCGCCCCTGTCTCTCAGTGAAACTGTTAAGATTCTGGGTGTTAAAATAGACTCACAAACTAGAGTTTACAAGTCATGTAAAATATATATATCAGAAGGTTCATTTGTAGATTGAGGATTGTTTGCAGGATGAGGTCGTTCCTGCCGGTGTTAGCTAAGCTCCAGATTGTCAAGTCATTAATATTAAATTTAATATATTATGCTCTCCCCGCATTTGGAAATAGTTTGACTAAAGAAAAATTATTAATTTTAACAAAGTTAGAAACAGAGCCATAAAGATTTGTGTATGGTTTGAGGAAATATGACCATATCAGTTCTTATCGTAAATCGGCTCAAATTCCATCAATACAGGACACTTGCAAAATTCAAACTGTGTCTCTTGTCCACAAGGTATTGACAACCAGTAGGCCAACATATTTAAAAAATAAATTAGTTTCCGGTCAATAATCAGGGAGCGTAAGACGAGACAGGATGCCCTGCTGGCGGTGCCCGCGCGTTGCGCCTTGAAAGAGGGAAAAAGGGCTTTTCTCACTTCGGTCCCCAGCGGTACAACGGCCTGCCGCCTGAAATGAAATATTTAAGTTTGAGGGCGTTTAAAGACAAATTTAAAAAAATGTTAGCTTAAGGAATATTGTTAAGTTATTTTTATTGTTTGGTTGTATATTGTATGTTTAGTTTATATATGACCTGAGTTATTTTGTAAAACAACATCAATGTTGAAAATCGCTCATGAATAAAGGCCTTTTTTATTTATTAACAGAATAAGTTAAGAACCGTCTATTGTGAAACTGCATATTACATCCTTTAAGTACCTTAAGAGCAATGAAAAATTCACGTTCTTTTACGGTATTATTTTTTTATGTAGAGATGTCTTATTTAAAAATGAAAAATATAAAAAACAATTGCTTTGCTTACATAGTATATGTTTTTATTAAAAAGATAAAAATAAGAAATTATTGAAATTCTTAATCAATATAAATAATTCAAAATATTAATAATAATAGAAAGAGTTTTCAGTAACGCATTGCCTACAATGAAGGTCCAGGAAGGGCATTAGGTATAGCATTTTTCATATGCGATCACAATGAAGAGAACATACAATACAAGAAATGTATTCTAAAGTAGTTGACAATACAGATTTTATTCGCGAATTTATAAGAAATTTGATAAATTGTAGAAGAAAGTTTTTAAGATATCGCATAAGAAGTTAGCTGTGCAGTATTTTCTTACAAATACTATGTATTTATAACTATGGTATTTCTTAATATTGAAATTAGGGAGTAGATCTTAAAGAAGTCGTTATTTTACTTATTTTATTAGATGTTACTTCTATTTATATTTAGATTATTTCGTCGACTTAATATATCTGATGATTTCTATAATATGCTTCCCATAAGCAACGCCATAGTGTCGTAACGTAAGTAGAATTATACTTCGTTTACAAATGTTGTATATTATGAATTTGTTCACCCGACGCTAAAACACTATGCCCATTTAAAACTTTACAGCAATGTTATGAAAACGTAATATTTTTCATCTTTATTTTCAAAAAACGATTAGAATGATATTCAAAATAACAAGCATTGCGAATATTCTTTGTAATTTTAAAAGCAAAATAAACACACGTAAAGTATATTGACTTGTAACATTTACATACACATACATTTACTGAGCTCAAGTCCTGGTGACAAACTGCCTCTATTACATTTAACGTATGGCTCTGTCCAAGCTAGAACCGGCGGCGTAGAGGACATAATTTCTCACTACGTACACATTTGTATCCCCCTCTTTAATTTTCAATCCGAGGTAGCACGTTAGATTAAAATACAGAATTTGTATTAAAATTATATGTATTTAATATGTATTTATTGTAATGAGTGAATGAATACATACCTACTAGATATATAAAATCCTATGAATATATATAAGCATATACTTAATATATATATATATATATTGTATTAATATATTATATGTACTTAATGTAGTATATATAGTAAATATAAGCATTAAGTTAGAACAAAAAGTTTGGGGGACTGGGAAGAGTACAGACAGTTCATAAATTGAAGGAAGAGGTTACAGAGAGATGCGAGGAATCAAAATTAAATTTTTGTACTAGATGTAAAATATCTGGATTAATGGAGGCTTTAAATAATCAGGTTGCTGGAGCAGAAGAATATTACTGGCCCTATTGTTAACATTAATCACCTTAATAATTATCTGTATGGTGTTAATAATGGTATATCAATAACCTTATTGAATATTATAAGACTAAGTGAGTCCCAGGGCAGACATTTTGTTTTATCAATATCAGTATAGAATTAATTTATAGTGAGATTTTTTTTTAAGTCCTCTAATGCAGTGTAAAATTATGGTATACCATTAAAATTCATCATAATGGTACATGATGAAATAAAATATGTTTTTTTTTTACATTCTGTAGTTACTCACTCAATCATAATATTCATCCTAGTCAGTAGAAGATAGCATTAATTCTGATATTGCCAAAGATTGATAATCCTTTAAAATGTAAACACTACAGGTCTATAAATATACTGTTTGTTCTATGGAAAATTCTTGATAAAGTTGTATATAAACAGATTAGCGCATATGTTAATATAAATAATATTCACTTCAAATACCAGTCGGGTTATCTACCTGTATACAGCACTCAAACTGCCCTGGTAAGAGTAACAGATGATATCAGACGAGCTATGGATCAGAATAAGTTAAAAATATTGATGCTCGTGGACTTTATTCGAGCCTTAGAGCGTGTCAACCATATGCTACTATTCACTGTACTCGAGTCATATAATTTTGATGACATCGTTCTAAAATTGTGTTGCTCTTACATAGTAGATAGAGTTCAAAAAGTTAAAACTCAAAATTTTACACTGTCTGAATGGAGGTGTAACCCTGTAGGGGTGCCTCAGGGGTCAACAATGGTCGCATTGTTATTTAGGTTGTAAAGAAATGTAACGAATGAACCAACTACTTTCTGTAAGACAATGTTATATGCTGACGACACGCAAATATTCAGGCACTGTCAGTTGGATGATATAAATATGGCTGTTGACCTCATAAAAGCTGATCTTAAAATGTTATATAATATATAATATGTTGTGCACTGACCTTAGGCTAAGCCTGGATACAGCTAAATGCAAACCAATAATGTTAGGAACACCTAGTTTTTTTCTAATGTTAAATTAAATGAGATTTTTATTTAACAATAAATGGATTTGCACTTTTTAATACGATGTCATGGTCGGAGCAACTTAATTATATTCATTATAAAGTATAACAAAGTTTTTATAGGCTTAAGATACTCTGTTTCAATCCAACTGTAAATGTAAAAAATTGCTTATATATACACCTATTTTTCCATAATTTGACTATTTCAATGCTGTATATTGGTGATATGAACAATGAAAAACTTCAGAGGCTACAAATGGTACAACATGCATGTATTCGTTAAATTTTTTATTTACGAATATATGCGCTTATTACTGTTTATTTTAAAGATATATCTTGGCTAAAGATAAATGAAAGAATTCAGTACAGTGTTCTGTTATAAAGGTATAAAATTGTTATGTTCGAGGAACCAGATTATTTATTCTATCAATATATAATGATGGACTGTATGCATGTTAAGGAACCAAGATTTGGTAACATGAATCTAGAATTCCCAATTCGTAGAACGGTAACATCTAATTTATCTTAGCATGTAAGGAGTATAAGATTATTAAACAACTTGGATGGCAGTATAAAATATGCTCATAGTGTTGCTTTATTAAAAAAATGCTAAAGAATAATTTGTTGGATAGATATGAGTAACTAGTGCATTATTCCGGTTAGATAATGTATGTAATTAATAAAATTTAACTTAGAGTAACATGTAAATAAACTTGTTCATATTATTAATGAACAAGATAATTTAACAAGGATATAGTATACCCCTAATGAGATAACGCTTACCTCGTTTGCTGTAACTTTGACGATAATCCTAATGCAATAACTTATTAAAACTACACAACACTAACTAAAAGTTATAACTGGCCGACTACAAATAATGCATGTACACACATGATTGAGACTCCCACACAACACAAATTAGTAAATAACAAGATACCATTGGGAAATTATGTACAAAAGCCAGATACAATATTGTCCCAGTTACAACCTAGAGGATTAAGGGAACTGATGCGACAGTAAAAGCCGTTTAAGCCACGTCCGTTGATTAAAACATGGAATACAAGCAAAACTGAATGGCAAGCCTTTGTTTACTACCTGCGACACACGCAGCTATACTTAAAGACATAGAGAATAATTGTATTTTTTAAAGGAAATCATTTACCTTCATTATTATGTTTATATTATACACTGATTATTTTAAAATATGAATTACGAGTTTTTTTTTCCTCAGTATAAATAGTTTAATTTCAACTCACAAATACTGTTATCCCTAAAATATATTCAAAATCTGACTACTGGTATACGAGTGCCTATTGATTCTGTCTAGTATTTCATGTATTTATTTAATAACCGTTACAGAGCCACAAAAATGAAATCGAATAAAAACACCTAAAGTTGCAGTTGTTAACTCTTCATATGAGTACATTTCAAAACCACACAGTATATTGCTAGTTTTTATAGTGCAACATTTAAAATTAGAACTAGTCTATGTATTATTTCGGTCTCAGTTTATATTTATCGTGCTGATTAGGACATTTTAGAAGACGCATCTTATTTGAATAACATTGATTTTCCTGATGTACGAAGTTCAACAACGTCAAGATCTCAAGCCATGACGCCCGACACGTAAGAGGTCCACGGTGTGCGCAGTAGTCGATCGCGCATCTTTCCCGCTACAAAATGTTTCACTGCTGAGTTCGATTAGTCAGTTTGCGCTGGGATGGCATCGTTTGATCTTGGCCGTCTCTAATAATTCTACCGCCAAATGTGGATTAAGAATTTTCATTCATTTCTTGTAATCAGAATTTTGTAATGCAGTACAAATTAATTGGATAAAGTGCCGTGTTTACGAAAACCAATTATGAGTGATTGTGCGTGAATCGCGCTTAAAGTTTAAAGATGGTCGAATGTCAAATTGAAATATCAATTCCGAAAATTAAAAGCTGAAGCCATTCATAAATTTTCGTGGCTGTCATTTAAAATCTTTGACTTTCTACACATCTGATATAGAAACCTCACCTCTCTCGTCCACAGTGTGCCACAGATCTGGCCGTCAAGGCGTGAGATCGGAGGATTAAAGAAAAGTTTGTGTAGTATTTCTCGGTAAATACATAATTTTAAATTTTACTAAGTATTTAAATTATTAAAAATAACTCCTTATATTCTAGTCCATAGAGAAAATTCACTTCCTTCTAAATAGTACTATTCGATTACAAAGAAAGGAACATTACAAATAGAATAAAGCAATGTCACTGTTACGTTTATTAATATTACAGGCCTTATGCAGATCGATACACAGTGGTTTTCATATAAGTGTTCACTTGTTTTCTTATACCAGGTAGAAGACAGGATTCTACTACTACGCCATGCATTGCTAGGCCGGTACATAACTATCTAAAAACGCAAAAGTATTGGGGTAATGAATAACTTTGAATTGAGAGAGAAGGATATCGCATGAGTGTATGTTCATAAGGGTTTTATAACCAAAAAATTAGAGAGATGTATTATCTGTCTGTCTTCGCTTATAAATCCGACAGAACTTCTTCAAGCATGTCAGTTCTGGGATAAAATAATTCTCCTCCTTGTGCCTATGCCATGGAATTTTGCCAAGAGATTATCCCATCCCTCTTGCTTATCCATTCCAAGTAAATATATGATATAATATATCCACTTGATTATTACAGTTCATCTATTTGATAATTCGTTCTCTCAGTAAATTACGACAGAACCGTTTATCTTACGTTCAATATACATATTACATATATACATATATACATAACGGTATAGTAAGGAGTTGGTTGTAAGGATTTAAACATTCTGATAAAGGGTTTCTCTATAATGAATATAAGTTTACTACATAACATTTTTAACAGTTTTAAAAAGTATCCAATTACACTACAAACAGATTATTGAAAAGTTGTATAAAAATGTGTTTAACGTTCCTTGATATTTACTATTCATAAAAATGTTTCGATCTGTTTAAATTTTTTTTAACTGCTGAAGGCTACAGGCTATTGGAGTTACACATAATTAGAGGTGGAAATGAATCACAGTAAACAATATTTGTTTATTGTTTAGTAAAATGTTTCATATTATGGCATAAAGGATGCGATGGAGAGATCAGGTGGAGAAGGATTTAAGAACGATTGGCGCTACACTGGAAGTGGCTCAAGATAGAGGAAGTTGGAGAGACATTGTTGGCGAGGTCAAAAACCATCTGGGTTTCGAGTGGCCACAGGAGTAAGTAAGAGTATTAGGGCATAAATACTGATACAGTATTAAAAATCTAATTTAAATATTGAAACCTAAACATTGCCATTAATTCGCGATATATGTACTACTCCTAAGGCTGCAAGATCTATAAAGTTATAAATACAAACAAAGCTTAACTGGTCGACTACAGATAATACAAGTTTCCACTTCATTCAGACTGAAAAACAAGACAAATTATTAAATAGCATTATACCATAGGGACATTATGTACAAAGGCTAGTTACAATATTATTATAGTCACACGGAATAGGATTTACGTGTGTTGTTGTGTGACATTAAAAGCCGTTTAAGCCACGTGTGTTGATTAAAACATGGAATAAATGCCACACCAAATGTCAAGCCTTTGTTTGCTACCTGCGTCTACCGCACTTACATTAAGCCACGTAGGAAATATTATTCTAACAGGAAATAATTAATAGTTTTTCTTATAATGAACTTTTGAAGAAAACAGGACATTTACGGATACGACATCGTTCAGTGAAACAATAAATCAGTAACACTGCGTTTCGAGATCTGCAATCTGATCTCTTCTTCAGGTAGATACCTAACCTAACACATCATTACATAATTACAACTTACAATTACTAGAGCCTGGTCAGTCGTAGGTGTTTAGTACACGAATGTAGAAGTATTGTAACCTGTATTCTGTACTTCAGTTTTAATGATTAGTGTTGTGTATAGTTTTTTTTTATTAAGTGTATGTTTTTAGAGTTAGTGAAGTTGACAAACAGCATGGTAGTTGTGATTCCTTAGGCGTGCCACAACACTTTGGTATGATTTGTTTATTTTAACCAGTTCGTAATTATGTATTAGGTTAGGTATCTACCTGATGATGAGATCATATTGCAGATCTCGAAACATAGTGTAACTGATTTTTTGTTTCATTGAACGATGGCAAATGTCCGGAAAAAGTCATGTTTCCTTCACAATCTCTCCATCGTCAAAAAAAAACTTTATACAAAGTATTGAACTTTTGTTATTATATGTATTAATAATGAGCATTCCGTGACAAAACATCTCTCTACATTCTCTATTTAAAATTGTAAAGAATGTGCATTAATTGACAGTAAAATAATAATACAGTGACTGATACATAACCAAACACGTTAAGTAGTTCTCGTAAAGTGTATATTCTTATATATATAAACAAAGTATTGTAAGTTTTTTTATAATAATATAAATAACAATAAAAATGTTTTGTTTAACTCAATCGTCCAAATCACACATCTTATTCAATCTTACAAATAAAAGTAAGTTCATAAAATTATTGCAAGTTTAACAAGTTTTTATGCGGTTAAATGAATATTATCGCCAGCAAACTCTCGATCTTAACCTCTTATAAAATTTAAGCAATATATTTTCTTCATTGCTAGAACAAGGCTTAAAGAACCATGGCATTATATGTTTTTTTATACTAAAAGTATATGACAAATGCTAGAAGTTAACTGAAAATTGTTTCTTGACATTTGTATTTTGTAGATGACGGCATTTGTATTTTCTTGAGCACGGCAAACCCAGTTATAGCTTTAGAATTACTGTATGGCTAATCCAAACCAAAAATTCTCCTACATGTGCAAATATTATATACAAGAGCCAGGTAAAAGTAAGACTTCTATAACATTAAGCCTTATAATTTTTTCGAGTTCTGTGTTCTTAAAAGGAATTTCCCCCTAATTCCCAAAGTATATATAGGATTTGCCTGTATACAGTAATAGGCTTATCGTTCCAAGGTATACTCTTATGTGTAAGTTTGATTAGCGGGACATCTTTGGAAGTTTACCAATGGCATTGGACATATTTTAAATCACAAAATTCTGACTTAGATGTTTTTTTATCGAAGTATATTTACGAGAGTTTTACACGGGTATAGTGTTTTGATATGGGAGAAAAGGCCTAATAAAAAGTGGAACCGTGTGTGAATTGAAACGGCCGAATGTATAGATGTTAAGGAGGCTTCTTAGTCCTACTTATGTTTTATCTTTCTTTATAGGAGTAATAAGACTATCTATACTCAAATACTGGATATTTCATAGATCATAAAAGATATGATTAAGACCAATAGAAATCCTTTTTAACTTTAGTAGTGTATAATACCCGTGTATTTGTATATTTATGGTCAAAGTGATAAGGCATAGCAGTGACGTTTATAAAAGCCTAAAATTAATTTGTACCAGAAATTCTTTACGTATAAGTAATATTTATAATATTAGGCCTACATCATAAGGGGTTTACCATTTATTGTAAGAACTTAGATTTTGAAAATGTGCCATACTGTGGCTAACAGCTATTTTTTAAGATAAAAACTTAGTAAATTTGGTTGAAAAGTAAAAAATATCATTCTTTTCATATTATATACGGTTTCCAAGATTCCTTAGTTACTTAAAAAAATATCTTCCCTACTTAATACGTTTATAGTAAACATAATTCTTATAGATTTCTATATAACGAAATACAATTGCAATAAATATTAATAATCAAACTTTATCCTATCCACAGGCCTTATGCCAATTTTTTAAAATAAAATTTTCACACGTCACAGTAGAGGTTCAACATTTTAGTACATATTGATGCATAAGCTTATGTCACAGATCAAAGTGACAGATACTATTTGACTGACAAACGGATATTGCAGGTTCAATAGCTTACCAGTCTATCGCCACATGCATACATCTTGTCTAGACTGATATGACATTTTATTTTGTCTTACCAAAACCCATAGGAAAATTCATTAATGACACAAACTATTGTAGTAATTAGCAAATACATTTAGTTAAATGATGTGAGCTGTTGCTGTATTGTACACTTTATACAGAAAAAAAATATATATATTTAACTTATTTTATGAAAACTTCATTCACTGAACTAAAGTGCAAGCACCACTGGGGGTCTGGTATAGTGTTAAAAAACTATGTATATTTTTTTATCCATAAAATATATCAAAATCTTAAGTAAAACTTGCTGAATGCTATTTTATAAATAAAAAACAATTTTCATATTCTTAAACTATGACATTTTTAAATGTCATACTGAATATTTTAAAATTAATTAATATTGGGTGTTCATAGTCCAAAATCACTGTATGTTTTAATATTATTCAAAATAGTACATTTAAAAATACTTGCATTTACTGTATGACTATTTCTTTACCGTAAGATTTGTTAATCCTACACACATTGTTTACCTTAGTAACAAATCGTTCACTTAAACAGAATAATTACATACAAAGCCAAGCCTCTTGGTATGAACGTACGTTATTAAGTTACTTTTAGAATCCTGACTGTTAGGAGCATATTAATATATCATAGTATTGCCAGGGATGCAAGACCTTTGTAAGGATGCCTATCACACCTCTTAACCTTTTAGTGATGTGTTTGAGAGGCTTCTCAGTGTGCCTGTTAGTTAATTTTCTAGTAGCAAGTGTAACCTGAATATTTATTTCTTTCCTTCAGTTTATAGCAAAAGGCTCAGTTCTTTTACTTCAAGTACTCTAAAGATGTTAAAAGTTATATTCATTGTTGCTTGAGTGTCAGTAATACTGTAGTTTCTTGTTTTCATTAGTTTATTTCGAGGTTCAAATTTTTAAGTGAAATGATCGTTAATTTAAATGATTGAAATAATGTCTTTATTGACAAAGCCTAAAGTCTTAGTTCATTATTAGGAAACCATAAGAGCATACTGTAGTCATCTGTAGACTTCAAAGTAGTACAAAAAACTATTTTATTAAGCTAGTCTTTATATAATATATGACTTATTCATCTGGGTAGCTTATTATTGGGTCTCATAATATTCATACATTGTTTTTCTTAAATCATTACAATAATTTTCTCAAAGTACATAACCCATGATGGGTTTCATGGAGGTAAAAAACTGCGGTGTAAATGGAAGTACGAAGAAGGTAAAAAATTTACTCTATATATTATGTACTTATATTTTATTTACATATTGAAAATTTCAGTTACGTAGCATACAATTTAAAGTAAAAAAATCAGCCATGCAATTGTAAACTGAGAGTTCTAAAAAAGTTTAGGACAATGTCTAAATTATTTGTGTGAAAAGTAGAAACTGTGATGTGAGAGTTACATTGGCAACAAGTAAGAGTTAAGAAAGTTAGGAATTATGTGAGTTTATCTTACAACGTTCTATTGTTAACTGTCAACGAAAAGTGAGAACATTGTTTGCTCTTCTTTATTACGTTCACCAAGAAAGTTTATATTAACCAGAAGTTTCCCAAACCAATATAAAAGCAATATCATGTTCCGCTTTTTATAAATAAAAAGAGTTTTTCCAGATTTTCAGCAAATATTTGGCTTTTAAAGATAAAACGTGTGTATTTTTAAATACCGTTGTTATATAGAATGCGTTAATTAATGAGTCTAATATTTACATAACCTATAAGTTAAATATAAACTATATATTATTATTAGTGTATAACTAATACCAACTTTTGAAGATAAAGGGTGTTACTTTGTCCATCAACCAGTATACTTTGCTATAATTATGAACATGTTAGGATATATAATTATCAAATAATACTAATACAACTTTTACTAAACTTTATTTTGTATGTGATCAATATTTAGTAATCATACGAGTATTAATAACTCGTATTAATAACTTCATATGAGCTTGAAAAATATTTTTGTTACATTTCGTAACGGAGCAATATTAGTAATCACGGCCAGTAGAGACATTTATTAGTAAAAATGTACATGACATTTTTTGTATTATCTATTTATTACATAAAAAATTAGAAAGTCAACTCTCTTAAATATAAACAACAATACAATTACTAAACTTTCTTAAAACCATCATAAACATGTGTTACCAAGATAAAATAAGGCCATGAAACTAATGCTAATTTAAATTATAATAGTGATTAAATTTACTACTATTGAAATTATACTTCACGGTTAAAGAAATACTATTTTTAACTTTTAAAAATAATTATTAATAATAAAAAGTATTTAATAAATTATGAAAATGTCAATGACTAATAATTATAAACATATTTCTTGATTATGGTGCTCTTATCATGTTACAATTACTAAAGTAAATAATGATAAGTTATAATAAATACAACATTATGAATTTCATAACAATTATATATCTTTATAATAAAAAGGATAGGAATAGGCTAAAACGATTTATTACTTGTCCGTGTTGTTGTATGCGAATTACATACGTATTCAGTTCATAAAAGTGTGTATATATCTTTTAGAGGTATACTAAACTTACAGGCTACATAGTTATATCAGTAAGTATTTATCATTCAATACTAACAGTTTTAAAGAAATTACTTAATCAAAATTCAACATATTTTTATTTTTATTTATTTATTACTTGCATTACAGTTTCCTACGAAAAATATTTGTAACTTCAACTGAAAATAACTAAAAATGTAATGCTGTTAAGCAAGTCATTATGAGCTGATTGAATTCCCCTCTAGCCTAATTTATTTATTGTGCTGTTATTTAATTTGTATTCTTTGTTGCCATGATCATGAAAATAAATAATGCAAGTTGGTCCTCAAGACATAATTAAGAGCATCGACTGAGGAGCTTTCTAATACACTACTCGTCTGATATTTTAAGTACCATAATAATTTTTTTGCGTTCCAGAAGTTTTGTTTCGAGCCGTATCAATTCACTATCGGACTAATATATTTACGGTTGCACAGTTTAGTTTATTTGTTTGCACCAACCAAGAAATAAACTCTTATTATGTGTTATAGAATTCAAATTAGATTAAATAAGTAAAAATCCACTAAATTGTTGTATGTACTTGCAATGCATGGATTTAACCTGTTTTTACGTTTGGTGCTGTAACTCAGTTATTTGTAATTCAATCTTTTTGAAACGATAATTGTTGCATTGGTAATAAAATATGCTAAAAAAATTCCTGATGAATTTGTTGTAAAAGTACCCGTTTCAAAGCTAATACAATTTGAAAATTTTGAACGGCCGCCATTTTGAAATTCAATGAGATGTTTTTTTTTTCACTGAAAAGGACCAAAACTAGGTTAACATAACTGTTAAGTGGGTTCGGTAGGTTAAAAATTAAAAAATTATACATTTGTTTTTTATTTCAATTTATTTTTCTGTGTTGTTTTCTGAACATTTTGACATACAAATTATTTAATTCTGACAATGGGAAGTATTAAAAAAAAATATACAACATATTGTCTGCACAGGTGCAATTTTTACCAGAATTGTATCTATGGTAACGACAGTACTATTATTTATTTGTTATAATAACTAGCATCCAGAAACAGTTGTTTTTCTTTCAATGGTTGGCTAACCTGAAGTATTGTGCCAATAAACAGCAGACAAGAGAAGTAAGAAAACATTGGTTGTTTACATTCATGAGTTTATTCTTTATTGTGAAAACTCAAAAGTAAATACACATTACAATTATTTTTCTAAAGTGTTGTGTCTAGTGTTTTAGAAGAATATGTTATTCAAAATGCCTAGGATTACTAGTGTTTTCAAGAAAATGAAACGAGTATTTTGTAAGACAGTAGAAACTGAAATTATGAAAAATAAAGATATATCCCGGCTAAAAAAGGCTCAGCGCATGATCTCGGAAGTTGAAAAAAGAAGCAGACAATCCCGTGAAAGTGCTAAAAGGAAGTTGGAAGATGAATGGGAAGATTTAAAGGATCCTGATGATCCCAGTTATGGAGCAGGATGCCATTAAGTCTTCAGTTACATATTACCAAGTAAGACCAAATATATATTTTAACTTTAACGTTGATTTCCCGGAATTTAATTTTTTTCTTACTTATGTACCTTTATCTCAGGAAGTATTAGATGGATCATTATGAAAAAAAACCACTTGTACATGCCACCAATATACACATTTTAAGCGCGTAACATTGTAAAAAGAATCTTTAATAATTACGCAAAAAAATAAATAACATAATTTTTTTTTTTACATGTATTTAAAAAAAAAATCTTTTTTAATGAAATTTTCATAAGTTTTAATAATTGCACTTAATCCTGTAAGAACCTTTGCTCTGCTTCCAGACAGCATATTCAGGATGGGTAAGGTTAAGGAGTAGGGGCCGCCTCCTATCGAGATCCATGAGGAAGAATTAGGTCACTACATCTCAAATTCATGTCTCCCCGGAAGATGGGGAGGCCTGCTGTGAACCAGCCAGTCCAGTCAAAGTAGGCAGGGGTTGGCACAACCTTGTTGAGTTTAGCAAGAACCTCTGAGGTTAGGGAGCAAACCCCACAATCTCCAACAGTCATCTGCCACAGTAGACTAGACCTATCGAATTGTCCATGCAGCCCAGAATCTCGACATTTGCGGTTAGTGATGTGCCACTCCTGGACATCCATAAGGTTGCCCAGATTGAATTGACACATCGGTTTTCGCTGTGCCCAGTGGTGGTTTCAACTGGAAGGTATAAACCAGCCAGAAGTGATCCCTGCTGGGTGGTATAAATGAGGTTGTATGCAAACTTTAAAAATCTTTAAAACTTCAAGTTTACATTTCGGTTTGTTTTACATATATCATGGAGTGAGACAAACAGATAAGAGACCAAAATTGTAACATCCAGCACGTATCCAAAACTTTCTAATAAAAAGAAATTATAATGCCATGTAAACTATACATTGTTAGTCTTTGTAATGAGACTTTTACCTTTTATATTATACTTTTATCGTCATAATACTACATAAGGCTTTATTTCTCAAAAAAGTTACTAAAATAAAAAAAAATATAGAACGTAAATAGTGTTTTGCCTAAACTTTCTCCTTTAAAAAACAATCAAACATACATGAACATTACCATTATTTCTTTATGAACGTCCGTTGGGTGAATACCTTTTTCCTAAATGCTTTTGTCAACAGTTGTTGATGAAAATATTTTAGTAGCCTAGTATCGAAAGGAATGGATAAGACGTTGCTGACTGCTGTATATTTTGAGTCAGAGAAGTAAATTAAGAAGAATGTTACCGACATATGTGTTGCTGTACACCTAACACGACTGTGAGATTGTGCAATCGTGTTTGTAGATCCTGGTACAATGTCTCAGCACCTGTGTCACAAGTTCATTATTACGGAAGATGAAGCAGTACATCACTACGAGATTAAAATGTCACATGCTTGTACTCAGGCTCTCTACAATATTCCTTATTCAAAAATCTTCTTATTCCCATCATGTGTACACCTAGGTCCAATGTTAAGATTTTTACCAATGTTTAGACAACCTGAATTGAAATTTACCATCATAAATCTAAATTTTTCGTGTATATAAATGAAGCTGCATGCTCAGTTATTTTTCTACATTTATACCATGCAGACATATAGAAAGAATAGAAATTTGTATCTCGCCAAAATAAAATTATTCTTTAGTTTAATTATTTATAGATTTCTTAAAGCTTTACTTAATTTTTTATATTCATATATTGGATTAAAATTATATAATTAATTTAGGTACAAACTAAAAAATATTTATCTGAAATTTTTGTTATATTTTTTATCTTTCCGTTAGAATATCTTCCCGTATAATATCCATACGTAAATATACAGCTCCCGATTTCCGATACATGAAACATTCACTAAAATTTATTATGCTTCAAATTATGCAAATATTCGGTGTTGCTACAGAGGGGTTCTTTATTAATGATAGATTAAAAAGTTTTCAATTTAAAGACTTGTATAAGGTAAAAAGTGAATATTTTTGTACTAGGCAGTTTTAATGTTACATTAAATTTGCTCGACTGTATGCAATTTGCTCTAAAAGAGTAACGACCCCAAATCAAAATAATTTAATATGGCAACCCTTCAAGTTATTTTCATAAAACAAGTGTTTTATTACTTCACAATATATACTAGTAAATTTAATTTTTCCATGTACGATTTTACACAGGTACTGCATCATTATAATGTTCACGATTCCATATGAAACAATCTACAAAATTTTAAAAGTGTAAAAGTTATATGAATTAAGTATGTCAAAATATGTTTTAAAATGAACACCGTAATTGTTCTTCAAATTTCAAGGCATTGTCCACTAAGAAATAATACCACTTCTTTTATAAAATCCAATCTTCAAAATCAATAACGAATGCTAATTAAAGATAACAGTCAATTGTACATTTCAAGCTTTTTAACCTAAGGAATATTCCTGAGATCTCTTAGAATTACTATAAAAATTTTTAGATAAAAAACAAAACATTTCGTAGAAGGTGAAGTCAAACTAGTTTTGAGGAATATAGTTTATTATTTTAATATCAATATCAGTAATTATGAATAAAATAGCTTTGTAATGTTCAAAACGTTAAGATTTTGTATGACAAATTTATTATTGTTTCTGTTACATCCATATTGTTTTTGTCAATCCTTATGACATCGGAGGAAATGTTAGAGAAATAGGTTGATAAATATATTGTACATTAAAAATTATTTTTTCATATATATTGTTCAACTCGAACTTCGTTGTGTTACATTTCAGGGGGTCTTCTGCAACAGTGAATACAATAATATGGAAATGGCTATCTGACCTTGCAACTATTGAAACTTATGCGATTGCATGCTTATATATTTTAATTCCATTGACAGTTTTGGAAAAATTAAGTATAACATTTCCATTACTTAAAATAAACTCAAGCAATGTATATATGTGATTGTAAAAACATAGCCTTGTAACATTTCTACCGAAACTTGTAAAGCAAGGAAGTAACTAAATGTGGATTGAATACCCGCCCGCTCAGTTCATTCCACGTGCTGTGGTAAACCAGATTATTCCGGTTGAAATTTCTTGGCTGATTCCATCTCCTTAAAGAATGTTAATTAATTCCTCGTGGATTCCGACATAATGAAATGAGAGTTTGCTGTACATAAGTTTATTACATTTGCTTTTGGATATTATTTATTGATTAATTTTTGTTCAATCCAATCCTTAGATTTGTTCATGTTCATATCTCTGCTAGAATTGTGAAATATATTACATGTACATATTTTATGAGTGTAGGCTGTTTGTTTATTATTTTAATATATCTACACATACTTAATTTGATATGTTCTATATATTATAATGATTAGGTTCAACTTGTAGTATATTGTATTACATAGAACAACAACTGCTACAACATATATTCAAATATTTTTACTCAATTTACAAAGATTACCAATGGATATTAGTATTATTATTATCACGTACGCTTTATTTAAAAATATACTATCTCACTCTTTAAATCTCTATTTTTTTAAATCGATTATTCTACAAAATTCCCAAGGAAATGTACTGTAAAAATTTGTTCTAAAACTCGGGATGCTGACAAATAAAGTAATCGACAGGACTTAATATATTATGTCAGTGTGATATATTTTTCGTAAATGGGGAAATTATAATATGTACTGAGGATTAATCGTACAATTTATAAAGAAACTTATCAGTAAAATCTATTTTATTTGCTTTAACATGTACAATAGATGTAACATACAAAAAATTATGGAACATAAGAAAGTAAAAATTAAAAAAGTATCTTTGCCTAAATATTATCTATTCTGCAGTTTTTGGAGGAATGTTAAAAAATATGGTTCAAATATTTATTACAAGCCGTCCCTAAAATTGTGTTGCATAGTCGGTATTTTAATCTTAAACTTTCCTGTTTAATATATTATTTTTTACGACACTTCTAGTTTAAAACTAGCCTATTACATTCATACTTTTACCCATAAATATTGTAATATGCCAAGTGTACACTTATTACTGTATTATATTACTGTATTGCTTGCCATAAAGATGGTACCGATGGCAATGTCTTATACTTCTATACTTCTTATACTGCGGAAAGATAGGAATAGTTACAACCAAACTGATAACCTTCTCTTTAACTTATGAATGGTGGGATATTATATTACAAAAGTGATGACACTGCCTTGGATCTTTTAGCATTGGGAACAGATTCTACTAATCTACTATATAAAATTATATTGGACATCTAAATAGTCGGAATTTGATATTACTAAACTATTGATACAGTTTTAGACTTCCCAATGGTAAAAATAGATACTACCAAACTGATGACCCTCATTTTAAATTCCAATTAGAGGGAAAAACACTACCAAACTGATGAAACTTTCTTGGGCTTCTGGATTGTGGAAATAGAGACTATCAAAAGCGGCCATGGATTTCTTAATATAGGTAAATTATACTACTAATTTGGTGACCCTAGGACTTCAAAATGGGGAGAACATACTCCACCCAACTGACACTGTATTGGACATCGGAATGATAGGAAGAAATACTATTAAACTGATGACACTCTATTGGATTTCTGATGGGTAGGAATATATACTATCAAACTTATGACACCCTCTGAGACTTCTTAATTGTAAGAAAAATAATTTGAAACTCATGACACTGTCTTGGACTTCTGAATTGTGGGAACAGATACTACCAAAATGATAACATCATTACTCTCCCTTTCAATGCATATTATAATGAGCACATTATTTATTCTCCTCCTTTCCTTCTTTGTGGAATGCAGTAAAACGAAGTAATAATCATTTTAAAAATAAAACATTAAGTTAATTACATTTACGTCTTTGCTGGCATCCACGGCTTAAAACAGTTTGCCTTGTTTGCCGTTCAGTGTTAAGGTGATGCTCATCAAGACTCTTATACTATCACGTCACTTTGACTACTGTGATGTCGTGATGAGTGGCATAACCGTTGTGCAATCAAACAGTCTCTCAGATCTAATGTATTAGATTTATTTTTATCTCAGACATCATGAGCAAGTTACGCAATATTTTCACCAATTTTCACTCATTTAACTTAATCAACTACGTAAATTCCACTTTCTTTATATTCTACATTTAATTATCAAAACCAAATATCCTGTCTATCTCTCATATCGTTTCAACTTTATCTCTGATAATAGTTAACGACCCACATTACTATAAATTCCTATTCATTGTTCTACAGTTTTTAATAATTCCTTCACTGTTCAGGCTTGTCGCCTTTGGAACGCTCTCCCCGATGATATCAGATGTATTGAGGACCGTGCTCGCTTCGAGGTGGGGGTTAGGGGCTTCCTGCTGGGGAGCCTGTGGGGGTGACGGGTGGTGCTGCTTGTTGCGGTTATAATATGGTCAATCGGTGTGTTATAGGGATTAAATGTTTCTTGCCTTTTGCTCTTCATTTTGAGTTATCTTGTATTTATCATAAAATTTATATAGTTGTTCTTTTATATTTTAAGTACTCATTTAAATTCATAGATTTTTCTTTAATATAATTTAATTCTGTATAAGATAAGCAGTTTTGCTTTTTCTATTTAAAGAATAATTTAATAAATTACCACTTTTTTTAGTTCCTGCTCTTTAATAAAGGCATTTTTCATTCAATTATTTCATTTCTTGAGGCTTACGTTCATTGAGAATAGGAATTCGACATTTTTCAGATATATATTTGGTCTGTGTTCCTTGTTGTACGGTTAAAAATTAAAAAAAAAACTGCCGCGGTTTCTTATTTTAGGCTTAGCACATGAAGAAACATTGTTGGTTAGAATAATCTGTAGTTTAATAAATAAAACATCGTAATATAGTTTGCCCTATTTAAAAGATATAAAAAATGTATAGATAAAAATATATACATACTCGTTCTGAGAGCCTAATGTAGTCAAGCATTTGTAACACTTGTCTTATTTTGGCCTTTGCAAAAGTATTCCCATCTAAAATATATCTTTTCCCATGATGACATTTGTATTTTTTCCAGATATTAAAAACATAACATAATAAATACTCAGGTCTAAAAAGTATTCTTCAGTAAAAAAGAGATTATAATTTAGTTCCAGTACAAGTTACGCTAAGTTCTGTGGTGACGTTCATTATTGTGCTGATAATGAAACGTTTGTTTGAAAATTGTATTTCGATCATAACCTTGTAACTTATGCAATTTTAATATACTTCTAGACTAAAATATTCCAGTATTGGCAGTCCTTTAAGAGAATAATACATATGTCTGTAAAAATTTACAGTTTTGCTACAACGAAATCTTAAAAAAATAAATAATTCTTTTACACTTTGCAACCATATTTTAATCTTTCGTCGTATTTTTTATTTAATAACGAGCTAAGTTTTTGTGTAAAAACCTTATCTTGTAGGACATCTACAAATTTAAACCCAATACAGCTCTATTATGGGTTGCAACCCGCATTTATCCCATATGATTTATTAATATTGATTGAAATGATCTATGTTGTTTTATATAAGTCATTACGAATACACTTGGAATAGTTAAAAATTATAACATATTGGTGAGTTAAAGAATTATTGTGAATTGCTTGTGGAATTTGGGGATGATATATTGAAATTCTCTGCATTTAATCTCTAAGGAGTTGACTTTCCAGTGTACTGAAACACGATGAGTGCCTGAATATTAATAAAAATTTACACTGAATACAAAATTTTATTCAGTAACACCATTCTATTTAAAAAACAATATGCAATACTTGTTTGAACAGCTACTAATTTGTAATTAAGTAAATGATCAATGTTCGTATAATATTATGAACTCAATGTTTGTTCATCGTTAATTAGTTCAGTTGTTATTTCAGATAACACGGAAGATCCAATTGGATGAATAACATCAATAATCTCATTATTTTATACTATAGCAAACATAAATTTTTATTTTTATTTATGTGTGTGTTATGGTTAAGAATAACTATTTATTTCATTCCCATTAATTTTACAGTACGCCAACTTGATGCAATTATTCTAAATTTTCCTACAAGGAAACTTTTATACAACGAGCTACAGCCGAATTGGTATAATCATACTAATAGGAAATATAATCGTTTTACATCACCTGGTGAATTCAATGTCCTACCTAACTTATTAGACACAAGCTAAATATTATGTTTAATATTATTTGTATTAATTATAAATGTTTAGTCTTTACCAATAGCTAAATAAAAACTCATTAAATAAAGCTGAATGTTCAATACTAACCATGTAGGAGTACAACAAACCACGTATAACTTAACAATGTTCGTTAGTACTGCCTTTATTTGATTAAATTCTCGAGATGTCATGCAGTCACATGGAATAACAGATATCAAAACATACAAGAAATTTTTATCACATTGGCAAAATTGTGTCAACATGTGATTTAAGTGATATGCATCAATAAATCTCCTCCAAAATACACCGATGTACATGCTATATTATATACATTATTGTTTGCATGTATAATTTGAGTTTTATTCCAATTTACTGTTTGCAGATAAATGTTATGAAGATAAATTGTCACAAGATGCAATTAAATGTTGTCCATTGGCTTAGGTTTTAGAGCAGTGTTCAATTTAAAAAAGTCTAGGTGAAGTTGGGGATATATTACCCATAAGGCCAATTTCTAAATATTTGCTAACGCTTACCCAAATCTCATTTAGTTACGTGCAACATCGAAAATTATCGAATTATTGCCTACAAAACTTGAAGTCTTGTGCCAAATTTAATGTCTGAAGGTAAATCCGTTCTCCTTATATATTTTGAAAGGCTAAAATACATGCAACACTGAATTATAATCTCTTCATTCCAGTGATATATTTTTAACTTTAACCTACTAAATATAGTTAATTAATACATTAATTTATGAACAGAAATACAATATTCAAAACATGAGACATATTATTAATTGCTAAATTGATGTTGTAATTCCCTGTGCAATTTACAGAGTTAATCGCTGGATTAAAACCAGTCTAAATTTAAAAAATATATAATTTCTCTTTAAAGGTTCTATGCGTAAACCGATTTCCGTTAAAAATATAGGTTAATATACAATGCACTTTAGAAATAATCTGAATGCATCCAGACAAATTCTCCTTGACATTATCCTGTATATCCAGTATCCTGTATACAAGGGTTCTTTAACTGCCAGTGGCATGGGAGTAAGTCTGCTTTAGACATAAAGTTCATTGGCAAAACGTAATCTATTTCATGAAAGAGGATACACGGACGATTATTGCAACATTTTTTTAGCCATTTTTTTCTTTTTGTTTCGCTTTATATCCGTATGATTGCTCTATAACAATCTTACACTATACAACAAATATTTCGTAAATATTAATTTCTGTATGTGAAACATCGCGTTTGATAATGGTGTATTTCTCACCATGAGATGTGGTAGCCTATAGAGTTAGCGAACCTATACATTGACATAACGCGTACCTACAATGAAAACATGAAGTAAATAATTTTCTGAAATACTTTGTACCTTTACCATGTTATGTTGCATATTTGTAGCTTAACTAGGAGTAACATGTAATAAAAGACAATATTGTTTTAAAGTTTTCCAAAAATTGCAGAATGAATATTAGTTTGGTAAAGATTCTTTTTCAATTTGTAATTCCTTATGTTATACAATTTGTAGTATATTTTGTTTAAAGCAAATACAATTGATTTTTACTGATAAGTTTCTTTATGAGTTGTACGATTTATCCTCAGTATTATAATTTCCCATTTACGAAAAATACCTTAAACTGACATGATATATGAAGACCTATCGATTACTTTATGTGTTACATTCCCGAGTTTAAGAAGAGTAATTGACAAAAAAATAGAGACTTACAGAGTGAAATAGTATATTTATAAATAGAGCGTACGTGATTAAATTAATACTAATATCCATTAGTAAATAATTGTAAATTGAGGAAAATATTGTAATATATTTCTAGCAGTTGTTGTTTTATGAAATATGATATACTACAAATTTAATCCAAACATTATAATACATAAAACATATCAAATTAAATAGTTTAAGATATATTACAATAACAAACAAACTGCCTACACTCAAAAAATGCGTACATGTAATTTATGTATTATATTTTACAATTCTAGCAGATATAGGAACATGAACAAATCTAAGGATTGGATTGAACAAAAATTCATCAATAAGTAATATCCACAAGCAAATGTAATAAACTTAACATGAATGGCAAATTCTCATTTCATTATGTCGGAATCCACGAGTAATTAATTAACACGCTTTAAGGAGATGGAACCAGCTAAGAAATTTCAACCGGAATAATCTGGTTTACCGCAGGACGTGGAATGAATTGAGCGGACGCATATTTAATACACATTCAGTTACTTCCTTGCTTTACAAGTTTCGGTATAAATGTTACCAGGTTATGTTCTTACAGTCACATATATAAATTGCTTGAGTTTATTTTAAGTAATGGAAATTTAGTACTTAAAATTTTACAAAACTGTCATTGGAAATAAAATCTATAAGCATGTACTTAGTTTTAAACATGTTTTACTTTATAAACATAATCACATAAGTTTTAATAGTTGCAAAATCAGATAGCCATTTCCATACTATTTTTTTAATTATTGCAGAAGACCCTCTGAAATATAAGACAACGATGTTTAAGTTGAAAAAATGTTAAATAATAATTTTTAATGTACAATATATTTATCAACCTATTTCTCTAACTTTTCTCTAGAATAACATTTCCTCCGATGTAATAAGGATTGACAACAACAATATGGATGTGACAGAAACAATAACAAATTTTTCATACACAATTATATTATTTTGAAAATAAAAAAGTTATTATGTAATAATTACTAATATTGATGTTCAAATATTAAACTATTCGTGAACATCACAATGATGCAATGCCTGTGTAAATTAGTAAGTGGAATAACGAAATTCAATAATTGATATTGTGAACGAAGAAAACACTTGTTTTACTAAAATAATTTGAAGGGTCGCCATATTAAATTATTTTAATTTGGGGTTGTTTCTCTTTCAGAGAAAATTGCATGCAGTCGATCTAATATATTCCTCAAATATAAATTTGTTGAATTTGAATTTTAAGGTAACTGTAATATTTGAACTGCCTAGTACAAAACTATACACCTTTTACGTTATAAAACTCTTTAAATTGAAAACTTTTTCATCTGTAAACGATGGGGGTTATCTTAAGAATCTCGACACAGCTCGACACTCGAAAGCTCGACACATATACTGAGCTATTTTAAAAACTATTATAAAAAATTCAGTCTTAAACAGTTTTAAATAATACTTATTCTCATATTTACTAGTTTAAAAACACATTGTTTAAGAATAAAACGTAGCTATGAAACTGAATTGATCTTAAACATACCACTATAACGAGCTTAGTGAAATTTTAATCCACTGTTTGAATAGAAAAATATAATTTTGTTGAAACTACATAAAATATGATTAATACGTTTATGATCTAACGCTTTATGAAAAGCGGAAAGTGAGATTAAAAACTATTTGAGAGATTCAATAAAACATACATATGTTGACCAATTGAAACAGTATTTTGTCCCGCGAGTAATTACTTCCGGTGTGAATTTGGCCTTTTCCAGAATAAATGTAAAGATGAATTGGAAATATAACCCTCGTCCATTGTGAGCTATGTCTCAAACGTCTTTGAATGTACTTGCGTATTTGAATTACGTAGTTCATAAACTTTTATATTGGGTCTTCCTAAAATATTTTCTACATTGCAAGCAGTTTTCACATTAGTTCCTGTGTATACATTGGTTACATAACTTTTCAAAGTCTCACAAGTTTACTTTGTGGACCTCACAGCATTTCTTTGACGAGTCTCCAGGTCAAAAAGTATGTATAGAAGAGCTGTTATTTTTAGTTGGTTGTTTTCTTTGGCGCATTTAAAAATGATTATCAGCGGGTTTAATTCTGCGCTCATGCTATAATATACTTTACGGCATCTGTGCTGCTTCTTTACTTTTCTTGTATATAATTTTCTTACACTCGAGACACTTTTGTACGGTTATAAAAAATCTCCTTGGTGGGCGGCATGATACATATGATTTTTAAAATGGTGATTACAGAGGCGGTGCGTTATTCCAGAATTTTAGAGCATACATAGAAAGGAGAACGTAATACAAGCAGATCGGGTAGTGGAACATCGATGTTCTCCACTCTGATCATATGGCACATGACAAGATTTACAATAGAAATTACGGCAAAAGCTGATGCCAAATTACTTATCACGTTGAAATGTCCACTGTGAAACAATAACTGTTAGGTTATGCTCTTTAATCGTCTGCCTCTTAGCATTTTATCCCCGTATAACATTGAATTGTGGATGATATTTAGTGTGTGCTTTCGCTATCACCTACACTCTAGCCAAACACAGATTGTCCTTGCATTGTATTACGATTATACATCTTCGGGCTTTGAACACTTCGTTAAAGCTATTGTATTTACCGGTCCTAATTCTACCTCTATCTATCGACAGACTGACAACTGTGCCAGACACCAGAATCGTATTACAGTTATAATAACCCATTTTTAATGTAGACTTATCAATCCAGCTGCATTTCTTATCAAACAGGTTATTTCTTGTAATCCATGTTAATGTGCCAAGTACCAGCTAAAATTGTATCACATATCATTTTACAAGTATAATACTGTTTTATGAGTCTTCTTGTCATTCAAAGTAATATTGATAAGTTTATTTAAATATTTTTATTATCATCATTGAATACTTTTATTGTTCCTCAGATGTAAGTCTGATATACTGTGGTGACATTCGGGGCATCACAGTTTTTGCGAGATCGTGACACTAAGAGATATATGCAACGTTGTATGTTGCAGTGTTCCTTATAACTACAAAAACCTTTTCTGCTTATACAGGACAATAAACCTTCGGAAATAGACAAGAAGCAACGATGTCGGGTTTGATAATGTCACGGATGTCCAGGAGCGCAAATGAATATATCTAAACACCTATATCCTGATATTGGGTTGAAAATTTATTATGCAGGAGACACGTATACTTTTTGAGAAGGAAGAATGTAAGAATAAGTATTGTAAGCTTATTATTTAAACTTGCAGCCCATGAGGGAGAAGCCTTACATGTGATATACTCAAAATAGACCTCAATCAAGGAACAAACGGTTTTCACTATTAATTTCTAGTAATGGAGATGATGCGTTCTGAAGAAAATGTTTCTTCAACAAACGGAGACCGAGAGCCTTTTGAGTCATAGTATGTTATACGATTTTTGAACACTTTTACCGTAAAAACCAAAACCATATTGTTTGACTCAACGTAAATAATGGCAATATAAAAAAAGTAGATATGAAATCCTATAACATTATTACGAATATTACAATTTATGAAGCATAATTTTTGTCTGTTTCAGTGTAAATGTTATAAGATTTGAGCGTAGTGAAAAATTTAGTTCTTATAATCCGAATGAGACAATATTATTTCATTTGCGGTAAATGTTTTATAATAACAATGGTATAATAACATGTTAAGTGACAATAACTGCGTGGGAATTACTGATCGACTAAATTTAATTCATGATGCACATCATTTTAAAGGGCACAATAAAGTAATAATTAAATACCAACATACAATTGTGACATTATGTACAATATTATTCCAGTTACACAAACAATAGGATTTAAGGGAGCAGGTGTGACAGTAAAAGCCATATCAAGAATAATTTTATTTTACTCTGAGGAGATTATGTTTAACGTATATATAAACATGTTAGAAGTATTAAAAATAAGTAAAGTAAAGTAAAAGTAAAGAATGTCTTATTTTACCAGGCGAAGTTAGGGCTAAGAAGCCCTCTCTAACACTTAACCTGGGGACCAACGGCTTAAAGGTGACTTCCGAACCACCACCAATGGCCGGGCAGGCGGGCCGCTTGCAAGGACAGGATCGCTCAGCGGTCACCTGTCCAAGCAGCAGCCACGCTCGGCGTTGCTTGATCTGGTTATCTTGCGATAACCGCCGTACCCACTACACTGCGCCATTGGAAAATAAGCTTTTCCTTGAACGAATAAAACAGTAATTTATGATATAAATGTTACCCCAAGTAAACATGTATACTAAGCATAAGCAAGGTAACTGTTTTTTTTTTATTAAAATCATTAATACGATTTTAAATTCTTTTACTGTTTGAATGTATTTTTATATGCAAAATAATAGGATAAACAACTAGTAAACGATACATACTACAATCCTACGACAAAGGTAGGCTGTAAAAGTTTAACAGTGTAGCTATAGATTATTTTGTACGGTGTTTTATAAAACTGTCATATTTTCTATCTTATATGTGTTAAAAAAAGTAAAGTAATATATAGTATGAAGGCCATATACTGGGAAAGACTTTAAAAAATTACCATTTAATTAGTAAAATAGGAAAAAGCCTTATTAAAGGTTCAACAAGTATTAAATCACAAAAGGTGGGAAGTCATTTGTCGGGTATATATTCCTCCTGTCTTATGCCAGTTTGCTTATTTAAACATACATGTGAGTGAAACAATAAAATTAAAAATAATTGAATCGTTAAAAGGTAATCTGTTATGTACCGGTAACATGCTCGCCCGGCAAGTGAGAGACCCTGTGGGGTAAGTATTTTTTGTACTCCAATGTTTATTGCAAATTAAATCAGGCTATTGGTGGTTATAACAATGTAATAAAAACTGTAGGAGATCCCCCAAAATCATTAAGTATGCCATCATTCAGTGATCTGATCCCTTCCTCAAGTGAATGACTCAGCTAATACATAACTACGATCTAGGTTAAACTAAACATAACATATCAGAGCGTTGTGATGCGCATAAGGCACATTTCACTATATATTTGTATATATATATATATATATATATATATATATATATATATATATATATATATATACACGACATTTATAACAATAAACGAATGGCAAATGTCCGGAAAAATCCTGTTTTCTTTACAATCCTTACATCGTCAAAAATAAATTTTCAAAATCTTCCGGCAACATAATTGTCCTTATTGGATCTCATAACATAGGTAAGTGTAATGCAGAATTTCCATTTTTCCTTTTCCGTTTTAACAATGTGAATAATCGTAATATAATTGCGAGCATAATAAAATTCCTATATGAGATTTCTGCTTTTATACAAATTATATTATTAGAATAATTTTAGATTTCTTAAACTATTTATGCAAAACAAATGATTGCTTTATTTTTAACTGTTTTCAATTTACAACAGAACAATCATTAAAATAATATCGAGGATTAAGAGATATATGTAACATATCTTTTTGCACTGATTTAATAATACGCTTTTGCTTTTTTAATATTCAGTGCACCATAAAATGTATATTTCTCTTTTTAATTGTGTATTAAGTATAAATAACTCATATTAATTTATAAAGCCAAGTTAGGTTTAAATACATTTGGATACATACAAGAATCCTAACCTCAAAGACTGAAAATACATACATCTGGAAAGTACACATCGTGATACAAATGCTGAAGATTTGTATTCATAGTGATGCATGAGCTTATGTCACAGATCAAAGTGACAGATACCATGTGACAGACGAACGGATATTGCAGGTTCAATAGCTTAAGCCAATAGTCAATCGTCACGTACATGCACCATAGCTAGACTGATATGAGAATTTACTTAGTAAAATGCCAAAGGTAATCTTACTAATCAAAAAATTTAACAAGTTCCTTACTTTGTATATACAGAGTAAAAATTAATTAAGTGGAAATATTTGGCTTGTTTGCTGTTTAAAAAATTTGATATTTTGCATAATTGTTATCGACATCTGTTTTATGACGTCTATATAAAAATGTCTCTGCCTACACGATATCTTGAAAGGAACTTACCTGCAGATTATAAAAACTGTATACAAATTTATTTTGTTATAAAATAAACATCAAGTTCATTGATTGTTCATACAACGAGAGGAGATTGGCCTCTTCATAAAAATAATTTAAGGGATTCGGCTGAGGGTAGTGAATGTTTTTGCTTCGGTTTACTGATAGAAATGATGGTACCGATAAAATTTCTGAATAGATAAAATGTTAAATAACTGAAACTCATATTATACTCATATATTATACTCATTTTATATTTTATGTTCTGACATACTAACATGTGTATCATAATTTGTCAAAAAATAAAAAATTTTCGTTTGGTGAATACGTGAAGACCTTCATTTTTAAAATAAAACACAAGTGAGCGAAAATTAACGTGAAGAGTAGACTACAATATTTGATTTCAGCACAATCGTGTGTTGTGGTTAACTCTGTAGGACAAATATTTATTGTTTAGGCTATGCATATAAAAATAACTTAGTGAAAAAAATTGGATGTTCATATATAGAAAGATATTTTAAAAATATTTCACTTATGGGCTTTCAATGTTGCAAGATTCATGTAAAATTCATATATAGAAAATAATGAACCAATGGTGGTGTATATGTCACCATGGAAACTTAATTGAGCGCTATTGAAGCCTGCTACTTAGTAGCTGGCACAATTAAGCTTTTATGCGCTACTGTCATATAAAAAGTATAACTGTTTTATATGTCTTCAGGACATCTTAAGTATTCAATGAGCTGTAGGTTAAACTTGGTGTGAAATATCGGTCACACATCTAACGTAACGTGTGGTAGGAAGTACTTCCTCATTGATTAATTCCATACCTATTATTTGAAATTTGAAAATATCGTGTATTTGTTTTGTATTTCAATAATATTTTTAATGTTTTACTAAACAAATCTTTAGAAGCTTTTTTAATTCATATAGAACATCATTTCAAACACAATAACAAAACTGTTGTAAAAAAATTAAATTTATATAAATAGCAAACACTTAAAATCTCATACTGTTTGTATTTGCGTAGTCACGGTCGAAATCACCTTATCTCATACTCGTAATCTCTCATAGAAATGTAGAACCATGATGATACTATGTTAACTTTACAGTACAGTTGAAAGCCAATTAAATCACTCAAGCAATTATCGGCAATACAGTTCCAAGAAAGGAAGCCAAACAGCTCTTAGCCTTTTAGCGTCGGGTCTGAGAAGCTTTTACATTAATCTGTGGCTGTTGTTTATGACTTAGTAGTTTTGCTTCTGCGCTCTAGGTGTCCTTCTCAATGTAAAACATCGTTCCCTCACGTTCTGTAAGATAATTTGAAGCAAAATTTTCATAATAAAAAACCCAAAATGTGTGGAAACACCTCTATAGACTAACAGTTCAACTTCCTTATTCACTGCGACTTATTTTGTGACGCAACACTAGTAGAAGGGAAATTTATTCTTCTGTTCTAACCTACTAAACCTCTAATAACGTTACACCATACCGAAGCTAATAAAAGGATGGTTAAGTACTTTTCGTGTTCCTTCACTGTCGGAAGATGGCAATTTTGTTTTCTCATTTCCTTAATTATATACATTGGTTGTCATAAACCTTAAATTCATATTTAAATTCGAAAGCTGGATCGATGAAGTTATGAAATTAAATTTAAAGTAAATAATATTTATAATGAAAAATTGTAATATACGAGTATGTTGTATATTGTGTATGATAATCTTAATATTTTTATATTTAATTATTAATCTATTAACTTATTTGTATTATTTTTATTGATAGTTACATTTGACACTGCTTATGACGAAATACCAATGTACTAATATTTGTTACGTTGGTTCCAACACTCAACAGCTAGCCTCTGACACTTTCATCTGGACTGGATTTGTTTTACGTTACAAACCATTAGATACAAAAAAGTATAATACACATTTAAAAATAAAAGTAATATTAAAACATTCTTAAAAAGTTTCGTTTCAGAAATAAAATTTTTTAATGTATGCAAGTATTTCTTAGAAAAATAAAGTGATATCTTAGGTACTAAATTAATATGAAAGAAACTAAACATATCGAAATAATAACAAATACCTTTTCAACACATTTAGAAGTTTGTATTATATAACGAGTTAAATAGAAATTCTTCGGATGACCTTAAGCGAAGCTTATTTCTTAACGGAATACAACGATTGTATTTATGTCTGTTTCTGTAACTATCTGCAATCTATATCAAATCGATTATAGCTGGAGACTAAAATTAAAAAAAAAAACAATTTTTATTCAATATGTTTATAAATTGTGAAATATTATAGTGCATGTTTCCAATGGCTTTGGCTGAGCGGTATTAAAAATTGTTACACATTGTTAGTGGGAGACCATGGTCGAAAAAGAAAATCACTTATAAATAATTAATAAATAATTATAATTCACTTATAATAATAATTATTTAAAACAAACTTATTGAATTAACATCAAACTGTTTATGGGTGTGTTGGTAGACTTATGCCTTAGTTTTTCATTTAGCCTGTTAAGTTATTAAAACAGATCATACCTAGAATTAATAATAATATTATGATATTTATTACATACTATAATAAATATCATAGTGTGTCGATGTCATGATTATCTGTCGATGTTTATTATTTCTGATAGTGACTAATACTGAAAATACTGGTATTCATCTATCAATCAATCTATAATCTAGCATTCACATATTTATTGTTCTCATTGTGATGTAACACAACAAATTCATTAAAGACTTTAATGACTTGACTATGGAACAACACGCAACATTTTACTTATTTACCCTAAGAGCCGTATATTAGTTTTGTTTTACACTATGTAGTATCACTATCATTCTTCCCAGCACTCTGACCTATAGTCTTGCTGGGAATTTTCCATATGAATAAGCTTTGTTATTTTCATGTATATACTAAGTATGTGGAATAAAGTGATTTCATTTCATTTGATTTGATCAGTTTCAAGGTTAACTATTCACAATGTATTTTTTTAATGTTGTTCTATCTTAAGAAATACTGTAGTGTCGGATTGGAAAAGCTTTAATATTCTTCGAATAAAAAGTACTTCCTAACAGTTTTAAATATTTATTTATTTAAAACTTGTAAACATCAATTTTTATTTACGTTCATTATAATAAACGTTAAAAAACAAATCTGGCAGTTATTTCTGTTAGATTCAGTAAGTTAGAATAATCCATAAATTTCAACATGATGACAAATTTTATCAAACACCATAGACATGACCATATTCATGTATCCGATAAGAGTAATTGCATTGCAGAAATTCTTATTATGTATTTTACATTTTCGATTGATAACAACTGTTATGTAAATTTTTGAGATATACAACAAAAAGTAAGCTTAATTTTAACACGGTTAGGTTCATTTATTGCCTAACAATTCATAAAAAATTAATTTCTTTACGTCTAAATATGTTAGACTTAGCATTCATAACTTACAACGAAAAAGTGACAATTAGCAACGAGTAAAAAAGTGAAAGTTAAGAATGTTGTGTTTCTATCTCGCAATGTTTCCAGCATGCCAAAAGTAAGAAAATAGCTTCTTCTTCTTTATCGTAATTAACAAGTAGAAATTTTAGAACGTCTTATAAATTCGATACGATACCATGTTACTGCTTTTAAATTCAGATACACGTTTGTGCCTGTTTTTATAGAATTATATAAACAATACTGTAATTTTTAGGTGTCTTGATAGGATAAGTATAATTAATTATGTATAAAGTACACAAAAACAGGCTTAAAATAAGAAATATGTTCTGGGAAGTTTAAAACCAATTTTAGCTTTTCTAGATATTGATTCTTCTATGTTTTAAAATTGATAATTATATTTTAGCTATAATTATGTAAATGGTAAGTTTATAATTAGCACTGACAAGCAGTTACACTCAACATCGAACGCTATTTCTCATGCTCAGCTAGTGTTCAAGTTTGTGTATGACTTGAGCATTTACCCGCTATTTTCCCTATGGTTTTTCATTCTGTGGCTGTTTCAGTTTGATAATTGGAATTTTTTAGGGTTTATATTATTTTCTAAGAACAGTGTTTTTGGTTCGAGCGATTTATATATTCGACGCCAAATGTTCTATTTGCCTTTTTCCCCAATCAAGGAAAGAAAACACACAGGTCTGAAAAGCCTCGTGCTACCATAATACAACTAAGATGGTCTTACAACACTCTTTAAAATGATAATAAATGTGAAATAATATTTTTTTTGTTTCGTATCTGCATTACAGTATTGATCAAACACTGCATACTTAATATGTGGTTAAAAAGTACAAATAAAATTATATTGTTACTAAAACTTTTAATATTATATATATGGGTATTTTCTTATTATATGTTGAACACTAGGTTATTTATATGAAGGATTTTATTTGATTTTCAATCTTATAACAAAAAGATTATTGAGAATTAACCGTCTGTTTATGATTTTTAGTATTTTGCTTTGAGATTATTATAATGCCGTAACTAATCTGACAAATAATGTTTAAAAAAAAAAACGGAAACAAAGTTACTACAACAGCGATGAGTGTATCTTGAAATGGTCTCAGGTTACTGAAATATTCAAGAAGTTCGTAACTCACTTGTGGTTGGTGGAGGGAAATAGCGGTTAGGTATTTTGTTAAAAGTATAATTATGTGTTATATTTAGTTTGTAATATTGTTCCATTGCATGTTATTATTCATATGAATTTATTAAGTACATATATACAATGCTGTACTTCGAATTCTCCCTTAATACTCGTATGTGTCCTAAATTGATAAACGTGTTTGCAACACATATAAAATAGAACATTATAGTATTAGAAAGCCGTATATATATATATATATATATATATATATATATATATATATATATATATATATATATATATATATTGTGCTTTTTAGAGGGTCAATAATCTTTATTTTACATACATTTTTTATAAATTAATTGTAAACAATGTTGAAGAATATTTAATTACACTCTCTGTCAATCTCCTGGTTCTTTACCGATCTGAATATTCTGATATAGGAGGGTTTAAATACATCTATAAGTAAGTCAATAATCAACCGTATATATTTGTGAACTAACATTTCTAATCCTAATGTTCTACACGGACCGATGTCGTAGGTCAAAGTATCAGAGTTGTGTGACAGAATAGCGGATATTTCAGCGTCGATAGCTTACACTAGGCTAGCGGCACATACATACAGCAGAGCTACACTAATATGAGCCTTTGATCTATAGCCCTATTGTCATATAACCTTCAGCAACAAAAACGGTAGAAATATCGTTGCGAATTTACAAAACGTAAGAAACTATTTCATATGATTATATATAATTTTGGCTTCTTTCTAAATTATATGCATTTTAGCTAGTATATAAATAATGCAGTTCATTTATTAAGATAATACTAATTCAAAAAAATGAAAAGACAAAGCTATATTACTATAGGACAAACCAGTCGTTGGTTCGGCATTTCCATTTAGTATAGAGAATTGACACTTTATTACAGTTGATTTGTATTTTAATACATTTTAACATTGTAAATCGGTCCTGTGAAATAAAAAAGTAATGCTGCTAAAAACATAATTACGATCGTTAGAATGCAATAAGTAATATTAAAAGTTACAAGTTTTAAAGTAAATATACTGACATATAGAAGAGCAATTTTCATACAAATCTCTCACCTCAAAATGTCCGGCTGAAGATGCATTATGGGTTTAGATGTTTGATTAACACAGCATTGATGGAACAATAACCCTGAATGATAGAATGTTAATAAGGTTGGTTAGATTTAATTTAATTTTGTAGTACTTGTATTTAATTAAGCTCAAATAATAAGTGAGCAAGAAATATCAGCTGTTGGTCAATTCTAAATTTATTACCGCAAATCGACAGTGTGCTACCCGCGCCGCTCCCCTGACAGTCGGGCTCATTCTCATACCGGCATTGCCTGTGTCCCTCTTCGACACGACCTAACTCAGTAGTAACATCCACTTCTCTGCTAATTATCCCATCTTACCCTCTCTAGCTCACCATGTTTCTGCATTGTATCACCTATTTTGTTATACCTTGTTTACCCTTTATTTGCCCCGATCTGCGTGCTAAAGTTCTCTCGCGAACGAGGACTGACCGTCAGTGTGACCACTGGAGCGTCAGAGACGCAGTACTTAGCGATTAGGTGACGTCATGCGATGAAAATAATGTTATAAGGGTATTTTACATCATCTCAGTCAATGGGAAGTAATCACCCGATTCCACGTCATTGTCTATAAAGTGCAGTGGACCAGCTTATAGAGTATTGGATTAAAAATACAAAATAAATCCAATTAATCTGAAACATTCCATCTGTATTTAATATATATATATATATATATATATATATATATATATATATATATATATATATATATATATATATATATATATATATGAAACAAGGTTATTATACATTTTATATGAGGAACTATAGTTTTTAGTTAAAATCATTCTAGTGACCGTAGGAGTTCACTTTTTG
The DNA here is from genome assembly GCF_021130785.1 of Homalodisca vitripennis. Classification (NCBI taxonomy): domain Eukaryota; kingdom Metazoa; phylum Arthropoda; class Insecta; order Hemiptera; family Cicadellidae; genus Homalodisca; species Homalodisca vitripennis. Next base: position 77,627,219 of record NC_060214.1, on the reverse strand, counting down.
TAACCTCTTACAGTAGTTATGTTGTAATGTAAAGTTTTATCGTATTTTTTTAGTAAATACAACTATATAAAGAGAAAATTGCAGTTTACAAAGACACAGTGTTGTGATTTATGTCTTATATTATGTATTTACTATATGCAACTTTTGACAAGTCGACCTCACCGTGATAATTAGTGAAAGATAGGTTGTTACTCGGTATTATGTTAATACTTAATTCACGTGAAAAGCTATTACGATATACATACATATATTTGAGTATGTTTGTATACAAATACTAGGTTACGTACTATAGAACCGGAACCATAAAAACAAACACTTCTTACATTGGACTTCAAACTGATTTATATTTCACATAGAATCAAACCATACTCATCCTATAATAAAAAGTAACTACAGAGCACAGAATTTATATTAAACCTTTACACAATACTGATACAAAATACATCGATCATGTCAAAAGAATGTATTGGATTAATAATAAATAACAGGCATTTCCTTCCAGTATTTTATTTTTACGACTGATGTGGAACTCTATAAATAAACATCGTGTTCAAACATCCGGTATGGCTACACTCTGTTACAAAATCGTCGATGCAGTTGCCTTCTTATTTCCTTCACAATCATTCCAGTTGGATGGGAAGAGGGTTAAAGGTCTGCGTATCTATGACAGGTTATTCTCATCTTTGGTTATAATATACAATGAATTTGAGTATAATAATCCCAAAGGAAAGGAATTTGGAATATGCTGTTGTTTAATTAAATAAAACAACATGTTTTTTCGTAGGTTTGAATTTGTTTTGTGTTATAGTTTTATTTAAAAGAAAAACGAGTTGGATAATTTTAAAAATTTCATATGCTACTATTCTGTTACTGTTCTATTAACATATGCAGTTTGATTTAACACATAAACTATAATGGTTTAATTAAAATGTTATAGGGAATGATCGTCTGAATCTATAAGATGTTTTCTATTGTTTCCTTTTTACAGTACTAATGATCCCAGCACTTAAGTAACCATCCGTTGTGCCATCAGTTGTAAAATAATTATGCAAAAACAATAAAACTATGATTAAAACTCTTTTTTCCATAAATGTATCAATATATTAGATATAGAAGGACCTTGCTGAAAACTAGTTTTATACTTAGCGGAGCCTATTTTATGTAGTTTAACCAAAATAAATACATTTATTTCAACGTATGTATCTATTTTTATAAAACCGCTCTTTAGTTAAACTACTGTATTAACTCAAATATTATTTTTAATATTACAATAGTACATTAAGTGTTCTTCATTGAGGTTTTCTTTTAAATATGTCAGAATGACTTGGTAATCTACTAAATGAAAGGGTGCGTATATACAGGGTGTTCTGAAAAAAGGTGCCCATAAGTCAGGGCGTGATTCCTCACATCAAAATAAGAAAAAAAAGGTCTAATTAACATAGGTCCGAAAAATGCTTAGTTACCAAGTTATACAGGGTGAAAGATTTCGTCCTGAATTTCAGTTCCCCTGCTGCAACGAAGCCCTACGGGTATTTGTTGGCTGTTAATTGGGATTTTATTTTAATTTGGCTGTTAATTTAGCGTACTTTATGTAAAATGAACTGAAAAATTGAATAAAATCGTTTCCAGACCTGTAGCTACAGTAATTTTTAAGATATGTGGACGAAATACGCGAAACTTGGTCCCGAAAAACAAGTTACATTTAGGTTTGAAGCAGATTTTACTATGTTAAATGTACAATAAACACAAAATATTTTTTCACGGTACTTGTAGAAAATTTAATTTCGAAGAGAAAAATGTAAAATAAGTCTATAATAGACAAACGCAAACTTTAAAAAATAATCCTTAATTACATACAAAACGCATGAAAAAATAGACAAAATCTGTTAAGCTCTCTACAAATGTAATATTGAAATTTAAAAACAGCTGTTTTATTAAAATATTTGATTTGAGTAAACAAAATAATTTCTATTTAAAACATATGTTTTAACAATGTAACATTGTTTATAAATAATTTAAATAAACATTACAAGCAGCTATTTTTTCCATTGCTCATTAAGTGAGTGTGTTGATCTGTACTTTAATACAAGTTAGTGCGAGTGCCGTTGAAGTTAAGTTTTGATAGCTAATAATATCTTATTCATCATGCCAGGTAATATGAATATTATGTACACTAATGGTGAAATGGCAGACATTGCATTTAATGTACGGTCTTGCACATTGCAACAGTCGTCAGGCTAGACGACTCTATCAGGAACATTTTCCTCATAGACAGTTACCGACTCATAAAATGTTTTCTTCCATTCATAGAAGCTAAGCGAGACGGGAACCTTTAAATCTGGAAAAGTTGGTAGATCAGGACGGCCACGTACAACGTGTACAGCTGAATTGGAGGAGGGCGTGTTTGGACGAAATAGAGAATCATCCTGGAAGAAGTACTAGAGAACTAGCCTTGGATTTCGGTGTTAGTAATTCAATTGTCTGGAAGTTTTTACACGAGCAGCAGTTGCATTCTTATCACTATCAAAGGGTCCGGCTCTTTTGCCTCGAGATTACTTTCCTCGTGTTCAAGCTATGCCAATGGCTTATCCAAAGGTGCAGAAATCCACATTTTTAAATTACATTATCTTTACTGATGAAAGCAAAAATTTTCATGAATGGCTATTCTTAACACCCACAATACTCAAATGTGGGCAATTAAAAATCCACGTGCTGTTTCAGAGAACCGTCACCAATATCAGTTTTCTATAAACGTTATGGGCTGCTATTCTGGGTGATGATAAAAATTTTTATTAGTTTTTTACCTGATACGCTCAATGGTGAAAATTATTTACATTTCTTGACGACTAATCTGAATGAGTTACTCGAAGATGTGCCACTATACACACGCAACAACATGTGGTTCATGCAGGATGGAGCTCCAGCTCATTACACATTACCAGTAAGAGAATTTTTAAATGAAGCACATCCAAATATGTTTTAAATAGAAATTATTTTGTTTCTCAAATCAAATATTTTAATAAAACAGCTGTTTTAATTTCAATATTACATTTGTAGAGAGCTTAACAGATTTTGTCTATTTTTCATGCGTTTTGTATGTATTTAAGGATTATTTTTTAAAGTTTGCGTTTGTCTATTATAGACTTATTTTACATCTTTCTCTTCGAAATTAAATTTTTCTACAAGTACGTGAAAAAATATTTTGTGTTTATTGTACATTTAACATAGTAAATCTGCTTCAAACCTAAATGTAACTTGTTTTTCGGGACCAAGTTTCGCGTATTTCGTCACATATCTTAAAAATTACTGTAGCTACAGGTCTGGAAAAATCGGTTTTATTCAATTTTTCAGTTCATTTTACATAAAGTACGCTAAATTGTACATCTTAATTAACAGCAACAAATACCCGTAGGGCTTCGTTGCAGCAGGGGGAACTGAAATTCAGACGAAATCTTTCACCCTGTATAACTTGGTAACTAAGCATTTTCGGACCTATGTTAATTAGACCTTTTTTTTCTTATTTTTGATGTGAGGAATCACGCCCTGACTTATGGGGACCTTTTTTTTTCAGAACACCCTGTATATACAGAGTGAGTTTTATGTCCTGGCACACCTGGATATACTTTAAACGGCCCGAGATATCTATGTGAAAACCTTGACCCTACCTATTAAAACATATTTTTTTTTTTAATTTTTCAAGATGTTGAAAATTTTGCCCCCCTTTTCTAAAGGGGGGTAAAGGGGGCAACTAAATATTTTCAAATACAAACCCCCTATCATGTGACACCTCATTTTAAAGGGAATAACAAAAGAAATCCAATAATGCAAACTACAGGTCTCTACGTTTATTTTAACAGATTTTATGAAAAATTTTACAATTAAGTAAAGGGGGGCAACTAAACATTTTCAAATACAAAACCCCTATCATGTCTCAAGTTTTTACACACGGTCTAGCACACTGTCAAACAGCCGAAGGTGAACAGTTTGAACACCTGCTACATTGAAACAGGTAACTGTTTTTAGAATTTGCGTTAGTGTTGACTCATGTTACGATAAACAGGACAAGACAGTTTACTGATTTCATTATTGTAAAATTTTGTCATAAAAATCTGTTAAAAAAAACGTAGAGAGCTCTAGTTTGGATTATTGGATTTATTTTTTAATTTCCTTTAAAATTAGGGGTCACATGATAGGGGTTTGTATTTGAAAATGTTTAGTTGCCCCCTTTACCCCCCCCTTTACTCAATTGTAAATTTGTCATAAAATCTGTTTAAATAAACGTAGAGACCTCTAGTTTGCATTATTGGATTTCCGTTTTTTATTCCCTTTAAAATGAGGGGTCATACGATAGGGGTTTGTATTTGAAAATGTTTAGTTGCCCCCCTTTACTATCCTTTAGAAAAGGAGGGCAAAATTTTCAACAACTTGAAAAAATTTAAAAAATATGGTTATAATAGGTAGGGTCAAGGTTTCACATAGATATCTCGGGCCGTTTAAATTATATCCAAGATGTGCCAGGACATAAAAAACTCACCCTGTATATATATATATATATATATATATATATATATATATATAGTTCTGTAATTTACTACATTTGAAACATAAACCCTGTTTTATGGTAGCAAAGTACAAAATACCACATAGAACACCAAATATTTCGTTTCAATTTTTAATATGTAACAATTTGTTTTCAAATTTGAATCACGACATATTCTAAACGCCTAAGACTTGTAATACTATCTTAAATGACTCTCAATACAGACAAGCAATCTAGGTGTCAATTAACTTTAGCATCATAAGGAATATTTTATTTATTAGTGTAACTATATGTAATATAACTAGGGAAATGTGAGACTCTACTTTAACTACATGTATTATAGCTAAACGTATATTTTACATTACTTCAAGTTATTCAGTTACAAATTTCACATTTTATTTTGTCCCTAAACTTAAAAAATTACCCAAAAAATAGTCTCTTATTTCTTTAAAATATTATTACACCATCTGTTAAAAGACTTTCTTTAGGCAGAAAGAAGTTATTTAATTTTCGTCTTAGTATTACAATTCAAATTTTATGTATCAGTATATTTGTGTTTTTATTTATAAATTTTTATTAACTGTATCATAAAATTAAGAGTTTATGTGTAATTTTTTATAGCTTTGAAGTTTTGAAATACATTTGCTTTTATAGAGCAATGTAAAATATATTTAATAGTCGATTGAGTCTTATATAGAGCAAGATACTAACATTAACACTTTACCCAAGCGTTTTTAAATACAGTAAATAATAAATATTTCACTATAACTTCTATTTTGTATAAATATAAAATTTGGTTAATTATTATTTATTTTATTATTGAGTGAATTTGAAACAATATAACTATGCGAGATAATAAAAAGCAAGAAAAAGAAAACTTTTTTATACTAATGATAAACATACTTTGGTTGACAGTGAAAGTATAAGTATATTAGCACCGATTGAATGTTAAGTAAAACAATTATTGTAAAGTACAAGTTTTGCAGTTTTAATAGAAGGATTAGTGTTTATTTTTATACAAAAAACTGTATAAATAAAGTTAAGAATTTGATTTAGTATCTTTGAAATAATATCAGATATATTTCTGAACGATTTTAGATCGTGAATTCATCTATCAAAAACTTTATAATTTAGTGAGATATGGTGTAAAATAGAAATTCGTTTAGTGTAATAAAACAAAAATGATATACATCATGGGCACAGAATACAGAACAAAAGCTTTTACAAGAACTGTTTTAAGAGAATTAGCTTACAGTTATACTCTTTAGCGAGATGAAAATCCTACCTAAAATGTTTTTATATGTTGTAAACAGTAGAGTAACTCAAATGTAATTAAATATCAATAATAAATATCTGAATCGCCCTCTAGTTGTTTTGATCAGGACGTCTGAGGTAACTGATCAAATCACAGCTCTGATTTTTTGCTTTAACTGTTCTGTACACTAATGTTATGATAATGCACAAATCCAAAAAAATAAAAATTAGTCTTATCACTAATAACACTTTGGTTTATACAATGTTGATACAGTTCATTTTCATACAGGATAACAACACCAAAATCAAATTTTTTGTCAGTTTTTTCAAAACGTTGTAAACTGATTACTTGGATAATTTCAACTTACATCCTAGTTGCAGTTCTCAGACATTTTTGCTTTATTAAAAAACTGTTTTGAAAGTTTTCGACTGCTAAATCTCGTGTTATTAGCATATATGTCCCCGTTTTGTCCAATAAGCTGCCTGTTTACTTAAAAGTCTTTTCCCATCGATAATTTCTGCGTCTTTCAGAGTAATTTTAACTAAACCCTCGACATTGTTTATTCTGCACTGAAAGCACAGTACAAAAAATGAGTAGCCATAAAGTACTAAAAGTTTTTTAACATATTTCATTTGCTGTGTTCGTAGAAAATTTACCCACAAATTAAAACAAATAGGCAACTTACCTAATAAAATTTAAACTTTATAAACAAATACTTTAATTTATAACTCTTTCAAAAACATATGATCAAAAATAAAATTGCTATAATCAGTTAATCAGTTACAAGTGACACATGACTTCGTGGACACACTGTAACAGGTAATTATAAAGGAAAATGTCTTCAATTACCCCTTTCTATTACACATCTATAGTCTATCGTTTCGGAGATTTTAGTTTAGACAGGTGTATTTGAAAAATTCAAAAATACAGTTTTTTTTATTTTTATGAACAATTCACTAAAAAAGGTAGTAAAATGTATTAAAAACATAATATATCATTATCCAACTGAATATTTATTCAGTTGGATAATCTAGGAAATCTGCATAATTGGATATGTATAATTGCGTAACATATATAGTTTACATAAACATCTGTACATATAAAGAATGACAGTACAACATAAAAATAACCTGGAAATTTAGAAAAGGATCGCTTTCAGTACATTAAACTAATATAAAGAAATTCAACAATTAGTTTGGTTTGAAATCCAATGCCACTACATTTCCAGCTACGAGAGTGGATTGTTTATTGATAAACCGATCCTGTTTCTGTGACTTATGTCCCACCTGCTCCAAGAGGCTACAGAGACATAATTTCTCAGGAAAGCCGTCTTCCTCTTCCTTTTAGCTTCAAACAGGCTTTCTATAAACTAAAAATATAGATTAGTTGTATACCACTTTTTATTAAAAAAATTATTGGATCATATATGATCTAAAAAGTGTTTATGTGAAAGTTTTTGAAAATGCATGACCACAATACCAATAACTATAATTTATGAATCTCATAAAAAGTTCTTTTCTGAATTCTTGGTACGATTACCTAGTATTTTTCAATTATAAAAATAAATATTTCTCATATTTGTTTTAGAGTATAAGAACATAATGTCACATGACGACATAAAATCAGTTGGAATGAACGGAGTATTTCGTGTTTTAAAAACATTGATAATTAAATTCTACCAACGTCTACTTATTGGGATCAAATATATAATTACAAAACAAACATCCCAATAATGATGGAATTTTATTGATATGAGGCCTTTCGTGTTCAATGGACACATTATCAAAACCACATAACTGAAATAAAAGTGGTTTAAATAATTATATATAATAACTTATTATTAGTTTAACAAGTTTTATATCAGTTATGTGGGTCTAATGATGTGTTCATTTAACACTAAAGTCCTAAAAACAATTTAATCATTATTGGCATATTAGCTTATAGCTTAGTTATTGTGAATTAGATGAGTAAGAAAACAATATTCAAAATGTTATTTTTATTTATAAATATAAGCAGTATAATTTACGTACTGCGCGTAAAGGGGTGGAAAGATACATTTCTGCACTTTTATGCATATATATATATATATATTATATATATATATATATATATATATATATATATATATATATATATATATATATACACACACTATTTAATGTAACCTTCCATGAAATATTTGAAAAGTAATGATCAAAATAAGAAAGATATCGTGTACTTAAATGTATTCTCCTGTAACGTATCAATTCTACTGCATACTGTAATGAATGTTTACGATAGTTTACTTTAAACCTTAAGAAATATCAAAACCTGTTTAGACACAAAAAAATTTAATTCTTTAAATTTTCAGCGCTTTATAAAAAAAAAAGTTTTTAATGTAAAAAAATGTATAGTAATTGGGATATTACCTTTTATTCCCCAAGGCTGCCACCTTGAAACATGTAGAATTATCGAGAAATATACACAAATAAAGTTATTAATAATAGCAAACATTATTTATACCACCAACGGTCACTACTTCACAACGCTTTATAACTGCCGCGAAAAATTAACAACATGTAGACGTATGAACGTTGTTAGCAAGTGATCTAGGCATTTATTTAAATAAGAGATTTTTTAATGTATTGTAATTAAACAATATTTTCAAGTAAAAGAAATCTATGTCTACATTCATCACAGTTTTTATCAAATAATGTAATACCGCAGGGAAATAATTTATTTATTTAAATGTGTTTGATTTAAATTACATATCTTGCAAAAAAATGGAAAATATTTCATTCACTTACAGATAATATAAATGTTTGCTGGTTTCTTGACAAATATATTGCTATAAATTATTGTGTTACACAGAGTGATTAATTCATTTATAGGGTGACTTATTTAAAAAATTTAATTAGTGATAACATGTGTTGTAACTTGTTTTTTCATTTTGATTAATTGGTTCTTTTGATTTACGATTTTACATTCCTCTAAAGTATTAAATATGATGTGTATAGATTTTCCTGTTTTCTTTGACAGTGCCTTGTCCTTTTATATATATTTAACTATAGCAGATGTCCTATTACTTGTGGTAATATTCGAAAAATTGTCCTGTAGACAGTTACCAATGCTGTTCCTAAATAAATTACTTCTGTTTCCTGCTCCATCCATGCCCTAAAAAATACTAGTGTGAGATGAGTGTCAACTACTTGAAGCCTTTAAGAGCTTAAGGTCAACACGACGGTACTGGTTATTTTTTTACTGTTCATTATATTAGCTGTCAGTAACGATTTATGATGTGTCTGTTTTGTAAGACTTCTTTGATTGTTTGAATACTGCTCTTTATATTGCATTTAAACCTATTTTCTAAAAAAAAACTAATACGCATTTTACAAAATGTTCTTAAGCGATCAAAAAGGATTTATTGTTGCATTAATGCCAAAAATTTCACGGTTAAAATCAATTATTGCCCAATTTTGTATTTATTTTTTCCATATATAATTCTATTAAAAATAGAAAGCTTTTAGAGTTTTTGAAAAAAATTTATAATCTCTTTTTCCTAATGAATATTCAAAGACTAACCATTCAGATCATGTTAGTATGCTACACTGTGATTTGTATATGTTTCATATACAGAGTCATGGTAATAGTAAACTAAAATAGTTTAAATTCATTATAGGAATTAAAGAAAACCAAATTTAGAAAAAGCTAGAAATGTACATTATCTTTTACAGGAAATTTAATCGTTACTTTAAACCTTAACCAGATAATTAATTCGTTTTCTCTAATTTTTTGGTTAAATATTATAAAATAAATGTTATATTCATGGGTTTATATTGTAAAAGGGTATTGTTTATGTTTAAGTTATATAATCTTTCTTATTTTTTATTTACCAATAAACTAAAAATTCGTTAAAAATCGTGTATTTAAATTAATTTATTGTTTCATGTTTTTTTTTTCATAATATTAACATGTATTTTCATGAAGTAAAACCCTTATGTTACGTTTCAAATAGTTGGACTTGTTTATGCTCTGTTTGTTTTTTTAACCAAGAACCAAGGAATCGAGCTAATATACCTTTTTTTATCTGTTTTAGTTAAAATATCTAATTATATATAAATATACATATTATTATTAATTAAATAACAGTGTTAGTTCATGTTCTTATATTTTAAAATTTGTCATCTAAATCTCCACTAAACCCTTTAATTTTTTACGTATTTGTAATCACGTAATTGAATATGAAAAATGATATTTAAAGTATCATTATAAGTTATAATAATAGTGAACTTTACAAACAAACAAATTAACTTTACGTAAATCAAAGATAGATCCGACCTTTAATGTATAGTGTTTTAAGGAATGACAAGTTTGGCTTTAACGAATGATTTTTTCCTGATAGACAATATTTGAAATATTAAATTTTTATTTGAATTTTTAAATCATGAATTTTAATACCAATATAAATAATTCGTGTCATACTCTGATTGATATGGTGTTTGTAAATATTCTTATTAAGTATTTTATGAACAGAGACCATAATCGAGAAACATTGGATAAGTGGATTCATCCTAAAAGTTCATGAGTATATCACCATTTGACTGAAACCTATCAAGATCGACTAAAAACGGTAGTTAATGTTATTAAAACAACATTTTTTTATAAATAATTTATTATTTTTGATGAGGCCTTTCTTAACCTAATATTCCAATTTAAGAGACAATAAAAATAATTACAAGGTTATTTTCTAAAAAATTATCAAAATAAACTAATTTGTAAATATTTATTAATGTAAGATTTATGTAATATTCAGAGCATATTCCAATGTAGAGAATCACACTGCACCAAAATTGTTGGAACGACTATGGGGAATCCTCTTTCATGTATTCATGCAAAATTCTCTTATGAGCCATTTTAAAACCAAAGACACGTGTCAAATGACATATATCCCAAGAAAAGGATACGATAAGTCAATGATGTCTTTGCAATATTTAATAAAGACAAAAACCAACAATATTATATCAAAGCCCGAAATTTGTTTTACCTTTTGTTAAATTTACATATGAAATTGAAGAACACAATAGTATCCTATATTCACACGTATTCTACATCAGAAAATAAACAAGTTTTGAATTCGATATCTAGAGGAAACTAACTCATACAGATACATTTATCATCAATGAATCTAACCATACACGTTCACAAAAAAGAGCAGACTTTAGTTCAATGTTTTAAAGACTTTTACAACTTTTTACGACTTTTAAGACTTTTTTACAAATTTCATCAGAAACAGTTATTTTGTTTATTTGTGTAGTAAACCAACTTAATTACATAACATTACTGCTATCTCAAATGCTTATTAACAATATACTATATAACGCATCAATAAGAAGTACTAGAAAAGAAGAGACAACAATAGGTCAACATTAAGGCACAAAACAAGAATTTGTTAGCACAAATTAGGACATTTTTTGAACCAAATACACACAGAAACATACTATCCCAAATTGTAGGATACCTAGGGAGAAAAGTTCAAGTAACTAATAATAGATCATGAACTAATGAAATTGTATGAAATGGCTGTGACAAAACTTATATTAGCCAATGAAGAAAAACAAAGTTCAAAGTACTTTTTTTTGTAATATGGAAGTTTTGAAAAAATTACGATTAAAAATCTAATATTAATAAAAGAAGAAAAGACCAATGAACTTAAATGCTCGGTAAATACTACACATATCCAGGGATAAATAAAATATCGTAAACGAAAAATAACCGTATTGGAAATAACCCCAACAAAAATTATAGTCTTTGTTATTCTCAGTTTAATCAACAGCTAAACTGTTTTTTTTCCTACTGGTTTAAATATAAAAAAAATGTACGTTCATACTTACACCATAAGATATTGTAATATTAAATTTAATAACAATAATGCAAATATTGATTTGAGGAGACACCTGATGATAAAACCTTTTTTTCAGAAAGTCCTCTTAAAAAAATTAATTGTAATAGAAAAGTGTTACTTTTATTACCTTACTGTATTAAAAAAAGTCAATCGCTCCAAGAGTATTCAAATATCGATTACGCTTATATATTTCCATTTATACGATTTAAATTACTACATGATATATGTCCCTGTATAAGTATGACTCCGTGAATATTGTATTAGATTTAAGCTCGGTACCTCGTCAGAAAATTAACAATGCGTTGCAAAGTTAGGAGGAAAATTCATAATGGGATTGGTATTCCATACGAGATTTATTGATGATTTAGTCTTTGATATTTGGCTTATATGTATGTGGTATACGTAACACTCAATCAAAGTAATCACGTCCCTGTAATCTGTTAAGTCTAAAACCCAGATATATTTGATTTTATTTCTCAGCTTAGCTATACTACAACTAAGCCAATATCTACAAAGGTTATGTTTTAGCCGTAAGTAGTGTTACTATCAACCAATGATAAATATGACTAGATGTTACTTTTTAGTATAACTTATATTGATAAACCTTAAGCGATTTAAACTAAAACTTGAAAATGCTGAGACAATTATTATTATATAGTAAGTAGGTTATTCAAAATAATTTTAGAACAAATTAGAAACAAATTTAAGTATGCTCGTTTTCCTCTTATATGACGTTTAGGATATATCTAATATAATAAAGCCTTAAATATTTTAAATGCAAAAGAACTATTAGTGTATTATTATACAAGGACAATACAAACACGTACAGAACACAGTACACTCAGCTGTGAATCACAGAGAGACAGAGCCGTGACGGGTAACGCGACTGATAATGTGATTGTTAAACCAACCGCAAGAGTGCACTGGTGTGTTGTAACAACAACTTTACAGCTTTTGCGTATATTATTCTTTAAATTTTCAATATAGAATTTTAAATTATTTAAAAAATATATTTTTGTAGGGTTGGACATATTTTAATAATAATGTATATGGATGATTTCATTTGAGGATGTTTCTACTTGAAACTAAGAATTAACTTGGTTCAATATTTAATTATTGATTGCTCGACCACAATTTTATTAGTTTGTTTTGAAATTTTAAATTATTATATATTTCATCAAAAACCTTCATCTTTTATCAAATTGATAATTACAAATATGTGTAAAATATCATACTTTGACGTTAGAATATAGAATCGAAACCATACTTTCAGTTTTACGGAAATTTATTCTTAAATTTGATCTACTTACATATATTCCTTGTTTGTAGATTAGAGAGTTGCGTATTGCTCCTTTACTTTCCGTGTAACCCTTATCTTAAAGTAACTCTAGATGACCTTTACTGATTCAACTTGAAATAAGGTACATCTTATTTAACAGTAGGAAAATCTAAAGAAGTTTTAAAATTAAGTAAAGAAATTCAAAGAAAAAACTCATATATAAATCCAAAAATAAAATAGGAATTGTGGATTAGATATCAAAATCATAGAAATTTTTTAAATATAATTATTTAAATGAGGATAAATGGTCCATGAAGTGTTATATAAATTAATTCCATTAAGTCTGTAGATGTCAGAGATGAATGGGGCCAAGGGTGTCAGATCTAGGTTATTAGAGGTTTGTCGTTTGTTTTTGTCCTATATTTATATATATATATATATATATATATATATATATATATATATATATATATAAATATACTAATAAAAACTACATTAATTTTACAATTATTTATACAGCATTGACCTACCTTATTATAATGTTATAGAAGACAATCATATGTGTTTAATGCATTAATTATAATGATTTATTTAGATCGCTACAAAAATTTAATCTGCTCTATAAGTTAATTGCTAAATGTATTGCTGAGAACTAATATTGAGAATAGCTGAATTAATTTCGCTTATTTATATTTGCTAAATTTTATTAAATCCAAAGGACGGTTTTGAAGTAAAGAAATGTCAAAAAAATATCCACAAATACTTTACAGTATAGATTTAACTGAATTCACATAAACAGCTAAATTCACATATTTTTACCTGAATAAGCAGCTTTCAGGAAGTTAAGACGAAGTTCAACAATAAGGTTTAAAATTTTTTTACATTTAAATTTTATAAAATACTAAACATAAATCCCTTATTAGTATATTGAATTGGATATAATATATGACTTGAGTTTATCAAGTCTAAGCTTAAAGAAAACAAGAGCTGAAAATATACACTTATAAACCGAGGTAGATTTTGAAAACCAACACACGTATCCATAACACTTTAAGCTGGATATCAATTATAATGTTTGGAAAGAAAAAGTTTTAGACGGTTCATTGATAAAAAGGCCGCAGGACTGTAAAATAAGGATCCCTTTGTCCTACACACGTGCATACGCCTATTTAATCGGCTAAACTTATCATATGGTACTGGAGGAAATATCTTTAAACGTAATGAAGTTACAAGGACAGAATGTAGACGATTTGTGGTTGAAGTTGATTTTTGGATATATTTTTCCTGCTTAGTGCAAAAAGGAAGGTGCAATAACTTTAATGGAAATAATATAAATTAGAATTGAATGTAATTGGCTAGAAATTGACTTTTCAGGACTAAATTAGTTTTCTAACGCGTTTATATGTACACATTGTGTCCACAAACTCATGTCCCACATTGACAGAAATATATTGAATTAGCTGGATGTAGACTTCTAAGCGGACTTTGATCCAATCCCATATACAAATATTTCTCTCTCTCTCTCTCTCTCTCTCTCTCTCTCTCTCTCTCTCTCTCCTCTCAAACAATACTTTACACAATAACATAGCTCCGATAAAAATTGGCGAGCAGATTTTTAAACTTGAAATAGATGTTATTAACTTAGGTCTAAGGCTCAGTTATTCATTGTTTTGGAATAACCAAGTTAATTATGTCACTAAGAGGATATATCAATGTTTATACCAATTTAGATGCTTACGTTTTAGACATTCTTTGGATGTAAGAAAGCAACTAGTTTCGGCTGTAGTGTTTCCTATAATTGATTACGGAGTTGCAGCTTACTGTGATGTTAACAGTGTACTAACGAATCAATTGCAAAAAGCTCAGAATGCTTGCATACGTTATATATATATATATATATAACTTGAAATACGATGACCATGTAACACCGTACTATAAACAAATGAAATGGCTAAAAGTACAGGAAAGAATGTGAACTTAGTGTACTAAATTTACCTTTTAAGATTTTAAAATATAAAAAATCAGAATATTTACATGAATGTTATAATGTAATGCACAATGTTCTTTTAAGAGCAACTAGATTTGGCGATGAGCTGTTTCAGTTTCCCATTCACAGGACTTTCACGTACACAATATCGTTTTCAGTGACATCAATAAGATTGTTGAATAATCTGGATAGTAACATAAAGAGAATTGAAAAAGAACACATATTAACTGGTAGAGTAAAAGATTTATTGTTACTAAGATATGAGAACTAACAAAAAGAAAAATAATTAGAAAATTATTCCTGTTGTACGATATGCATGTTTAGAAATAGTGATCGATTGTTGTCGGTGATGTAACTGTCAGCTCAATGTAATTGCAGCAACATCACAACTTGTGTATAATAATATTGATATAGTGAATAGATAATCGTGTAATAGGTGACGTCAAATAATTTGTCCTCTGTGATGTGTCTGTGTTGTAAGTGAGAAGTACAAGTGTATAATCAGTGATAAAATAATGACAACTGTATTGATTTTTGTATTTTTAAAGTTGTACAATAATCTAAAATAGCGTGTTGAGATTGGATAAAAAGCCATGTAACATGTATTTGTATTTAGCAACTATAGTAAGACAAACCCGCAATTGTAATGTTTTGTAAAATTCAGTATATTGTTCTGCCTGTTCTGGTGTAAGAGTGGACCGTTGGTCAAACCAGGGCAGGTTAAATCAATAATTTATCAATTTATCTCTCTCTCTCTCTCTCCCTCTCTCAGATATATAGAAAATCTGCGGTCACTGATTTAATCAATGGTATAATTCCTTAGTTTAGGTGCTCAATATGCGAACGTTATGGCAAGGACAATGCCAGACAAGGAAACGGCAGCCCTAAAACACAAATTACATATTAACTTCTCGTCCACGTTGCCACTCAAACTTTTTATACTTCTTACTTAACAGTTTTAAATGTTTTAGATAGATTAATCTCCTTGTAACGTATCTGTCCGCGTTTTGTCCAATAACACAAGTCAACAATATTTTCATGTAACGTTAGGCTATTGGACTATTTCTTATATTATCTAGGCTTTATAGAGCAAACGTTGTATTGAAAATAGCCTAGGCCGTATAGATTTTTGTTATAGAAACATTTATGATTCCTGTACTATTTGTAAAATTTGTATTTTTATATTTATTTCGGATAAAAACACACTTACTGGTGAATAAATTAGTAATAATTTGATATTTATTTATGTATTTTATAATGAAACAAACTCAGATTTTTATTTTCTTCCATTCATCGTTTATTTTTCCTTTTGTGTGGCGGTAAACTTCTCTTTTCAACAAAAAACAGGAGTCTCACATTATCGCTGGATCTAGGTATCTCGTTTACATTGTTCTGATATCTTTGTGAAAGCGTTTTCCCTGCTCATCACTTACTGCACTAAGAATTTTGTTACCCCATTGCTTCATATGTTTTCAAAAGATTTTGATGCTTGAAGCCTGTTTCTTCTTTATCTATAGCCTTCAACAATTTTTCATTGATATAAGTTTAATATGAAGTGAGGGAAGAATTACTTACATAGGGTCAACTAGGCGGGTATTAGAAAAATTCGCCTGGAGAATAAGAAGTTCTTTCTGGCCAATATTTCTTCAGTACATGCTGTTCAATATCTCTACTGTCCCATAAGCATGGTGAACAACAGTGCTCTGTGAAGCCACCACGTAGACCCAAAAGGATAGCTTTAACCTTTTAGACACTACACACATTTGTCATTTAAACGGGTTATATTTTATAGTTTTAAAGATTGCCACTATATTATCATAAATTTCTTTCATTAAAACTGAATAGACCACTGAATGGGATGGTTTTTCATTTCAATTGTAAAGTAGCAAAGCTTTCAGGCTGTATTTAACAGAACTAATAAACATGCGCCAATTTTTCGGATCATGATTTACTTTTAGCTCTTTCATCAAAACTTCAATATCAAAACACCCACACAAACTGCTTTCCCACTTACAGATGTAAAATGTGTTTTTTCAAAAGCAAGTTCGGCTTGTGCTCTCTGCTATATGATTATACTCTTGTAACCTGGAACCTAGAAGTTCCGCTTGTTGCTTAGATAAACTTAACAAAATCACGAAAAAAGTCATTTAGTGCATTTTGCTGTATAATATGGGGTTCTTTACTACATACCTCGGAGAGTTAGGATCAAAAGTATCTTTATTCAGATATTTACTTTCATAAGGTTCAATAACCTCATTAGCACTAAGATCTGGGTCTTAAATATCACTCCAGTCTATTGGGGTTGTATGTATCGGCAAGCCTTCTCCATCATAAAGAGGCCTAATTGCAGGTGGCACATTCGGCTAGTCAATTTGATATTCTTTCATTTTAGAATATCCTTTATTGATAGTCATACAGAAATAGCTGTCATTAACTTGTCTCACGCAAAATCATAGGGACACCGAATTTCATAAACCTTCCGTTACCTTTCATCCATTGAATGAAAGTGACGTTACAGCTGACACAACAAACCTCTTTCACCCAATGTACAAACCATGTGCTTTTTCACATCTCAGTCATTAAAACTATTACATCTTAGGCCTTTCATGAACTATCACTGAAAACCAGCCAAAAACATAACAAAACTAAGCGATTGAGATTTTCTCCTTCTTCGCAATGTATCTCCCATTGTGTTGAATAATATAAAACAAATCCACACAATTTAAACAATTCTGGCGACCCAAATAACAATTATATGAACTTAAGTAATGAAACATAACCTTTTCTCTACTAATACTGCAAGTGAAAACGAAATAATGTGACAAGCAAGAACATTTCTGGTTATTTACTTATTATATGCGACGCAAATGAGTAACAAGAATGATTCAATGACTCGTGTTACAAAACATTTTTTACCAGTGCAAGCTGCTAAAATATCTTAAACTATCAATAAATGCTGCGTTTGTCAAAGGCATTTTCATGGAAGACTAGTTACTTACGCTGCACAGAAAACACATTGTAAAACTGTCCACAAAATATACTGAACTTTTCTTTACAAAGTCGCTATTATGGCTACATTCATAAATACGTTAACCACAGATTACAACAGTGGGTAACTCAAATAAATAAAATAACATTTCTTCTACAACTTTTTAAATTTGAAATTGTTTCATATTCTAGCGATAAACAAGAGAATAGCTAAAATCAATTAAATGTATATGACTTTGTGGGCACACAATAAATGTTCATGATTTGGCCATCAGGACAGGTTATTTCACTGTTTATAATAAGTTTCAGATAACCTACAGTGTGTATGTGTATTTTATTTATTCGATGTTTAAGTCAGAATTTCAGACAGCTAGAGGAATGGAAGAATACTTAAATCGAACCAGAAACACTCATGCGCGTGTAAAATGGAATATAAAATTAAGATTAAAATATGATATCCTTAACTATAATTACTAAAATAATACCTAAATTAAGTATGTCTGCTTACTTAAGTATTTAATATTTCAAATGACTTCATCGTATGAAAAATCATAAGCGATTTCACTAAGTAGTTTAATGTCTCAGATTTTGAAAATTGCGCGTAAAGCTACAAATACCAGCAAGTATGTAATACATGTTTTTCCAAAAGTATTTAAAAAAAGTACTAATACGTTGTTAAATATATAGGTTTGCGGAAATCAGTAAATCCTGTCATCAATCAAATATGTTGAATATTTTGGTAACCAAATGTGTGTATTCTATTTACTTTGTACTTATAAAACTTGATTT